>NW_027526335.1:101462761-102166566 GCF_048455015.1 Haemaphysalis longicornis | reverse complement strand
TCAATGCTGCCGTCGTCGGCAGACGACACCGACGAATCCCTCGCCCGACTGGTCTTTCATTGGAGTCGGTTTGCGGCGGAAGAAATCTTCGCGTTCCAAACATTGTTGTCGTTGGACGAAGGGGCTTTGATTTTTTACAACGCGAAACCAACCATAAAAAAAACATGTGGTTGAGAATCTAGGTATGATTAGTTCCAGTGAATGATGTTTCTTACACTCTATGC
Organism: Haemaphysalis longicornis; assembly: GCF_048455015.1. Lineage (NCBI taxonomy): Eukaryota > Metazoa > Arthropoda > Arachnida > Ixodida > Ixodidae > Haemaphysalis > Haemaphysalis longicornis. The sequence goes on along the minus strand of NW_027526335.1, from coordinate 102,166,342 downwards.
CATTAGTTCATGTTTGGACTGTCCTGACTTCGCCGGCCTGCCTGTGGAACATGAAAAGCGCCTGAAATCTGAGAAGCCGTCCGAGAGAGGCGAGAGCGGCGAGAGTGAACCACTCGTGGCGGGAAGGCCGCGTCGGCAGACGTCGTCTGCTCCGGGATTCCTTCTAGAACTTCGTTTGAAGGGCGGTGCGGCTTGTAACTAGGGCAGTATTTATTAATAACTGCTGCTAAAATGCCCAGCACCTCTATTCATCCATTTCACAGAAAGAGATCTGGCAATTTTCACAATATGTTCGATGATATTACGATTCTTGTGCGTCTCGTCCATAGAAGAACATGTAAAGTATGGCAACGCGCTTGACGCGCCGTCTGTTGTGCTGCTCCGCAAGCTGCATTTCCTCCTCGCCAGACAGTGACATTAACGCGCCGCCCGCCCATGCTTTCCCAGCCCAGCGGATTCCCCTCCTGAAATACTTCTTGCTCCGTGTTCATGGCGTTCTGTGCGATTGCACGAAAGGAGTGCCACGGGGCTTAAACGATTTCTCCCCGGAACGCACTGAGGTAAGAGAATATTCATATCATGTTATGGACATGTTGCATTCAATACTAACGGGAAAGCCTTCGTTTGCATATGTTTCGATAGCCGTAAAATGTCCAGGCACTCCGGCACGCCGCTGGCAGATTAGCCGGCGAGTCGTTTCGCAAAACATTCGACGGATGGCGCCGTTAGCATTAGCGTGTCGCTACGAAAAACTGAGAAGACGCTCTACTAAAACTCCCCTCGCGGTGTTTGCGTAGCGTAACGCAAAAAAATTTATCATTTAGCGTACGCAAAGGCAACAAACGGTGTACTAAAACTCCCTCTTGTCACCAATTTTATCAGAAACTTTGAACAAAAATACGAAGGTAAGGAAAACCGATGAGGCAGTGGCGACTCCTCTGCCATTTTCCAGCGAATTCTCTACGACGTCGCCGGGTCTTTTTGGGCCATTTTAGTTGACTGCCGCTATCTCTGTTTGATCGAATTCCTTGAGTGCGCATGCGTAGTTAACACACTGATAAATATTTTTTTTTAGTTCTGGCCTCTATTGCGTCAATCCTGCCCGCAATACGTAACTGTGGCGCGAAATCCGAAAGTGTTTCAATATTTCTGGCGTATCTTCGAATAATAAAAAAAAAACGCCTTTCCCGACCGCAATAAAGCTGAAGAAGTTAGCAAAGTATAGTTATTTAAAATTGAGCAAAGTTCTGTTTTAGCTTTATGGCTCCTTTAAAGGCGTAGATTAATCTAAGCTTTCCTGGCTTACTCTGCGTGTCGCTCAATCATCTCGTCACGGTAGCACTGAAGAAATCGTGCGTTCGGCGTTGGAATACACGGTCGCGGAAGCCTGATCAATACGAGACACAGAAACGCACGCGATTTGTTTACGCACTTTTTAGGCATTCCCGAGTAATCTAAATTGCTGCCTACAATCTCTGCTTCCGAGGCACTTCAGCTTGCGTGCTTCGGCGCCTTATGGCACAGTTTAAACTTGCTGCTCTTCCAAAGCATCCGCCATCCATCCTACCCATTATACAATTTGAATAACGAAGCCTTTCTCCCATTCAGTACCGCAGAGCGCAGCGGTGAATAAAGACACTAAGAAACGTTGGAAAGTCTGCGTTTTTTTTTTCGCTCCGTCAAAAACGTTTATTTTTCGCGTCCAAAAGTTTTACGTCAAGCATGACTCCAAAGCGTACCACACGAGGAGTTAAATATTGTCCATCCTGCTGTATTTTCCTTCACGCGCTTTGAAAGAAATGGCCCCAACGTTGTCCAAAAGATTGCGGATGATACAAATGTCCCTTTCGAAGCACTCTAAGAAGGAAAGCCGAACGGGCGTTTTCTTGGAGTACGGAGTACGGAAAACCACAAAACTGAAAAGTAGAGGTGCGGTGCACCGATAAATGTCCCGGAGAACTTTTCACAATCTTTCGTTTTTATTTTCGTTTTTTTTTATCCCTGAGCAAATATTTCCTTTTTGAGTTTCATTTCTTTCCTTTTTGCTCGCCGACCACAGCACAAGCCGAAGCTGCGAGCGCCTGGCTTCTTCCGGCCTTCATTCGTGCACCTTCTCATCGGCGCCGAGGTCAAAGATGACGCGAGGCTTTGCTTCAGCCACATGACGACCGCCAGAGCGCTAGCGACACCGCCTAGAAGAAAAAAATGGGGGCTTAGGACAGGGTCATCATTTCGCCGCGACTTTGTAGATGCGAATGGCCGAGTTACCAAACGGAGAAGGAAGATATGAGAAAAGTCCTCCGTGAATAGGTCCGAATAGGACGTCCGCAGCCAATCACAGGGCAGGGATAGCGAGCTGGGCGTCAGATAAACGGCCCCCTTCTTGTCAAATCGGCGTTGGCGCAAGACTTTCGGGGCATGCGAGGAGAGAGGCCTTCGCCGTATCGAGGTGTGTGTAACGAACGCGCGAAGAGAGGAGGCCGAGGAGAGGCGGCCGACAGGCGAGCTGGGTTCCTTATCTCTTTTACGCCCGACGACGAGTCGTTCTTCCCCCGCCGAAGGCCTGGAAAATTGGTTCGCTGGAGAGCCGTAGCGGACCACTTCCCTAATGGTCTCCTTGGGACCTTTTTTCTCCCTCCACCTCCCGATCCTTATGCGTTTTCCGTTTCGTTTTCCTTTTCACTCCTCATCCTTTTCATTACAACACTATCCGGCACCGTGGCCACTTCTACATTTCCTTTCTATCTCGAAGCCGTCCTGCCGCGTTCGGCGGAGGGGACTGTGTTTGACTTTACAACCGCCCGCTCTTCCAACCGTTACCTCATTTTTATTTTCTGCTCGGTTTCCTTTCGATATCTTGTCGGCTCGTTCGTGACATTTTGCCAGCGCTGGTACCTACCTCTGGTCTTTTTTATTTCGCGGATCCCTCGTGCGAGAAGCGTTGAAGACGCAACAATGACGAGAAACGAGCTCTCGCACGCGAAAATGGGTCACCGAAGGATGATGGGGGAGGCGGAAGAGAGCGAGGGCTTAAACTACTGCCCCGCTTTGGGGGCCTCCGTCTGCCTTCGCGGTGGTTTGCCGTCTGCCTCCGAGTGCTCCATCCGACCATAAACGCGTCAAGTCTTCTGCTTTTCAAAGCGAACGCTCTCCATAGCACTTCAGTGAAGTTTCGCTTGCGGAAAATAGAAATGTTCTGCGATCTTCAAAAGTAGCAGGGCGTGACCTTGAACGACCACAGCGCTTCAAGCAGGGCTTCACCTAAAACGCCAGTCACACGGCCCACGCGACACTTCCAGTAACTGCATCAGTGCACCAACGGGGCTATGCTAGCACGCACTTCAAGCTCCTCTCACGTTCGTTAGCAGCCGCTGGAAACAGAACGAGTCTTAATTTATCTTTAGGTCATCCAACGCAGTAAAGTAGAGCTTACTCAAGTTATTTTCTGAAGGCGATAGCCTTTCGTGGGCTACCTGAACGCCCAAAGTTTGGCGCCAAGACTCGTCGTTTCATGCATAGCGTGCAATGCTGCCAAGGCTAGTGAACGTGACTGGGCGCTTCCTGCGACAAGGAAAGTAGGGCGCGAGGCTGTCAAAAGCAATAAACTACTGTGAAGTGAATTATTGTAATTAGGATTTTGCTAGTGTTATCCGGACAGACAAAGTTTAGTACATTTACTGCTGCTTTCGGCGTTTTTTACAAGAGAAACTCAGAGATAGCGACATCTGTTCAAGCAGAAGGCTGCGGGACGAGTGCGTCTGAACATTGAGCAGCCGACACGAAATGTTTCGTCACTCCTGCATTTTCTTTCAGCCATGTAAACGCTATTCCTCAGCGCGCACAACTGAACCACGCCGCTAGGTAGAGTGGTAGAAATTGCTTATTTTTTTGCTGCGGACTACTTGCGTAACTTACACTGCGTTGCGGTGCTTGGTGCTTGCTCTCTCCACATCGCTGAACCCTCGTTACCACGCCTCGTCCCATGAAACCTTCGACAAAGAACAGCTTCGCTGTTAAAAAAGCAATACTGCGGGCTTGACTTCGCTCATTCACTCAGATACACTGGGGTTTCTGATTGATTCATTTTAGACAACGCTGGACTGATCGCAGTTGCATGTGACCACCTGTTACTCATTTCAGACACTGCTGAACCGATCGCTGTGACATCAGTCCACCTGCCAATGCAACACGATCCACAAAAGTAGTGAACGATGTCATACTCTACCCGAAAACAACGCGCAGCCGATAAGAATTCATGCAATTAACGCACGAATAATGTGGCATTCACAGAACTGGGCGTCGCAAAGGCGCACTGTTTGTTAACTACCGCGGTAGCCGACGCATGAAGGATCAAACGCACATATATTTTCCTTGCACGACGATGATGGCGTTCCCTAAATCAAATAAACAACACTCAGACTCACGTTCAAGAAATAAGCTGCACTCTCTTTGTCCTTCAGTGAAACTTTCACTGAAAAATTCCACTCATCGCCACTTCATATAGAAGTGAAGGCAAGAACATTTGCGGTGAGGCGAAAGCCTTCGCGATCATTGATTTATCTCGTTTGGCACTGACCAAGTGCGGACTAGTCAGCGCTTTTTGCGAGACTCCTCCGTAACGATTCCCGTCCTCTCGTCGCTCTCACTTCACCCCTGCTGCCCGCGGTGGCTTCGCAAGAGCGGGCTCGAATCGGAAGACTGGGCTCAGCACGTTCGTCTTTACCGGGATCCCTTGATTGAGCGAGCGCGGAGTCGCCAGCTCTTTTGTGACGGACAGAGCGAGAATCGTGAATCGATTGCCAAGGCAGAAAGGACGAGCGGAGAAAAAAATGTACCAGCAAAACAGGCGAAAGTTGAAGCCAGCGTTGCAGTACTGTAAGGGCGGCCGTCCCCCCTACGCGGCGGGAACGGATGAAGCATTAAAAAGCGCTCAGGTCCAGACGAGGCCTGAAGTTCGCGGAGCGTTCCCGCTAATGTAGCGGCTATGCCGCGGTTCTCCGGACAAATTATCGGCGAATCCGGTGGAAGCCATTCTTGGCCCTTCCTTCCTCGCCGTCTCCTGCATCATCCCTGCGTTCACGTGGGAGGCGAGCCGGTTTCTGAGATTCCCTCCCTCTGAAAGAAGGTTCTCCTTTGTTTCGTACATCTCCCAATCTCCTCTCTCGCTCTATATCTCTTTATCTCTTAGCTTCCCTTTTATCCCGCACTCTGTTCTGCTCTTGAGCACTCCACTCTCTGCTGAGTCCGTGGAAGCGAGAAGGTCCAAGAGGAAGGAACGAGATGCTGCGTAAGCGCTTTTCAGCGCTGTTTTTCTGTCCGCTCTTCAAAAGGCTGTTCCTTCCTTTCCGCGCCTCTCATCCGCCAACCTCGGCATTTTTCTTACTCTCCTACGCATACCGCGTACGCTCTTTCATTTCTCGAGACGATCTTTCGCCACGCGCATGCTCCCTACGTTTCTTGACCCCTGGCACTTGCGCCACGAAGTGGGCCGTGGTTCTGACGAGTATTTAATTACTCTACATTTTCAACGACCCTTCCCGTTCAGCTCGGCTGAGTACCGCCTGGTGGCGTGACTGCACTCAGCGTTGGCTACCTCTACTTTCCCTTGCTGCTGGCGGTGCTCGATTTGCGGCGCTCGGAGGTCCTGACTCGAAATTGAGTGGATGTGATTAAAGATACGGCCTCCCCGTTACCTCGTCTCTGTTCAACGTCCCTTTGTGGTTTCAAAAACGACGCTCGACTCGCAGAGTAAAAGACGAGAGTGCTATTGTAGGGGGTCCCGAACGGCACCTCTCTTCGTCGCGAACTTTGGCAACTGCAGCGGGAGGCTTCGTCGACACACTGAACGTGTAATCGGAACGTGATTAAGCCCTTGTAGATTAACCACACACGTGGTTCTTTCGGCAGGGGAAGCTGACATCATATCATTAGCGATTTTTAATCGTCCGCGGAGCGCGGGAAAAAGTGAGCGTTTGGTTAGTTAGAACCCTTGTACAGAGCCGATGATCGTACCGATAGTCTTGAAATGGGAGGGTAACGTGGCCTTTTTTGCTTGATGATTTATTTGGAAATCTAATATTCTAGTCGCGATCTGATCATGTAAGAATTATAATCTCATTGTTGAAGTGAGACGCGTCTTTGGTGAAGGCATAACAAATTGCTGAATTTCTGGATGAAGCTTACAATGTCATTGTCGCCTGCATTTGCATATCACTGAGCTTGCCTTTCTCCCCAGCCGGCGGGACGCCGGATCTGAGGTGTTAAATCCGGTAGACCGCTGCAAAGTTATGCGCAATACCGTGGCGCAACAGCCAAGGCAGCATTTCGGCCGGAAAATAATGACTGCTTTCGTTGGGCGGGCCGCGCCTTTTCATTCTACTCCTCGCGTTTCTCATGATTGTAAACAAAACGAAAAAGCTCTCCGCAGGCCCCTTCAGAATGCGTACAATTTGACAAGTTCCGAAAGTTGAGGTATCAGCTGCTGTAGAACTATTTTTCGTGCGCTACTTAGACGGGAAAATTTTGGCCCGTCCGTTCGCCCGTCTGTCTGTCTGTCTGTCTGTCTGTCTGTCTGTCTGTCTGTCTGTCTGTCTGTCCGTCCGTCCGTCCGTCCGTCCGTCCGTCCGTCCGTCCGTCCGTCCGTCCGTCCGTCCGTCCGTCCGTCGTCTGTCTGTCTGTCTGTCTGTCTGTCTGTCTGTCTGTCTGTCTGTCTGTCTGTCTGTCTGTCTGTCTGTCTGTCTGTCTGTCTGTCTGTCTGTCTGTCCGTCCGTCCGTCCGTCCGTCCGTCCGTCCGTCCGTCCGTCCGTCCGTCCGTCCGTCTGTCTGTCTGTCTGTCTGTCTGTCTGTCTGTCTGTCTGTCCTGTCCGTCCGTCCGTCCGTCCGTCCGTCCGTCCGTCCGTCCGTCCGTCCGTCTGTCTGTCTGTCTGTCTGTCTGTCTGTCTGTCTGTCTGTCTGTCTGTCTGTCTGTCTGTCTGTCTGTCCGTCCGTCCGTCCGTCTGTCTGTCTGTCTGTCTGTCTGTCTGTCTGTCTGTCTGTCTGTCTGTCTGTCCGTCCGTCCGTCCGTCCGTCTGTCCGTCTGTCCGTCTGTCTGTCTGTCTGTCTGTCTGTCTGTCTGTCTGTCTGTCTGTCCGTCCGTCCGTCCGTCCGTCCGTCCGTCTGTCTGTCTGTCTGTCTGTCTGTCTGTCTGTCTGTCCGTCCGTCCGTCTGTCTGTCTGTCTGTCTGTCTGTCTGTCTGTCTGTCTGTCTGTCTGTCTAGATTTATCCGTCCTCCCAAGGAAAGAAGGAAGAATGTAGAAGAAAGGCAGGAAAGTTAACCTGGCTAGCGCCTAGTTTGCTATCCTGCGCGTGGGAAAGGGGAAATGGGCAAAAGTTAGAAATATTCTACAGGGAGACGTTTATATAGGCAAAACAGTTCCAATCTACTAAATCTCGCGTGTGCAGTGGAACGCAGCCAACCTGAGCGAACCCCCACTGCATTTACGTGGGAGAAGCGAGAGACGGTTGGGGAAAATAATGACAGATGGGCGGAAAAGGGATGAGAGACGTTTGCGTCGCAGGGTGAAAGATGGCTATCGTCTTTCGACGACATTTGCAAAAGTGAGCAGCAAACTTTTTGTTGTGTTCGTTTTCTTGTGTTCTGTTTTCGCTATAGTCACATGTTTACGATTGCGCGCGTTTTTGTTATTGTTATTGCAGCGGCTGCCGATGAAAGCGCCGCCGCTTAGGACATCTTGCTGTGAAGTACTTTTAAACACGATTAGGCGCTGGATAAAGGGAGATCACTGAAAATCCACCTAGTGGCACGTTTCAAATGCAACCGTGGGTCACCCCTTCCCCCGGCTCTCCAGTGTCGCCACTGGTACCTGGTCATATCACTGCGGCGATTTCCTGATTGTACACGTTAGTGATGAATGCTAATGTGGGCAAGGACTGTGGTCACCAAGAGCATGCGTTTTCCTCGCCAGTCCATTTTACGCCCACTGCACGAAGACGTCATCTCGCATAGACTTCCAACCCCTCCTGTCCTGTTATGACCAATCTCGTTTTTTACCATCGAATTTTCTTTTTTCATCAGGCTGTAAAGATAGTGGCCTTCTAATATTCTACTCTCGTCTTTCGATAGTCACATTTTCTTTTGCTTTGCTGGCCCACCAGTTTTCAAATCTCCGTATTACATGTCTGGCCAAAGTCTGTCTCTCTTTGAATTATCACTTTCATGTATTTTACCGGATCTAGTCTCCTAATACTGAGTATTACCACTATTATCTGTCTTTCCATGGTTCGCTTCGTTGAACAAAGTTGGTCTAAGCTCATGGCAGCGCCCTCGACCAGGAACTTGCGGACAGATTGGGATGGTCGCCCAAATATTGGGTGCTCCAATCGACAACCCCAAGTGGAGTTCTTGAGGATTATAATTTGTGCGGTAATGCCGCTTTAATTACAGCTGCTGCCAACCCCCTTGCCACCGCATCTCGATGATGCCATGCTATAAGGCAGGCGTCGAGACACCTTACAGCGCGACTTCAGAAAGATGAGGGGTGCTGGCGTCAATAGCGATTAATTATATACGCTGCATTATTCCGACTAAAGCACACAATTCCATATTCTGCGACGAAAATCGCTCGAAATAATGCACCTAGCCCTTGAGAACGCCCTGACTCTGTTCCCATTCTGCTTGGTCTGCGCAGCAAGACATCACAGATTTATTTTCACGGTAATATTCCACAAGAGCCAGGTGGAGCAGGGAGGCGAGTCGATTGACATGACAAATGCGATGGTTTTCTAAGTGTATCGGCGCATTCAAACAATTCGAGCCCTGTGCTCTCCGTTTTCTTCATTTTAGTAGCCTTCTAACAAAAGAAGGCAAGCCCGAAATCACACGAAACAAAGGAACGACGAGCTGAATACCTGCACCGAAGGCCGGAGGACCCCCTGAATGCCGCGTTCGGAACCAAACAACGGCCCCGAAGCAGCGCAGAGAGGAGGCAGTAGGTACCTTTCACGCAACAGCTGCTATTTTTCCCATTGGCGAAACAAAGCAAGGGTTCGGGGCGGCGATATGCCGATATTGCCCGGTGCGCCTGCTGCAGGCCGGGCGGAACCAACGAGATTTGCGCAGAGAAAGAAAGAGAGCAACGCGCGCACGTGGGAGAACGCGCTGCGCGGGCGGCGGCAAACAATGGGCCACCCCGAGACAAAGGCGGCCAGCCTCGAGGTGTATTCTCCGGCACATTCGGCCGCCGGGAATCGCGCCGCGCGCGAGCTTCGTGGGCGCTGCACTTCATCGCACCCCTGAAAAGGGGAAACGGCGAAGCGCTGGCAACAAGAGAGAGAGGGGGAGGGAAGAGGAGAGATGCAGAATGCAGTGAGAGAGCGCCAGAGATGTGGAGAGATGCTTACAGAGAGAGAGGAATATACAGGGTGTCCCAGCTATCATGCACCAAGATTTAAAAAAAGAGAAATTGCGTAACTCGAAGAAAACCTAGTGCATAATGTTTGCAGTACTGTGAAGAAGCGGAGAGTAATTTTTTCGTTAATGAGCCTTAATTAATTAATTGTAATTAATTTTCTAACTCGCGAAATACTGTCCTAATCACTAAAGTGTCAATGAGGCACTTGTAGGTAACCACGAGGGGCATCTAGCTGCGGTATTTTCAGCGACGAACTAATTGCGTACTCATTTATTCTGACTGAAAAAGGAAACCCGCGAAATATGAAAAATACCACGTGACGACGCCTACGCGCGCATTGTAAAGCAGCGTCCCCAAACAAAGCAGATTGAAAGCAACTGCTTCGCGTGTTACCCGCCCGAAGAGACAGCGCATCACCTTGATAATAGCATGCATGGAAGGAGCAGCAGCAGCAAGATTCGCGGAACGTGTGTGCAGATAAGGAACAAACTCGGTCGCGATTTCTTCTTTTTTTTCTTTTGTCTATTTCATGCTGGCTAACTCAGAGGCTAGCTGTTTGAGGGCGTTGCTTTACGGTGCGCGCGGAGGCGCAGTCACGTGGTATTTTTCATATTTCGCGGGTTTCCTTTATCAGTCAGAATAAATGTGTACGCGATTAGTTCATCGCTGAAAATACCGCAGTTAGATGCCCCTCGTGGTTACCTACAAGTGCCTTATTGACACTTTAGTGATTAGGACAGTATTTCTCGAGTTATATAATTAATTACAATTAGTTAATTAAGTCACATTAAAGAAAAAAATACTGTACGCTTCTTCACAGTACTGCAAACATTATGCACCTAGTTTCCTGCGAGTTACGGCTTTACTCTTTTTTTAAATCGTGGTGCATGATAGCTGGGACACCCTGTATATATAAAGAGAGAGAGAGAGAGAGAGATACACAGAGGAAGAGCGATGCAGAGGGGGTAGACAGACATGAATAGAAAGAGAGGGAGGGGGAGAAACGGAGTGAGGGCGGCTGCTATATAAAATGTGTCCTCACGTGAAAACTGACCGTCGCGTTGGCCACCCCGATAACTTGCATCTGCGAAAGAATTCCCGCGAATGGCATTGGTCTGTACAAGAGGAAGAAGCATGGCTGTATATAGATGGTGTTCACATAAATGTTTAGCGGGCGATTTCTTCTCTTGGCAACACTGAAAGCCGACATGACCACATCCACCGTGTCTGCGCATGCGTCCGCATCTCGCAGAAAAAAAAGCAGGCCTTGGCGTCAGTCGTTGGCGCCGTTGCCGCGTGATTCTCGGCCGTGATGTCAGTCAACAGATATAAATAATCGCAGTGGCATTGTGTCTCTACTTGGCCTAGACAACTCCGCATCACGGCTGGAGAATGCAACCGCGGTGGCGAAAAGGAGCGGCACGACGCACGAAATGCCTACACTGCAGCGCCCGCACCTTGCACACGGCAGAGTCGTTCAGTACAAAGGCCAAATAATACTTCCGAAGAAATTGTGAGGTTCACGCGAATGCCGATGAAATACTGCGGCAGATCAACCGCGTAGCGGCGTAGCAGTGAGTGCATTCTGAGGTGGAATACTAGCGGCATCTATCGGCGAGTGGCCGAACGGCCGAAGTGGAAGAGTTCGTAGAAAGCTGAGCAATCTGTGGCCGATACCGAAACACGGCAGCTGGCAATCAGCTGCCGGCAGCTGGTGATCACTTCCTTCGTGTCTTGTGACAGTTAGGCTGCTTTAGGAGAGAGTTAGAGAGAGAAAAACATCTTTATTTGTCCTTCTATAAAGGCTTCTTCGTTGCTGGGGGAAGGAGCTGCTGTTACCAGTCGCTCCCAAGAACTGCCTCAATGTGTTGGAGGAGGGCCTCCCAGTGCTCCTCTTCTGTCAGTCGTAATGAGGAGGTGGTCAATTGTCGGACTGAGGGTGGGTACCGGCCGGCGCTTTTCGTGCGCTTGCGGAGAGCGAGTTTGAGTTGTTTTGGGGGATCCTCTGGGGGTTCAAGCCACTCCGCCCAAGTGCCAGGAGTACGGGAAAGGGAGTCTGTGTATATGTTTCTTGTCTGTATAATCCGTAAGCAGTCCCACATGTAGTGCTGGTTGTTAGGGTACCCGTGACCGCAGCGTGGGCAGCTAGGGTGGCCAGGTTTATTTTCTATGTAGTGCATGATGCTGCGTGAAACAGCAGTTAACGTCGAGGTAATGGTTTGTTGCTAGCTAGAACGCCTCATGCGTGCGCCGCCATGCCCGTGCCCGCGCGTGCCTGTTGCTAGGCGACACACATGGTTGCTGGCACGCTCTCCTTGCCAATGAATACAACCTGTACAAGGGGCTGCGTGTTATTAGGGAAGTTCAGTACAGCGTTTGATGCCTTTACGTACGCTAAACGCTATATTTTTGTGTCACGCCCCGTGAACACCGCGAGGGGAGTTTTAGTCGAGCGTCTCATCAGTTTTGCGTAGCGACACGCTAATGCTTACAGCGCCATGTGTGGAATGTTTTGCGAAATGACCCGCCGGCTGATCTGCCGGCGGAGTGCCGGAGTGCCTGGAAATTTTACGACTATCCAAACAAATGAAAATGCTTTCTCGTTAGTGTTGAATCCAACCCGTCCATGACATGATATGAATATTGTCTTACCTCAGTACGTTCCATAAAGAAAGTGTTGAAGCTCCGTGGCATTTCCTACGTGTAATCGCACAGAACGCCTTGAACCAAATGTCCCGGGTTGGACGCATACATTTTATCCAACTTCAAAACAATCCAGAGATGCGTTTAGAACGAACACAGCGTCACGACATAAATTGCAAGTCTGAATCGCGATTGACAGGTGACCGGTTGCCTCAATTTGCTCGTCGTAAATTCGGCACTCACCTCTCGCGCGGCACTCACCTCTCGCGAGGTACGCCAGAGTCACTTAACTCTGGCGCACAAGCGGAGAAGGCTCTTAGCCACGCACACTGTACATACCCGATACGAAATTGAGTAGTACGTCGCTCGAGAAAGATAATCCGAGAATAGCCAGCACTGTCCTACCCGTAGAAGCACAACGTCGCAGTTCATCGCAAAGCGAACGTGTCCTCAACACACACACATAGCTTCGGTCGCTGACCTGGCTACAAAGCTTCGTTCGGTCAGCCAGCGATGTCACGACGCTACAGAGCTGCGCGAGAGCGACGTGCTAACCACGCGACATATTTAAAAACACAGGAGCAATGTACTTGGCCAATCAGAAGCAAAAAAGAAAAAAAGTTCCTGCGTTTTTGCAGCCGGGGCCCATAGGGACGATTTCACCGTGCAAGCCGGGTGAACTGTCAACAGAAGAGCGGAACCGTGGATGGTTGTCTCGCTACTTGCACTAACCAACCGGGCCGCCCAGGTCGCGGAGAAGATCGCATCCTCCGCCACCCTTCTCCCCTAGACCCAGTTTACAAATAAAGTGTTTCTCCTCCTCCTCCTCGCTACTTGCCGCCATGTTGGAAACGCAAGGGGCCTAGCGTACGCACGCTATTTTGCTGAAATAGCGTCCGCTCGTCTTCCCTCCGCTAAACGCAGAGCCGGCTTAGCGTACGGAGCATGCGCAGTGCGAACGACGCAAAGAAATTGCGTTCGCTCACTTTTTGCGTACGGCTGCGTGCGTTATTCTAAAACTCTCTATTATAAATGAAATTGGTTTTAAAAAAGGGTGCTTTCCGCACCAGTGCCCATGTGAGTCTGTTACGGAACGCTATAAGGAGAGAGAAAAAGTGAGGGGGGGAGTGGTGAATAGGTAAGCTTTCTGCGACTAAAACGTACTGTGCCACCGGGGCTCCCATAACATTACGGATGACGACAAATCCGGGCACATAGGGAAAGGGAGGATGGTGAGGGCGGTCGCGGAGTGTTTCAGCTCGTTGAAACGCTATCGCATTTGATTTAATCAAGCGGCCAATTGCAAGCGTGCGTTGAACCCGCCGCAAACGAACATCAAAAGGCTCTCAGCCGTAACTCACGTGCGCCTTCAGCGATTGGCAAAATGCTTACCCGCCCGGCGTAGCGTGAAACAGGTCAAACGCAGCTTCTCCTCCCACTCGAGGTCGATGCCAGTTATAGCTGGCGCCGAGGTCGTTTACTTTCTAAAACGCCGTAGCTGCAGTCGAGGGCTCGCTTTCGAACGCGCGAAATACGACGAGTTTCGCAAAAACACTTTTCAGGCAGGTATATATAGCGTACGTATAGGTGCAATCGTTACAGCGCCGGCCGGAATGCCCACCGGCCTCTGCGCCCGTTTCAAATTCAAATCGCTCGCAGGCGGGCCCCGTTGCTTACGAAACGAGGACCCTGGAAACTGCTTGCGTGGCAGCGGCGTCCAACGCATTACCGTTAACGATGTTTCGCTCCGCGCCAGATTGGGTTGCGTTGAAATAGATTACCGACGTTTGTTCGCTTAGGCACGCTCGACGATGGAGGGCGCTGGAGGCGGTTCATTCTTCAGAAGATGCGCAACTCCGCTCGATTGAATCGCGCCTTCTATTCAGCATCCGCCCGGACCTCGGCGCATTGCGAAACAGGTGTTCGAAACACACGTACGAGGGCGCAGAGAGGAAACCGTTAACATTGTCAGTGTTGCAACAAAAGCACATTCACTGCCGCCGCGCACGCAGATGCGCGATTGGGTGCTAGCAGAAATGGTTTGTATTGGGATCAATGAAGTCTGAATATTTACTCCTACATAAAATACCCCTGAAAGAGCCAGCGAGCCGAAAAAGTGCGCTATCTTCACTCGGTTTGGTCCGTTCCCGCGTTACAGTACCATGCGTTGATGGCCCTGGGCAATCGACGCACCCCATGAAGCAACGCGTTAGCAATGGGAGGATAGCTTGCAAGGCATTTAATAGACTAACGATGTTAAAAAGTCGTGAAAGTGTTGCGACTACCAAAAGCTATACGGTGTATAACCCGTTCCTTCTTACTAATCCCAGTTTTGTAAGTGAGAAAAATAAAGTCCTCGATACGAAATAAAGAAGCCCTCGAGGGATATGATCTAAGGTAGTCTGCTTCAAGATTTGTAGGTTAAGCCCCGTATACGTGGACTTTACGAGGAAGAATTGAGTCGAGAAAAAGCTTTTTTTTCGACTGGACCCATCCGTGTATAAGTGGGCGAGGTGAGTTGAAAAGCCTTTGGGATCGAGTGCATTCGACCCGCAGGCAGGGAGTAGGTTGACTCAATCTTCAGGGTGAGTCGGCGCACCGTGAGGAGCTGAATAGGCTATTTTCCTAGAACCCTCGGGTCCCCTCACCTCGATTCTTCGGATTGAGTTCAAATTGTTACAAGAAGGGTGGAGAAGACGTGGCGCGTAACTCCACACTTGGTCCGAGATGAAGAAGTACTGCGTCGCACGTAGCCGGCGTCGGAGCTGTCATGGTCATGGCCACCATCATGTAAATACAACGCTTCACTATCAAGCATCGTTCGCCTCGTTTCTCCTTCCTCCACGTAACAATATAAACGCGGGAGGGGTCGAGGTAAGCTGAACCCGCCAGTCGACTCGACCCTCGGTCCTCTTCGATTCCATGTATCCAGGGCTTTATTCCTCACTACCTGGCGGGAAAAGCTGCCCTCGACAGCACTAAAGTACACAGGGCATCTTCTTCAAGGGTCTAGGATAGTGTAAACATATTCAGCGTACGCGGGGTAAAGTGGGGCGAAGCACCACAAAGTTGTGTTGTGGGCAATTTTATTTCCTTTAGGCCATAAAGAGGCAGTCGTAACGTCTTACTGAAGGCCGTTCTCCCGCCTTATTTATGTTGGAATGGCATGGGCAATAAATAAAAGTAATTATTCAAAACAATAAAAATTTTCGAAGCGGCAAGAGTGGATGCCCATTCCAGCTTGAGGGTTCCTGTTATTCATGGCAACAAACGTTGTAATTGGGCCAACGTCAACCCTCCGCTTCAATGGCTCCCATCGACCGCGCCCTATAACACTCTATTGTGAGCCCGCGCAGCAACGCCAGGTCTCCAATACTTTATTAACGCCCCATGTGCAGCCTAAACGAACCTAATAATTTCCCATCGTCCCTCGCCGGTTCAGCTATTCCGCTGGCAGCCATATCTCGACAACGCAATCTGGCGTGAGATCTTTACTGCGCTAGGCCACCCACTGAAGCGACGCCGGCGAAACAAAAGCTCTGCGCAGTATCGCGGTCCCGAGAACGCCTTTGAATAATTTCTCACTTGCTTCTCTCCTCCCCGTCCTTCAACTCCCCCGAGTGGACTAACAAAAAGATCAAAATGAGAAAGGGGGAGGGCGTGAAGCAAGCTTGAGCGAGCCAGCATGGCATCCAGACGACGTCCGGGCTGCAGTTCTTGTCGACACCGAAAATATACGTCGCTTTAATTATGCGCGCGGCTATCAGAGTCGTATATAACCGCGCGCTCCGGCGCGCCCCACCGATGTTTAATGTTCGCCGCGGCTCGAATGGTCTCGTAGCAGCGCACACCCGCCCCCAGTGTTCCCGCGCTTGCTCTCGCGTCGTTACCGTCCAAAGAGCTCGGTTCATTCCCCAGGAGACCACTTCGAGCGAGTCAGTTCAACTCGGGCTACGACGAGAGCATAGGGCACACGCGCGTAGCTCGGTTATACCAGGGCCCCCTTATGCAACGGTCCTGGGCGCCTAACAGCTGTGGCTGGCGCACTTGCCCATTAAAAGAGGAGGGCCCGAGAGAGGGGGAAAGAGAGACGGCGCTAGGTTCGCACCTTGGGCTTAATTTGCGATAATAAATACGCCGTGGAATGAGACGGCGTGGCGGCAATGCGTCAAGGGTCGCAAAATGGGGCGGGCGCGGCCAACGAGCTGGAAGTTAGCTCTGACGCAATTAAGTTATTGTCGCCCTTTAAAGTGGTGGTCATTTTGCGATGTACAAAAACTGTAAGGCATGAGATGTTGTTGCAAGCTCATTTGAGTAGGCCTAACGAAGAACCCGAAAGAATAAATGTTTAGCTTACATGACACCAACCAACGACCGACGTGCGCTCGCTATTGGCCATGGTACTATTTGCCACACCCCCCCCCCCTCCTCCGCCTAGAAAAATTGATAAAAAGGAACAGAGAATATTTTTTTTTATTCTCATAGCAACATTGAAGTTTAAAAAAAAAAACTCGAACCAACCAATTCTGCGCCTGTTGAGACCTGACCAGCTTCAAGAGAACGAGTGGCGTACATCAGGGTTAAAAAATATCGGCCTTGTGTTTCAGTTATCCATACACTGTTGGCTTTTTCGAGCGCGGTAATAGTACCGCAAGGCGATCAAATCTTATCCAATTTGGTTAACACCGCAAGTGATCATACAATTTGCAACTCTCGAACCAATCTAATCCCGCCAGACAAAGCGGACGTGCTGATTCAGAAGCATGACTTCCAATGAAAGCTTAAAGTGACAGTGGTTTCGCCCTTTTTGATTGATTGATTGTAGGGTTTAACGCGCCGACGCAACGCAGGCGATGAGGCGCGCCGTAGTGGAGGGCTCCGGATTAATTTTGACCACCTGGGGATCTTGAACATGCGCCGAAATCTCGTACACACGGGCGTTTTTGCTTTTCGCCTCTATCAGAAAAGCGGTCGCCGCGGCCGGGAATCAAACCCGCGACCTCGTGCTCAGCAGCGCAACGCCTTATCCACTGAGCCACCGCGGCGGGTTTTTGCCCTTTTTCAAATTTGTTGACTGTAGCGACTGAACACTCTTAGCAGCCTTGGTAGTCTTTAAAACCCATCTCGCTCTATACATGCTCTATACAAACATGTTCTACATGTTTGTGTCTGCGCGGGCTGTTTTAATAGTTTTTCAGCTTCCATCATTTACTCTCTTTGGTCCTTTTTCTATGCCACTCCGGTGACACGTGGCCCACGAGAGTAAATGGGTCGCTTTTCAAAACTCGCACAATAGCTGAAACATAAACACGAGAATAATGAGACCACATCTTCGTTTTTATTTTTGTTCACTACGCTTTCTTCCGACACGGACCGTTCTTTCCGCCTACGAGGCGCCATATTGATTAAACCACCTATATTGCCAGCAAAGGTACAGTTGTGTCGGCGGAGGTCGTTTATTTTGCTGACTCGTAGACGTGGCCAGTCGTGTCGGCTATACTTTGTTGAGCTCTCCAAAGCACGTGCCGGAATTTTTTTTTTTTACCAGTCCCCATACTGCATACGTATCGACTTGACCGATCAATGGTTTTTAATCTTGAGGCGCAGCCATTAATAACGGCCAAGCCTTGACGCCTTTCTCGCAAAGGATAGAAAAATGGCGTCGGGCAGTTACCCGGCAGAGCAATGCTTTGTACGAGACCTGTAGATTGATGACGGTTTACGAAATACATGAACAGGTGGTGTAGCCTACAAAAAGTTAGCTAGGCCGAAAAAAAATGCAAATGCGAAAAGAAAAACTAGAAAATGTTGGATGCGTAATGGATGCTCATACAAATATTCCTGAAATTACTTGTTCGCTTAAAAGGCGTTGTCCGCTTAACAAAAAACACGAGGGATTGTTAGCGAAAACTCTCGATCTAGTTAAAAACCGTCCCAGCAAACGTAGTTTGTGTTTTCATAAAATACGAACACGTTGGTGCTTGAGCTTTGATCGTGAGGCATTTTGCATTTTTGTTAATCCCATTTTGTTACGTTATATGCGCAAGTGTTTCCTCTCGGTGTTGCTGTTATAAGGACTGATTACAGCATTGGTGAGGTCTCCACCACAACCCAAATGAAATTTTATGTGGATTCATCAAGTAATACTACATGACATTGTGGAAGGTGGATGATCACTGCGACTGCATTCTTTTCACCCCAGTGGACATTTGTTTTCGCATCAGCTCTTCTGCCCTTGTAGGCCTAGGGAGACGATGTAAAAAGGGGACACTTAATTGAGAATGTAAATACAATTGGCACAATATGATGAAAACGTTGAAGTAAGGTGGCTAGAAGCTAGCATTCGCATGTTCAGTGCTTTATGATATCGTGAAACTTCGTTATGACACATCTTCGTTATGACACAAATAAGCAGTTAAGTCGGATCTGCCACTCGCAGCCGACTCAAGCCGATGCACACAAAGAAAGTCTTTTCACCATTCGTCCGACTTATTCGCAGCTGCCGCACGTTTCCTTCAAGCTAAGGAAAATGGAGCACACGGAAGACGTAATCATCACGTCCAAAGCTTACGCCGCCAGCTACTCCCCCTTCAATGGCTCGTATGCAACCGCAGAGAGGTGCCATCAAAGCAAAAAACGGCGAAAGGCGCCCCGACGTTCCGAAGCAGCCGAACGCCTCGAGCAATCTCATGAGGCGCGTCTAATCGTCCCAATAAATCTCTAGGTAATCCCTTCATTTTCGGCCGTTAGAATAAAGACGTCGTTCGGGGAGCGCAGATGAAGACTAGGAAGGAGAGTGGAGAGAAAGTCGAATTGGCAAGAAGGGAGAGTGACGAGAAAGAGAGGGAGACGTAGAAACGCTCCGTGCCGGCCATGGAGGCAGCGGACGCAATCGATTCGTTATTTGTCAGCCGTTAATGAGAAGAGATCGGCCCATTACCAAGCCCGCGCGATTAAATCGCCAAAACTGCCACGTTGGCCAGCGCGTATACGCGGCGTGAGAACAGAGAAGAGCCGCTGAGGCTGGAGGAAGAACGCGGAAACGACGCTTGGGCAGCTGGATAAGGTGCTTCGTGGCTCTACCTCCCCTCACCCATCCTTTCCCTCGGCTGCCCCCAACCCTCGGCGGCGAATTTTCTGACCGCGACAAGCTGCAGGAGGAGCTTTTATTTTATTTTTTCTCTCGCCAGTTCTGGCAGCTGGAGAGTAAATATTCTCCGAGGCTGCATATTCACTGGTTTGAACAGTGGATAACTGAGGGCTTACAGTGATTCACGAGTGGAACTTAGTGGAAAGTCAGTTGAGGTTAGCGATATGGCAATCCAGGATATGCCCGTGGATACGCTCACAATCGGGGCGTAGATTAAGCTAAGCCTAGCATTTTAAGGCTGTATTTTGTTCGTTACTCTGAAAGAGTTTTCGTAACGTACAACTATGTCGGAACTCTTTCAAATTGAGTTCGTTCGAAGTTTTTTCTCGGAGTTACTGGAAGCGTTTACTGTCAATTTATGTACGAGCTTGAGTGCTGGACAAAGTGAGCGTAATGGTGCCACGTGGTAGAGGTGGTCAGACGTATTCCTTGCGATGTAACAGCTCGCATATGCGTTATGTTGTTGCAGGCAGGTGGTACCCCACCTAACCCCCCCCCCTCCCTTCTCCGCAACAGGGAGAAGCATGACAGGGGAAAATGACGCATGATTGGTTGGAACTCGCGGAACGGTAATGAGACTACTTGGTTATTAGTCAAGAAATCAACAGTACCACTTAGAACTTACCACAAACTTTAGCACCTCTGTTGTTGCTAAACTTTATTTCTGAGTGCCGTCGGAAAGGGCAAGTCAGTTTTATTCATCAATCCTAACGCGCTTCTACAGGGGCGACTATGAAGAAGCTCCGTGTGTAGTGTGCGAAACTCTAAAATGATATTTTCTTCGCGATGTGGAGGACATTGTCAACACTAATTAGATGAGGAGCTCCTCTGTTCCTTGTTCTTTTCATCCCGCAATGAGAACGTATCGACGCCACATTTGAATAAAAAAATCGCCAACGTCAACATAAAAACGTGACGGTATTCAAAGGTATACTCAAGCTTTTTTTATGCTCATAAAGTGGCCCACCGTAAATATATCTCTACGCCGACACATTACTCATGCGGAGGTTGCAACGCTCACCGTAGACGACAAGTTCCGTCTCAGCCCGGTCTTGGCGTGCGGTGTTGTTGACGACGCAGTAGTATTTTCCGGCGTCCTCGGCGATCACTGAGTGGATGACGAGACTCCCCGAGGACATTGTGATCCTGGAGCCGTCCAGTATCACGGGCCGGGGCCTCCCTCCGCCACCGCCACCCGACGAAGTGTCGTCGTCTCGTCGACGCAGCCACTGGTACGAAGGCAGCGGGTATCCCTGAGCCACGCACGGCAGCACCGCCTCGGTATGCTCGAGTGCCGTCACTTGGCTGAGGCGGTGGGTAATCCGGGGTGGTACCATATTGTGCGGCTCTGCGGGAATAAAGACAGAAAGAGCGAAACATTGTAAGTGGCCCCGATCATCCTCATTGATTGATTGATTGTAGAGTTTAACGCGCCGACGCAACGCAGGCGATGAGGCACGCCGTAGTGGAGGGCTCCGGATTAATTTTGACCACCTGGGGATCTTTAACGTGCGCCGAAATCTCGTACACACGGGCGTTTTTGCTTTTCGCTTCCATCAGAAAAGCGGCCGCCGCGGCCGGGAATCGAACCCGCGACCCGATCATCCTCATTATCATCATCAACACCACCACCAAGAAAAACAACACACCACTACCACCACCACAAACATCATCATCATCAACAACAACAACAACAGCATCACCGTCAACAACAACAACCACAACAACAGCCCACTCGGGTCCACTGGACCAAGGTCCCATTTGCCTACAACCGCCCCTGTTTTCCGGTTCTCGAGTGTACTCTTTGCCCCCGAATTTCCTTATTTCATCCCTCAATCAGAAAGCTAAAAAATTCTGGTTGAATGAAAGCTGTCTATTGGGGCGAAAGCTCCACTACGCCGTATCTCGCAAGCTGGTCATTCATAGCGTCGCAACGACCTTGAGCAGCCGCAGTGTCAGTGTGACAGGTGTGACGTCGCTCCACGTTATTCGCTGTTGATAGGCTTTCGCAGCCGCGCTCGTTCCTAGTCTCGCCTTGCGGTACAACGTGATTCGGCGAGGGTGTAACGGCTGCTTCGCCGGTGCTTGGTCGCTCAGTCTCGCCATAGCTGGCGCGCCAGGTGGGCCGCTTGCGCATCCTTTACATCGCAAGCGACAGGCTGAATCCAATCATCCACTATCCTAACTTTCATGCAGCACTTAATGTATATTTACAAAACCAAACCAAACACAACTTCTGCGCTTGATAACTATGTTTACAAGTGTTGAACGCGATCCATTTCCTCGTTCGTGCTAGAGAAGAAGCACCATACAGTTCACACTGTCGCATGCCAAAGGCATTCGTCTGCATTTCGTCTTTATGTAACAGATGCGTCTTCTGCGGTCAACTTTGGTTTCATCACTTTCCTCACATAATATCAGCTTCAGCTATTCTTTGTGCAGAAAGTTCAAATATAGTGGCAGCCTGCTTCAATATGCCGATAAAGACAATGAATAACTTCATCTGTTGATCTATGTTGACCAATGCGGAGTTCTTGCTCTCCTTCATCGTAAAGGGCGCAGCCTGTGTGAAGCTTGCAAGGACTTAGCCTCTCAGGGATATCATCATTTGGCTGAAAAAGCTTCCTTCGCGTTGCATTATTTTCGGCGCTGTGTGGGAACAGTGTGATACAAGATATGGCATGCACTATCCCGCTTATTGACGTTATCTGACTCCACACAGAATGTGGTTCTAATGACCCCGAATCGTTTGCCTTTGAAGCCAGTGTTTTTGTCCTGTGGCTCAATGGGTAGCGCGTTTAGATGGGAATCGCTCAGCCTTGGTTCAAATCTCGGCAGTAGATGTTCTTGCTCGTGTGTTTTTAAAGCCAAGCTTCAGTGCCCTCACTGATGCCGCTGTACGCCAATACACCCTGCAGGGAATCCAACTTTTTTCTGACGAAGACGATGGGTGATCGTGGGTGAAGGGAAAGAAAAAAATCCTCCCGCGGCCGGAATCGAACCTGGATCCCTGGCGTTATGAAGCCGGCGTCCAACCGATTACTCTATTTCGATATTGTCGCAGCGGTTTGGAGAATTCTGACGACCACCAAAGAATCCGTCACGAGAAGAACGGCGTTGCTCTGCGTGCCGTGTGGCTGTTAGCCACGAGACGTTAGGCCTAACGTCCCATTTTGATGTTGAAGATGGTAGGCCTAACGTCGCATCTTGGGATTTAGCATTTCAAACAGGCCCCGACTAAAAAAATTGCCCACTGTACGCCAAGCAGCAGGTAGCGATTCGCGTCGTACGCTCCTAACCCAAACGTTAGGCCTACAGAGTGCAGAGCCGAGAGTTGCTGTGGGTATTCTAGAAAAGTGGTGCGTACCGCCAGAGCAGACATACTCGCAGCGTGGTATTGTTTAACCGAAGAATGCACCACGAAAAAGCTTCGCGTTCAACCATCGTCGTCGTTAGACGGAGGGGTGCATGATTTCTTAGGCATATGTTGAGCTTGTGTGTCGAAAGCTCTAGAACGACAACCTGATGAGTCATTTTTGCCGTAGAAATAAACGCATTTTCTGTAAATAGCAGCTATGCGACACTTCTGGCCTGACTGAGCTCGAAACGACGCATTTGAGGCTACAAAAATTCGCGAGAATTTGAAGTGTATGCAGTAAATGCAGCAAGGTCAAAAAGCCAGTTGGAGCTAGCGTTTCAGGGCTATTTAACTCTTTTTCTTGAGCGCTTTTTCCTATAGTTGGCTTTGTACCATTAAGCAACAGCCATAATAATCACGATAAACATCTATTTAACTCTTGGAACATTGCCTCTATGCTTGTCAGAGTTTGGCGAAACCATAACGGCGCTTCTAAGAGACAACAATCTACGTCAGGGTAAAGGCGGTGAGGAAGATCCACACTCCCTTGGGATGCGGACATCTTACGCCTTGTTATGCCCCAAATGACCAATAAAATCATTTCTGGAAAGCTGGTCACCGTCGAATAAAACAGCAGGTAATCTCAACGTCTGTTTCCTCCGCCAATGTTCTTGGAGCTTGATGGCGCGCAGATTCACCATACCCGTCTTTGTAACAAAACAAATATTATCCTTTTCAGCAGGAAGCTAACCAATGACCGCATTTATCTATCTCTGAAGTGATATTAATTCACACAACCCAGCTCCCCTTCAAGCTTACATGCTAAATGGTGATGTCAGTATCTGTCACTGATATTTTGTTTTACTGATTTCGAAGGTCACAGAGCGGTCACTGTCACGAGGTGGGTACAAATGTCTCCAAGAATTTCGCACAGAAAAAAAGTGAGATGACACCAGACAGCCTTGGGAGATTAAAAGTAAGTTTTGACGTCCTGGCGACGCGTAACTGTTCAGTTTATTGCAGCTGCATCTTACAAACATTTGTTTGTAAGATGGAGCTGCAAACATTTGTTTGTCAAGCGAGTTCTTAAACAGCAGCGACCTTATACGTAGATTTTGTGATAGTGTTCCGGGAAACACCTTGTAGGTCTAATAAATATTAGGGTGAAACATAAAAAATTTTTGTAATGGCATGTAGATAGTCACAGCGGGCACGAAACAAGCAGTGAGGTCGACCAATGCTCCGTGAAACATAAAAGAAAGACACCACAAAAGTCCCAACAGCCAAACCCTTCAACAAACGCGAACGCCTTTTTAGGCTAAGATCAGATGAGTTTGAAATAATTATTTGCATAGCAATATTGTTTTGTACAAGAAGTACTGGATGTAGTAGCCGATGTTCTTTTATTTTCAATCTTTTTCTGTATTTAGTTATTTAAAATATCTTTTTCTTCAGCGTTAGCCATCTACTTGGAAGTGGTACAGTGAAGCTTTAAAAGGTTCACAGTAGCGACAACTTTCAGGTAGTGCATAACGAACTGAGTGCGGACGCAACCAAGCTCGTCAACATCAAGTTATAAATGAATACATGATAGCACAAATGAAAGCAAATACAAGAAAACAACAGGAGACGTGCTGGCCCGACAATTCTATGACCACCGGTTCCCCAAGCCCTGCTTTGTAAAGGGGTCAACAAAGCCTACTTGGGATTTGCTGTTTACAACGCTCGAGTTCCAAACCGAGGGCGTAATAACAGTTTTGTAGGCCACCAGAGAAGATGGAAAGCGCCTGTACTGCGTACAAGCAATCGCACCGAAAACAGCAATAAAGTTGGAACTGAGAATAGCAACGCTAAGGGTAAATGAGTCAAGAAAACGTGTGTTTGGGAAGCGTTTTTTTTTTTTCGTGCTCTTTTTGCCCCTGGAACTTTTCCGAATGTCTTAACCAGTTTTATAAACCTATATCTGTTAAGAAATGAACTTTTGAAACGTGCAAGTTAACAGTGTATGAAAGGGACATTTGTGGTATTAGCGCTTCCTTGTCCCATGCGTATTTTTATATTATCACCAGCTACATAATTATTCCAACATTTTTATTGATTTTTGTACTTGTTTACTATGTACACTCCGCTCATTTCCGTAATGTCCTTGTCTGCGGGCCTCTTTAAATAAATACATAAACAAACAGAGCTGGCATACGACAAATTTTGAGGCATCGTGGTTTCGTATGTGAGAGCCATTGCATAAAATTGCTCAGTTTTACATTTTTGTATGTGTTTTTTTATAATGTTATAGACACCTGCCAGCCCTCTCGTTGAGGAATTAAACCCGGTTCTGCTGCTGGACCCGAAGGGGAGCAAAATTGTTAAGCTTAATCATAAATAAAACCGAAAAGCGACTCTCGCTTCGTTGTCCACCTCAATACGAACTCATTATTAAATGGGATGCTTTGAAAACTGCAACTAAACCAGTAGACACAAGTTCCACTTTCTTGTGCGGAAGCACGGGCATATAATTCTCATTTCTAAACATAAATTCCCATGTATGACACTTCTTTATACATATACATGCACATTTATCCAGAATTTTTAATATGAATTGTTTTTTTTTATTCCAGTGTTTAGAATGTAAGTCGACGCTCGCAGATGGAACTAAAAATAAATGTTTTTGGAAGCGAGTTCTAAGGTAGTTTTGGTACGACGGCGCGCTTGCGAAGACGGAGAACTGCCGGGATTCATGTTTCTTCAATGACAGCGAAGTTATGCACAAAAAATGCTTTACAGGAGAAACTCAGAAAGCTTTCCTCAAACATTTCCAGTTTAGCAATTCTGTTCTAAATATCTAAATCACAGAATTCTGCGAGTCATCCGCAAGTATCGTCGAGGCAACTACATTTTAGTTTAACAGCAGAGCTGTTTCAGCTCTTGCTCGAGCATTCAATAAACCGAAAAAATACCAAAAAAATACTGAGCGCACGTGAGCGTGCGTCTCGCTAGGAGCGACCGTCGTCGTCCGAGCTTGCGCTTGGGCTTCCGCCATGTGAGGGGCTTACAAAAAAATGCCGCGTATCTGCTCCTTTCGTTGCAAATGTCGACAAAAGACGATAGTCTTTGTCGACATTTGCCTAGTAAATGCCTCCCTTTGCTTTCCTGCTCACCTCTCATGCTGTGCCTCTTCCGTCGTGCTGCTCCCAAGGTAAACACGCTAAATGTTTGCTCAAGTCAATTTAAATTTGCCGCGTTCCACTGCTATAGGCCGGGTTCCTCGGTGCCAGCGCTGCAGTGCGGCTGAGACGAGCGTGAATCGAGGCGGCCTACTTCAACGTTTATAGAACCACGTTGCCCTACTCCACGAGAGTTCCAAGCAGAACGTGAAACCTATATAGTGGAACTCTTCGTAACTGTTGCCGCTGTATTTTTTAAAATGCTGCCAAACGCTGTAGTGGCTCGAGCGACAGCAGGCGACGGAGTGAATTTTTTTCTGCAGTGGATGTAGTATTGCATTTCGCAAAAATCAATCATGTATGATTTTTTTATAAAAGAACACTGTAAATATCACTTATGTACAAATTTTCTGTTTTATATTTGCGTAATGTCTTGTTCTCATTGAACAATGTTGACAAGTATGAACATAAAACCGGACTTAGATGTTTAGATTTGGTTGTGAGTATATAAGACTATTGCGCACATTTTGTTTCACTTTGGCTGGGTGGCTGAATTGAGTCACAGACAGACAGACAGACATGCCAAAATTTCCGGGTTTAAGTAGCCCAAGAAAGGCTATCGTTTTCAAAAGAAAACCCAAAATACTGAGCACCCGGAACCGTTCAACTACACCTTTAATAACACTCTGTAGGGTTCGCCAGTTCACGCCGAGCTCACGAAGCCGGTTGTCGCCGCTTCTACTGCGTGCTAACGTGGTACACTTTGTGAGACTTGGGAAAGCCTGATGTCGAAACAATCCGGGCCTGCGTGAGTCACGGAGACCTTTCACAAGCAAGTTCTGAAATCCATGTGAGGTGCAACAGCCGGGTCTTCGACGAAGGGAGAAGGGTCGCCAGCTCTGCTGTTTCTCCAGCCTTGCACCGCCAGTACAAGCTGCGCAAGTTTTTTTTTTATTATTATTGTTCGAAGTTAGGCTAACAGGAATTATTAAGTACTATCACAACTTCGTGCAGCTCTCATGTGATATTTACTTATGCCGAATTGTAAGCCTAACAATTCGGCTATTTCTTGGAGTTAAAACACACATGGCAATAAGCTATAACTACAAGGCATTATTAGTTAATTAGGTTAGAGTTCAGATACTATAGGAGTTCTGCGTTTTTCAAGAGTGTTGCAGTCACTCACTCTAAACTGGCGCAAAATGACGCTCATGACTAACTTGAGGAGTGCGGAGCTATGCTTTGCTTAAATTTTTCTTCTGTTCACGCTGACTAAGGTCACGAAGGATTCCTGTAAAGGGGGCACTAACAGCTTCGCTCTGAAAGAAAAAAAAACACTCAGCACAGTGCCAATAACCTGAGAGGTACCCGAGCGTCCTGCATCAAAGATGACCTCTTTTCTTGAGACACGAGGCACTTTAGAGTGGTAGCACCAATACTCCGCAGCAAGCGCTAGCTAGCTGAGTTCGCGTGTCAAATAGCACTTCCTATCACGTGCCCCTCTTTCCGACCCTACAACACGCTAGCATGTCCGTTCGCCTTCAAGACAGCGAAGCCCATGAACTATACAAACATCGCAAGGAGCAGCACAAAATTTCATTCTTATTTAGCGTCTAAATGTTAAAGTATGCTATTAAAGGTCGTCTCGCTAGTGGAGAAACAGGGAGAAAAAAAAAGGTACTGAGGAAGTAGGCCTCATCCCCTCGAGGGTGTTTAACCTCCCTTGGGAGACGATCGCGTCGCCAACCACGCGGGCGCCGCGCTACTCAGTCGAGCGGTCGCTCTCTGCCCGCAACACCTGTCCGCGCTGGCGCTCTCTCGAGCCTTTTTTTGCGCGTCGGCGCTCCGCAGCGCGCGACATAACTTATGTATGATGCGCGCCCGCTCGCAATGGAGAGATTCGCCCTGCAGTTGCTGCCAAGACGGGCTCATGCCAGCACTTTGTCGCGGTGACAAATGTTCCCCGGCGCACTACGACTATGGCCGAGGACGACCCGCAGATGCGAGGAAGAAAGCTTGTCATTATGCACGTATCAGACTTTAACCGAAAAAAACCAAGACTGGAATCACAACTAAAATCTGTATTACGTGGCTGCGAAGGGAGAGTGCGCGATGATGGAAGGAAGGCAAGGTACAGCAAACAGAGGAGCCGCTACGAACGTCAACGAAGCCAGCAAGATGTGCCCCGTTCCGTCACTAATGTAAGAGGAATTGGCCAAGCGAGTCGGGATATATGAACCCTAGTAATTTAAGCCTAAACTATGCGATGGGGCAAAGGCCTGCGTAAAGGTTGAGGATTAAATAAATTAGCCTTGCTTCTTGTAGAGCAGAAAACCCGAGTACAGCGTGAATTAGAGGGAGGGGGGGGGGGGGGTACTGAGAGGGTCGGTCAGTCTACGCGCGTATGCACGGCGGCGCCCTGAAAAGCTGTACAGCGGGAAGTTAATTAGGCTCCGGCGCTGTCCGGTGCGCTGCCTTTGCTGGCGCCTTGATTCCTCCTTAACGAGCGCTCCCCGGGGGGGCGCGTTGTGGTGTCGGTGTGCGGGAAACTGCCCCGTATTCCGCGTGCCCCGTCTTTTGTGCGGGACCGGTCGTCCGTCGTGCGCTCTGAAGCGGAGTAGAGAGAGACCGCCACCGCAGTCTCTCCCACTTCCTCCGCCTCCTACTCCTCGAGAGGGCTCTCCAGGGCGGCGCTTTCCGCCATCTTCCTTTTCTCCGCTTTCCTCGCAGCTCTCTTGCTGAGCGACGTCCGCTTGACCGCTTTTTGGGGAGTCACATCTCCCGTCCTCCCTCGAATAGACGCGCTAAAGCAGACGCCGGAAGCGGTAACAAACAAACGCCTGTCCGCGCACTGCACTCAGCCTCCCAATAGCGAGCTGTGCGGCCGGCCAGAGGGATTCGCTCCCTCTCGGATTGTTTGTGTGTTTTGTTTTCTTTTTTGTACGTTTCGCTGGGAAGCCTAATGCGTCGGCTCGCTTCGCTATTACGCGCGCCGGTGGGTTTGAACTCCTCCGCAAGCGTGGCGAGCGTCCCGGTTTGCTTCCTTGTTTGTTCCCCTTCCGTGAAGTCGGCTCGGTTTCTGCAGGCCCCCTCTTGTAGACACGAACTGGGCGGGAACTTTCAAAAGAAGCGACGGAGCAGGCGTGGGGGAGGAGGCGGAGGAGATACCTCGGCGTAGATTTGCCCCGAAAACAGAGGAAGTGGGCGGTGATCTCCCGCTCTGAACTCCCAGAGTGCTTGTTCCAAAATAAAATAAAATAATAAAAACAGGAAACAAGAGCCAAAAAATTCCACAGAGCATTATATTGATGCTTCATCTCTGGGCCATTTTGGTTGAACGCTGTTTCCGAATCGTAACAATGAAAAAACCTTTCCAAAGAAGGGAGAAAAAAAATGATTATTTACATTCCGTTGAGCAACCGCTACGTTAGACAAACTACAGATAGCCCGACGTGGCCGAGATAAATGAGCTGAGTCGTCGTGTTTTGGGGAGCCGCAATAATTATGTTCCTTAGAAGTTACTTTGTTACAAATTCCGCGGGAATTCTAATAAAAAGCGTCGATTTTTTTAATAAAATGATCAGGTATTCCTTGCCTTTTGGTTCCACTGGCACACTGACCAGAGAAGCCCCTGCCCGCTGACCGTAGCAGCGGAACGGCTCCTAAAATGGCCGACGGCTGGAAGCGAGTAATTACAAAGTAATTGAATTGAAAAGCAAATAAGTACAAAAAATTTTGGATTATATGGGAGTCGAACCCAGGGCCTCCTGAATGCGAGTCGAGCACGTATCCCCGGTGCCATCA
The DNA here is from genome assembly GCF_048455015.1 of Haemaphysalis longicornis. Taxonomy (NCBI): domain Eukaryota; kingdom Metazoa; phylum Arthropoda; class Arachnida; order Ixodida; family Ixodidae; genus Haemaphysalis; species Haemaphysalis longicornis. The sequence continues at coordinate 102,136,816 of NW_027526335.1, read as the reverse complement.
CTTTTTCTATTATTATCCCCGGTGCCATCACGGCTTTTTTTTCTCCTCTTTATTACATGTAATGGCAACAACACTCATTACAAAATCAACCTTTGAAGTTGAGAAGAACAAAAACGTTTACCAATCTTTTAGTTGGGATTTAGATGTTTATGTACTTTCAACACGGTCAACTCATTTAACAAACTCAAAAACTCTTCGTCCCAATCATCGTTGTTCGGCACTTCACGAAAACTACAGACATGTTCAACAAAATAACTATTTACAGAACGCGCGTCAGCGTCATTGTGACGAACGTCCATACTGCTACGCCATATTGAGTGTAAACCGTAAAGAAAAAGCAGGTCATATGGAATACCGTCGGATATCACAGAAAGATAGCGGATTACTTCAGATGTCAATGGCAAGTCCGTTTGATAGTCCTTTGAAGAACATTCCAAAAAAAGACAGCGTTCCAGCAATCTAGAAAAACGTGCTCCACAATTTCTAGCTCCTTGAACAAAAAAAAAAAAAAAACAGACTTGCCCCCCTGGCAAAAAAAAAAAAAAAATTGCTCTTCCCATGTCATTACTGGCAGGGTGCCCGCGTGGAGCTTAAAGGGACACTGACACAAAAATTGGGATCTTCTTTTTTTGTTGTTGTGGTTGCGATAAGTAGCTACTGACCTACTTATCACCTGTAGAAACCTCATCTGCTTCAGCGAGCGATGGTTGTTTAATTAGAGGCATTTTTAATGCGGCAGTCGCAGTTTCGATTTCAGTGGGTGCCGCGAAATGAAGGATTTTGTGTGAACAAAGCTGACCACGTGACCGTCGGAGGGATATCACAGAGCTGCCGTAGCACTGTCGAATCCGCATCGCCGGCAGTTTCTGCGAATGCCCCCACGTACTGATCTCGTCAGCCGCTTAATTAAAAAGCGACCATGGACGTGACGCAGGCGCTGCGAGTGCAGATGTTACCGCGGCTAAATAACGACGCGCGACGCTCGAGACAGTGAGTGGAAAGACGCGCGCTGGGAGCAGCCTGCCGGTCTGCCTACAGGTCCGCCTAAGATGTGTTGGGCTTAGCACTGCGGCGGATATTCGATTGCCGCTCTCGTAAGTGGTGCAGATGACAATTTTTAATTCAACCCGCCATCGCATCAATAACTTCTTTCTCATATAAGCTGCCATGGTTGGGACTTGGGTACAATTTCGTGCAGCGGTAACAAGCTGTCACTCGAGCTACCTACGCCGGCCTGCGCCACCTCACGGCCGTGGCCGCCGCCTGCACAGCGACCGCGCGGCTGGCTCAGCGGGCTTTTCGTGTCTCGGGCGCGTTTTCGCGTCCAATGTAAATAAAAAGTAATAAAAACAGAGTGCCTGGAATCGCTGTAGAACTTTGGTCGTGGCCAGCTGCCCGATGAGCCGACGAAATCGCGGAGCCTCCGCCGCCAACGATAGGGTCGTTCGTTCTCGAGAGCAGAAGCTCCGCCCTCCGATTGGAGCGGCGAACCGGGCAAGCCGGCGAAAAACGCCGGCAGCGCGGAAGCGGCGAACACAAATTCGTGACGTGTTTGGGTGTTGTTTATTTACAAAATATCCACGCGATGTCGATTGCGCGTGGTCCTCTGCTTGCTGCTCGGTTACGTTTCGCACACTTTAAAATTGATTTTAAATATGTTCTAGGCTGTATTCGCCGCTGATATTTTGCAGATGATGTTTGTGTGTTCGCACCAATCTATCTCCGGAGTTATCTCGGCTTCAAAATTTTGTGTCAGTACCCCTTCAAAGAAAAACGTTTTTACTGCTCCTTGTACTGACATTTTCTTTACACGTTTTAGAACATCGCGTCCGGCACTGTCACGGTATCTTAAACAGTGCATAGGTTCCGGCAAACTATATTCTATTAAATCTGTAGTTAAGCGCATTCGTGCAACAATGGATAGGTATTCCATTGAAAAACGTGTTCTTAGAAGATGTAAAGACGAGTGTACCTCTCGCAGAAAACCGCTGCCAGTGGGCCTTAAATAACCAACGGACGAAACAATGAAATTCGGCAGTACTGTCGCTAAAGTCAACTGCAAGCAGGTACGCACAAAAGGGTCGATCTGGTCCCTCAAAAAGAAAAACCTTGAGATAAACTGCTTCACAAAAAATTACGCCCACCTCCCCTCGCGGGAACCCTGGTGTGATGCGATGCTAAAGGGGGTTCCGCTGGGTGTTTCCGTTGGGTCGATTAGTCGAATTGCGTGAAACGCGTAGTGAACGTGAATTGCGTTTCAATCACATCGTTGGGTTCCACGCGAGGGGATGCGGGCGTAATTTTGAGCATAATTAGAGACGTTGTTGTTGTCGTTTAGACGGAGGCTTTATTAAAGGAACCGTCGCATCAAGCAATCGTCGGTACTGCGAGAGAGCAAGCGCAAGCGCGGGCGACCGTCGACTGAGAGACCGGCCGGAGCGTGGCACGCACCCGAAGGAGAGGAGACCGCGGAGAGAGAGAGTACTGCACATGCGCACAGCGCGCAGCGCCGCCCACTGGCGGAGTGAGAGTGCGCTGCGCCACGCGCCCGCATATGTTGGGCGAGAGTGTTCGCTATCGGAGAGAGGAGAGGTAGTGAGCGGAGGAGAGACGCAGCTGTGCGGACGCGGACGACGGACGCACGCAGGACACGGCCGCCGGCAAGAGATGCTCCTCTCAGCGTCGCATCTAAAAGATGCGGTAATGCCAGACCCCCATCTTTTAGTCTCCGAAACAAAGTGCTGCGGCTTGTTCGCTCGAAAGGCGTTTGCCAAACAAAAAAGGCAAACAACCGGTGAAACTTCTGCACACGCATCCTGGAACACGCCAGTACCTGCATGACGTACCACACTTTGGCCACAAGGAGCACGTTGCCTACAGTTGCTCGCGCAAAGACTGACAATTTTTTACCGCCCCATATTTCTGTCTGCGCTCGCATTTCTTGAACTCATTCGCTCCAGTACGCCGTGTTTTCGCGATACCTATCCAACGGAATCCCGAAATACTTTGACGGACTTGTCAACCACTGCAGTCTTTCAAAAACGTCAGGCGCCTCTTCCCACTCCCCGTGCCATTTATTGACGTTTAATTTACTACCAGTGACATCACAGTACCATTGCGTGAGGGCAAGTGCGTTAGTAACGCTTATTTTGTCCGCACAGGAAAAAGTCATATCGTCTACGTGGGCCAAAACCTTCAGTTCACACGACTGGAGGCCAAACCCACGCAGGCGGCTAATAGCAGTTATCTTTACACACAAGGGTTGTAGGTGCAGGGCGAAAAGTAATGGGCTCAGTGGACACCCCTGCCGCACTGACGTTTTAATGCATATATTATCGGTTAGTTTTTTTATTAACAATGATTCTAGTATTGCAGTTGCTGAGGGCTATTAGACGCGACTGCATCTCATTTACTCGCCTTGTCCCTCCACACGGCGTTGTCCACACCTCCCCCTACACTATAAAAAAATAGTAGTTAGCGGCACCCGGTTTCGATCCCACGACCCTGTGGGCGGAACGCGAGGTACATGGTGCTCTTCCCACTGCGCCACAAAACCGAGACAGAATCAAATGGTACGAACGCGCCTTATATCCTTGACTCATTCAAACTACGTCAAGAAGCTACTGATACAACGCATAATGGGGCAATGATTAACACTTGCAATAAAAGAAAAGAAGCTCCCACTTACAGCAACAATGATGGAGTAAAGGTCGTTGCGACAGCGAAGCCCCAAGCATACCACTTGGAGAGATGGACCAAGATTGGCCAATAAAACATAATAATAATCATAAAACATAATAATCATACGCGTTCCCGACACGTTTCACGCGATTTCATAATCAATCCAACGGAAACACCAAGTAAACCCCACGATGCTTCGCATCTACACAGGGTTCCCTTCGCGGGGAGGTGGGCGCAATTTTTTTAACTCCTTCTTTAATTACAGAGCCTAATTTGACATACTCGAGTATTTTGAACAGTATTTCATGGCCCACGCGGTCAAAAGCCTTTTCCAAGTCTATTTGTATCATGGCTACCTTTCTAAAGTTAGCATGAATGTTCTTAAAAATAGTTCTGCCTTTGATACCACATTTTTGGTGTGGCCCGATTAATGATTTGATGACACTTTGCATTCTTTTCGCAAGTACTTTCATTAGAATCTACTAGTCTGTGTTGGTGAGCGTGATAGGCCCATAACCAGTAACTGATCGGGGTCCTCCCCGATCAGTAACCAGCTGATCGGGGTTCTCCACCTTCGGAATTAGCACCGTATGGGCACTTGCACACGACGCCGCCAAACTCCCACGCTCGTAATATTCTGAAAAAAAAAAAAAAAAAACACCGTGTAGTAGTGCCGCCATTTCGGGTTTGAACTTCTTGTAAAACGCTGTGCCAATACCCTCAGGCCCGGGTGATTTTCCACAATTCAAATCATTTATGGCTTTTTCGATTTCGTACAACATGATATCTTTGTCCAAAATTTCCGTCTGCCTATACTTTCCAACTGCGGCAAGCAATGTAAGAACTCTGTTTCGAAGCCCCTATCTTTCGGAGTTCGCATTGCAAAAAGATTGCGATAGTACTCTGTGAAAGCACTAGCTACGACTTCATGGCTTGAGCTGACTAAAGGCGGACCTTGTCAACGAGTTGTGGCCTTTGACTTGGGGGGGGGGGGGGGGGGGATATGTTTCACGTTCCTCAACACGTCGTTAGACTTAACTATGAGCCAACCAAGCACACGTAAGGCTGAATGTAGGCATAACAACATATTCATACACGTGGACTGGCTAGGGGCGATGACAGTTGCCGTGAGAAGCTTACGGTCGTTGCACTCCTCGGTGTTAAATTTTACCATGAATGTTTCCGTATTTACAACTCACAAGAGGAGCCTAGGTGTCCTGGGATTTTCAAATTCTGAAACTTACTATTTGTGCACCTATACACTTTTTTTTTTCTTTCGGTCACTCCGTTTACCAACATCTACTGCATGAACGCTTGCTGAAAACCGCGCTTAATTTCCACATCCACGTGTGTTGGCGCTTTTTTAGGATTCCTCGACAGGCTGTCCATTCAACGGTAAGCCAAAAGTGGTAGACAGAAACACAGAAAGAAGTAACCATTATTGCAATGGATGACACTGCGCAGCAATGCGATAAGGAGGCCGCGTAGCCATGCAAAGGTGGGCGTCTTGCCACTGGCTCCGTAATGCCGATGGTGACGATGACTATGAGGACGATATAGACAACGTTTCACGCCGAGATGCAGCTACTAGGTGATAAGATACATGTAATAAGGTTGCACTATGTCAAGTAGAAACAAAGTAGGACAAGGAATGAGCAATATATTTTTAACAGCGGCGATGTTGTAGCTGGCCGCAATGTGTGGCGGGTAACGCTTTAAAAATACCAAGAAAATGCCGAGCGCTTGCGAGCGCGCGCCTCGCGGTGACCGCCAAGCGTCCCCGGCATGCGCAGTGGCTTAAAAAAAAACTAGCGAAAATCCCGAGGAGCGAGAAAATGTCGAACGCTTCTGGACGCTTGCTTCACGGTGACAGCCGAGCGTCCCCGGCACGCGCAGTGGCTTCATATAAAAAAAAACAAGAAACAACTGGCGAAAATCCCGAGGAGCAAGAAAAGGTCGAACGCTCCTGAACGCTTGCTTCACGGCGACCTCCGAGCGTCCGCGACTCGCGTTGTGACCGTAGTAAAAAAAAAAAAAAAAAAAAACTGGCGGAAATTTTGAGGACCGCCTCGCGTTGCTTAGCAACCAACGACGCTACAGCCGGCGCAACACCTGCTAAACGGAAACTCGACGCGACTTCAGGAATGCCGCGCATGCGTCGTGCACGTACGTGCCACCGCTGCTCCTCAGCTGTCCTCAAGAGCTACCGCGAGTGTAATGCTTGGCATGAGGAACAAGGCGATATCGATGCATATGACGATGACTACTACTGCGATAGCACAGTGTAAAGCGACGACGGAGCATCCAAATAAAATATTTCAAGCTTGTACAAATTCGATTGATTGATTGATTGTAGGGTTTAACGCGCCGACGCAGCGCAGGCGATGAGGCGCGCCGTAGTGGAGGGCTCCGGATTAATTTAGACCACCTGGGGATCTTTAACGTGCGCCGAAATCTCGTACACACGGGCGTTTTTGCTTTTCGCCTCCATCAGAAAAGCGGCCGCCGCGGCCGGGAATCGAACCCGCGACCTTGTGCTCAGCAGCGCAACGCCTTAGCCACTGAGCCACCGCGGCGGGTACTTGTACAAATTCGTGGTGATGTGTGCTTCAGGGTTCGCGCAGAAAGACATCCTGCAGCTTCTCTATGGTTCAAGCTCTGCGGGACTTAGTGTATGTGAGCTTCGCCTTTTTTTTTTAATTTCATCTTCTTCTGCTTGGTTTATTCACAATTTTATTTTTGTTCACATGGTCATTCACAATTTATATCGTGTGACAAACTGAATGAACAGGCGGCATACTACACAGGGTAAAACCTAGCAAAACGGCTTCAGGCTGTCATTTTCCGTTTTTCTCAAGTTTCTATGTATACGACGTAAGTAGTCTGGAATAAAAACTTATAGCAGCGGAGGTACCCTCCTACGAGATGCCCTGAGCACTGCGCTGTTGAGCGTTGCGCTAACCGACCTGGAAACTTCCCTTTGAAGAACGGCTTACCTTTAGAATTGTGTTTACGATATATGCACTTGGTAAGAGGGCACGAGTCGTCGCCATGCACGCGCGGCTGCAAAAAGCCGTGAGCCTTACTTATTCATTTATGCGTAAACAAGGGTTTGAATGAATCAGTTAGTATTAAAATAGCAACTGATTTCGTTTACACGAAACCCTATGTAAACATTTCCTTTAATTATAAGGAAAGAAGAGTCTCCTATGTAAAAAAAGCTCATCAGCGTGCCTGTTGACAATGACCTTTCTTAGGGCACCCACGAATGTCTTTTTTTTAAATGGGCTGCGTTTACTGGCTTATATTATCCCTTTAATCAGCGGCAAGGTGCGGGGAACGCCGGCTATGTCAATGTTGCAATATGCAACGCACGTTTCTTGGGTTTTGTTCGGTACTATCTGCCTGTGCTCTCAGGTAAATGTCACTAAATCTTCAGCACTTGGAAGCACACAAGCGCTGGCCCTTCGGTCTTGTCTTGGCCCTCACGGCACACATTAACGGCGGTGGCCATAGCTATGGTTCAATATCACCCTATGTCAACTTGCGTGGCTATAGACACACTCATGATGCATATTACACATCCATCCTACAGCCTGATCTACAAGCTCATAGTCCCGATGGCATGCAGGTGATGTGTGCACTGCACACATCACCGGCATGCCATGCAACTACGCATCGGCAACGAGGCCGTTGCTCTAGCTTTGACATATGACACAGCATCATGTGTGCCTTAATATTCCAGGTGTAAAGAAGAAACAAGATCCCTCAACACTGGCAGGTAACCTTGATTTATCTTCACGGCTCATGCAATGACCACACCCATATTTACACCCATGGCTAGGTAACAAATCTGATCCTGCCGGCGCTGCTGTTTTACCACGAATGCCTCTGTCTAGCCCACCTCACCACTCCCACAGCTGCAGAACGCGCGGCCGCCCGTTACACGCTTTGCACCGTTGAGAAAAGTTTATGCCGAAGTGGACGATCCGCTGTGATTGGGTGTGAAGCACTTCAAAGCAGTGTAGGAGACGTCCGCCTGGAATCCGACAAGGTACACATCCTCCACGACACGGGGATGGTTTTAATCCGTGTACATTGGGTGAAGAGGCGTGGTTGGATTCTTATGATAACCAGTTATAGCTGGCCATGATTCCCCCTCACCTTTCTTACCTGAAATTGTGCCTGTTTACTTGCCCCTAGCCTTTCTCTGGAGAGCAGAATAGGCTAAAGCCTGGTTAACATTCCCCTGCCTTTCTCTTTCTTTCTTTCTTTCTTTCTTTCTTTCTTTCTTTCTTTCTTTCTTTCTTTCTTTCTTTCTTTCTTTCTTTCTTTCTTTCTTTCTTTCTAACTGCGACATTCCTGCCAGTGTTTGCCGTCTACCCGTCAGCAGCAGTCAGTGCTTATCTTAATTAAGCCATGTATTGCACACATCCGCCCTTATCCTTTATCCTTAAGAGCGCCGCTATAACCTCCTAAAGCACTGGACAAAAGGTGGCTCAAGATCACCGTCAGAGTTCCCCTGGCGGAATCAAAGAGCAATGTTAACGACTAGTCGCAGTAGTCCTCGCCCGCGTGATGGAGTCACCGCTTGCAACTCGCCCGTTTGGGAGCGTCTGTTTCCCGAAAAATATTCCACAGACATCGACGCTGAAGTTTGTGCTCGCGCATAGGCGCAGCGCACAGCACTGCGACCATTATTAATGCCCAGTTGTGGAAAAAAAAAAGCAGCCTTTGAACCAGCCTTAGTCTTCTGAAAGTTTGAAGTGCGGACTAGCCCGCCCTCACACACGCTCGAAGCGGTTTAGTCCAGTAGCCTGGACGCGATAACTAGTACTTGACCGTTTGGACGGGGCGTATAGAGGCCATATTTAAGTTTCTACAGATGGCTCTGCGACAGAGCACCGAAGACTAGAGCAGCGGCCTCTGTGATACTCGTTATGAATGCTTACTTGGCTGCTCATCTCCACCATTTGGAATTATTTACAAAGGATGAGGCTCTTGAAGTTAAGGCGGCCTTAACCAATTCCTTACAGCCCTACAACTTTTGCCGCATGGAGTTCTTGCACAACAGATACATCAACTCTGCTTACTTTTAATTTAAAAGCTCAATCAAGTTTTATTGTGCGTTTTCCAATGACCGCCTCCACGCACAGGAGGGACAGACAACGACACTACTACATGCAGACCTCAAACATTTTTATAGGACTGTCCCCATTTCTCTAAGTATCGCTTACAGCATAGACCGCCCTATCTGACGACAAATGAAATCGATGATAAAATAATAGAGAAATTATTACTTCACAAAATAGGACTTTTTTTTTTCTATTCAAAGTGGTCTGGCACGGATGGTTTAGCTGGGTCCGGAGCAGTCCCGTACAGAAAATACTGGCTTTTCCCTGTGAATTTCCCTCGCAACATCGGTCTTTGACCTTCCGTTCAAATAAAGGCAGTCTACCAACCTATCATCCACTCGATTGATAAAATCGGGGTCATGCAAGCAGCGTTTGAAAAAAAAAAGACCATTATTGATTATTTAAGGTCGCTGTCGCAGACGTTCGGCAACTGAGTAATAAACATAGGCTAAATAGAGAGAAGACATTTTAAGGCCGAGTACTTCCTTCTATCAGGAGACAGTAATCAATAGGAAATAGGTCACTCTGACGTCCGCGTTACCAAGCTTTTGTGACCCAAGACAATGGGAACCGTGGAAGCCTATTTGCTGCTCCGCATTTTGTGAAAGTCGAGAGGTACACAGGAGTCACTTTATAAGATAAACCTTGCCTTGTCACCACAACATTCCCCACCGACAAAAGCACGAAACAAAAATAGTGCAATTTATGAGTATAACTGGGATCAGGCTCATTATGGACACTTTAGATTAGTACAGCGCAATCCTAGTTATAGAAAAACAACGTCATTCGGACACACCAAAAAACTGTAATAACCAAATACTGTTATTCAAGGGCAATCGAAGATATTTACAACCCTAAACTGTACTTTATCCTCAAGTTTTTAAATATCCTTATCTATACCTGCTTTAGAGGTCGACTGGAGAGGCTTTCGTGCTCCAAGGGACCTAACGGGCTATTGATGATATTGATACCTACTTTTCTACACATTTGAACAAAGGTCTGTCCACGTGCAATGACATTATCTGTCATAATCTCCGGTTATACAATATTAGGTAATTGTATGGGCTTTTCTTTTGATTTCTTGTGTGGATATATTTCTTGCCCCAAAAATAAACTGTATTTAACAAGTGGTGTTGTTCCGGGTGGCATCCGATATTTTATCATGGACTGCCCGGACCATGCGAAGGAGCGGTCAGCTTTGTTTGAGAAACAGCGAAGCAGAGCCGACCAGCCGCGCGTTCTTGGAGGAGAGGATATATCCGATCGGACATTCGATCCCACGGCGCTGTACCTCAAGCCTGGCCTTCAAGTTTCCGAAGGACACAAGCCTTGGAGTCTATTGATGACGTGATATGCCGCGAGTAGGTAGGTTAAAAAAGTGTCTGCTATTGGGGAACCTTGCATGGCTAGGTCTGCCAATTCGTCTCCAACACGATCTATTTCTTTCAGTCGCACGTTCAGTACCAATGGTGATTTTTCTCAAAGAGAAATTTGGGGACGCTGCTTAACAGTTTAAGCTGGTATGGCACTAACGTCCTCTCCGACAAAATCGACTACATTGCTTCAGTGACATCCGTCGCTAGCGCAGCGCCTGTACAATACTACGTTAACTAACATTCTCGTAAACCCCGCTACCATAAGTCGGCAGGCTCAGTAACAAGTGCACTCACTGCCCCGCACTCACCACTCATGAGTGAGTGGTAAGTGAGCCTCGCCATCGTTTTGGACTGGCGAGTGTGAGTTCGAGTGAGTGAGAGCCCCGCGCGCAGTGAGCCCCACTCACCACTCGCGAGTGGGAGTGCCACTCGCCGTGAGCCCCCGTCCCCACTCGCGAGGGCACTCGTGCTACTCGTGCCCTTTGCGAGTGTTATCGCGGGGAGCGCCACTATTGCGATTGTACTCGCTGTTGGCTATTCTTCGCAGGAGCCGCTCGCTTGGATGGTTCTTAATGGCGGGATTGCTTTTAGCTGCGGAAATATGTCGTCACTTAGTTCATGCTATGGGGTATCCTGGAATTAACTTTGCAGTGGCGTGTTGATTTGGGAATATGGTTTGGATGGCCTTCTGACGCCGTAATGCACAAATACTGTTCGGGTTCATGACTAATGGAGGGTCTGCTGCACACACTCGCGCGCGATGGGAGACGACGAGTGCTGAGAGCGAGCGCGTGTGGGTGCGAGTGGTGACGGCGAATGGTGAGCTTGAGTGAGTGCGAGTGTGGATGGCGAGTGGTGAGCTGAGTGCGAGTGAGTGCGAGTAGTGACGGCGAGCGGTGAGCGTGAGCGCAAGTGAGTGCGAGTGGTCACGGCGAGTGGTGAGCGTGAGCGCGACTGGGTGCGAGTGTTGGAGGGCGCGTAGTGAGCGTGAGTGCGAGTGAGTGCATGAGGAAAAATATATTTTTCTGTGTGAGTGTGAGTGGCACCCAGTTTTGCCTAGGTATGCCCCCTACCCAGGAGCCTACGACGCTAATAACAGCAGTTTAGTTCACAGGTCACAATCCCATCGGTCATGCTCTGAAAAAGAAATAAACGTAGGAGAAGTAGTTATGACATAGCGCTGGTTTTGAAACAGTAACAAAGAGCTTCTCCGCATCCCGTGTACGTACAAAGGTACGATTAGAAACGTGCGCAGGACGTTCGGTGCCTTGTGCGTTGGTTTATGACAACTTGAAAAGGGTTGAGATAGGATGAACACGCAGCGGTTGAAGGGGACGCAGGGCCCCCATCAGTCTTTTTGATTTGCACACATGCCCTTTCTTGCACGCAAACCAAAGTGCGTACTGGTATTCCCAAATGATGCACATAACATTTAACCCGCTGAGTAACTCTGGCGGGTTTGTCGCGTTGGCAAAGACCTGGGAATATAACATGTGGGTAATTGAATTACGATGTACTGTTTGAAATAAGGAAACTGGACGAGTGGGGTACGCAAGAATGTGGGGCCCTACTGTAATATAGACGTAACGAAAACCTATCCTAACTTGTTTGACTTGCTTGACTACTTGCCTTAATTCTGCTTTTTATTAATTTTTATTTTGTAGTTTTTACTTCGTAAGTACCTCTAACCGAGGGTGTGTTGTCAAAAATTACTGGAAATTACCAGGAAAACACAAATGCATCTGGACTTACAAACAAGGGAACGCGCGAAAATCGAACGGCACGGGGGGAGCCAAACGTATTTATTTTACAGGGCGCCAAAATTATCGAAAAAGCCTGAACAATAAGTTCAAATTTCAATGTTTAAAATTTCAATAAGTTCAAAATAAGGCGACCCTAGGCCCCTAGGCGTGAGGATACCCGACAGCCCTTTTTGGTATAAATCGTCGTCCTCTTTGAGTTCCATGAAATTGGATCCAAAAAGCCTTAGCCGAATCCAAGGGACCAATTAGAAGAATCTTCAAATTCTTCTTTTTAGAAATGGAAAGATACGGCTTTCTATACTTCATTGTTCAATAGACTGTTCGGTTAAAAATTAGCTCAGCTTCACAGGATTAACGTCGCGAACGCTGAGGTTAACAGCGAAGCTTCTTGGCGTTCCCTAATCGCAAGGCTAAACTTCATCAAGCTTCTTGTAGAGAGCAGATCGATTCGCATTCGTGCCAATTCATTTTTGCCGCGTTCCACTGCTCAGGCAATCAACTGAAACCTTTTGCTACTTTCGAGCTTGGAACACTACCACGAGGGGGCGACGCGAGCGCTTTTTTCTAGGTGTATTTTTTATTTGCTATCGCAAAAATCAAACAGTCCTGTATTTTTAATTAAAGAACAGTGTAAATATCTCTTATGTATTTATGTCTTGCCTTAAATATGCTTAATATTTTCTTTTTGCTCAACACTGTTGACAAGTGTAAACATATTGCCACCAGATATCGCAACTTTGATAAGCCTTGCCTATATAAGCGTGTCGTTCAGCCATGCTTTTCTGCATGTATGCTTGGCGGTTGCTCTCCTCCTCGCTAGGCCAAGCCCTGTCCACATCACTGCGACCGCGTTACCACATTTCGTCCCATGAAAGCCTCGACGAAGGACAGCTTTACTTTTAAAAAAAGATCACACCTGATTGCTCCCGACCACCTTTTCGCTTTCCCTGAAGGAGTCATGACGCCAAACACAAGTTTGTGTTATTCGAAAGATTTCGTGTTTTATAGTGCTCCCAGCGCTTGTCTGAATTCAAAGGATGCTTTATTCACTGAGAAATTAATAAATTTCAGTTAAAAGTTTGATTTTCCCGCTAAATCGTGGCTTTCGTGGTCTGCAATGACATCACAGGGCCTTGTTTACCGTTAGTGAACCTAGATGGCGCCACCACACCGCGGCAAGCCGTTTTCTGCCTTTGGTTTGTTTGTGAACGTATTTGTACCTGGCTTGTTTCGTGAAACATGGTGCTTGCTCGACAAATACGGTCACGTTACACATCGTCGCTTGCGTCAATCGGCCAGTGTCGTCTGAAACAACCCCAAAGCACCGCAGTCCTGTGCAGCTAAACCAAGCATAGTGCGCGCAGTACCAACAGCAGTACGCATCAGTACTTCTATGTTTGCGTGTGCTTTCGTAACTTCCACTGTTTGTCCCACCATTCTTAGGGCTTTCAAAAGAATGTGCCCTACATTTAAGCGCAAATAGCTCGTTCCGCAAGCTTATAAGCTCTGCCTAATTTGCGTTTGCTTTTGCCGCCCTCCGCCAACCGCAGAGCTGTCTGGCATGACATCATAGGTCCTGTTGCGGGAAATGAGCTAGTGGGTCGCATGACCATTCCCTTTTTCCTAATTATGTAGCTTATTTGAGCGGAGTTTCCGTTAAAAGTGGTGACACGTTAAAAGTGGTGTCAGTGTGATTCTAACGAGTCAATATTTTGAATGAACCAAACTTGTATGTTCTCTTCATGGCTCCTTTAAAGGAGTCAACCATCACGGTGTTGAACACAGGCTACCACCAATCCCATTTCTTACTGCCATCTTTTTGAATGCATAGTTCAAGCTTACCGAGCGTTCATCAGAGCCGGAGGCCCGTGCCACGCCCAAACGAACGGCGGCAACAGATCAGTTGTGCGAGGTTAGGTTCAATTTCAGGTTAGCCCGGAATCATCTCGTGTTTTCGAACTTGCTTAACGACCGCACTTCCGTGTTTCATTCGTTTCGGCCGCCTTCTGGCGGTTACTGCCCACCATGTAGCCATCTTATATTGTGTAGTCGGTCTGTTTACTTGTTTTCGAGCGGATCCGTGCTCGCCCGCTCGAAACCAATACTGCTCCGCGTTTACATAGAAGGCCGCCTAATCTCAACGCCGGCCGTTACGCCCCGGGGGCAGTAAACCCTTCAAACTCCCGGAAAAGCAAACGTGAAACAAAGTCCATTTTCTGCACGAACAAGGCTGGCTCGGCGGGAGAGTCTGTAAAAACCGAACGAGAGAAGACAGAGACCAATCGGATGGTCACGCCGAGGCAGCGGCCGGTTCCGGTGGAAGTGAGGGGAGGGATTTCGCGTTAAGCATTATACAACTCTCCGGCGGTACTTCCAATCGCCCCGGAATGAAAAGGGACAGCCGGAAAATAAGCTCCATCGGCAGGTCCGAAATTAAACTCCGCCGCCGATGCTTTTTTTTTTCTGCCTTCGTTTGTCTAATTTTTATACTGCTGGTTGATGACGAAGCACCCAAACTCAAAATTCACGCAGTGGCAGAAAGCAAAAAAAGAAAAACAATAATAAAAAAATAAAGGGCGGGTGAGTGGAAAAAAGCGGAGTGAACGGCTCCGTAGAGCAGAGTTTCAGAACTCGCCTCGCTTGACAAAACTCGTTTCTCCCACTTCCTCGCGAGCTCCAGCCGGTTGCTTCTCTTTTATCGCAATCTTCCTGCCTTCCATCCATTCCTAATCCGGGTTATAGGACTAGAACGATTTGGCGCTAGATTGGAAGTCGCCCCGAATCAAAAACGAACGCAAACTTTGCCTCGGGTGCTTCGCGCCGGGAAGCGGGCTTTTGTGTTTAATGCTCCGCGTTCGGCAGCGTAGTCGGCCCCGCGAACAATAAATACGAAACTGGCGCGGCGAGCGATGGGAAAGGACGGACAAAACTGTTTGCTCGGCAAGTTTGCCTCGATGGCCAAGAGCACGCCATGCACTACATTCACCGCCTATTTCCCCTGGATTCTTTCCGCATTCGTCGAACAAAATTCTTCCATCATCGTTATTAGGCGGGCATTAGAGGTACACGTCAGCTTGGGGCACCGGTGTACTTCTTTTCTAAAAAATAATAGGCATAGAGACAAAAGCAACGCGCACGCTGGTCGGGTTTTATAATGAGGATTAGCACTTCGTGATTTCCCAAGTTTCCTGAACTGCCTCCACGCAGGTGTTTCATCCAAATCAGGTCTTAACTAACGTGGGGTTCAAAGCTCTATTTGTCTCCTACATGTGCAATTTTCTCTTCTTTCCATTCTAGAACCAGTTATACGCCTTGTCAGGTTGTTTCTGAAGCCTTTTTAGAAGGAATGAATGCTTGTTGGTGGCCTCTGTCTTCATCAGGTAACCTGAACGAACACCTTGCGAAAACAGGAGCGACTGCGTGAAACGTCCAGACATTTGCTTCTAGCTGTTTATGCCATTTGCTTACTCGGGATGTATTAATTCCGATGCACCATTTAGCTTCTAAAGATGAAAATTACTCAGTGTAGTAAGGGCACCAGAGTTGAACAAAAAAAAAACGAGGGTTTCTTGTATAGAGGAATTGTCGTAAACTGAATATTTCAATGATATTTACGTAATTATTAATGTAAGTGTTCTGAACTGCGCAATGAAGTTCAAGTGGCACAATTAAAAATGACTGCACGCCCGTGGTGGCATATCTGGATTGAAACAAACATGATTCTGATTGTAGGGTTTAACGCCCTGACGCAAGCAGGCGGTAAGCTTGCGCGCCGTAGTGGACGCCTCCGGATTAATTTTCACCACCTGGTGATATTTAACGTGCGCCTAAATCTCGTACGCCTCCATCAAAAAAGCGGCCGCCGCGGCCGGAAATCAAATCCGCGTCCCCGGGCTCAGCAGAACAACGCCTTAGCCACTGAGCCACCACGGCGCGACTGAAACAAACATGAATGTGGCATTGATTATGCCTCACCGACGACGACATTGCCCCAATACGCGCCCCAGGAAAGCAATTTTCTCTGACGAAGATTATGATCGTGGGTGAACTGAAAGATGACTGAAACGCGAAGTTTTTTCTCCGACCGAAAGTCAATGACTTCAAAGTCCAAAGTCGAAGTCGAAAATCCAACTCGTTACACACAAAACGCACTGAAGAAAATCCACTTATACAATGGTTTTCCACAGAGGCAGATCAAGCGCCTCAAGGAAAAAATTGGCTGGCGATTACAATACTCCCTAAGGCGATAATCCCTAAGATGGCAGCGATGATGAGCTTCTGCATCGGCGGCGCGAAGCGCGTCTCAGGAAGGGTCCACGAACTGCGTCTTAAGCGAACGCACATCATAGTCAAGCGCACGCCCACTTCACGTTTTCGCCAAGTGTCGCGCCGTCGAGGGCCTTGTGCGCGCACAGCATACTTTTAGATGCGACGCATCTGATTCACTCGCCTTGTCCCTCCATACGGCGTCGTTGTCCATCCGCACCCGTCCCTCTACACTATAAAAACAATAATAGTTAGCGGCGCCCGGTTTCGATCCCACGACCCTGTGGGCGGAACGCGAAGAAGGAAGGAAGGAAGAAAGACTTTGTTGAGTGCCTGCAACAGACACAATGTGTACACTGCGCCCGGACGTAGCCACTCGTCGATCCCGACGTCACCCCTACTCGGACCACACCTTCGCTACTCCCTACGGGGTTGGACGCCGCTGCCCCATAAGGGAGGGCGTCGCCCCGCAGCTTTCGCTCCGGTGCTGCTTTTCGAGGGCCGCCAGGACCTGCTGGACGGCTGATAGTTGGGTGTCCTTGTCACAACTGCGCACTGCTTGCGAGGTACATGGTGCTCTTCCCACTGCGCCACAAAACCGAGACAGAATCAAATGCTACGAACGCGCCTTATATCCTTGACTCATTCAAACTACGTCAAGAAGCTACTGATACAACGCATGATGGGGCAATGATTAACACTTGCAATAAAAGAAAAGAGGCTCCCACTTACAGCAACAATGATGGAGTAAAGGTCGTTGCGACAGCGAAGCCCCAAGCATACCACTTAGAGAGATTGACCAAGATTGGCCAATAAAACATAATAATAATCATAAACCATAATATTCATACGCGTTCCCGACACGTTTCACGCGATTTCAGAATCAATCCAACGGAAACACGCAGTGAACCCCACGATGCGTCGCATCTACACAGGGTTCCCCTCGCGGAGAGGTGGGCGCAATTTTTTCCTCCCCTCCCCTACCACACACTTTCGGAGAGCTCTCGCTCGCGCCGCCACCACGAACAGCCCTCTCTTCCGCATTTCGCGGCACTCTCCTCCTTTGCTTTCTTTCATCGTTTGCTTTTTCTTTCACTCGTCGGTACAGCCATCGTTCGCCCGGTCACGACGATGGCGACGCGGCTAAGCCCACGAACGGGCGACGCGACAAGGGCTGCACCCTAAAAAACGCTTCCGTGGTCGGCATCGAACCTGGCTCCCTCGCGTTATGAAGCGGACGTATATCTGATTGCGACGTTCCAACAACGTCGAAGCAGTTCGAATTTCGACTTTGGCTGACGTTGCGAGAGAGAAGGCTTCGCGTTTAAACCACCTCTCTCTCAAGATAGAAGCTTTGATTTTTGTTTTAGCTAGTCGTTTCTGGGCGCAGTGCTCACGACACTCGCCGTATTTCATTGCTCCACGCGTCGTTGTTTTGCTTTCCGTCCTCGGGCCAGCATATATTCACAATCTGGACCACGTTTCGCTGCGTAGCGAAGACGTTCCTGTCCTGCATGACGCCTCCTTCGTGCGTGGATGTCCTGGGCGTTCAAGGGACGCTTTCCAGCCATTTTGCTGACGCGTGTTCGCGTGTTCCTTCTGCATACATGGCCACAACGCTGTTCCTACGATAACCCCAAGCACACAGGAAGGTATAAACTGATAAACGCTCCGCGGTGGCGGTGAAGGCCGTGATTCGTGGAGGCGAGCATTATCTCGCAGTTTACAAACAAACCCAGCGGCGCTTGTGAGCAAGCTCGCAGTAGCAGTAGCAGCAGCAGCAGCGCCGGGAGAATGAAGAAAACGGCCAAAGGAAGCTCTACAAAGCCTGATCGTGTGCATTTACTGCTTGGAAGAGTTGTTAGTGCAAAATAAACTTCGGCCTCTAACTCCCAAAAAAGGCGATCAAGCTGGCTTTCTGGCGTCAATATTTGTGCGTCACATGTCTAGCATCGATTTTTTCTAAAGCCGAATACAGCTCACGGCGACCGTATGTTGAGCATACCCTGCAGCAACCCCAGTGCGCACTGCACAAAACTCAAAACAACATAACTACCAAATTTATCACACGCAAGCACCCATACAGAGAAGGAGGACAAGAAAAAACTATTAAACCGTGACATTAGGCGTCGAGAATGTCCCGGGTATGGTTGACCAAAGCCAACTGGTCCGTCAGCAGGTCTGAGGCTAGCCAGGCCCGCCATGTTGAAGAGGACGATGTGGGGAAGGTTGGGACTGAATTACAACGGGGCAGGAAAAATGCATGTTGTTGCTCATGCACGCCAACATTCGTGTTCCAAATAAAACATTTACATATTGGACGCAAAGTATCAGTGAAAATAGAATGGGAAGGAAGATGCTTTTATTACAAGGCAGCGTTCCAATCGATTTCTTTGTTGGGTGAGCTTCTTCCGATGAGCAGCAGGTGAGCAGTTCAAGCGAAGAGCTAAAGCAAAACTGAAGAGTATAAGCTGGCGCTGGTGTTGTTGGTGGTCTCGCAGTTATCATATGCAAGCAGTAATCCTCCGTGTGGTTGTCGAAAAACTGTTAGAACTCCAGCTATAACGCAGGGACTCGCAACGACAATGCATCAGCGCTGCTACTAGAAGTGTTCCGCAGCGCATACAATTTAATTACCTCGCAGTGTTAGAAACGCACTTACAATCAATTTCAAAGCAATGTTTCTTTTTGTGAAGACCAGGGACACTTCGTGGGCATTTTCACAAACAGTACGGAAGCTGGGGAGGAGGTCCACATAAAAACTGGTGCTAGTTAGACTGGTACTGGTGCAAACCAGGCAACATTGCAGTCCCTCAAAGCAGATGCTGTTCACGTGAGAGAGCTAGAATGCAAATCGCATTCTCTGGGAAACCTTGAGATGCGCGTCTTCTAAGTTTTCAGGTTATAAAAGCTTGGCTTGCAAACGAAATACAAAAATATAAGATGTATGACACTAAGTGGCGTTTTTGTCTCTGAAACAACAAAAAGAAAATTTCGGTACGGGCACGTTGATACCCGCTCTCATATAGTTCGTAGTCCGCGCTAAAAGCTCTGCGTTTTTTGGTGGTGCGGTATTTGTTGCTTGCTGGTGCGACGTCTATTGAATATCGGGAACGCACCCCCAGGGAGTAGAAGCCATCAGCGTGGACGGAAGGGCATTAGGGAAGCAGGGCCTGCCAATCCGGCGACGTAAAAAAAAAAAAAAAACAACATGTCGCTTCTTAAACATTGTTATAGGGTGAGGGTGAAACAGTGTAAGAACAAAAAGAACAGATGGGGAACGTCGCGTAGTTGACTGACGACCTGTCAACTTGCCATTTGCATGAAAGAGCTGCTGTCCTATCAGGCCGCGTCACATTGCGTGGCTCTTCAGCGTAGCTTCGCAGTATGAAAAGTCTTTTTTTAAGAAAAAAACGAATGTTCGTAATTCTATTTACTCTAAAATAGAGTCGCAATTATGAAATATGCAGTGACGAGCATTGCTTTAGCCTTACTTCATTTTGCGCCCCCCCTCGCGTTTTACAAACCGCAAAAAAGAGAGTCACTGAGTGTGGATGGCCAGTGTTGTGGGGAAAATCCTGTGCTGTGTGCACTTTGACAGTAACTTTGACGCCGGATGTGGGCTATTGAACCTGAGAATCTTTCCCTATAAATTGATTGGAGGAGAATGAGGAAGAAAACTTTATGCAAACGCAACATTAAGCGTCGACAATATCCCGGGCCGCCTTCACCAAACCCTAACTGGTTCGTGAGCTGCTCCTAGGCAAGCCAGAGCCGGCTTTGTTAAGGAGGAGGGTGGGCAAAATGTGGAACTGAATTGCAATGGGGCGGGAGCAAATACCATGTTCAAAATTAGCGTATGGTTAGGGACAATTGCGAAATGCCGGGGAGTGTCGGATACGGTAGAGAAAGGGACGAGCTCGTTTAAGGAGGTTTTTTTAAGTTTATGCGTCGAAGAATTCGTAGTTGCGTAATGGTTAGGAATTTGTTTGGAAGTTTATCTTATATTGCGGGAACCTCTTTGCTTCGTTGAATATAAAGGCAGAAAGCAAGGCCAGCATTCCGAACTCTTGAACGGTATTGTCATGGCATGCGCAGTCAGGAACGCAAAAACTAACTCAACCAGCGGTGGTGCTTATGGGATACACGAGGAGAAAATACGGCATTGTGTTATTTGAAAGAATTGCCCTTCCGTCAATCACTCAGCTGCGGCGCCGAAATGTGTGTTGTCAGAAAAAAAAAAACAGAACTAGTTACAACTTCGAAACTGCGGACTACACAACGTCAGCGAGGGCGTAATAAGTGACATGATGCAAAGACAGTTTTCAGCGTGCCACCTAAAGGGACCGTGAAACACGCCTCCAGCAGTGCAAATAAACCTGCGCGACGTTAATATTACACTGCCAGGAATACCCGAGTCAAATATTTCACGTGCACGTGAAGGGGGCAAAGCTCGAAAATCGCTGTGAAAGACGCGGAAAAACCAATCTCTCTTCAATCTCCCTAATTATGCACCCCTATAATTACGTCATTACCATGGTAGCTGTTCTATTGGCCGTTGTTGGTCAACTTCATGGCTTATTTCTCGCATTTCCTGTGACGATCCGTCGTCGTCGCCTCTTCTATGTATGAACCTGAACAGCTTTGGCGTTTGTCTGGTGTTCTGAGTGCGCGCGGAGTTTCAGTGACGAACTCAATACTTCCCTTTCAACAGACCACTCGACAACAATCGTTTATTGCTTCAAAAACTCCCTACGAGTCTGAACGCGTGCTTAAGAGACGGCATTAAAGCCTCCCTTTTTGCTGCGCCACACCGGAAACATCCCCCTCAATGTTGTGAAGAAAAAGAGAACGCTCCCCGGCCTGTGATATATCAAAGGCTGCCGAAGAAAGCGCTACGAGCAGCGACCCTCTCCGGGAGAGAGCGCGGAGATTTCATCGCGTAGTCCGTGGTCGAGTTGAGAGGGAACGATTATACGCGATCTTTGATCTGGCGTAGCTCCGGTAATATTGAACGTACTTTTAAAATTCTTGCGGGAGGAGATTGCGGGAACAAAACCCTTTACCACAAAATGCATTCCGAATAGTCGGTAATAAGTGCTGTAGTACCCCCCTAAGTTATACTTTCAGAACCAGTACACACATACATACCTACATACATACATACATACATACATACATACATACATACATACATACATACATACATACATACATACATACATACATACATACATACATACATACATACATACATACATACATACATACATACATACATACATACATACATACATACATACATACATACACACACATACATACATACAAACGTTCAGAAACGTACCGTATCGGAAGGCGTCTTAATTGTGAACTACAAAAGCAGAATGCAGCTTTTTTTATTTAGTATAACCACTGACACTCGGGCAACATGACTAAATATGAACTTTATCATTCACTCACATAAGCACAAAATATATTGATCAAATTTACAGGCTCATTTTTCAACAGATGTTATATCCGCTGAGCAGGTAGAAAATAAAGAACAGCTCGTGAAGAGAATGACGGTAATAGATCCCACGTAAAATCAGCAGGCACACGGCAAGTATCTGTGCGAAACGGCAGCATTTGGTTGCGTAATATGAACGCGGTGAATGGTCAAACCTTCGCGAAATTTACAATGTGGCGAAACGCTCCCCGGGGCTCGTTAATGCACCTTCCATTGTTCGTTATTCCTTACTCTAGAGAAACCTGAACGCGACCGTTTTTGTTCTATTCTTCAACCCCGCCTTGTTTTAAAGGGCAGGCTAAAATTGCACGCGCCTTCCTTCGCAACCTTCTACCTTCCCAATGGCGCGCTAATGAGTACCCGTGGGGCCTGTCTGCTTTCTTTTCTCCTCCATCCTGAAAGCCTCAAGTGCGAACTATGTGAACCCAAGGTCAGAATAATGACAAAAGAATGAGCGAAAGCTGAACAAATAAGTGGGCAAAGTGCGCGCTATAGAAAACTTGCAGAACAAAAGAAGATGGTATGCAAGCCTTATTTTTCTTTGCAGGTTGCTAACAAATGGTGCCCACCACCAATAGTGCTTAAGCACTTACTTCTTCTCTTTGTATTTACTGCCACACCCTCTCTTTTATCTCCTGAACAGCGCGACCGCACTGCAGGAGAAAGCCGGAATATACACCTGGATAAACTGGCAGACTTTCCGTTCGTTCTTCTGCTCCGCCTCCCAAACCTGGGGCGCCTCAAAAATAAAGCAAAATCCCGATTTGGTCTCACGCTTGTGCCCCTTCCTTTTATTGCAACTACATTTTCGATAAAGCCATTTTAATACATAAGAACGGCACTGTTACAACTTCGTGTAGTCTTCTGCCTTCTGCACTTCCGGGTGCTCCAGACAGAGAGAGATAATGATTTATTGGAGAGTTTAGCTCCAACCCAAACAGGAGCTGCCTACTCCAAGCATTGGAGTATACATAAGGTACAATACTTGTTCTGAGGAACCACAATGTTAGAATAAGTACATTGAAACAGCAGCGGCTGAAAGATCCCATTTCATTATTACACCTGTGCCTACTTTAAACAGAGCATCACTATAATATGCTGGTGTTATTTTTTATTTGTGTGACAGCTAGCTTTCAAGCCCTAACTTTCTCAATCGGGAAATACATGCACACATACATACACACACATACATACCTACATACCTACATACATACATACATACATACATACATACATACATACATACATACATACATACATACATACATACATACATACATACATACATACATACATACATAAATACATAGATACATACATACATACATAAATACATATCCTTTAAGCACCCACTACTACCCTCGGTACACAAACCAAACGTTCACTATAAAACGGCATAATTTTCAGGCAATGACCACATTAACTTAATTGGAAGCGAAGTAAACAGGAGGAAACCGCCAGCGGGTGACTCGGAAGGAAACTTCTCTGAACAGGACGCAACACAGAAAACGAGGACGCCCACGTTTTACCGCCCACACACACCTCTTTCTTTTTTTTTTGGAAGGGGGGGGTGGGGACGTTGCCCTACCCAATAAGCATAGTTGCAGCAAATGGGTTCATAACAAAACTTCGCGGATAAGCTTACGAAACAGCCATCAGCATTTGAATAGTTGCTTTTTCTTCTGTGTATGCTGCGTGCGCCAAGTCTGAACGAGAAAATGTCTGCAGCAGCGCCTTACTGAGGCGAACGCTCCCCAGAATCCGAAAGGTTGCTCGTTTCAAAACAGCATTACAGTGATTTGTTTACATAAGTGCAGTCAATAAAATCTCTTAGAACGAGTTATCTGCCTACGCTCGGCTGCCCCAAAGGCTTTGTTCTGTTTCTTTCTTTTTCTCTAGTTAAATGCGGGTAATTTTCCTCGAAACAGCCTTTAATGGCATGGCCTGACCTGCGCTTCTTGTCAAAGCTAGGCGCAAAACCCTGCTTGCACGTCAAAAGCAAGCCCCGGAAAACGAAAGCATGACTCTGTCTCGTTCCTGCCAGATTAGGGAATGGCCTTGAAAAGTGGATTAGTGCTAGCAAGTAACACGAATTATATTCGTCAGACTCATCTCGTACGGGAACGTATGGAATGGTTCCAAAAAAAGTGTCATGTTTTGCGTTTCTTTGGGAGCTATGTGTACGGAGAATATCAGCGACGTTAAAAGACCGGGAAAGAAAGCGGAAGGCGTAAGGTGATTATATATATATATATATATATATATATATATATATATATATATATATATATATATATATATATATATATATATATATATATATATATATATATATATATATATATATATATATATATATATATATATATATATATATATATATATATATATATATATATATATATATAGTAAAAAATGGGTATAGCTTCTAACAAAACTGTTTATTGGTCGACGTTTCGATCGGATGCCGATCTTTCTCAAGACGTATATCCCTCACCTCACCTTACGGGAGTATTACTGTGGGCGAATTAAAGAGCGTCTACCCAAAAAAGTCCCATCTCATGCTCCGCGCGTCAAATTTCCCTTTCATTGTGTAACAGCATAATCTATTATATGGTTCCGCAATGTAGCACACGGAACGATGGCCGGGAGTCCGGCGGTACGATGACATACTGATTGTAATGCACATATCCGGAATAGCTATCGCAAAGGGAATTGCAGTGGTCAGAGCAATAATGCAGTGACTGAGCGTTAACTATAAAATATATATTAATATAAAAAACGTTTAATATAAAAAATATAAAAAATGTCCGCCATTTGTATTAAGCGCTGGTATTTGAACGCGCCAGTACCCAGGCCTAAATTTAAGGCTTCAAGGTTAGCGTTATGGGCGATTCCATAGCGGCGATTGCGATTTCAACAAAAAAGGAACGAGCAGAAAATACATCCCACCGTCATATCTCTTGGCGGTGGCTTTATGAATAGTCGCTACGACAACATAAAGTCTGGGCGAGAAAGTAGGTGGTAAAGCGTCGCCACGGCATCGGTTTTTCTAATATGCCGTAATTGTTTAAAGTTTGCTTTGCAATAGCGCCACTGCCCTTGAGGAAGAGCAGCATTTTGAATTGTTGTTTGTATTTTGCTTTGACTGCCTTTTTAAACTACTAAACGTTTTTTTCTAATTTCAGTGATAATTCAACTCATCGAACCTGTTCGCGAACCAGTCCGGTACGTTATTTTGTCGAACCGGTACTGAATCGGAACGAAATGATTACGCCTGAACCAGAACCGTAACCCAACCGGTATTTTTTTCGGTTCGACGCACTGATATATATATATATATATATATATATATATACATATATATATATATATATATATATATATATATATATATATATATATATATATATATATATATATATATATATATATATATATATATATATATATATATATATTTATATATATATATATATATATATATATATATATATATATATATATATAAATATATATATATATATATATATATATATATATATATATATATATATATATATATATATATATATATATATATATATATATATATATATATATATATATATATATAGATAGATAGATAGATAGATAGATAGATAGATAGATAGATAGATAGATAGATAGAAAAATTTGGACGGAAACAAAATTTGAAGTGAAAACTGTATAAGTAATCGCTTAAATAAATGCAATTGAAAAATGGGCAAACAGAAAGACATTATGACAAACAAAAAAACAGCAAACAGAAAGACATTATGAACATCGTCGAACAAAAGAGTATACATCTTGAGTCACTGGCACTGGAGTGAGGAAGAGAAAGAGTAAAATAGCCTTAAACTTCCCAAAACAATCGCCATAGAGCTATATTTGTCCATCTTTGCCTCCCTCTTTTTTAAAAAAAGAGGGAGGCAATCGGCGACACATGATTACAGTTAAGGGACAATTTAGTCAGCAGTTTAGCATACCACCGTACTACATTGGCTTAGTATAACTTGGTAGGATTATGGTTCGTCCTAGCGTATAAATGTGGAGCTCATATTAGATTGAATATCATTATTACGATTTTGTTACGAACATTCTTGCTGATCTGAGTGCAGTCCGAAAGAGCGCAAGAATATAAACACCATCGCTTTTAGTAAAAGTTTTGGCGAACTTCAATGTGAAGTAGCCTGTTGAAACTTGGTAGGATCATTGTTTATCCTAGGAGGCAAATATTGATAGAGTTGATTGCATTGGATTATTTTAGTTTTTTTACGATCGTGGTTATTGGGGCGCTGTCCGTACAAGGAAGACAAAATAAACAGAATCGCATTCGATTAGCGGTTTAGCATATTTTGGAGTTTTCTTACGTGAAGTTGGTAGGATTGTAGTTTTATCCGGCAGATAAAGACGCGGAAGTAGAAGTCCACTTCGCGGCGGTTTTGTCGAACCTCGTGAGTCTGCTGCATCGGCTTCGCGCTATAGCGCTGCTTTCATGTTCTTTGCGTGAAAACTGCGACTGCTAGTTGTGTATGATGCCGAATGAAATAGACGCTTACACGGTTATGGGTACGTGTGTGCAGTCAGATACATTGCACGCTCTCTGGGCGAATAGCGGGTAATTTTCTGGGGTGGGACTGCATTGGCTTAAAGTAATAGCTGACGCCAAAGAGGGACGCCAAGGAGGAACTGGAAGGTACGAATAGTTTAGCGCCTTGCGTAATCGTGATTGGTCTCTTTTGCGCCTGTTTTACGTGTCCTAGAAAATTTCCCAACGAAAACCACCGCGATTTTTGTTCTCCTTTTAAAGCGTCAGCTTTAAGACGCACCGTATTTAACATTTTCTCTGGGTAACCATAATCATCCCATCAACATTCATAAAAAAGTGCCAGCTGTACGTCACGGGAGCCCGGAGTGACTAATTTTAACCTTATTTTAACCTCACAGCAAATTAGTTATCGGACCATGCACCGAGGTGAAACGTCTAATTCTGCGGGAAAATGGGACATACCAGCGTTAGGATTGGAGTTTTGTTCTGGGAAGTTGATTTTCCCTCTCAAAGGCGCTCGTTTCCACCGCATTTCCGATTTGTAGCGGCTCGTCGTTTTGTCCGCCGTCCCACAGGCGACGGAGAAGAAATTAGGGAAAGGAGGCCAGGAAAGAAGGGAAGAAATAGGGCGAGAGAAACGCGGCCGAGCACTGCGCCCGCATCTCCCGACGCCAAGTCACGTGCTGATATCGCGCCGAGCGGTCTTGTCGCTGTCGCCCTCCATTCCCGAAAAGCACACCATCCGTCTCTGTCAGCACGGCGCTCGTGTGATGCTCGAACTACGAGGCCGGAGTAGCGGCTGGAGCGGCTGGAGCGGCGAGGCCCCCTCGCCGAGGCTGTCGAGCGTGGAAATCACGGCATCCACCGTGCTCCGACGAGAATAGTCTAAAAGCGTGATGGGTCTGCGGCGAAAAGTTCGCACTTGGTGCGCAAGAAAGCGAAGAATTGTGCTAGAGCCACTCGCGCGGATCAGCTCCTTTCAGCGTGTTCGGGCACTTTACTGTTACTTTTTTTAAAGAAAAAAAAAACTGGTAAGGAAACGAGCAAACGAGCCTTCGTGAATGCGCCGGTGCTGCAGACATGACATTGACGAAAGGCCTCGGGGCTCGCCTGTTAGTAAGTTAGTTTTATTGAGTGCGCCAACCGTTGCTGATGATGCGAGAGCAGAGAAGTGGATCCATCCAAATCAGAACGAGGCCCCTTGAACACGCCTGAACTCATGCCGGAACAGAAGTCGAATAAACGGCAGAGGTTACAAGTTACTAAAAACGAAGGAAAGGTGCGATTCATTGGCACGATATCAGCATAATGTTCGATCTGTATTTGGGTTTATCCCTGATGGCTACCGCTTATGTGTGTGCGTGTGAGTGCGGCATCTGAACGCGCCAACATGCAGGTACACACGAGTGAGGGGAAGGAAAGTGCTATTTGTCGGACCGGTAATATTGCGTGATGTCTTACTCCTGGCATCCAGAGCGAAGGCTCTCTGCTCACCTCATGGATTCCCGGACTAGGGAATCACTCCCACTTTAGAAAGCTCGAATAAACGTTTCTCTCTCTCCCTCTCTCTATCTCTCTCCCTCTCTCTCTCTCTCTCTCTCTCTCTCTCTCTCTCTCTCATGTACACACGCACATTCTATCTTCTTGCTGCTCTTACTATTCTAGCAAACAGGGTATACACAAAGGTTGAACATGAAAAACTATCAGCACAACTTCGCCTATTTGATTTATTATTTTGCGCTCATGTATGAGAATTTACGCCACAGAGCTTGGAAATGAGGTTCTGAGATCTGGAGAGTGAAATGATGCTGCGGTTATTTGCCAGGAGGAACCATAACTCCAGCGCCACGACTCCACGGAAGCTCCGAAGCTGTAACTGCGTGAATTTATAAGAAAGTTTTATAGGCTACTAAAATTTAACAAAATCACAATATTAGTTCTTGGTTTGTAGGCACTCTTTTCAGTTTCAAACTGCGGGCTTGCGTAGATTATGAGACAAAATATTTTGGGCGATAGAGTCCCTTCTTGTCTGGGACCTTCAAGAATGATTCCGTATGCCTTGTTGCAGGAATTAGTAGGTAATGAAGCCATCAAATTTTTTAGCGTATGTGTGCCTTGGATTTCTTTTGTGATTCTTTACTCAATGTTCCCTTGCGCCGCGATTTTTCCAATGTGGCCATCCAATCATGTACTGATATGTACTGAATTTCGGTTACACCAACTGTCCGCCACACGGGAAGGAGGAGGAGGAGAAAAGCGAAAGGAAAGGCCGAGAGGTTATCCAGGCTGAGAGCCCGGATTGCTACTCGGCACTGGGGAAGGGGTGTTCAGGGGATAAAAGAGATGGCAGGCGAAAAAGGGGGGATAGGAGCGGGGTCGCGCACACACTTTAGTCCCTTCGTGGGCACTAGAGCCTCTCAGCTAAACCTGTGTCCTTCATAAAACGCAGAAGGGCTTCTGTTGCCTTCTGCGAAGTCGATTGTAGGGGTCTTTGTCCTAGAATAGTCTCTAGCTTGAACTGTTGATTGTCCAATCTTCTGAGCTCGGCTGCCAAAACGCGTCTTTCCGATGAATACTCGGGGCAACAACAAAGCACATGGTCGATTGTCTCTTCAACCTCGCAGGCATCGCAGTGAGCACTACCTTCCTATCTGCATTGCACTAACTCTGCGAAGACGGAACTTTTTGGCTTTTTTAGTTCACCGGGGGAGGTTGGGGCGTGACCCGTCTGTATACACACGCAAACGCCTCTTTCTTCGTTAATATTGGCATGTATCTGAATATTCTAATTGTCTGTTGAGGACTCCCCAAAATAGTGGTTTCTCATCGCAGAACTCCGCCGTAAGTATGAGCACATCGCAACCTTTCTGGCTAGAGACGTTATATAGGAGAAAACCGCATTCGAATGCCCAGACCTGAAGGGTACAAACCACTCCCAACATTTAGAAACAATATTCAAGGGAGTCCCCTTTCCTAAAGCAGCCAAAAACAAAGTTCTGGTAAAGCGTCCCATCGCAGATTCTTTGTGCAAACCCTGACGTAATTGTTTGCAAATGCTATGTCAGGAAGCGTGCACGGCACGTACCCATGCCTATATTTCAGCGTAGCCAGTGAATGCCTGATACAGTTTTATGCATTTTACAGAGAAAACAGTTGGAATAATCCTACGGGCTCCTCAGACGTGTGCAAGGAAACGGAAACAGCCGCGCTGTATTTGAGGAATGCGATATTTCGCCTTACTCCTGAAGCCGCCAGGCCAAGTACCGAGAGGTATGGAGAACGCAGGGTTGTGATGTTTATATCCCAGGAAAGCAAGGATGCGTAATAATTTTTCCGCGCACACCAAAATTTTCTTGCAGCAGCGCCACAAGCAGGATAAGTTTCGAGGAAAAAAATAATAAAATAAAAGAACAACGCCGCGGAGCTGCAGAAGTACCAATGCACCTCGCTCTCCATATTTCTGGAAAACTCGCGGTGAGCCTGGACCTCGTCGGGCGCAGTTTACGTCGCCTGTTCGCCATACGTGGTTACGTTCACGTACGGCCGCAGCCACGGCTCCAGCTACGCTAGGGAGAAAACAAAGCGAGTAAAGAAAAAAGGGATGACGGGAAGGGCTAATACCAGCAATTTGGGTTTGAGCCGGAAAGGCGCTCTTTTGAAACTACGGCGAAGGCCTTGGCACGCGTTTGCCTCGATCGTTTTGCTTTCTTCCGTTGCTGCTACTTGAAAGAAATATCCATACGGCGCCCCGCATTTTGGTTTTATTAGAGCCAGTAAATCACCGGGTGCGCGCTTCGTGTCATAGGCAATTCAGAGGAACCAGGCGCTTCCGCTCAAATCCGCCCGCTCTCCGTGCCACGCTATACGGCTCCCGCAATGCTGGCGTTTTCGCGCACCCTGGGCAAGGTTATAAAAAAAGTGAAGGCCCGTAAGTAATTTGTTCCTAGCCGTTACTAAAACCTGTCATGATGCTCAAGAAAGTTCGCTGCCTTGGTCGTAGTTCTAGTGATTTGCGCAGCCTTGACTTTGGTCTTTTGGTGCTGAGATTTTCCACCAGCAAATTTAACTAATCCAGCATTGAGGGACTATTTAGCTAATAATACGGTGTATGCAAGTGCATCGACTTATTTACTCGGTCACGGGGACTTGATACGGTTTTGATGCATGCAGAACATGCTTAGTAGGACTGACAGGCATTATCTGAGCAGCTAAAATATATACGCGAGCGCGCGTGCACGCGTGAGTATGAGTGGGTTGGTGGAAAACTTTATTTTAAGCCTGATGATGTGGGCGTAGCCCTTCATTCCAGGATGCCATGGGACGACCGTGCTGCCTCAGCACTGGACACCAGCATTGCCAGTATGAGTGTGAATGTTAGTGCTCGCGTGTGCGTGTGCATGTGCGCGTGTGTGTTTGTGTGTGCATGCGTGCGTCTACACACACCTACCACTCGTTATACACTTTTCAAGAAAAGCATTAACCCACTGAAGTTTCGTGTTTAATACCTTTATTTTTCTCTTGTTTCTTTTCCACTCCCTTTTTCTCTTTTCTCTCTATTTCGTCGGCACAGTTCAAACGACTGACACCATTTCCAGCGTAGCCGATGCACACCCCCTCTCCGTTTTCCTAAAACCAGATTCCTTGTTTGGCTACGCCTGATGCTCTTTTCGGGTCGCTCAAAGCCGAGCCAATCCTCTGGCGTAGCCGACCCAGCCACTCGAGCGTTGCCGCCGAAGCGATCACGAGGGGTCCCGGGTTGCAATCGAGTTTCGAAACACGCGTGACCAGACTTCGGTGCGGGCCGAAACAACGAGGCAAGCAAGTGCGCCTCTCCGGCGCGTCGCCTCTCCGACCGCGCCTCAAAATGGCGTTAGACAATCGTAAACAGTTTACAGCTCCGCGGCGCCCGCGCCAATCCATTTAGGCGCGCCGCTTCTCGCCGAAGGGCAGCGGTGCACGCCATTACTCGCGCACACACACACGCACATACGCACACACGCATGCACGCAACCGGAGGATTGAGGGCGGAGGACTGGCAGAAACCGGGACTTAAAAGGATTGCCGGAAAGGCATCGCAGCCCGTAGAAGGGATAAAAAAAATGAGCCCGAGTGGAAATCTAATTAAAAACGGCCGGCCAACGGGTCTTGAAAAGTTAATCGATAAATAAATAAATATAACAGCTGGTGGCGGCGAAAGGAAATAACTTGGAGCGAAGTTAGGCCGCGGGGTATTTCCAACCTGAATTCGACGGAATCGAGTTTAGGGTACATTAATTATAAAACGTCTCGGACGTCTCCACCTTCGATCTACTGGAAAGTCCGAGGGACGGCGCGAGGGAGAAGAAAAAAATGCTGAATAGTTTGAATTGCTTCTTCTTATTCATAGGCAAAGGATGAGAAATTTACGCTATGCCGAACCGTTGTGCTCTGATTTGATTTTTAGAACATTGGAAACGCTGCAGTACAGTTCTGTCCTAACTAGATGAGATTTATAATTAGTAGCGACAATACCGTTTCTTACAGGAATATATTCACAGCAAATATCCCAGGATTCAGCCAGGAAAGGGGAAATGCAAAAATTTGTTGTATCAGAAAATAATTAAGTAAATCCCATTAGCATTAACCCTTTTTCCTATTAAGCTAACGAGCTAAAGCGTTCTGGAGGGTGCGTCACGGAAAAAAACCGCAAAACATGTTGATACTTATCATTCATGGGCAAACTACCGGGCTTCAGTTAACTAAAATACTAGGCATGACAAAGCACTTCGTTTGTGTCAACTAGAAGTCAACAAGCAGACTTAAGCAAAGCGAGACGTAAAAAAAGCAAGAAGCGCCAGATTTTCTGAGAAGCACCTGAACGCACCGCATTAAACGTTTCTCTTCTTAGGAACGCGGGGAATACTGTACCAAAAAGGGAAGGTGGCTTCTCCTTGAATAATTTTATTGTTCTTCCTTATGATGGTCAGTCGGAATACGTAGAATGTACTGTGCATAACACCTTCCGGTACTTCTATTCTGTCTTCACAATCGTCGCGGTCCCTTCTGTGGTAGTGACCGCAAGATGCCGTGACGGTTTTCGCACAATATTGCATAAACCTTTCTTTGCGATGGCTTTGTGTGCCGTAGCAACATGCGACCGTCCAAGGCACGTGAGAAATTTCGTTTGCTCACGCCCCTCCCGAAACATTCACACTTATTCAGTCACGGTTGTCTTCGCCGCAGATTTGTCACCATATTCAGCCTGCATTCGGCGATGAATTTCGACTGCAGCCTACACCTTGCTACTGCCAGGGAGTGGGTCACTGCTCGCTGGTTCACCTTGGAAAGATTCCACTTAGTCATGCTTTCACTGCTGTCCGATCCGTAGCAACTATAACATGCATGTACAATAGGCTCGTACTCGTTGAGTACAACGCTCCTT
This sequence comes from Haemaphysalis longicornis, assembly GCF_048455015.1. NCBI lineage: Eukaryota > Metazoa > Arthropoda > Arachnida > Ixodida > Ixodidae > Haemaphysalis > Haemaphysalis longicornis. Next base: position 102,104,095 of record NW_027526335.1, on the reverse strand, counting down.
GTTCGCCGGACTGCTTGACAGGACAGCAAATAATTTTCCAAAATCACAGATTCAAAACTTCTATTTTGGAGGATTTAATGCGACGAAGCTAACCTGGGCTATTAGGGGCGCCGTATTAGAAGGCTCCAGAATAATTTGTACCTTATGGCAATCTCTAACGTGCACCGAAATCTCGACACACGGGCGTTTTCACTTCTCGCCTCCATCTGAAGAGCAGCCATCGTGGCCGCGATCAAACCCGCGTCCTCGGGATCAACAGTACGACGACTTAGCCACTGAGCCCCCTAGGTGGTTGTTTTATGTGATCCCACCCCGTACGTTACAGTGATCGCGCCTCGATCCAAAACACAACGATGAGCCGTATCTAAGGGCTAGAACTACTTCCAGTGCTCTTCCAAACGCCTCTATTGTTTACCAGCGGAGTGCCAATGGACTACCCAAGAGTTCACGAGCTCGCGTATTCATGCTCTGGACCCGAATCTTCAGCGTCCCCTTCCATTCGGCCTCCCACGGACTGATGCAACCGTTCTGTACCGTCTCTGGCTTGGAATCGCCTTCACAAATGCTTACTCCCATTTGATTGGAATGGCAGACAGTGAGACGTGTGAATTCTGTGACACACCGGAGACCGTACGCTATGTTCTAAGCGAATGTCCACGGTTTTCATCGTCAAGAAGGCAACTCTCCTCAACTTTACGGAAGCTCGATTGTCGGCGGCCGTTCTCCGAGGAGAACATCCTGGGCCACTGGACTTCTCCGTCATCTACGCACAAGGCGACAAAAGCGCTTCTGTGCTTCCTAAAGACAACGAACTAGCACAGAAGACTGTAGCCCGAAAGACTGCTCTGTGTGAAGTCAATGAACTCTATCGTCTATAGTGTCGTAACGCTGGCCACACCTATTTACGCTCTGTCCTTACCTTCCCCTTTTACTTTTTTCGTATTTTTCTCCCATTCTTCCCCTTCCCCACGTGTAGGATAGCAAACTAGACCACAGCCTCGTTGACATTCCTGCCTTTCCTTTACCTTTATTCCTTACTTCTTTGAACAGGGGATCAGGTTAAAAGAACAAGCCCCAAATTAAGTCTGGGGCTAAGCCTGAAATCCGCGGTCGCCAAAATTTTTGAGCCCGGTGTCCGCACTCATTTCCCCACGCACGCGAATTGACGCGTCCGCCAAAGTCAACATCAGGGCAAGCACGGATTGAGGATTCAGACAAGAGAGGGCCCGGAAAGTTGAGAGAATAGGGTAATTCCGATGTTGTCAAGGGGACGGCCACGCGCCGCGCACCACTTTGCCCCCTCCGATTTGCCAATTAGGTGCCCAACATGTTCGGCTCTAATTGCCGGCCGTAGCCCTGGCCCCTGTAGGGCGCCTGTCATTTGTATTCGACGCGTGCTGTCCGCCGCGACCACAGCGGCGGCGCAGTCAAGTGGCCGCAATAGTTGAGCCCCCGCTCTTCCCTAGTCCTTCTCAAGCGTGCTGCCCACCCCCCTTACGTGTGTGATTGAGGAGGAGGATGAAGGGTAGGGGAATTCTGAGTGCGAATTATTTATACATGCCAGCTGCCGCTGCGGCGCAGTGAGTGCGCGCTCGGCGAGATGACGGCTGGGAGAAGTCGAGTGGCGGATGCTCCACCGTCGTCGCCGGCAGACGAGAGAGTCGGCCAACGAGTGAGCGTCGTCGACGGGAAACGTGGTGCCCAGACGCTGGCGGCGTTGCGCCGCATAAATTGCTCGAGACCGGGGGGACAACTTCGCACGAGTGTTTGCCTGTGACGCCGGCTCGGACCCCGGGCGACGGAGGGTGGCGAGGCTTTCGATGGGGCGCCTGCCTCTCCCTCGGAAGAGTCCCACTGCGTTGCGAGCCAGGCAGACCGGCCGGCCGGCTAAAGAGCGGGCTCGTTTGCCCGAGGGGATCTGAGAGCTGGCTTGTGGGCCAGAGTGGCAGGGAGGCCACTGGTGGGGAAGGGTTGCGTTACGGAGGCGAAGAGGTATAGTTTGCTCCGAGATCGCGGAATGCTCAGCGAGATGGACTGGACTGCGGGCTGCTGAACATTTTCTGGACGCGAGGTGTCTCTTCTAGAAGTCACCCGCAGTTCATAAGTCTGGCGCGGAAAGCTTCTTCTGCGCGCGGGTGCATCGAAGTGTCATAGGGTACTCAGTGGCTTCAGGAGCAAGTGGCGAGCCCATATATCTGGTGGTTGGCGTAAACCCTAAATGAGACTGAACTGATTTGAAACGTGGTTTACCGACCTCACTAAATTAATTTTCAGAGCGCCCAGTCAGTATTTCAAAGCTGATTTGATAACGCAGGCTATTATTTGCAGCGTAAGTTTAACGAGCCTGTGACATATCTGCGGGAAAACCCAAGCGTCGACACGAACCGTAAAATGAGTGGGAATTTTTATTCATGATGCTTACATAAAATGAAACCTTACTTAAAACCAGTGTCACATCATTACGTTATTTGGAAGGGGGGGGGGGGCGGAAGAGGTGGATACCGGCACACAGGGGCGCTAACGCTGAGGGAGAGGGAAAGAAAGAAAGAGAGGGAGAGAGAAAGTAGATGAGAGAGAAAGCTTTTTATTAGAAGAGAAAGCTGAGATGTTTTCCGGAATTTCGACACCGACATGCTGCCCGGCGGGAAAAGGGGAAGGGATGGCAGAAAGGAAAGAAAAGGAAAGGAAGTAAAAAAAAAAAGTCGGCCGTTCAGTTCGTATGAATAGTGCAATGAAGCCGTCTAAAGAGACTCTTCCAAAGTTTATATCATTTCAGTGCCGCCGATATCGTCCAGATATTCTAGCAACGCCGCCCGGGTTTTCCGTTGAGCGGATGAGGAGGGACATGGGCAAAGTACATTCAAAGTCATTGGTCCTGGGTCTAGGCGCTCTACTTTCTGCTGAAAACGACACATTGCTTGCTTGTGCGCGGAGCGCTCTAGGAGCAGGTGTTCCACGGCGTCTGGCGACCCGCCTTTATCGCAGTATTAGTATGTGGTCACACCAAGTCGGGAGAAGTATGACTGCGTCAGCGCTGCGTTGAGACGTAGTCGGAGGTATAGCGCCTCTAGTCGGCGCGAAAGCAATCCTGGCAGCTTCATCCCGAGCTCAGGGCGTATAATGACGTAAAGGTACGGTGGAGCTCCCGAAGTTACCAAAGGCGGTTCCTTTCTATTAAAACAAGAGCCTTCGTCATAGTTGTGGCATCATGCTTTGAGAAGAAAATCTTCCTCACATGACGCATTTCGAGGCCCCTGTGAGCAGCTTCATCTGCCTTGTTGTTCCCAGGAATAGCATAGGGGCGAAACCTTTGAAACGTTATTCGGTGTCCACTACATGTCGTCTGCAACGAAGTGCAGGTACATAATTTTACCAGAAAACATGTTCGTGAATGGTGAAGCAGTCGTTTCGGTGGAGGTTTCTGAGAGCTTCCTTTGAGTCCGTGAAGACGGTGCACTGCCTCGGCGACTGACGTAAAATGTAGCGGATGGCACAAAGCTCGGCTGTCATAGACGATGTCCACTCGAGGCGATTAGAGAACGTCTGGCCAGTGGATGAGATAAAGATTCCAGAGAAACAACGCTGATGCTGATGTTTACTTTTTATTCTCCTGTGCACTACAGATAAACTGTGGCTCGAGACTCTGGCTAGATATTGGAATAAGAGGTTGCATACGGAAAACTATAGAATACAGACTGAAATGATAATTTACATATTTACTGCAGTGTCCCGTTAAGTGGGTGGCCCAAACAAGGGATCACCGAAGGTGCTGCTAATTTAGGCGTCATCAGAATGTTACCTTCAGGTTATCAGTTTTCCGGGCCAGAAATTTAACAAAATCTGACATTTTTCCTTTTCTGATGCCACTAGAGATAACCGTTTTTAAAAGCCCGAAGAAGTGACGTCCTCTTTCTTCAAAGATATCATCTGTTATCTCACAACTTCTTAACGCGTAGACCCCTGTCTTAGTGGAGCGCATATTTTTATTTCCCGTTCAGAACTGCAGTATAATAGCCCCGCACCGTGCGTCACTTCACGGTAATGAAATATAAAACTTACGGGTAATGAAAAATATTCTCTGGGTGCATAGCTTACTGGTTTGACAGCCTGTAGGACATACAAAAGCGGGTTTGCTAAGAAGCGTTTATTATTTTTATTCCGGATCGGACATACCGTCACCGTCAACGTAGAAGTTGATGAAGCCTTGCGTTACTGAGCACCGAACACTTTTTTTTCCCCTGACCTTTCGCTTCTGCCTTGTACTCCGTGGCTGAGAATACCAAGCGCGTTTATGAAGGTTCTCACCAAGAAAATATTTACTGTTCGAAAAACGAACTATGATTAGTAGAGTGAAACACCCGCGTGCATGCTTACACATTTTTCAACGTCTGATTTGGAACTGCTTCAGATATGTTTCGATCACTTTTTAGATGCGACGCATCTCTTGCTCTCGGGCATGTCCCTCCATCGGCGTTGTTGTCGTCGCGGCGTCCGCACGCTCACTGCACATGTGCAACTCTCTCCCGTTCTTCTCTCCCGCAGCTGCATGCAACACTCTCACTCCGTCTCATTAGCATAACAGCTGCGCATGTGCGCTTCGCTACGCTCTCGTCTGCTCCGGCGCCGCAAGCGCGCGCATGCGCGACTCTCCTCCGCTGTCTCCTCTACTTCAGGCGCTGTGAATATAAAGCGGGTAGCGCGCTGCGGCGGTTCAGTCAAGCGCTCGCTCTCGCGCGAAAAACGGCAACCAGTCTCTCTCTCAGTAAAAGAATGAAAATCACGCCCATCTTCCCGCGTATGAGAACACCTGCATGTGATGGAATGCATGCTACGCGTTCACAACACGTTTCACCCGATTTAGAGAATCAACCCAATGGAAACGCCTATTGAATCCCCCGATGCGTCGCATCACATCAGGGTTCCCTCGCGGGAAGATGGGCGTAATTTTTTCCATACCAGGGGCTTGGAAATGGATGTGTATGCGTCGGAGAGACTGCGGCCATAATATTCAGGGAACAAGAAAACGGCTAACGCCAGAATTGCTAAAAAAAATAGGTGTGCCATAATAAATAACAGCCAGGGTCTCTATTTACAAACCCAGGTCTTTGCTAAATTAGCGCTCTTTGCGACTCGCGCTCCCATGAGAGACTTCGTTAAGCTCACCACAGCAATTGCGACATCGAGTAGACCACGAGACAAATACGGTCCCGGTTGCGTTTCCCCAACTGTTCTAAATCTCCTTGGTTTCATCCTAGTCTCACGGAAGCGGCGTCGAGCGAATACTGCAATGGTCGCACCTTTTTTGCGTGGTCTGTCCTGCCACACAACTAATCCTTCTTTCCCCCTCCTCTTCGTGGCCTTGTGTTGTTCGCACTCCAACATGCGCTGCGCGCTCCTGTTTCCAAGCCAAACGCCTGCGCCAGGATTCGGCGATTCCGGGAACGACTTGGTGGCTGCGTTCATAACCGTCGCCTCGTCGGTGTCCAAACAAAACTGCCGTCTGCTGGGCGGGGGAAGCAGCAAGCAGAAAAGATACGAGCAGCAAGCAAACGAGGGCGCCCGGCGTGTACAGACGACCCAGTTTGCCGAGATTCTGCCGGCAACAAACAGGGGTAAAAATTGCGAAGCAGTAAACAGACGAGCGCGCTGTTCTTCTCGCGTTCCCCAGTCGTTGCCAGGTGGAACTTTTATGTAAATTCTTCCGCTCGGGTGCCAAGAACTCCGTTAAGCGCAGCGAAGCGACGCCGCCGAGATTCGAATAACGGCAATCTCGTGCCCTGTTTTTTTTTTGTTGTTGTTGTTCTCTTGGCAGTTACGTTTTTACTCTGCACTCGTTCCCAGCAGCTAAACCCCTTAAAAAATTCATTATGAGCGCGATGTTTAGTTATGCAATTACAAAAGTCGGCGCCGTTTTCTTCCCGTGTGTTCCTGCGTGAAAAAGGTATACGGTGTTTTACTTTTTCCTCTCTCCCTTAAATTTGAGAAAGCTAGAAAACGGAGGAATCCACCTTGTTTTTGTTTTTTTTCACGGCCCCTTGGTCTTCTTTCTTCTTTTTTTTTCTTCTAAGCTTCGTGTGTCTGCGCGTCAACTTGATTGCCACGGCGTCCTCGTCAGGTAATTGCGCGCCATTACGGATTCGCATTTTAATTGTCAGTTCCTCGTCGCTGACGATAGCCATCGGAGGTGCTGGTCGCTCGTCGCGCCCGGATTCCTCGCCGCCATCACGCCAAGCGGTCGCGGGGCTTTTATTTTAACGAGCTCCGCGCCGTATAACGACTCGTTCGCGCGTTTCCAGGCGGGCAGCTGAGCGGCGCGGTCACCCCCCAGGATACTTTCGCGCGAAGTGGTGGTCTAGGCGTATGCATTTTTGTGGAGGCACTTTCTACTTCGAGTAATTATTGTTTTTCCGCTTACTTTGCGCCCACTCGCATTGTATCTTAATAAAAGGCGCGTCAGTGTTCTTTTTTCTTTCTTTTCATTAGCTCGTCGTTTTTATTTTTCCGCGTGGGGAGGTCATTCGCGCGGTGGGAGAGAATCGAATTTTGTACGCAAACACTTCAATACAGAAGTTCAAGACTGTGTACAAAGCACGTTCCTCGCTAATTTGTGTTTTCTAAATATTTAACACCCTCGCCTACGGGTTCTGAAAGATTTGCCCGATAGTTTCGTTGTAGCGATAGCACCATTTTTTTTTCAGTTACGACGGTTTCTCTTTTGTGTTATTCTGAGTGGGAAACGCCTTAAATATCTGGAGAAGTTTAACAAAGTTATGCCAAATATTCTTGCATATGAAAACAACATCTCTTCGTCACTCAAACATCCTTTCATTTACGCGTTTTTTGTCGGTTGTCTTACTGCCCAGAACAAGAAATGTGGCCCGTAGACCTTTTTAACAAACTGTTCTCGAACTGGCCAAATAATGTCAAGAAATGGAGAACGCGCAGGGAAAAACATCACATCTAATACATCCGATGTAACAAGAAAACACGAGGTTTAGATATCTCTGACAACAAATGTGCTGCGATAGCCTTTACAAAGTGTGACCTTACGCGTTACGGCCTCGCTGTTGGAGGGACCGCAATTCCATACGCCCAGACGCACAAGTTCTTGGGTCTAACAATTGATAGTAATCTCACCTGGTCTCCTCAAATTCGCCACCTCAAGGATAAGATTACTTCATTTTCCCGCATATTCCGTGTGCTCTCCAGCAACACCGATGGTTGCTCAGTCAACTCTCTTCTCCGGCTCTACGAAGCGCTTTGCTTTGGCCTGATGCGCTACAGCATACCTGCTTTGGCGCCTCTATCGAAAGGAAGTGTCCAAGTGCTACAGAGCATGCAAACACAAATCCTGCGGGTCTGCATTGGCGTTCCAAAGACAACCTCTACCATCGGAACGGTGACAGAATGCAGGCGCTCTCACCCCTCGCTCTAAGATCTAAACACACAGGCATTGATTTGTGCGCGTCTACGGATTGTGGCAAAACAGCAGGGCCGTCCTTTAGCGACAAGCGGGGCCAAAGAAGTGTGCGAATATCTGCCGAACTTCTATCAACAGCCTGCTCCTCCTGAGCACTCGCCCTGGATGCTCCTGCCCATACCAGTCACGACCACTGTGCCCGGCATCACGAGAAAGGAGTATATTCCGGCTCCCTCCCTGAAGTTCTTCGCTCTGGACTATATTTCACGCAAATGTAACGACCACACTCATTTCTATACTGATGGGTCAGTGAATTTCCATATCATCCACAATGGGGGTGTGGACACCGTCATCACACACAACCAGCAGTGCCATGCTCAGCCACAAAACATCAACTACGACTACAGAACTTGAAGCTCTTCGGGTGGCTTTCCCTCACATCATCAAGCAACCCGCGCGAGAGTGGGCTATCTTCACGGACTCCAGGGCTACACTTTGATATCTAGCGTCATTTCCAAAAGACCAGCTTGTGCTTGACATGCACGTTCTAGATGTGCAAGCTCTACAAGCTTACCATCACATAGCAGTGCAGTGAATTCCTGTCCATTGAGGGATAACTGGCAATGTGAGGGCGGACATTGCTGCATACATCGCGCATAACCATCGAGCAGCGGACATATCCATACCGTTCTCCAGGAAAGATGCCGCTGTCCTTAAAGCTAGTTTGACATGAAACATGCAGCGAGCAACAACATGGGCTGACGCATCACGTCATCACGTATTGACCCAAATTGCAAATTCAAAATGCCACCGGGACTCTCCAAGCGGGTACAAGCAATTCTATACCGCATGCGGTTTCATGTCGCATACACGCGCAACTTCCTCTTTAAATTGAAACGAACAACGGCACCCTCTGCCCACACTGCCATCTACGAGAAAACCTCCAGCACCTTCTCTGTGAATGTTCTTAAGTTAGTGCACAAAGCGAGTCCCTTGCAGTGTCTTTGCGACAGCCGCTTTTCGTGGACATTCAACTAAAGGACGTTCTAGATCCGTGGACATGTCTTAAACTTGCTTTACAGGGTTCGAAAGACCTGCAACACACAGGTCTAGACCAGTCTCTGTGAATAACGCAACGCCTCTGTGCGCATCAACTTCGTTAACGTCAACCCCATCATCATTATCACGTATTCCTCTAGCGTATTAAGTTAGGCATTTTAGCCGAGCTAACATCGCCATACTTCATTTACATCTTTATCTCTCTCCCTTCCTCCCTTTCGCCCTCTCTTCCTCCCTCTCTACTCTTTCTAAGCTCGCGACTTCGCTCTGACGCGAGGTCGGTCGAGACCTTCCAGACCACATGGCTCCATTCTCCCTTTCCCTCTTCTCACGACAAGTGGCTTCCGTCGCCGGGGGGAACGGACCGGGTGGACTGGTGGCGAGATTTAGTGGCTCACGTTCGTCAGGTCCTCCCGTCTGTACCGCTAACATTTCGGTTTTTTCTCTCCCAGAACTCACTACTTCGTTTTTTTGGGGGGGTGGGGGGGGGGGGGGTTGTCATTAAAGTTAAGTAGAAGAAGTGACAACTGGGCTGGTAGGTATTGGATTTGGAACATCTTGATGGTAGCGCACTTACACACGGACACAAAGAAAAGACACGTGCCTGTCACGTTCAGGAAATAACATGATGGATTGTGCTGTGTGTATTTAAATGTGTGTCTGTTCTAATAAAAAAACCAGTTGTGAGTCAGCTTATGGTTGTCGTCTCTTTTCTTAGTGTTCGTGCCCAAGTGCGCTACCATCAAAATGTTCCAAATTCAATAAAGTTTATCAACAACTGTCTACTGTATGGTCCCGATGTGCACTGTCTTCAAGATGTACGGACTGACTGGGTTGGATTGCTTGCTCCCGTGCGGCACTGCCACTCGCCCAGAGGTTGGCGCCCTGACCAACATTTTCGTAGAGCCTTGTAAGGCTACTTCATCTTTAGGACGTCTTCCCGAGCTGCCTAAAGGCACATTCCCACTGGCGATTTGTCTCGTCGCGCGACGGCGCGCGTCGCGCGATGAGGCGTTGAGGTGGTGTTCGCACTTGCGATGAGCGATGATGCGACTGCGTTCAGCGCAGCTGCTTCCCGACTTGTACATACGACCTCGTTGGTGCGTCAACCATTCGAAGTCAAAGAATACGCGACAAAAGCAGGTAGAAATCAAAGTAAAACACATGCTACTAACCTGGAGCAATGCCGAAAGCATTTGCGGGTTGCGGGAGGGGCAGAAAATAACAAACTCACGAAGGCTCTTTTCAACATATTATTGCACGAAGAAATGCACACGCTTACTTTCACGCCACAACACCCGCATCACGGCCCACAAATGTCGCTTCTTTTCACATGCGCAACGTTCTGACGCCTCCGAACTCTACGCGTGTTTACCAGTCGCCGATAGACGAAGAGGCTGCAAGTCAACCTACCGTCTCGCTGTCCACCTAGCTCCATTTACAATCCATACACGCTTCTCCACACTGATGAGTTCCACGCTATTCGTTGATTAGTGCACGCGCACGCTGAAGCCACTGACCAAAGAACCGATGCACACGGGAAGTTGCTTGCCGGCCCGACCCGGCGGGTACAGCGATAGCGGGCCAAGCGCCTGGCCGCCTGGCCGAGCCAGCTGAGCGAGCCAGAGGCGGTGGCGGCGGCGGCTCGTCCTCGCCCGCCCGCAGCGTTTGCATACCGGATGTAAAGAAACGTTTCGTTTCCGGCTACGTCAGCCTACTCCGCGGCCATGATTGGCTTACCGGTTTTGCGGGGCCGTCGCGCGACGAGGGAATTCGGACCGAGAGCGATCGGCTCCGCCGTCGCAAAACGCCGAAAAGCGACGGCCGGCTCGTCGCTTTGCGACGTCGCTTTTAGTCGCGCGACGAGGCGCATCGCCAGTGGGAATGTGCCTTAAGACTTCAAGTATTCTACGGAAGAGCTCCACTTGCGTTTTCTCTCTGAACCTGCGGAGTGTGTGCAACCGGTTCACTGAGTTGGGTGCGTTTTTCATCACCTGAGTGAAGCTGCGCTGTGGCGTCAGCCCCCTTGGTAACAAACTATAGAGGCGGCTTCGGGAACGACGGCGTTGCTGTTGGTGGAACTGTCTCGGCGGTATCTCGCGCCCGCTTTAGGTGTCACCCGCACTGTATAAAAACTGTGCGCGGCGTGAGTTGGATTGGGAACCCTATACTTTTAACCAGCCGCCTCAGCGCACGACCAGAATGTTGTAAGCTCAGATTTATAGACAGCTTGCGACTACAGGATCGTTTATGCGTACTGCCCCAAATGGTTTTCTTTCAACATTTATCGCTTTTAAACGGACAATTTGTTGATTCACGCTTGTACAGCGAGCCCCATTAAAATACACATTGTTAGCTTACTAAAAGCGGCTATATATATTAATTGTTCAAGGTGGCACATTTTAGTCGCCCCTTAAGCGAAAGCCGGCCTGTCTAAAAAGTCGTTCAGACAATCCAGCATTTTTTTCTCCAATCTGCAGCGGTTCACTGCACACCAACATGTCCCCGTTTATAATTTGTCTTTTTAAACGAAACTACCTTGGTACACTCTAAAACAGTCCTGCGGTTTTACTTCACCGCAACGCACTCAGTTGACCAGTCCATGCAGCCAACAATGATATTTCGGCCAATGAGAGAGAGAGAGAGAGAGAGAGAGAGAAAGCTCTTTATTAGACGAAAGCAGAGAGGTCTGCAGGCATGTATTCGCCTACATGCTACTCTGCGGGGATGGGGTGGAGGAGGTAAAGGCCCTAAAGAAAGTAGGGCGAAAGAGAGGGGAAAAAAGAAGAGGTAAAAAAGAAGGTTACATGGAGTGTTCCGTGAGTCACGTAAAAGTCCAGGTGTTCTCACTGGATGACGATGTGGAGTTCTACAGTGTCTCTGCGACGCCGATGTCGTGTAAATAATCAAACAGTGCATCTAACACTTTTCGCTGGGATGATGGAGATGACCATGGTCCAAGAAGAGCTTTCAATGATAAATGTCCATTGTTGAGGCACTCGATCTTCTTGGCGAGGTCGTTGCTTTCCTGTTTGTACGCCGGACACTCTAATAAAACGTGTTCAGTAGTTTCTGGCAAACCACAGTTATCACAGTAAGGGTTTGTGGTTTGACCGAGGAGATGTCGGTAGGAGTTCGTAAGTGCTGCGTTGAGGCGCAGCCGATGGTAGAGCGTCTCAAGTCGACGTGGGATTCGCTCTGGGAGCCTCATTCTCAGGTCAGAGTCTATGTCATACAGAAAAGGGTGGTGAGTTTCGGGAAAAGACCAGAGGCGGTTTCGTTCCTCTAAGGCAAGCTGCTTCGCTAGCGCTGCAGCCTTGTGCTTTGTAAAGAAAATTTTCCTTACATTGCGCAGTTGTAGACCTCTGCGAGCCCTCTTGCCGAGAACGCCACAATGTGCGCGTATCCATTGCAAGGTCACACGATGCCCAGCGACGTAGGCTAGATGGTGCAGGTAGATGATGTCGCGGGATACGTGGTCGTGGAGGCTGAAGCAACTGGCATGCCGTAGGGTTTGCAGCGCTGTCTTAGAATCCGTGAATATAGCCCATTCTGCTGATGGCTGACGAAGAATGTAGCGGAGGGCTTGCTTAATTGCATGAAGCTCGGCCGACGTGGATGACGTTGCACGTTCAAGGCGGTAGGACAGCGCTTGGCCGGTAGACGAAACGTAGACGCCCGATGCACTACTGTGAGGTGTAGATGAACCGTCCGTAAAAATGTGGGCCGTATGCGGATAACAGCCACTGATGTGGGCGAGCACTAGTTGAAGGAGGCAGAATTGAGGGAGTGTTTGCTTTGAGGTGACACCAGGTATGTTGAGTTTTATGCACTCCGGTGACAGAGTCCAGGGGGGGGAATTGGACGGCATGGTTGGTCGTGCTTGGGACGGCACAGATATGTTAATAGAGTTTATCATCTGTGCAAAGCTGGAGCTTTCGTTGCGTTGTACAACACGGGTCAAAAGATTGGTTGATGTGTGCAATCGATGCCGCAGGTATATTCGGAATGTCTCTTGTAGCCGAAGAATATCTAAGGGCAGGCAGCCAGCCTCCGCAACAGTACCAGCGCAGGAAGAGCCCCTAGGAAGGCCAAGGCAGGTGCGCATACAATTATGTCTTGCCCCATCAAGCTGCTTTTTGCTTGTGGTCGACAGCCGCTGCAAAACAGGCAGGCTATAACGCAGCAAGCCATCAACATAAGCCTTGGAGAGAAGCACCATCGATCGACAGTCACTGCCCCATTGACTTCCGGCAAGGTATCCAATGACTTGCGCCGCCGCGGAAATGCGAGTACGTAGCCTCCGAACCTCACGGGCCCAGGAGAGGTTTCGATCCATGGTTATCCTGAGGTATCTTTGAGTGCGCACATAGGGCAGGCAACGGCCCGCAAGGATTAATGGGTACTGAGTCATCCGCTTGCGGGTAAATGCCATGGCAACGCTCTTCTCAGGTGAGAGGCGGAGGCCCTTCGGAGCAAGGTATTCAGAGATGTTTTAAGTGCGAATGCACTTCTTAAGCGAGCCTGAAGCGTCCGCCGCCGTCCGCATTCCGCCGCCGTCCGCATAGCAACAGCTGCGGGTGCGCGCGCTCCTCGTCTTCGTTGGCAACGGGGTGAGATAAGCGCGCGCTGCCTGGCCGCTGACATGGCACATACCCACGTGGGGGATTGGCCAGGAATCTCCTCGTCTTCTTTGGCAACGGGGGGAGATGGGCGCGCGCTGCCTGGCCGCTGACATGGCACATACCCACGTGGGGGATTGGCCAGGAATCGGGCGTGAGAAGGGCTAATGCACCCCGCGCTGCCTGGCCGCTGACATGGCACATACCCACGTGGGAGATTGGCCAGGAATCGGGCGTGAGAAGGGCTAATGAACCCGCTTAAAGGAGTACTGACACGAAATTTCAAAGCTGAGATCCGCTCTAGCAATCAAGTACAACGACAACACAAATAGGTGTCTGTGAATAAATGCATCTTTCTTTCTTTGTAGTTGTGTGTGTGTGTGTGATCTCTCTTTCGCGAACATTACCAAACCGCGCAAATTCAACTCATGCATTCGCACTTTCACATTCTTCCCCTCGGGAAAATGCGGGGAATTTTTTTTAGAGCTTTCTGGAGCCTCTGTTGTGTATTTAGACGTGACCTTGCTGCACTCCAAATACAGATGTCGTCGGCGTAAATTGTGACCTTTACGCGAGGAGGAAGCCCACGCTTTAGGTCGATTAGGGTAATGTTAAATAACAGAGGACTCAAAACAGCTCCTACCATGTCAAGTTTACGATTTGACTCACAAGTTCGGTTTGCGCTGTAACATTACCCAATGTAAGCATGAAGTTGTGAATTGCGGAGTGCGACTACGCAGATAAGATTTTTGATCCATATAGTACGCACGTTGCAATAATTCGCAGAATTTGCTTTCTTCACGGCGTGTATTGATCAATTGAGTGCATTATGGGAAAGCAGGACAACAGAACTGCCTTAGAGTCTATTTAACGGGAATATTCCTCCCAACAAGTGCTACAAGTTATTTTAAGTCCCAAACTTTCACAAACTGCTAGTAGTTGTTCGGGCCACAAAAACGCAGCGAATCCAGCTTCACCGCCAGAAACTTGGACGACGACCCATTGCATTCCACTCCAGTAACTGCGGCCAAATTTCCGTCCACTGAAAGCCAGCCACGCTGCCAGCGACTGTCAGGACCGTAGACGAACGATTCTAATTCGCATTCCGCTCCAGCGAACACGCTCTCCGCAAACGCGGAAAATGGAGCTCTGCGTTTGACATCGCGCGACATGCTCCCCGTCACCTCCTCTCCACCAGGTGACTTCTCCCGGTGGCGTCAGCGACATGCTCGCTCTGCCGTCGTTTCAACTGCCGGTAACTCTTTCTTCTCCAGTCGCGCACGCACTGACTGACACGTCAAAGTGCCTCGACAGGGCGCCCGTGCATTCTCATTCAGCCGCTGGGCAAAGCCAAGCCAATCCAAGCACATAACCAACTTCACCCTCCACCTCAAACCTTTGACGCCTCATTAGCAGGTTGTTAGTCGCGCATTGTCTTTATTCGTTCTTGATCTGCGCGGTAACCCCGTACCGAATGGTTAACGGAACGTGAAGCTCGAAGTGAAGTCGGGTGTAACGACGCAAAAGTGCGGAAGGGGATAGCAATATTTCGTGTTCTGTTCGTGTTCTGTTCATGTTCACGTTTTTGTTTGTGGCTCGTAGGCACAAGCTGTGACTGTAGCCTACGGGAACCAGATTTGCCTCGGGTCTTCTATTGCGGTTCAGAGTACAGATGGAACAGCGAGGATGACGGTGGTCCACGGTACGCAGGGATAAAGAGAGTTTTGGGAAAACGGGGGACACGAATTCTGGAACTTGTCTCGTGTTTGTTTCGGAAACAGCTTTGTGCCGGCGTCAAACTTCGTTTGCAATGCGATGTAAAAAATTTGTCATAAGTAATTTGTTCAAAGCGACGTTTAGGTGCCATTTCGTAACTATGGACAGATGTGGTCAGGAGCTACCTTGAAAGTTCAATTGGCTGAAGGGGGAACCATATGAGTCGTAACGACATTAGCTCGCGGCGATTGATTTTTATATTATTATTATACCCCGAAACCGATGAGACGTGTACGGCTGTGAAGAATTCAGTGTTTTGTTGGCCTGTTAACACTACTAAATTGCTTAATGAGACGAAACTGAAAATGAAAGAAAAAGCCACGTGCATGACCTCGACGCCCACGAGAAAAACGCGACTGGTATAACTTATTCAAAATACGCCCACAACTGTCCACGAAGACATGCACCAAACTCTACAGGCCTAGTATGGATGGGGATATTTCAGCGTCATACTAAGTGTTCTCCTGCCCAGAAAAAACAATGTCTTGAATTTTGGCAACGTGTACCTGTATGTTAGCCACGACGACAGCCGTCGTGTCACTGTTGTCAACCGATTCCAACCTTCTAGATACTTTCGGAATAGTTTATTCTTCATAACCAGTTGCGTCTCCTTCCAAATTGCGTTTCTTTAGATTGTCCCTGCAAGGATGGTTCTGTTCACTTAAGAAGCCTGTGGATTCCTTTATGGTGCTTAGTCTGCCGTCAGGAATGCACGCTTTCGGAGAAAACAGCGCTGCCCTCCAATGTTTTGTCGCGACTTTGTTTAAAACATATTACGGCATATCAGAATTGTCGCACCTCGCGGCAGCAAACAGATCAATGTTTTCTTTGTAAACAATACTTTTGTTTAAGTATTTATCTTACTTTTAGTTCAGTTTAGGACAGCACGATCACCAACTCTCAAGCGTAAAAGTCATCTTACTGAGGTGAACGCGACTGCTAGTGTTTAGGGGGGCAGAGGAAGGGGGCAGCGCAGCTTGGTTAGTGATAGTAGCAGAGGACGTGCATGCTTCAAACATTGCCTGCATCGCCATAGACCAACGCATATTACAGCAAAGCTGTATACCTCTAACCCCCCCCCCCCCAAACGGTTTCATATCCGTGGGAAAAACGCCAAGTTGTCAAGGCCTAAGACACCGAGCGTATGAGTCAGGTTAATCAGGCATACAGCACAGGGCTCAGAATTCGTTTAAGGAAACCACACATCAAGCATCAAAGCCGCATTATGGATGATAAAACGCCTGTGAAAAATGGGACACTCACACCGTGTGTTCCTGGTGAGGATTATGATTGCAGATTACCTTTTAAGGCTAGGCAGGACCTAGCATTTCCCACCAGAGAAGCCGAGCGTTGTGTTAGTAGATAAGGTGGTAGAGTGCCGACACTGAGGGACGCGAGTCATCAACGGCGGTCATATCGGGGTTTATCAGTGTTGCGAGATTGCCGAATCTACGGCCTCGCCGTTAATTTCGACCGGGTCGTTTGTTAACAACACTACCGAAGATTCAGCAAAACGGCATGTTTGGACACACTTCTGCTGCTGAAATGCTGTTACACGCGATATCTTTGATTCGCGTGCGGAACGACGTCTGTCGCGCGCAGCCGCAGAACACGGAGGTCACTAAGCCTACCAGAGTTGACTGACTAAAACGCGCAAACAACAAAATGGCGGCGCCCATGAACCCTCGCAGCGTAAACAAGTGTCACGTTATGCGAGCTGACCAATGATAATGGCGGCGGCACGGAACAGTAGGAGAAAAGTGTGCCAATACTCTGTACCCTTATCTAAGGACACTAGCCGAGAGCAAGCGACAAGCCCGCCTAGACGACAAGAAACATTTCATAACCCCCTCCATCACCATTTGTAGTGGCTTACAACAGCTTTGTTGGACATCCGCTTTCGCAGGGCGAAATGGCGACCGATTTTTAATGCTCGCGCGACGATGCTCCTCCTCCGAAAGCTGCCGCTAACTGATGCTGATGGCTTGAAACAGCGGCATGTTCATTTACTGGTGGTACGTGCCCTTGATTGACAGGCATATACATACGAGACGCAAATAGCAAAACTTGAGGGATAAAAGCTCACACGTAATGTAATAATTGTAGTCTGTCGCGCTGTAACAAACTTCCGCTCACAGAGAGAGAGAAAAAGAAGAGAATGGTATTTAATAGTACTGTCGATGTTAGCCAAAGAAAGGTGCCTAGCATGCTAGACCAGATGTATGAAGGGAAATGAAAATGATGAAGTGATGATGATGACTATGATGCTCTCACGCATTAAGCCTTTTTTTGAAGAGCATGATCAAAACCTGCAATTCCCAGGTAAGTTAATAGAGCTTTAGTCGATCGGGATGATCGTTCAGAGTTAGACCAAGGGACTAACTTGTCACAGCGTTAGTCTTCAGAAAGCGGCTGGTCCAGGGACGCTAGGAGGGACGTACTAGAAACTGTATACCACGCGCATTCACATAGTACGTCGTTCAAGTCCTCCTGAACTTGACAAAGAGTGCAGAGGGGGAAGTGGCTTGTTGCAGCTTGAAGCAAAAGTGGCTTGTGTAAGCGGCATTCAGTCGCAGGAGGTGAACAAACGCTTCGTCATGCTTATTGGCTTAAGGTGCATGTGCAGCCGCAAAAATTTTAATAATATTGCGCGAGCGTCGACCGACGGCTGGTTCAGCGGCTTATCCCGGTAGACAGCGTCGAAACAAGCGAGGGTAGTACGAGAGTCCTTCAATGCTTTTCCAGTTCGCATGTGCTGAACGGAGCCGCCAATGCAACCTTCGTCTGCTAGGCTGTTACCGAAACCACGACACAGCCCCTTCGCGCTGGTTACCAGGCGCTTTGCCGTGAACAAGGTGCACGGGAAATTGATGTCACGGCCCACCAATACAGATATCTGGCTGGTTATAAGGGGAAGAGGCTGTGTCGTGCTCGCGACAACAGCCTGTAGACGACGGATGCACTAGTGGGATTAGTCTGCGCACGTGAAGTGCTCTCGCTCGCTTCGCCGCTATCTACCGTGATAAGGCGTTGACCCATCTGGCGGTCGACGCTCCCCCGATATTTGAGAGTTTTAGCTGGCTGTTTTCGATGGGTCCGCTCCGGTATCGGCGGCCCGCTCAGCACAACCAGAGCCAATGCCGTTCACGGCCAAGCGCGCCACGCATGCGCAATGGCGTTTCCGCTTGCTATCGGACCGGAGCGGACCGTGAAAAACGGTCGTCTAAAACTCACTATTACTAGAACATTCGGCGGCTGTGCAGGCAACAATATGCACGATAAACACAAGAAGCACCTACCTGTGAGGATGAGTTGTCCCACGGTGACGCTTTGCGAGACGGCACCCGTGAGGCGGTGGCGCGTCTGGCAGCGGTAGGTGCGGAATCCGTCCTGTTGGTCCGTCTCCCGTATCAGTAGCTCCCCGGTTGGCAGCAGGGCGTATTTGGAGCCTGTGGAAAAGAGGAGGGGTCGAAGGGAGTCTTACTAGCCAGCCGATGTATTTTTGAACTGGGTGGGCAAACACATAAAGGTCGGGACAAATGAGGGCAGGCCGCCAACTGCTTATTATGCTGACACCGTGTAAGATTACGGGTTAACAGCAATAAGGACCCATTGGCCAAAAAAAAAAAAATTCCGCAAAGACAAAGAAAAGGCGAAGGGTAAAACAGATGCGCGCGTGCCCATACTTGTGATCACGCAAGCGCGAGGTTGCTTCGGCTACACTGGCAACTTCTTTGTGTATTTAATTGTCGCTTTTGAGATAAGAGTATCTGCGCACCAGAACGCGCTACTGGTAGTGTATTGCCTTGTTCACAGACAAAAGGCTGCAATAATTCCAATACCCCCATTATAAATATAATGTAACCTTAGTTATAAACCTCCTGCAAGTCTCCCGTTTCCAGTTTTTATTTTTCACTAGCACCGTTCCTTTATTGCGTTATAAAACAATGGAAATTTATGTATGGGCACCGCTTTATTGTTAGGGAACGGCTGAGCTAGTTAGAAGTGATCTAGCAAAAACTATTATTCACCGGCCGAGAAAAATGTGCTTAATACACTGCAAGAACTACAGCTACTGTAACTATTAATGCTGCAGTAGAAAATATCATCGGTTTTGTCGTCGACCGCTGTCGCGGACGCCACTACTTAGGAGTGCCAGGAAATTCAGGTGTTTTTTTTTTAATTGCGATTGTTGCGGTATCAAGGAACACACCAGTAACTCAATACCACTCAGCCCGATGCAATTTCGCATTTTTTATTATTTTAGAATTTCTGTTGCACCATTTGCATTGTTGAATTGGCCAACAACAAGGTAATGAAGTATTTCACTCAGTAGTGTGTCATGACTTCGCCCGATTACTGATCACCGACGAGAAAGAAGTGACAAGTAATGTGGATAATTGAAAACTGGTGGAACAGCAGGGTAACATATTGGGTACTGAGCTACGAGGCTAGAAGTAAGAGAATACGGCAACCTACTGGGTGAAATAGGAAATTAGTTGGCAAAAAATGTACTCCGGCATTGCAAGGTATGAGTGGTTGGATGTCTATGTGAGAGGCCTTTGCCGTTCAGTGGACTTAGATTGGCCGATTACACGTATGTGAGGTCTCTGTTCATCAGTTATTTGTACACAGATTATCAAGCGGAAATAAATCTAACATACGCGCAGCGGGAAAAGTAACCGGAAGATATAAAAAACAGAAGGATAGAAATGAAAAGGCCCGACTTCGCAAGGCTGCGAATAGAGTACGGGAGCAAGGATAGATTGACGTATGGAGCCCCTGCTGTTCTTCTGTGTTTTAATAATGCATGTTGAAAACATTTAGACGGTGGAGTTCGGGCTGGCTATGATGTGGCATCATTATTGTCAGTTATATCTACGCGAAGCAGTGGAGACGGCAGCCACTGAGCAATGCTTTCCGGCACGCTAAATATTGTCTCTATTGCTAGCGAAAATCTCGAAGCCAGTGATACAATCTACAGTGTCAAAATATTGATAAACGGGCACAGTTCAGTTTTTAAAAATATAAAGTCTTGCGCTTCAAGCGGTTGTCGAAAAATATATAACATCCAATATTGACCGTCAGTGTCGAGATAAGAATTAAGCGTACAATGCTAAAGGCGAATTAGAAACGAATGGGGTCCCCAGGGCGTATAATTTAATGAACTCGTGAATCTGTACGCTGAGATGACAAACAAAATTCTTAGGAGCAGAAATGCACCACACCTCATTCATTTTGAAAGCTGGCTGCTTCAAGTGGCACTACTGTCTAACAGAAAAGCACGCTTTTGGGGAAAGAAGTTATCCGCTAGAACGTAAAACAGTGAGCGAGGCCTGAAAGTTATGGCCTCGAAAAATAGTTGATTGATTGATTGTGGGTTTAACGCGCCGACGCAACGCAGGCGATGAGGCGCGCCGTAGTGGAGGGCTCCGGGTTAATTTTGACCACCTGGAGATCTTTAACGTGCGCTTAAATCCCGTACAACGGGCGTTTTTGCCTTTCGCCTCCACCAGAAAAGCGGCCGCCGCGGCCGGGAATCGAACCCGCCTCCTCGTTCTCAGCAGCACAACACCTTAGCCACTGAGCCACCGCGGCGGGTCCTCGAAAAATAAGGAAAAGGTGTTGTCCGAACTGTACTATACCGGTGCACATTACCCCCTAATGGTATTACTTGTAGTTTTGCTTTAAATGGCGCTTGCTGCAAAGGCGGCTCAAGCCGCTATCCCCGACTTCGCACTCCGGGAGTTCCTGAAGGAACAGGAAGGACCGGCCCTGCACCCTCCTCTGTCTACCCTTCTATCCTACTTCGCTACATTGAAATCCTTTACCATTACCGTCAGTTTCGACTATTGCAACCCCCTCCAGATCCATATGATCAGCGGGCTGACCACCTCGCGGCTTGAAAATAAGCAATTTCTGGTCAAGTGGGTCCAAGCAGCGGCTGTAGCCCGCGACCTTCGGCAATTACAAGACGCCGCCCTCTTTATTTCTTATTTCTTTCATACTGGCTGAAATAAACATTTTTACAAGCTCCTCCTCCTCTTCCACCTTAAATATAACAGGTTCGGAAGATAAATTGGGTCGCGAAATTAGAAATGGTGGTTGTACGAAGTCAACCAGTATTTTCGCGTGAGTGCACTTTTTCTTCTTTCTGCCGCCATTGTTAATGTAATGATTCTGTTATCGTCCATCTAATGATTTATCATATTTTTGTCAAATTATTGGTTTATTTTCAATACAGCAGAATTAGTACATTATTACGCCGTGACACTGCGCCGCTAGTTTCATTCTTGGTGTTGCGCCCATTTTCTTTGCCGGGCTATAGCAAACTAGGCTCTAGCCAGGTTAACTTTCCTGCCTTTCTTCTACATTCTTCCTTCCTTCCTTCCTTCCTTCGCACCGGAAAATAATTTACAAGGATAGGGCACACACACGCGCATGTGAAATTGAAATTCATTTCCCTAAGGAAATGTGATCCAAGCGGGGTTGCGCCGCTTGGTCATGCAGAGCAGCAGACGACAAGCTTGCCCCCGCCTATTGTCCAACATACCCAAGATAGTCGAACACGCAGGCTATCCCTGGTGTTGTCTAGCAGCGCGTTTTCTTGCTCGCGTGGCATTCTTTCTATCTGGTGATATTGACTGAGAGCCTTCGCACTCTGACGGAATGATGCAGCGCAGCAACGCTTTGTCTTGGCGGCAGCTACGAGCGACGCATTTTCATTTTGTGATAGCACGCTCACCTTGATTGACAGGCTTGATGCATACGCGAAGCGAATCGTCAACGTGCGGCATATAGGCTCACACAAAAAAACAGACTTTACGGATGACTTAACCGCCCGCAAAGTAAATATATTTAACCACTCAGCGGGAAATGTTCTTTTTAGCACTCTATACCGAATGGTAATTCTTCAAACAAACATTGGGTTTCCGGGATCCGGGAATTCAAAGTGTTCTATTAAATCCACAGCAGCAGTTGCACCCAATATAACAACATCAACACTGTTCCAAGCTAAAAAGATGCGCCGAGGAGGTCAAACGCTACAATTACGGTATCCTACAAAACCAAAAATGACGATGGCGTATGCCGGAAGAGTGAGTTATTTCCGATGATGTGTTAAACGCAGAGACCTAGGAAGCCCTTGAATGATGTATTTCTCAATTCAGTACGTTCTACCCATGAAGACGGAGTATGAGAAAATTCTAATATGAAGATATATATGCGGTCCTTTATTGAGCCTAGTTACAGAATTCTAGACACTGCATATTTAAACTTTCTCTACTCATATCGAGAGAATGAAATTCACACTTCGGACTACGAAATGGACTCGAAAGACATCAGGGGATACAAACGGGCTTTGCAAAGAGCTCAAAGAGGGCGGAAAAGACCATAAAAGAAGATCCTCGAGTCAGCATCAAGCACGGCCCTAAAAACTGTCACCAAAAGCTATAAATTGCAAATTAGGTGCGGAAAAGGTTCCTTCATACATGCGGAATGCGCTACATTACATTACGAGTTTAGCAGCGTATAAATCACAATGGGATGACCGTTTCTTGCCGAAAAAGTACTATCCGCAACACCACCTCCAGGTTCTACCGCAAATGGGACAGAAATTTTAATACCGGCCGAATTCCGTGGTAATGGACCTGCTGGAACAAAAGAAGTAAAAAAAAAACATTAAACTGCCTTTCAGAGTAGGTCATCTCTGCCGCAAAAGGTACTCTGAAAAGAACCCGTTCATCTTCGGCTGCGCTTTTCCATCTCATTAATAATACGAAAGGGAAAAAAGGAACTTTGCAATCAATGCTCGCTCTCCATAAAATAGTAAGTGGGAGCGAGCCAAAAACCTTTCTTCTATTCGAAGAGGAAAAGAAAAGTCTAAACAAAAAAAAAACTTGCCGTCTGGTTTTGACGTAGGCGAAAATCAATCTTTTTTTCCCCAAACACCTAGTGACCAATAAACTATAAAACAGAGGATAATACCTCTTTCTCCAGATTTCTTGGTACGAGCGAAATTACGTATGAAATATTAATGATACTTTTAGGATCTTGAACAGCTGATGTTTTCTTTCTTTCTACATTAGTTTTTGCCTGTGAATTGTGGAGGTTTCTCATCGGATGTGCCCATTTTGAGCTCGCAGCTGCGTAAACTCCTAAATCCAGCTTTCTCGAGCATATATGGGGTCGAGATTAAACAGGGAAATGGAAGGCGGCGGTCAAAAATACCTAAGGTATTCGTAGATTGAAACCTCAACTTACACTCCTATGACGCGCAGCCCTCCTGCTCATAATACGTGGACGTTCAGTGTCGGCTGGCTAATTTTTTGGGCTCTCATTTTCTACTACTAAGCCGTGGTCAGCAGGAAATTAATAAGCCCTCTGTACCGGTACTGTACCGTATCCTGACTTTCCTTATTTCTGATGCTCAATTGGATTGGAAAAAACATTACTTTGGATGCGCCGAAAAGAACAATAGCGTTTTCAACGAAGTGCAGAACTTCGGTTTCTTTCTGGACAGAATAAGCAGTCAATGCATCTGGTATCCCAACACATTAAGTTGTCACTTAAGAGGAAGGTATGGTTCAGTGTTTTTGACAAGCCTGAGGATCGCTCAGACACGGGCCCGTGCGTGTGTTTGTATGTGTACTCGCGACTTAAGCACGCACGCACGCACGCACACACACACACACACACACATACATACATACATACATACATACATACATACATACATACATACATACATACATACATACATGCATGCATACGCACATACATACATGCATTCATACATGCAAGCATACATACATACATACATACATACATACATACATACATACATACATACATACATACATACATACATACATACATACATACATACATACATACATACATACATACATACATACAGACAGACAGACAGACAGACAGACAGACAGACAGACAGACGGGTGGATGGACGGAAAAACAAACAGATTAGACAGGCGGATGGACGGACTAGACAGGCGGGTGGACGGATGACAGACTAGGTTTATTCATTTATTTTGAGCAAGCTACAACATTTTTCAATACGGGTTATAGCTCGTCAAAACACCAACTCTATAAGCAATGGCCGAAACTTGGACTAGTTTCAACCCCTGCGAAGTCATTTGACGAGAACTGGGAACTTCGGCTAAAAGAACATCTGGCCCCGAATCTATAACTTCGTCTTCGCTGGTATTTTCCCCGTCCTGGTGATCACCACAAAGCAGTCAGAACATGCTTTCATTTGCGGTAGCATCCGTGAGAGCGATTATTTTAATTCGGGTCTCGTTAATGCCTTGAACTCTCGGTGAATCACCTTTACTGGGTACGTAGAATGTTACGCGGGTTCTTGACTAAAGATCTAACGGTGCCTAAGTTATAATTGAAAACGCTCAGAATTTCCGCTAAGCCCATCGACACACCGTGTTTTAATTTGTTTTTGTTAGGGGCTCTTTCGCATAGCCGCTGCGTTCATGTAACAGCAAGTTTTGTTGCGGCTCATCTAATCTCTGCAATCAAGCAACGTGTCTATATCGTCAAGGACGAAGTATGCAACATTCACGGGTTACATTTTGATAAGCAGCATAATTTGGCTCAACGTGATGGTTTGAATGGCTCGATCCAAATTTTAGCCTCAGTTCTCATCGCGCTGCGAAGAGCCACTAATGTCATTCATGTGCTAGAACAGGAACATTAGCATTTGCGTATCTTGCCGCGTTGCTAAAAGATTTGGCACTGGCGACCATCGAAACGAGAACCAGCACTCTAAAGTCAAGCATATCTTATCCCAACTATAGGGCTCACAAATACGCGTTGAAAAAGATCTAAAGCGGCGAAGAACAGAGTTAGTTTCATATAGCAATCACGTTACTTGTGTCAAGAAGCACTACTCGTTCGCGCGTTGGTAGAATAGAGGCGCACCAGGTGTCGTGCTATAGACGTTGAAAGACGACTCTGCACTTCAAAGAAGCAGTATACTCTCTCTTTTTTTTTTTTAATGTGAACCGACGAACCTGTAACATAAAAGGGTTCCAATGCGTTGCCTACAAGAAATGGAAAGACAAGAATTGCAGTGGTGTTGCTATGTACACGATTAACGATAAAGCACATTTCGGTTATTTCACTCTACCCGCCTCTAAACCTATCCAAGTAATGGAAGATGCAGGAAGTCGGTCGTGTGCTGCCTACGCGTGTACGAACGAAATTGGGCGAAGAGGTCTCGACGCAGTTCTGGTGTCAATGTATACTACGTCCAGCTCAACGAAAACTGAGATTGAAAATTTTCGGTAGGTGTGTTTATTGTACAATTCTTTTATTCCACTGATTTCAATGCTCCCATGACAGGGAATGTCGCAGCACTGTATCGTGTGTTCGGGTGTTTTTCTCGCTGCTTCCTCGTTTCTCCTTTTGTCCCCATGTTCCTTACTTTCCGGTGTCATCCTCGACAATCGATATACGCGGTGAACGCTGCGAATGGTGTGGCAAAACACACTCGTTCAGCATGTCTTACTTCCTACGACCCTCTTCTGCTGCTTCCAATGCTGCTAGCTTTTCTCGAGTGGCCTTCGAGAATAAAGGAACATATTCACGCAAATACAATACTTAAACCCTCTCTACGTCACAGCGAAAGCTACCTCGATTAAAGCGCGGTACGACCAAAACGGGCACGCACAAAACGAAAAACACGCTCAGCTCTCTCTTCAAACAAGGCTCTCGGGCTTCAAGAACTTCCGAGTGTGCTCTCGGTCGCAGCGCGAGCGCGATAGTGGTGGAGATGACGACGTCGACGGGGCTTTAATTCCTCGCTCTTTACGACCTCCCGCGTTCACATATTTGGGGCCACCCGACCCTCTCAAAGATCTGCCTTCCGGCCGTAAGCGAGGCAAGAATTAAAGAAAAGAGAACGACTTCGAGGGTAGTTGCCAGTGGGAGGGAGTGGTAGCAGCCGGCCATTGCGAGCCGCCGACGATTTCCTGACAACTTCAAAGGCATCCGATTTCACCATTCCTCTTTTTTTTCTGACCCTTTTTTCACCCGGATGTTCTAGTGATTTATTTATTTTTATTTTTGTCGTTTACTGCAACGGGCAATATGGTGAGCTGGCGAGCTACTGAAACGCGTACGACCGGCCGGCTTTTCCGCGGGATGGTGAGGTGGCTGGGAAAAGAGAGAATCCCACACAGAAAAAATGATGTGGAAGAGGCAGGAGGCGGAAGGAGGAGAGAGCACGTGGTGGCCCTCATAAACAAGTGTCCAGCAGCGTCCGGCAGACACTACGTGTCACATCGTCACCCAAATTTCCTCGTAAATTGGCGCCCGAGCCCTTCGAACGGCCACCTTTAATGGCCGCTGGAGACAGTTCCTTTATGGCGCCTTCAAGGCAGCGCTTCAGCTCCACGGAGCATTCCTGCCTCTTCCCCTTTGTCTATCCTGTCAGCCCGGCTGCAACGCTCCCGCGTGGGAAGCGATGTCGTGCCCTTAGGGGTCTAGCCGTCGACGGCGAATTTTATGGCACTGCATCTCTCCCTGGGCTGTAGCGTCCGCTTCTTTTTTTGTGCTTTGTGTGTCTTCAGCAGACGCTTCTGCTCTTTTTATCTCCTTGTATCGCTTTTGGTCGACAGCATAGAAATATGAAAAGAGCAGCGGAAATAAAAAGCACGAATAATAGGCGAACTTTGCTCCATCGTGTTCGCTCTTTTGAATGAGCAAGTCCGTTTTGTTGTGGTGGGGAGATAGATCTTTTCACCAGGGATGCTGCTGGCTCTTTTAGAAATTCTTTCGTACTTTCGGCTCTTCAGCCCCACCTAGTATTATGAATACCGCGAACATATTTGCGATGATTTGGAGTTCTTAGACTGATCTTAAGGCACTAATTCGCTCTTTTTGCAGCCGAAGTTTCCAAGGAGCACCATTTCTAATCGTGCATTGTCTAGATCAATGCGCCGTTACCACGGCCATTGAAAGAAACCTTCGAAAGCATTGACAGTTTCTGAGTGTTGCGGATCGTGCCATTAATCCTTGACACACGTAACAGTGAGTCCATGTATCCACGTTTGATTTCAGTATATCTTATCCCGAATTCGAGGCTAACAAACCAGACCCCAGATTGCCTGTGAAAGGAGGCAGTTGCAACATGAATTGGTAAGCATTCTAATGTGATATCCCAAAGCTTAAACGCAGTAACATTAGGTCTCACCCGTAAAACATCACTCGCTTCACTGTAGCAAACTCGGCGAGTGACGGCTTACAATATGATATCGCTTATAACGAAACTAGTAAACCCGGTTCAAAACGGCATTTATTTCGCACCCTCACAAATTATAGGTGCCACAAACTACGTCAAGCATGAAGGGGCACAGCATTAAAACTTTCTTCTCCAAAAAACTCAGTTCTCGCCACCAGAGATCACCTAACCACCGAAGTTGCTTTTAATTCAGGATGTTTCCATTTCTTTTCCAGAGTCGCCTGTAAAACGAGGCCGCAGAGAAAGCGGTGGGGCGGATTAGTTTGACTTTCCTCAAGGCTCATACGAGGATTCCGTTTCGTATACACCTAAGGGTCGCGGCAAAACCAAAGCGACACATTTACCGTCTTTATATTATCGTTCGATATAGATAACTGGTGCTTCTAACTATCATACACTACCCCATCGATGTAACCGGAACGGTATGGCACAATTTTCAGCGTAAAAATTGTGTACCCGGAAAAGGTTCTCTTTTTTTAACCTTTTGTTAAAAAACAAAAACGCTACATAGCTTAAAAATATACCATGAGTAGAAAGCTGACAAATCACTTGTCGGCGAGAATTTAAAAAAAGCCTACAACTTCGCACCGTCGAAGGGTATTCTAGTCAGTTGGAAGTATTAGCAGTGTCGGTGGTAAAAAAGACTGCTTAAATTCTAGCTCACCGAGCTCCCTAGCGGTATCAGCACTAACTGGTTCCTCTTTCGCGTGCACACGTCGTTTCGTACTCCGAGGTGTTTACACAAAAATGTCAAATAAATCTTGATGATGATGATGATGGTGATGATGATGATGATAATAATAATAATAATAATAATATAATAATGGTAATAATAATAAAGTTTTATGTCCTTTCGTACAATGATGGAGTGGCCGCAAAAAGCTGCGTGACAGCTTGACGTGGCGGCTGCTCCGTTTGTGACAGCAGCGGTGGGTACAATACCAAACAGCACGTACAATGATACATACATATTACACAGTTGTGCGTATTTTTACAATCCAGTAGGACTACAGAAGTGCAGTCTGAAGCACGCGCAAGTGTTCCAACCACAACAACAAAAAGCTTTCTTGTACAGGGATACAAAAACACAGCCTAGTTACATGGTTGTAAACAAAAACACAAGTGTATAAACAAAAAATAGAAGAACTAGCATCCTATGCCGCGTAGACCACGGTTAAAATTCTCGTATACTCTTATCTAAGCCACTCTCTTCAAACTTGAGTACAGAACCTGCATGTCTGCTGGGCATACACAGAGCACGCCGTTCTTTCACAGCCAAGACGTTAGCCTCTAGTTTATCGGTAAATTTCGTGTCGTAAACAGAAAACCGTGGCAGGACTCAGCAGTTCTCTCCTAAGACGCCGAGCGCATGCGTCAGGTTACTCAGGCATACAGCATAGAGCTCAGTATTTGTGTAAATAAAAAACCACGAAACAAGCATCGAAACCGCATGATGGATGATAAGACGCCGGTGAACAATGCCCCCCCCGCCTGATATGTTCCTGGTAAAGATTATGTTTGCAGATTATGTTTGAAGGCTAGGTAGGTAGTACTGTCCCTAAAGAGAAGCAGTTTTTAGATGCGACGCTGAGAGCATCTCTTGTCGGCGGCCCTGTCCGTCCTTCCTGCGTGCGTCCATCGTCGGCGTCCGCACTCTCGTCCGCTCACCCCCTCTCCCCTCCGATAGCGAACACTCTCTCGCGAGGGGCATTGGATTGTATTCGATTGGCTTGGCTTGGCTTGGCTTGGATTGGATTGGCTTGGATTTGGATTGGATTAAAATGGATTGTGTTGGATTGTGTTGGATTGTGTTGCGTCATAGCCGTGGCAGACGCACTGGCGCCGGCGCGTGCCCAGGTGAGAGCGAACACTCTCTCTCAACATCTGCGGGTGTGCGGCCCAGCGCGCTCTCACTCCGCCGGTGGGCGGCGGTGCGCGCGGTGCTGCGCATGTGCAGTACTCTCTCTCTCCGCGGTCTCCTCTCCTTCGGGCGCGCTGCGCATATAACCGGTGTGCCGCTCTCCGGCGGCCTTTCGGTCGACGGTTGCTCTCCGCTGCGCTTGAACCCCCCTCAGCGTCGCATCACACCAGGGTTCCCGCGAGGGGAGGTGGGCGTAATTTTTTTGTCCAAGACGCCGAGAGCATGCGTCAGTCTAGGCAGGATGCAGCATTGACAGCCAGGGAAGCCGAGCGCAAGCGACAAGACCACCGAGACGACGAGAAACATTTCATACCCTCCCCCATCAGCATTTGTAATGGTTTACAACAGCTTCGCTTTACATCCACTGTCGCAGGGCGGGATGGCGACCATTTGCTGTAGAGCATCGGTCAGGAGAAGGCGCCAACGTGCTCCTGTGACAATTATGCGGAAGCTGTGGACATGCCGACTTCATAGTACACAAAATACTCCGGTGAACTAATGGCGCTTAACGCCAAGCTTCGTGTCGTCGAGCGAATAACTCCGGCCTTTAAAAAAAATTCCTAACCCATGGCCGCAAATAGGCATGCAGAACCAGATTTAGGCGCGTTAAATACGTTTTTGGTCAAATCAAATTGAACTCAGTTAAATATTCGAGGGGTACGGCTCCGAACCAAGTGGAGTACTCGGATGAAGGAGAAGAGCTGAAAGAGATGTACGACTTTGTTTAATATTAAATTCAGTACACATCCTACAGGATACACGCGATTGGCAGTAATGCTCACAGAAAATGGTATTTTAAAAGATGACCTGTTTCGAGAGAATAGCACTCATACGCGGTTTCTCAGTGCTATTCTCTAACGTACCCTGCCTTTATTGAAATTCACATCCCGGCGTAATATTCCCTCTGGACGTCTGCGACGCTTTTATGTTAAGTTTGGGCGCCACAACAGCCTTGTGTGTCTGCTCGATAGACCGATGAAAGTTGGCGCTGCAATGCACCACAATTTCTTTTATTGCGCCTATGTGATCACCATACGCTGACTGCCCAAGTTTGGAAGGAAGGAGACGAGCAGAAGAATAAAAGCTGCTTAGTCATTAATTCATGGCGAATAGCCTGCGAAAACGCAGAAGAGGGCGAAGAACAGGTTAAGTGGTCCTTTTAACATACGCAAGCGGCCAGCCTATTCCGGAAAAAAAACTAGCTGGCCCTGCCGCAAAAGGGAATCCTGTGGAGAGACTGAATAGTAGACGCGCGGTACGTAGGAGGAATCTCGCGACGTCCCACGCAGCCTCTCAGTGCCCTCAAGCTTCTTTCAAGAAAAGCAGGAATACGTCCAGGGTATTTATACTCCCAAAACATGGCGTCGTAGAAAAAAAGAAATAAGAAAAACGACGACGTCTTGCAGACACATTTATATTAGTAACCCACGTGTGACAAAGAACGATTTCTCTCCTTCTCAATCATTGTCTGGGCCATTTTATACGTCGTGAGATGACAAAAAAAAAAGCCCCGCACAGTCTAGAAATTAATTCCAGCGAAGCTGCTCCTGTACGTTCTTCCACTTTTGGCTCCCAGCGACCACGTCAAGGGCAGCAGTACTTTAGCCAGATCCCTAAATTCTGCCAGTGCTTCAAATCGATCAGTGTCCACGTGGAGTTCCATCAAGGAATAAAAACAGAGAATAAAATCATGCGGAACGTGCCGAAATTGTTCCTCCATTGTTCTTCGACTGACTTTAGTGACATGTCGAGTCGTCAAATGTGCCTCCACTTCGACGGCCCGTCGACGGAACATGCACGCGTTTCCTCCCTCCCTCCTTCCATTCATCTTTCTTCTGTCTCCTCCCTTTATCTCCCCTCTCTTTCTCTCTGTCAGAAGACAACGCGTGACTGCCGACGCATGTCGATCGCTTTTCATAGTTCATCTAAACAACGATGACAGCCCACGACGTCGCTCGTTCCGTCTCACTCTTCGTCATTTTCAATGCTACGCCCTCGCCATCTTAGCGTCACTCGCCTCTTCCCCAATCCTTGTACACCCACCACCCACGGCAACACCGTTGTTTTTTTTTTCCTTCGCTCTTCTATCGTCTCCCCTCGCGGCGACATTTAGCGACGGGCGAAAACATTTAAAGACAAAGGCGGGGAAAGAAGTCGCTCCCTGCCAAAAATTATACCCCACATAGAAGAGGCTTTGAAGTGACAGGCAAGACGAATCGGCACGGGAAAAGAACAGGAAGCCGAGGAATACGCGTGAGAAGAAGAAAAAAGGGAATTGACGGGCCTGGTGAGAACGAATGAGTCTCAATTCGCGCGTATAGGTGACACATTGCCGATGCTCGTTGCAGGGCCTCGCTTTGCTCGGTTCTTTTCGGGACGACGGCTGGCTTTCTGTCCTGTCCGTCGGTTCCGTTGCCTTGCTTGTCGTTGTTCTTATTCCTGTTTTGTTTAAAGATGCTCGGTATCTCTTTCACGAGATTGGGGAATGCCTAGCGGGAATGTGACGTTAAGTGTAACAAAATACCGGAGCCTGGACTGCGCTGTAACAGAATCCGGGCGTTATTAAGGCTGCCCCCGAAATTTATTGAGTCGTCCATTCAGCGGGCTATTTTTGGCCCTGTTGTACAAAAGGATAAGTGCGTTGAAGTGAAAATGTGAACCGCCACCAGGAGGTTCAAATTGAATGCACGGTCGGCCAGGAAATTACGCGTGGGAAAAAAAAAAGTTGCAAATCAGGTAGAGAAAAGTCGCCCTTCATGAAGCAAGTATCTATATTTACTGTTGCTGTTGAAGCAACAAAAATGATTTATTTACTAAATAAACATACAAGCTATAACGCTAAGACGAAGAAGGGCTCCGCGATTAAAAAAATTCCCTCCATCTTCACGATACGTCATGATTAAGAAATTCCTTCTCCTGCCTCTAAACATAACTCCAACTAACTGGGGTTTCCGGCGTAATGACTGGAGCTCCGGCGCACAGAATAAAAGTCAGTGACGCCATCCTCCCAATGAATCCTGCATCCCGGCGTGCCACTAGTGGGCGTCTATAAAGAAGTCGATCTCGCTAGCCGACAAAACAACGCAAGCGCACTAAGGAAGTGTGTCCAACAAGATATCTGCAACGAGCCATTGAACGTCCATCTCCGGTGAAAACAGGCGTCGACTGACCCGAAGTGCGGGACACTATTGGACGGGAGAGGTTGCTGGAAATGCGATGAGGCCACGCTACGTCTTCATCGTTTACAATCATGGCCACCCGGATGGGCTCTCATCGTCATTGTTATCCTTTCTGTGCTCCACAAAATGGCTGAAGACACGGTATTATTTGCTGATTCTGCCTCAGTTAACTTCAACAATAAGAATAGCCTGCCCAGGTGCACGAAGATGCTTATGCATTCAAGTACGTTCGTCACGGTCGCCAGGGACGAGCAACAGATTCTTCTTTTAACGCGTCCTTTCGTTCACGCTATTCAGCCACTAGAACAGCGAGCGAGTAATTACCTTCCTCACATTAACAGCTCTCTTTAATGGCATTTGTCTGCCTCGTCCCCGTCCCCCCCTCTCTCTCCCTTGGCATTGTCGATGAAGAAAGACTGAAGATAAATTTACATATTTTTCGCGGTTATGAATAGTTAGTTACGTACAACAAAAACCGTTCTGAAAACTTAAGTTACGCAATTGCCCCAATTCGCTTTTTTGTCCGTTCTACAGTGTCATGACCGCTCATTCCAGTGATCGGGCGCACTCGGGCCACGCCCTCAGCGCCGAGCAGAAAAAGAGACCCCGGGGAAAAAGCATTTTACAAGCGCCGCCTGCGCGGTAATTAAATTTGGCCTCGCATTTATGCCTTCCAACACGTCGCTTTACCAGGCGGCAAACTGAGTCGGACAAAGGGTGCCAGAGGAGAAGTAGGGGGTGGAGAGGCCGGCACAGCAGAACAGGAGAAACAAAACTGCCGTCGAAGAAGGCTTTGCGAGAGATAGTTTAACCCGCTTTATTCGTAAACAGTGCTAATGAAAGCCGAATGGGAACGCTTCCCAAAATGGCGACAAGAGAGGGGCCTCTTTCGCGTTTCTTGCCCCTTTTATTGCACGTTCGTCCTCTTCACTGAAACCCGTTGCCCCCAACATGAGTCCTTGTCTTCTTTCCTATCTATCGTTGTTGCGTTTTTCGTTTTCTTTGACATTCCGAAAGGCGTTACGCTAGTCCCACATCTAGGGCTTTGTAGCTATTGAATTTTGAGAGTTTAAGTAACGAAGTTTAGTGTTTTTTTTTTATTTTTGAGTAGGCGAAGCACTAAGCTCTGCTGCACTGTCGAGTACTTCTGGAGTAACGTTTGTTTCCGTTTTTCCTACTTCGCGTTGGTTCCCGCTCTGCCCTGCCTGTAAATACAGCGGACGCATTAGCCAGATTAAGTTCGTCTCTTTCCCTCCCGGAACATTTTAGTCCCGCTGTTGTTCTTCTCAGTGCTTGCCTGTTCGGTTTTTTTTTTTTTAACAGTTGTTTCATGTCATCCTCTTTGCTTCCTGTTCTGTGTTCTTCAACCGACCCCGTCCTTCGCTTCAGCTTGTTTTCGCGTTGCGATACCCTTTTCAGGTCCGCTTGTCGCAGCACGTATACATGGGTTTTTCACCCTGGCGGCGCAGTCCATTTCGGTCTCAAGCCTTCGTGGCTCACAAAGGTCCAATTTTTCTCCGCGGGTTTCGGGTAAATGCCGTAATAAAAATCGTACACTTCGAAAATAGACTGTCTACAAGACTGGCGGGGCGATTTCATCACCGAAAACAGCGAATAACTGGCTTTAAACCATTAATGAAAAGGTTGCAGGGGCCCCGTGGCATACTTTTGTGAGATAACAGCCCGAAATAATTTCTTTTGAGTAGGTTCGTCGTCGAGTCTTGTGCGGACGTTGACTACAGCCCACGGCATACAACCTCAACATCGCACTCACTGAAACTATTTGTTAATCCCCAGGTGGTCGAAATTTATCCGGAGCCTTCCACTACGGCACACCTCATCGCCTGTGTAGCGTCGGCGCGTTAAACGTCATAGTCAAACAATCAAGCCATTTGTTGTAGAATCATGCTGTTTCGATACTGCCTCCACAGAACCTTAAGACATTCGATAATACGGGCGAAATTTCAAATGCACGAGCTTTTCTTTGCGTTTTTTTTTGAAGCGCGCTTTATGAAGCGCGTCACAGACAATGGGAATTAAGCGCGAGCGGAGTCTTTCTTTATGCTGTTTTTTTTCTGACACAGGCGCTATGAAACATGCCTCAACTAACGGGACTGAGCGCGCTCCGAGTGTTGACTGCTTGTGGACGGCTGCTTGGGGAACTTTCGCTGACCTAGCGAAGTAAAGGCTAGAATACATGGAGCGATCTTTCACGACAAAGTTCGCGCGGTGGAAGACCAGCCGCGTCACGACGCCGAATGTTCGTCGGGCTGCGCTACATGTAGCAAAGTACGGCGGCTGCCGCCGCCTCACTGCTGCGCTGCTGTCAGTGTGGCTAGACGAGGCAAATACATTGAAGTGAAACACAGGAGAAGCAAAAAAACCCGTCAATACTATTATTATAGCTTTTTACTTGCAAAACCCTCCAGAAAGACGTAAAATGTTGTGTAGAAGAAGTTTTTAATGTTTATGTCTCGCTACATCTCGCGAAACCGTTGCTATGACGGCGACAAACGCTACTGTGTCAGGCTTAACAGCTAGAAAAGCGCCCTTCTATCTGAAAAAAGAAGGCTATTTGTCGCTTGAAAATTGATGTGAGGGCAAGAGTGGACAAATTTAATTCGAAGTAAATGGTTTAGAACACGATATCGCATTGAGGGATTAGCGACGAAGCTGTTAGCGCTGTGAAGCGGGCGGAGAGGGCGCCGCCATGTTTGGCAACGCCTTGCCGCTGCCGTCGACGGCGACGAACTTTTTCTGCCCCGGCTAGATCGGCGGCGGACGATGTTTTTCCGCCGCCGGGCGTCCAGCGGACGCCGCCGGGCGAAGTCCGTCGACTATTCGTCGCATAAACGCTCCATGTATTCCGGGCTTAACGCTGTCGCATTTAAAAATAAGCATGTCGGTACAGGGCACGTGTGTTACGGCATTCACATTGTCATCGAAATCGTCATCATGACGATGAAATTTGTTCTTTGCCAACACATTTCATTGTCTTAACCCTCAATCAAGTTATCTGTCTTTACCTTCTTCTATAGCCATTCTGCTAACCTAGCTGCAAACCGGCCCGAAGTTCTTCGCAGTGCATTCCCACCCGTACCAACTCCCCAAAATACTCGAACATTCCCCATTTTGTGAGTAATCATATTTCAAAAACAGGTACCCCCTACACATATGCGCGGTTCAGTAGGATGCAACCGAAATGCCGTCGAATCGGTGGCTTGGCTAACTGACAGTTGTCCAGCTGTGGTGGTGCACGACCTTCATCCTTCTACAGAAACCAATGACCAAAAAAACAACTAAAATAATCATACCTCCTACTTTTGCGGTGCCCTGTCAAAGGAACGGGAGCGACTGTAAACGTGACTGTCGCGTTTCTAGGCCGGGCTTTCAGTCAGCCTTGATTAGGAAGCCGGTAATAGCAAGGACAGCGCCAAAGTCGACCAGCCACTGACGTAGTATTGATCCAAGTCAACTTGCAGGCGCATCAAGGAGCTTGGTGACGTTAAAGTTCTGTTTTCTTTTTATTTTTTGCCACGAGTGGTTTATTGCAATACAGGAAGCGATTATTCGTTACAATGGCCATACAAGGCCCAACAACTTTCGCACAATTGGTCATTATGCAGTACCCCTGACTTTCCCATCCTTCTCCACTTCCTTCATATAAAAACAGAAGGAACTTCAACCATTCATCGATTCCTTTCTAACGAGCTCGCTAAAAAATGCCTGAAAATAGCGGCACGCCGCAAGACCCTGTTTTGAAGAATTGATTTTTAGTTTAACTAGCTCTACAGGAGCTGCTAATATCCCTTAATTCATCTCGATTTTTTTAGCCCAGAGAGGGCTGCATGATAATTTCGCAAAAACATATTGTTACGTGGCAACAGGGCATCCCCTGCTTCATCGTCACCGGTGGTGGGTCCCCTGAAGCAATGCGCCAGTGTCCACTTCCATGTCCCTTAAAGGAGCCATGAAGAGAAAATGCAAGTTGGTTTTATTCGAAAGATTTCGTGTTTTATAGTGCCCCCAGCGCTTGTCCGGATACAAACGGTGCTTTATTCACTGAGAAATTAAACAATTTAGGTTAAAATTTTGATTTTCCCGCTCAATCGTGCGTTTTCGTGGTCCCAAGTGACATCACCGGAACCGACCGCTCTGCAGCCTAGAATACCTTCATTCACGCATCCGCCGTACAGGGTAGAGACACGTAACGCTGGCGCCGCCATGTTCGGTTGCTCGCTCGCCGCCGAAGCAAGTCATTGTGTCAAAACCGCGCTAAAATTATCGCCGCAACGCGGTTTACTGAAGAAGTTTGAATCATATTGTCTGTTTCGCGTTGCTAGGTCTCGTGGGAAACGAAAAGAATAACGCTTTGAGCCCGTTGGCCCAATTGCGGCAGCACGGGACCGTTCAAAAATTGTCTCCACCCTGTACAGCGGTGTTGGTTTGTTCCCGCGTTTCTTTACGTTCCGTAACCTAGATGGCGCCACCATACCGTGGCAAGCGTTTGGTTTGCTTTTGCCCGCATTTAAACCTGGCTTGTTTTTGTTCTGGGAGCAAATATTCGTTCCCTGAAACAGTGCTCGCTCGACAAATGGGGTCACGTAAGGCACCGTTGCTTGCGTCAATCGGCCAGTGTCGTCTGCGACAACCCCAAGCCCCGTAGTGCTGTGCAGCTAAACCAAAGCATGCTGTGCGCAGTACGAACAGCAGAACGCATCAGTACTTCTATGTTTACATGTGCTTTCGTAACTTCCACTGTTTGTCCCATCATTCTTATTGCTTTGTAAAGAATGTGCCCTAAATTTAAACGCAAATCGCTCGTTCGTCTAGTTTGTAAGCTCTACCTAATTTGCGTCTGCTTCTGCCAGCCTCCGCCAATCGCAGAGCTTAGCCCATGTGACATCACAGGTTCTGTTGCGGGAAATGAGCTGGTGGGTCGCATGACCATTCCCGTTTTTCCTAATTATGTAGCTTATTTGAGCGAAGTTTACGTTAAAAGTGGTGTCAGTATGATTCTAACGAGACAATCTTTTGAATGAACCAAACTTGTGTTTTCTCTTCATGGCTCCTTTAACATATGTTCCTGGGTAGCAAGAATCATCTGTGGTGCAGAGGATGCGTCTTGGCCTCGTTTTCAGAAGGCCCCTGGTTCGAATCCTGGACCAGCGAACTTTCTTCCCTTCAATTTTATTATCCTTGCAATATTCGCCATTTGTCGGGCCATGCTGTGATCCCGCAGATAACGTATCCAGTTTTTTGCGCAATTGGGCATTTAAGGATTTCGTCTCAAAACGTATAATTGGCACTGATGACGTTGATCACGGAGCCTATAACCTGCGCTATTCCGTTTGCTCTGGGTTTCAGAACGTGCTTCTGGACCCGTTTAAAGGGGCTCTGCAACACTACCGATAAACGCTTTCACTCCTTCCTTCGCGTCTGGAAGCACTGAGAAAGCTATAATCGCCAGCACGGAGCGGCACAGCGTGATTTGCTCGTTTCCGGAGATACGCCTTCCATTTTTGCTTTGCTTTTGTAGCTTTGGTTTTTAATGTGGTTATCGAATGCGTTCATTGCTGGGTCTGAATGAAAGCCAGCCAGTAGCCACTACACCGCTGTGATGACATAATCTCAGCGGTCGATGAACGCCAAGACCGGGAGAGAGAGAAAACCTTTTGATCAAGTTCTTAAGTTATCTGATGGGCATATATCAGTAATGTTGATTGTACTACTTTGCGAACACCCAATCTAAGTACTGGATGTGCTGATTCACTACGTTCTGCAAGCATTTAGGGTTTCAAAAAAGTGTAAAAAAGATGTCGCAGGATCCATTTAAAGGGGCCATTCAGACAAAATTGACCACATCTATCCGCGGGGGGAAACCATGGGGTGATGCGACGCATCTGGGCGGTGCTTGTTACGGTTGCGCCGACCATCGCGGTAGCAGACTTCTTAGTCTCCATTCAAATCGTCGGTGGTCATCGGATGTCATCGGAGCGGCGCAGTTATCGCGTTTATATGTACCGCGCGTTAACGGTGAGGGGAATGAGAGAGAGTAGCGCATACGTATGTGTTAACCGAGCGCTAACGCGCTGGCGCACAGCTGGCATGGCGAAGGGTGCGAGCGCTAACACAAGATGGCGCAGCGGTGAGAGCGGCGTTACCGCGCAGCTGGCGTGGCGAGGAGAATGGGGGAGAGGCGTGCGGGCTACGGATGGATGGAGGGACAAGGAGAGTCAAAGAGATGCGTCGAATCTAAATTACAAGTTTGTTTTATTCGAAAAATTTCGTGTTTTATAGTGCCCCCAGCGCTTGTCGGGCAGCAAACAACGACTTTTTTACTGAAAAAGTATTCAATTTAGGTTGAAATTTTGATTCTCCTGTCTAATTCTGTGTTTTCGTGACGTCTTCCATGAAGTCAGACGGGCGGGTATTCAAACGAACTTCCAGTGCGTCATTAGGCTATGCAGCCTTACTTGCCGTCAGTTATCCCATGTGGCGCTACCATACTGAGCCGCTGACCGTTGTCCGCCGTTGCTTTGTTTACGACCGTATTTGCACCTGGCTTGTTTTTGTTACAGTAGTAAGTAATCGTTACGTGAAACATGGCGTATGCTCGACAAACAGGGTCACATAAGACAACGTCGCTTGCGCCAATCGGCTAGTGTCGTGTAAGACAACTCCAAAGCGGTGGCCTGCTGTGCAGCTGAAACAAGCATAGTGCGGCCACTACGAACAGCATCGGTACCTCTACGTTCACGTGTATCTTTGTAACTTTCATTATTTACCCTAGCATCTTTACTGCGGTAAAATAAATATGCATTACATTTAGGCGCATATAGCTCGTTCGGCAAGCCCTGTTTAATTTGCGTTTGGTTTTGCCGGCCCCAGCCAATCCCACAGCTGGGCATATAACATCATAGGTGATGTTGCGGGAAATGAGCTAGTGTGTCGCATGCCCATTCCCTTTTCCCCTAATTATATAGCTTATTTGAGCGACGTGTGCGTTGAAAGTGGTATCAGTATGATTCTAATGAGGCAATCGTTCGAATGAACCAAACTTGTGTTTTGTCTGCATGGCCTCTTTAGGGCTTACACTTAGTTGAGCTACAATAAGTCTAATAACGACAAAGTGTGAAGGTGGTGTTGGGAAGAGGGGCAAAAATTGTGTTCCCGTTTGTCATTACGAAGCGAATAATGTGATATTTGTTTTAGATAGCCACAACAATCCAAACGTGTGTATTCGCCGGGAGCGTTTGAGTATCTCGCAGGGGTGAGCAACGTCTCAACGTTTGGTGAGCTCTGCGAGGACGAAATGGAAAAAAAAATGTGGTTGTTCCCTCTTTCATAGGAACCGGTAAAACACGAAATAGAAATGCGCCTTCACAGGAGCAGTTGAATGTTTATTGTGCATCCATATGAACTTGCACATCGCTATTTATATTTCGTCGGTATGACACCATTATACTCATCAATGTTAGACACTGGATTACACGCGCCGGAGTATTGCCTAAATTAGACTGAGAGCGCAGGCGCTTGCAAACCGTTCGTGCGAACGAAACAAAACGGGTTGACAGCGAATCGTTTGGTGAAAACACGGTCCGCTGCAGCGAAAGGAGCAGCACCAGCGGACCGTGTCACGAGTGCGACATCGGCAAGTCGGCTTCTCCGCAGCTTACGCTGCGCGTACCCGTACACTAGGCGCTAGCATCGAGGCAGCAACTGTCGGCGCTCAGTAGCGTCATGATGCACTACTTCGCTTCGCCTCTCCTAGATGGCAGCACCATCTAAAAGAAAGGATATAAGGCGAGTTTGTCGTTCTGTTCACGCGTGTGTCCATAGCGCTGTCGGGAGCGTCTTTCGTACCTCCCGTTGCGGTGAAGAGTTCGTGGCTCAGATCCCTGCGCAGCCGCGTCAAAGTTTTCCTGGCGATGTCATTTCCGTGACGAATATGACGTCAGTTAGATCTTGGTGGACCCCGGCATAAAGCACTTTCGTATTAAAATGCTGCCATGTTTCTACTAATGCTCTCGTCCCGTGGTGTTCCTGCAGCAGACCTGGTTTCCGGCTTTTGAACCCATCCAGAAATGAACGACTTGTTTTGAACACGTTGAAAATAGTATTTTAATTTTGTACCAGTCCTTCTCCGCCTCCAGCGCACCCTAATCACGCGTTCCTCCCGAAACGCCGAGGTCCTGCTCTCAGCTCTAACTGCATCCGCATTGCCGCCACCAGACGCTGCTGTTACGTCTGGAGCTTCGCTGTTTTTTTAAAGCACTCACCGACGGTTTTTTTTCTCCAAGCGGTGCTCAATATTTATTACCCCGCCGCCGGCGCCGGCCAACGCATCGCCGTCAGCCGCTTCCGACATTCCCGCACTGCGACGCCGGGCGACAGCATGGTCGCTCGCGTATCGCGGCTGCAGAAACCTTCCGAGCGCACCACTTCGCATTAGCGACGTGCCTTTGTTCCCCGCGAGGGCCAGACAGCTCGCCGGAGACGTCGCAGCGCCGGAATGAATGCCCCTGCGTACCAGACTTTCTCGGCAACGTTGGCGTTATGCCCCGCCCGTCCATCGAGTCGCGCTCTGGGAACGACTTGAGGCAGAAAAGAAAAGCCTGTCAAAGTGTTGCAAATTTCCTCTCTAGCCATCAGAAGCACATCGTTTACTACATCGGCTTTTCTCTACGGCAGCTGTTCAGTTACCTCCCGTAACGATAACGCAAAACCAAGCCTGGTACCATATACATATAGTATGGGCGTGCCAGCGCACTCCAGACTTGCCCCGACTTCCCAACCCCATCGTCGAACAGTGAAGGGCTTCCCTGGCCAGCTCAGACCTGGACACCTAGCTCAATGTGATAACCCAAGCAAGGACAGCCAGTCGGAGTCAAGGAACCCCGGCCA
This sequence comes from Haemaphysalis longicornis, assembly GCF_048455015.1. NCBI lineage: Eukaryota > Metazoa > Arthropoda > Arachnida > Ixodida > Ixodidae > Haemaphysalis > Haemaphysalis longicornis. Next base: position 102,062,937 of record NW_027526335.1, on the reverse strand, counting down.
TAGGATGCCTTTCACGGGGTGAGGTCCATAATATCAGCCTCTGCTCGACGAATAAAACAGATTTATTCTCTCTCTCTCTCTCTTGCTCACTCGCTCACTCTACCTCACCCTATCCCGTCGTCACGGAAGCTTTTTTGCTTATCTAGAACGAGTCAAGGCGTTCGAATTCGCAGCGCGAACGATACCATTAGGTCTCGCTTTATTTCAAATTAAGCAGATGTACGATCGCTCACGACGAACACATTTTATGCGGTTGAGTCCCTGTATCATTCGCATACCCTGAGCAACTACCAGAATGTCCCAACGTAAGACAAGCTCTTCTATACTAACAAGTGTTTATCATCAATCGGTACCGTCAAGCGCCCTTACTCTCTGTGCAAAGTTCGCCAACATCTGCTCACCGCAGCGTCGTATGAAAGGCTCTGGTAACATCCACGCTGACGTCCGCGGTCACGCGAACAGCATGGCTGCTTTCGCTTCACTTTCAGCCGTGGACCGAACATCCATTGTCCGTTACCGAACGCGACGACCTTCTTGTTTAACTTTCCAGGGTGTCGTTGCAGCCATGTGGGACCCATGAACTAGTACTCCAGGATCACTTTTACCAGCCATTTCGGGCAACGTGGGTTAGACTCACCTGCACTCAGGTTTTTTGTTTATACATGCGTCCAGTGCACAGGAGAGCGTACATCCTGCGACTTTGTTTCGACCCCTCATCCTTAGTTGAGCAGTGGGAGGACTCAATGACCTGCCCCAGCCAAATGGGTCCAAGCACCTCCTCGTTTGCTCAATACATTCACCCCTCTCCCTTCGATTAGACACAGCTGAACCCGCATGTCTTCGACTTAGTCCTCCCGAATGCAAGATATGTTGCGTATTAATCCCAGGTGAGCACACACGTGTTGTGTGTACGCACCTTCGGCGAGCGGCGAGTGTATGAGCAGGCCGTCGTCCCTGAGCCAGGCGGTGATTGAGAGCACGTCCTTGGCGAACGATGGCAGGTGGCACCGGAACAGGGCCGCGTTGCCGCGGGTCACGAACTCGTCGTACGCACGGACTTCGAAGGGCTGCGACACCACTGCGAATAGAAATAGAGGAGAGCTTGATGAGTCAGATTTGAGGATTATGTCCTGTGCTGGACGTAGGGATGAATGTACTGAAACAAACTGCGGGCACGGATGCAGCGAGCTATGGAATATAGAAGCACCAAAAGTTTTATGTACTTTGTGTTGTGAGCGTCTATGTTGAAGATAAAAGAGTAGGGAAAAATTCGTGCAGGTGCGTTTAAAGCATCTTTTGATTGATACAGGAAGGAACTTTGGTTCAGATTGTTATGTAAAACAGAAACAGAATAGTTTTCCGGCCTAAGTTACGTTGGTAGTTTTTTTTTTTTTTTTTAAGTAGCCGAAGGTACCTAAGTATTCAGGCTTACGAGGTCATTTGGATTTTGATTATTCTAACTGTATTCCGATACACCTTTTACATACCACGAAGACATTTCTGGGCCCCACCTTTTTTAATCTGTGCTGTAGAGGAATAAAGACAAAAAGGGCCAATATATTGTAACCAATACTATGCTCCTACGTTGTGTTTTGTATTATTCCGTCACATATATACACGTATTTTGAGGAACGTTTGCTATTAATACTCTTTGTGATCACGAAACATTTTTTCTTTATTTAGTTTTTGGCGAACGGGCATGAGGATATTTGATATGCGAACCCGCCACTACGTTTTACTTTTCCTTTGTACACGTAGCCCATTACGTAGTTAAAACCTTTTGGGAGCAAGCCTGAGCACCGGTTCCTGCACCATCACGATGGGAAAGCCGAATAAGTGATTCCGAAGACCTTGTCCACACGGAGCAGCAATTCGCCGGTCATGTCGCCTGTGGAAGATGATTATGTACTAAGCCTTTTTCTTTTTCGTGGTATCCCACCGGTGTCACATGTGTGCATTTCCGGTGATACTATGTCCTGGATGGCCAAAGCCGAAAAGGCTGTAATACCACGGAACGTACGATTGGAAAAATACGTAAAGGGCTGGTTTTCAGGTGGCTTGGAAGACGTGAAATGTCGTCGACCAAGAATTTGTTTTTGCATTATTACTAGCGCAATTATATTTTGCTTACATCTTACTTTTCACATTAGCTTAATCTCAAAGAACTGACTTGTCTGCGCAACGGTACACCTCGGGTAGTTGTCCATAAGCGGCCGCTGATCGAGCACCTTTCCTGTTTCTATTTTTTTTTTTCAGTTCCTGTAAAAATACGGCGGCTTTTCACAATAGCTAATGACCGTTTTTACCACCATTAAAAACCGGCTGATGTGTTTATTTTGCCTTTACGAAGCTTTAAACTCTAAGAAATGGAAATGCAGGAGGCAGAACGAGAAACGCAACACGCTGTAAAGAGACATGTAACAGCGGCCAAACCAAACTTGACTCCTTAAGAACTTCAAAGTAGGATTTTAACCCGTCAAATCTGCACATGGGCTAGAGGCGCACAGAAGCGGAGGGATATGGAATAATTGAGAACCCCCAGGGGATCTTAAACGAGCGTCGAAGTCACGTTCAGCGGTTGTTCTTGCTTCTCGCCTCTATCAGATAAACGGCCGCCGGGGGCCGGAAATTGAACGCGCAGCCTGAAAATTCAACTTCTGCGGGCGCACCAGATTTCTTCACAGTGGCTGGGTTGAAAATAAACGAAAAGAATAAATAAAGATGTGCTGGCGTACAACCTAGCTCAGGCAGGGTATGAAACGTTTGAAGGTGCTTAACCCTTGCACAGATCAATAAAAGAGTCTACTGAATATAGACGCAAAGAAAAGCTAGTTTGAAGCAACTATTCCCGATATATGTGTACAATTGAAGATGAAAAAAAAGCCACTATTTCTTCTGTACGTGATTGTGGAGCGATAGGATCGCTAGGTATCTTTTTTTTTTTTTTTTGCAATTCACAAGTTTAAATCCCCGAGGGTGCTTTGTATTTTGTTCTTTTTTTTTTGTAAGTTGACTTTTTCGTTTCCGGCCGATGTGTTCTATACGGAGTTCACCATTTGTGGGCCGTCACGTTCACTGCTCCACGAACTAGTTCGCAGAACGCGCGCAGGCTGACACTGCCGCGCTAGCGAGTTCTCGTGTGCTGTTGCCATGCTGTTGCCATAAGCACCGACTGCTTGCGGGCAGTGGGCACAGGCCAGAATCAACTGACCCTTGGCCTGGTGCGAACACGCTTTTTACGATACAGGCATGAGTGAGGCAAGATCCAAATATGGGGGAGAAGCGCATGGCATTTGAGCGTCTGCGGTGACGCGGAGGGCGTTAATCCACTGCGTAGGCCTCGGCTAGAGATTGCTACGACTTCACGCCGTCCTGGGAGGCTTATCTTAGGCATTTTACAGCCGACAACATGGCAGAAGCGCGGTACGACGATTACTCAGATATCGAGAATGCCCATCCAACGATGCCGTCGGATGTGAAGCGTTTTGTTTTACAGAACCGAAGCCGAAACTTGTTTGAATGCTAACCTTGGACATCGTCCAATCAAGGTGCATCTTTTCCCGTCGTCACAGCCTTTAGTTGGTGCGGCCGCCGCAGACCGCGCATGGTAGTTTTTAAAGACGATAGTCTTTCTTGGGCTACTTAAACCCAGAAATTTAGGTCTGTCTGTATGTCTGTCCGTTTGTCTGTCTGTGACTCGATTCAGCCACCCGGCCAAACTAAAACAATGCCGGCGCAATAGTCTTATATAGTCACAGCTAAATCTACCCGTCCAAGTCCGGTGTAATGTTCATACCTGTCAACATTGTTGAAGAAGAACAAGACATTACGTAAATGTAAGAGAACAAATTAATACAGAAGTGATGTTTGCAGAGTTCGTTTATAAAAAATCATACATGGGGCCCTATTCTCGACTGCACAAATTGCCGGCATTTCGCCCATGTTTTTTTTGCGTAAGCACGACGTAAGCAATCAGTGACGTGCTGCACCTATAGCTATGACGACATGCAGTGTAATTTGACGAGTCACTCATAAAGATCGCTACCAAGGTATCAAATATTGTGCAAGAAAGATATAAAAACACTTGGCATGTACTATAAACATTAAGACTGTAGCTAAGGCTGACAAGAAAAAAATTCCCCCGCATTTCCCCGAGGGGGAGAATGTGAAAGTGCGAATGCACGGTTGTCGGCCCGCTTGCGGCGCTTGCGCTCGGCCCCCGCAGCCCACCACCTCGCCGCCTTCTCTCCCATCTCTTCCATCGGGTTTGTAGTATCACGTGTACACCACGCAGTTATCAAGCCGCTATAACGCCGCTGAGTCGCCAACGCACGCCGCTGACGACGTAGTTTGAATGCGTTAAAGATATAAGGCGCGTTCTGACACCGATATCAGCGTCGCGTCCGTGGCTTATTCGGTCGGGCTGCGGCCCGAAAGTCCTGGGATCGAAACCTGGCACCGGATGCTGTTTCTTTATTAAATATAGAGGAGCACTGCGGACGCCGACGCCGGCGGTGGATGGTTTGGGGTCGCTTATAAAGTGCATCCGCACTTAAAACACGTTTCTGGAGGTCAAATTTGGCGCCAACACCACAAGGCGATCGAGTAACGTTGATCCAAAAGCGAGCAAAAGGCGGATGTCGAGCTGAAGAACATCACACAATTTTTTTACCGTGTCTATTTATTTCTTTCAATCACTTTTATTAACATAGCTGGGCTCTCTGCTTCAATGCAAGCTTTGTTGCGTTATCACCTTCCCTGCCGCCACGCCATCGTCTGCTGCTATGTTACAAGTTTATGGCGTGATCACAGAAAAAGACGGCCACGACCATCGCTTCTATGACACATAAGAGCAGCGAAGCGCTACGCCTGATAACCGCGGAGCGCACCGATGTCGCCGATTCACTCATTCGTCAAGCTCGACTGCAATCAGCGCTGTAATGAACCAAATAGTCACTTTTCTTTGTTATTTTTCTCTTGAGTTCGATCATGTGACCCAACAGCTTACTAGGAAAAGTATGGACAAATGCCATGCATTGGGTTCTCTTTGTCATGGAGAGGCTTGTACTGCCCTGTTATGTTGCGGTTACGCCAAACAAATAATTTTTATTTTATTGCCAAACATAGAAGCAAAATACTGCATGTTATTTGTATGTTCCATGATCACTGACTTGGACGCAGTTGAAACTATAATTTGTTTCAGTAGGGAACATGCTTTAAACAGCGCGCATGCGAAACTGCGCCTGCTGCAAATTGCCGCACATTTCGCGGCGCCGTAAGCCGGGGCAATTTTTTGCCCTATTTTGCTTGTATTTTGCGACAAGAACAGCCGCCATTTTCAAGCTGTTACGTAGCATTACGTCACTTTTACGCAGGCTGAAGTTGCCAATGCATGACGTAATCGTTCCCGCCAACTGATTAAATTACGTTACGCCTTCTCAGCCAATCACAGAGGGGGTGTGTATTACAAGCAGTGTTGTTGTTGAATAGCAAAGACAGGCTTACGTTGTCATGTCCGCTGCATTTAGTCTGGTTTTTCATTGCCGGCCAAGAATTAGGCGCCTTTAGTAACGAGAAATAAGGCAAACTTTAGAACTAGTGTCCGTAAACGACATGAAACGTCAAAATGACGACAGCACACACAACCGCGTTGTCAACCGGAAGCACGTGACCAAAATTTAAAGCCAATCAGAAAAGACTTTCGGAAAATTGCCTGAATTGCCGGCAATTTGTGCAGTCGAGAATAGGGCCCATGCTTGACGTTGGCGAAATTAAATACTTCATCAACTCCAGAAAATAATTCACTTTGCCGTCGCCTGCTGTCCCCGCGCCACTATAGCTTCTTGCGGCATTTTAAGGAATCAACCGGCAACAGTTACGAAAGGTTCCACTAGATAGGTTCCACGTTATGCTTGCAACGCACGTGAAGTAGGGAAACACGGTTCTATAAACGATTAAGTAGGGCGCCGCGATTCACGCGCGTCTTCGCCGTACGGCAGCGTTGGCATCGAGACACCCGGTTTGGAGCAGTGGAACGCGGGAAATTTAAAATGATTTAAGCAAACCTTTGGCGTCTTTACCTTGGGACTAGCGCGACGCACGAGGAACAACATGAGAGGTGAGCGGAAAAGCGAAGGGAGGCATTTACTTCGCAAAAGTCGATAAAGACTATCGTCTTTTGACGACATTTGCAACGAAAGAAGCAGATACGGGGCCAATTTTTCTTCTTTCGCGCCTTATAAAATAATTACCGACCTATCAACCGGATAAACGATGAAAAGTGCGTTAATTTGAGCCAGTGTACGCAGTGCAAGCAAAACCCGGAGCTTGACAAATTCACTTCAGTGTCCCTTTAAAGTGGGGATCAATTTGAAGGGGATCGCGGTAGCATTGATCAGCGGGCCTTTCAACCTACACAGCGGCCGTTTTCAGACCTCTGGAGATAAAGGTAGCGGTGCCTTCTTCCCGTCGTTGTATCTTGCATGATACAACCCTCATGCAACCCGTAACCTGGCACTGCTTCTTGTTTCTTTGCCACCCGAGTGATCACCTCCAAATTGATCCCGTCTGTACATGTTCATGCCCGGAGCGCGCAACTAAGCCGCACACGTGTTCGAACGTCCATGGAAAACGCAAATGCTCCTGCGGCGCACTTCCCGTAGCACCGGCCGCCGTTGAGGCATATTGCACGAGGTTGACAAGACCGGCAAGCGGCGTGGGCTCAGCGTGCGCGCAAACCGGCTGGGTGTCTCATCCAACGCAAAAAGTGAGCGTAGTCGCAGTCTTCGGCGTCAACACGAGTTGTACCAAGATCGCAACCGCTGTAAACAGAAATTAAATTGGGTTCATGTATGATTTGAACCCGGGTTTCCAGAGCAGCAGCCAAGTACCCTAACCACAGCGATAAAGCCGGCACGCCACCAAAATGGAACAAGAATTAGCCCGATGCGTGCGTGCTGCGTGGCAGGTGCACGTGGCGGCCCGTGAGTAAAACGTTTGCACGCGGAGAAGAGCGCTGACTGAGTGTAGGATGCAGCGTGAAGTGAGGTGCAGTCCGCCTGTTGGAGTAATCATCATCAAAAGACGCAGAAAAAGAAGAAAGAGACCCAAATGCGTTGTAGCACTAGAGACGTCTTTTGATAACCGCTATGCTTTCGCCTTCAAACTCCGTAAGCAGACTTAAGTTCACGAGGGTCTTTTTATTCAAGCGCTCACGCAATTCTGGAAACAGAATGATGAAACAAAAGAGAGAGAATGAGAGAGATCAGGGCGGGAAAGGGGGAAGGGGAATAGGAGGGCAAGAGAGAGTGCTGCGCACCCCCCGAAGGTAGCTCACAGGGCTCATATTTCATGGCATTTAGGGCAACGGCATGAAACATTAGGCGCCGTTTTGCTTTTAACTGATACATTTACTACGAAGGGAGCCCGCCTTTCCGCAAACAAAGATCGAACAGACCGGCACAAAGTGGCTAAATGCGAGGCACACTGTCTTCGTTGCGCGGTGATAAATGTTCCTGTTTCTCGATAGACTGCGGCACATCGCTTGATGCTGAAAACGGGCCGGGCAATAAAACTGTCATGCTATCGGGGATCTCCGGAAAGAAAAGGCAATTCGTTCGGTTTACTTGTTGCAAATTGGGAGCTATTTCCGCAAACGAATTGCGTTTATCGTCGACATCAACGGTGGATTGCGGGTATGCCTTGCATATAAGAATACGTGGAACCTCTGCCCATATCGAGCGCTGCTGGTATTTTTATTGGTCTGGACGTAATAAAGCAAGGGGCGTCGAAGCTTGGCCGGTCTGTATGACTTTCACGCTAAGGTTTCCGACCGACTACGGAAAAAAAAAAAAAACTACATGCGCGGTTGCTACGTATGAAAGAAACATTAGCAACGAATTATGGAGTACGTGCCGTGAAAGACTGCGCAAGCAAGTTCTCCACTAGGCAACATCTTGAATTTCAGTTTCGCTTTGTTTAAATGCATAAATTTGAAGACAGAGGCAATGGTGAGCGCTCCATTAATCAATATAATCCTATCTGAACTTCGAGTGTCCTCGAAACTATGCTATCAAATGCTGCAATTTTCTTAATTTTGTTTTCAGAAACGAAGCCATCGATCTACCCATAACAATAGCCTTATGCTGAGAAAGTTTAGTTTTGCCGTTGCGTGGCCTGTTTGTTTTTGTATAATTAAACACTGTACTGTGTTTTGATAAGCGCATATAGCCGTTTTAATATCAATCAGAGCCACAAATGAAATTTTCTTTACACAGTAATTTGCCGTCCAGGGGTCCTCGAGGCTCGGCACCAGCCCATGTAAAGTATTCTAAGCGCATTCTTCTACAGTATATTTTAGTGCCGTGGGCAGAATGCTTGAGAATAATTTGTTATTGAAAATGGAAAAGAATATTTGCAACAAATAGGTAACCCGAAATTATCAGCGAACGGGTCAGAAAACGCGTCTAAAGTAGTTGGCAATAGAAATTTTGCAGCTAAATTTACGCAAGAATTAAAGTTTCCACAGCATGCAGACTGTCTTGTTAACTATCAACCAAATCGTCCAACTCTCCGCTATCTTTCGGGACGTTTGAGATCATGGACCTAGATTAAAGGGACACTGAAGTGAATTTGTCAAGGTCCCGTTTTTGCTTGCAGTGTGTAGACTGACTCAAATAAACACGCTTTTTTCCTCGTTTATCCGGGAGATAATGCGGTATTTATATTATAAAGCCTAAAAGAAGAAAAAACTACCATGCGCAGTCTTCGGTGGCCGCACCAACTAGAGCCGTGTCATTCATGCAAGCTTCCATGTGATTGGACGATGTCCAAGGTTAGAATTCAAATCAGTTTCGGTTTCTTTTCTGTAAAACAACATGCTTGGCATCCGACGTTATCATTTGTTGGGCATTGTCAGTATCTCAGTAATCAGCACACCGCGCTTCTGCCATGTTGTCGGCTGTAGAATGCGTCATACACGCCTACCACCACTTCTTGGAATCGTAACAATGACTAGCCGAGGCGTACGCAGTGGATGAATGCCCTCCGCGTCACCGGAGACGCTTAAATGCGATGCGCTTTTTCCCCACCTTCCATGGAGCCCTGTCAGCTCGAGATCGGCTCCTTTCCTTTCATGAAATTACGCCTCATTACCACCTCTCCCGCCGCCTACTGGCGCTCTCTCCCCCGGCGCTCTCTCACGCCGAAGAACGCCTATGGCGCTTAGTGCAAACGTATGCCCTTCCTTGCCTCTCCCGCCTGCACCACATGTACCCCGGTCTGTACTCTTCACCCCACTGCCCCGCTTTTTTGGTGGTCCAAGCCATGGATCACCTCCTCTGGCAATGCCCCCACAACCTATTCCCCCCATATCGAGACGGTGAGCACTGGGCGAGCGCGTTGGGCAGCTCGGATTCGGCGGTGCAAGATGCCATCGTCGCCCGGGCTGCCAAAGTCACCGGGGACCTTCCTCCCTCGGTCACCACCCTTCCCCCGAATTACCTCTTGCGGCAATAAAAGCTTTTCAAAAATCACGAGACGCCGACCAGTCAAAAAATCGTTCTTGACGTTTCGGCTTCCAGCACGGAAGCCTTGTTCACAATGAATACATCACCAGAAATGGATCGTTTAAATGGGGTTGAGTAATCGATAAAAGCTCTCTCAATAAAATCTCTCTCTCTCTCTCTCTCTCTCTCTCTCTCTCTCTCTCTCTCTCTCTCTCTCTCTCTCTCTCTCTCTCTCTCTCTCCCCCAACCTTTTGAGCTTCTGTGGCTCGTGCCTGTATTGTAAGAAGCGTGTTTGCACCAGACCAAGGGTTGGCTGATTCAGGACTGTGTCCGCAAGCAGTCCGTGCTTATGGCAGCACCACGCCAACGAAAACTTGACTGCGCGTCAGTGTCGTTCTACACGCGTTCTGCGAACTCGCTCGTACAGCGATGAACGTTACAGCGCAAAAATAGTGAATTGAGTATAGAACACATTGCCCAAACACAAAGAAAAGAACTTATAAAAATCAAGGAAGCTCACACTAATGCGTAAGACTTGAAGGTAGCGAAGCTTTACGCGACTTTCACGACCATGACGGCGGTTTCAGTCCACGATTGGAGCCGATTTGCCTCTTAGCTGCCGCAACTACCCATAATCCATCATTGTTGCTCTAAGTGTGAGATTCTTTCATTTTTTGGAAGTTCAGTTCAGTTCAGTTTATTCCCAGAAGCATCTGGACGACTTCCTGGCTAAAAGCTGCTCGAGCAGCTTGACAAAGGCGCAGGAAGCCGTTACAAGGCATGGAGGACGGACCACGTAACACAGATGTAATCATAACTAACAGAAAAACAAAAATAAAACACGATTTCAATTTAACAAATCAGTTCTACAAATTTCATCAAAGATAATCAAAATTAGATGAAGGAAACACAGATTAGAGAAACAGGCCACGAACAGAATGAATAGTTTACATTATCAATAGGAGATTCAAGCACACTGTAAATAAAAATTAAAAATAATACGCTAGAAATATGTAGGAAAAAACATGATTCAGAACACAGTGCATAATCGATTCCAAACACACAGTAAACATACAATAGGACAGAAAATACAGAAGTAAAAACCAGTTAGGTTCAGTTACAATAGGCCAGGAATACAGAAGTAAAAACAAACTAGGTTCAGTTACGATTGCAGGATGTATGTTCGAAGTTGTTTTCTACTGTACCCAGAAGTATGTTGGTGTCTATTTAGTGTCAAGGGAACATTATGAGATAATGACTGAAACTTGTAATTTGTACGAAAATGTGGTATAGCCCATATATCGGTGCAGCGTGATAATCATTGCACATCATCTTGGAGGGGCGTACTCTATGATGTGTCTTCCTCGTTCCTAGAAAGTGTTGCCACGATTAAGGCGAACGCTGAACTTTCTTTTTAGATGCGGAGCAGCTTATGGTCGCGCCTGTTCCCTCCGCCGTTGTGCGGCGTCCACACCCCCACTGCGCATGCGCATCCTCCTCCACCTCCTCTCCTCTCCTTGTCTCATCTCCTTTCCCCTCCGGTATTCCTCCTCTCCTCTCCGACGCTCCTCTCCTCTCCGGCCTTCCTCTTCTTCCTCTCCTCTCCGAAGCTCCTCTCCTCTCCGGGATTGCGCAACGAATGGCAACACCTGCGGCTTAGGGTTAGAGGCGCGACGGTAGCCGCTGCATGCTCCGCTGGGGGCGCCACTGTAGCTCCGCGTTATAAATGACGCGCGCACGCGCTCCGCTCCTCTCATTCTCCTCCCGCCCCGCCCCTCATTCTTCTCGACCCCATGGCTGCTTCGCATACTACACAGGGTTCCCCAACGGGAAATTGGTGAAATTTTTTTGGCCAGTCTTGCCCGGTCTCCCTAAGTGGATATGCTTGTCTTGACAAACGTTCGCCGGGGACGCTGAGCGGTCGTCGCGAGCCACGCACACACGGACGCTCGACATTTACTTGCTTTTTCAAACTTCCGGGCAATTGCCGCAATCTTGGCCAACCTCCGTAAGTGGTTATGCTTGGCTTGACAAACTTGCGCAGCGGACGCTGGGCGGTCGTGGCGAGCCACACACAGACAGGCGCTAGGCATTGTATTGGTTTTGTTAACTGCCCGACAATCGCTGCGAGGCCCGCGCCTACGTGCTCGCGCTCGACAATTTCTTGGTATTTTTAACTGCGGACACCAAAAATTACGGTTTTCTAAACAGCTTCGCTGTTAAAAGAGCTATCGGGGATTCGAACTTGCGAGTTGCACCTTATACCTAGTGCTCCGGGCTACTCGGCCAAAAGCCAGCGCTGCCAGTGGGGGAAATACAAAGGTAGATATGTATAGTCGCTTTACATTTTTATTTAGCTTTAGCATTCCAAGCAGCTTAGATGCCCATGTCTTGAATAGCGCTCGTGCATAAGCGTCGCCCAAATTTCCCCCAAATATCTCGACTCTAGCGATTGCATTCATTAAGCGTAAAAGCGTTCGCAGATGTGTTATCGTGCTCCTGACCACTGTTCTAGTTCACCCAGCCCAACAAAAGTGCTTCCCGCACCTTGGTTTCACGCTGTACAATAAAAGTTTCGGTTGAGTTTAATTCCTTAGTACCATGTTAACTTCGCTGACTCTTCTGCCACCTTTGATTGGCCTTATATTTTTTTAGTAACGTACCAGTCACCGAAGCATCGCATGTGAGCTTGTGTGGAGCGACTTGGACTTAGAGCTTGATACAGCCTACAAATAACAAACTAAAGGCACATCGTCCAGGCACAAACGTGCCGTGGCTTAGTTTCAAGTCAGCGAACGAATGGCGACGACCTGACGGCGGCCGGCCGACTAAACGTCTGGCCGACTGATTTCGTAGGAGGATCGGTGAGCCGTGCAGTACCGAGCCACCTTTATTGACGTCATATGAAACGTCATAGGAAATCGGCAAGGAGGATGCAGAAAGGAGGACAGCATTTTGAATGAATTTTTCTACTGAATAAAGTCGCGTAAACTCAGCGAGAGTGATCAAAACATGGCCTGGAGCATCCAGAATACAATTTGTGCCAGTAATATCGAAATGTTTACAAATCCCTGCAGTCAAATTTCTTTGAGACTGATACCTAGCTCAAGGGTACCGGGAAAACAAAGGCAGAAGGCTTAATCACGTTCACAGGGAAAAAAGACGCTGTTTTTCGCACTCACAGAGTAAGAAAAAGCTAATTTTGTATTAAAGAAAGAAAAGGAAATGCTCGTTATTTAGGTTTTGCTAACCTGCCGAAAATGGGACACTGGGTAGTTTCTTATATTTTGAACCTTGAAGACAAAGCAGAACATTTCGATTTCAAAACCGACTTCAACTGCAACATATGCCGAGCCGTATTTGCACGATTCTAATGCGCCCCCGACTGTAACGTGCACGTAAGGTTACTTATTATTATCCTAAAAAAATAATTTGCAGCCGATTCTGCCACGCAGATGCTAAAGACTTGACACCACGTACCTGGCAGAAGTCTGTCTACATTACGCACGCAACTGCGGCAGCAACATTTCTTGTGCTTCACAAACTTACTTATCCAGCTCTTGCTGGCATTAAAACTATAGCGGGCGACATTGAAAGCCGCTTTCGTTTTCGCGCCCGATTGTAACACTTACCCAAATGTTCAGGATGCTTTTAGCGAAAAAAAAAAAAAAAAAGCTGTCCGTTAGAACCGCACAGCTCCGGTAACCGCCAGACGGCGCTGACTCTCGACAAAGACTTCGGCTCATGACAAGACAAGAAAATCATCTGTTGTCCCGGTGGTACTGTACTTGGATCCGATTTTGTGCTTCTCTGATGAAGTCACGTATAAAACCAAATATTTTTATTAGTATAATTTATTGCTACGGTAATTGACCATAGTTTAGGATACCCAGAAGACAGGCCCCTGATCGCTAGTCCTAGCATGATTCCACCGTGAATAAACCCCGCACGTAGCGTTTTATGCAATGTTTGTATTGCATAATCCCGCTAAACATGCGGCGAAAAAAGAAACGGCCGTCATAGCGACAGACCTTATTAATAAACGCTGAAGCAGGGATCCTATAGCTAATTACAACCCTTGCGACGTCAAATATGGTATAATGCTGATGCAATTTCGGGAATGGAAAGCAAATACCATCCACCCACATGTATTTCGTGGTTGCGAAAGCTTTTCTCTCCGGGCCAAATTAGGCGGGAAACCGCTTTCCCCGGGTAGCACTACCGCAGCCTGTTCCAGGAACCCCGAAGTCGCCCACACGCGGGCCTGTCACGCAAAGCAGCTACCGCGGTATCGTCCATGCACGTACGGAGCTCGCCCTGCAGGCGACTATGAGCATCTGTGCGGAGCGCGGTCGATTTCGCTTTACTGGCCGGAAACCAAAAGCACAGAGGAAGTGGCCTATCCGCACAATCATGCATACGGCGAGTTCAGGCGTCGTTCCATGAAGTGAGCATTCAGTGCACCTACGGAAATAAGGCAAGGAACGAACGAGAGTAACGGATGCAGTAGGTATAAAACAAAGGCATAATGGTGCTTACCAAAACTCTACCAGCACGGCACACAGCTTTTTGGACGAGTGTGGGGGGAAGGGGGGGGGGGGGGGAGCTGCGACGAATGTATGCCCCACGCGTAGGAGTGTCATTGGGAAACGGGTTACTGCAGACAGAGATATGTTTTTTGACCGACAGAAATGAAAGCAAAGTTGTAAATTCGAAGATTTCTGGGGGCTTTCGAGTTGCTCCTGCAGGAGTATATGCACGAGGAACCAACCCAGCATTCGTTCCAAATTATCCCAGCGTATTGAAAAAATAAAAACCTGGCCATCTCCTCCGAAGTGAAACCTGGGGAGGGGCAAAGCATGCAGTGTGTAAGTGTATACAAAGATTGTAAGTCTCTATCTTGCTTGCCCCACGGTGCGCGCTGACATACGCGGCATCCCAACGACGAATAAGCAGGAAAAGTGAAATTCGAAACGGAGAACTGCAAACATTAAAGTTACAGCGAGTACGGAGCGAAATAGAAGCAAGCAAGCAACCGCGAACGAGAAACGAATATCCCGGTGTGTTCTTTTAATAAGCGTTTTTGGCCATGAAGATGAAAAGTTCTAGCGCGAGGCGTTGAAAAACGAGTGTCCCGGTGTTTTAGTGCGGTGACCACATGAGAATACGACAACGACGAGCGACGACGACGACGACGACGACGACGACGACGTGAGACGCCGACAGCGCGAGCCCCTAAGTGGCTTCGCTCCTAATATACAAAGATCAGTTTGGCGAGAAGCCACCGTATGCCTCTTACGTGCGGAAGGTCTTAATACGGTGAGAAATGATTTGCATGCTCTCTGGCAGATCATCTGTTCATCTCTTGATAATGGAATACCCCATCCTTTGCGCCCAGATATCTATCCTATCATGTTGCCCAGCGCTAAATTGCATATAGGTAAGAAAAAGGAGGCAGATGTTAGAAAAAGGTTTTTAAATGTTTTTCCACCTACAGCTTTCTGTCCCTCTACAAAATCGATATTTCTTGATGATTACAAAAACAGATTTTCAGCCACTTCGGTGAGAATCGCGAGAAGGAAATCATGTAGTCTTATTTTCTTTCGCTTTCTTTTTTGTTTGCGCCAGTTTCTCGATTTAAAAACCTTGGTGCCGGCAGTGCTTCAGGCATGAAATTGAGGACGACTTGTTGCTTGAAATGTCTGAGTTGTTTCAAGAACTCTCTTTCTCGTATTCCTATCACATGATGGATGGCAATGCTTGCTTACACACGCGAATCGGACTTCAATGCAGTAATGAATCGTACTACAATAATTGGCATAAGAAGTATAGAAGAGCGAGGTTTAGTAATGTTTTTTAAAGATCTTGCTCGTAATGCTTTTGACACGAGGTTGAAAGACGCTTTTGTAGCATTGCTAAGCAATCATTCTGCGTTAACGCAAAATTTTACGCTTATTCATGTGAAGGAAACCGGGTGGTCTTTCGCTAACGCGTCGTATTCATCCCCCCCTCTCCTACGGGTAGCGAGAAGCAAGGGTTCAGGGTGGGTATGGGTAGGAAGAAGCCAGAAAACAGTAGTGGGTAGGCTTATAAAATGGAGGAGAGATTCCCATACTGTGTTTGCTAATGTGGGTGAGTGGACGGAATTAGGAAATTGTTCAATGCATTTCGTCGAAAATTAATGGGAAGGGACTAAAGAATATGTTTTTTTTATCAAAATCGAAGTCATTCCTAAAGAATACCTGTCAAGGGGTTGAAAGTTGGGCTACTCGGACACTACATACTAGACAGGATGGGAACACAACAAGACACAACAGGTGCTGTTGACAAGAAGTCACAACAAGACAGCGCTTGTTTTGTCTTCTTGTGTTACCGTCCTGTCTAGTTATTGCCCTGTTGTTTTTATGATAAAGGATATCTCCCTTGGTGCCCGAAACACTACAGGTGGTATACATGTCGTGATTAGAAAAAGTAATGAAAGGCATTCGTTGTTTTTGCATGGGGAAGGTTTATCTTAAGGGTACTTGTTGTGAGCGAGAGCACGATGAGACATAAACGACTTGGCATGAGTGGCAGGATATAAGACCGAAATTTTTCCCTGAAGTTAGTAATTACGACGAACTCTTGCGAAGCCCTGCAATATAAGTGCTCGAGCGTAGTGTCCTCCACAAATAAAACATTCCCTTGGAAATACCAACCCGAGCGCTTGCATCTATTTCTGTCTCTCACTAAAGTTCCCGTCACGCTACAGTCCAATTATAACACTAAACGGCACTCAACGCCGTTCAATAACGTACGCAGATCATCCCAATATTTTAGCCGCGTGATTCAGTCGACCTATTTACATCTCATAGTTGTTATGCGCTCATTTCATCTCCTACCAACAATGGAACAGTTTGTTTGTCATAAAATGTGACAAGAAAGAACAAAACAAAACGTGCAGTATTTTTTTTGCCATTTCAGCCGCTCTTCGGCGAATATGCTATCAGCGTGCGCAGATTGACGAGCCCAGCGCTTTCGACAACCCCTTTCCGCGCGCCGTCTGCAGGAAGAATCGATATCCGTCGCGTCGCATTGGGTCGCTTATTAGCATTTCGGATAACGTAGAAAGCCAGACCGATACACAGAGGCGAGCGAAGGTGCCGTCGGGTAGCAGGCTTTCTATGCCGGAGATGTCTTTGGTGATTTCTTTTCGTCGAAGCCGATCACAGCCGTATAATCAAGTCATTTATTTGTAGCTTCACGGGGCCTTGACTCCCCCTCCCTCCCTCCTTCCCTCCTTCCCTCCCTCTTCCTCTCTCCCTGTCTCTTTCTGTCGCTTTCTCTCTCTGTCTCTCTCGCTCAATTTTCCGCGTCCCATCTGTACCGTCATCGCATAGCAGTTACGCGACACCCAGGAGAAGCAGCTACGCTACCCGAATATCGGCACCGACGGACACATCGGCTTTCTTCGGACGCGGCAGCCCGGAGAACTGGGGCCTTGGGTCTGGGCTCGATAAGGATGGGTGGCGCTTCGCGTGGAACTCGGAGCGCATGATAGATGACAGAATTGCGCGGGTACTTAGGGAACTGAGGGCTGGAGGTAGAGAAATCGGGCACGCGCGCACACACACAAAGGAAATAAGGGGAAAACAAGTCAGACCATGCATGATCGATACTCACGCCCATACTTATTTCCATCAAGATTACGTCTGCACGCCCTCTTTTTTTTGTGGCTACGACCACTCCTAGACGTGTGTACCTATCTCCTCATCGGACCGTAATGTGTCAGTGTTTATACCGGGACCGTTTTGGAAATGAACAGGTTCCCACGGGACCACCGACGAGTCAACCACGCGCGTCGATATGTATCAGTGGAGCGGCAACTTTTTGTTTTGGGGTACGGTCCCAGGCTTGCGGGGCTTCAGCGCTTTGAGATATGGTTTCGAGTCCGCGTTCGTTGTGGGATAGCTGCAGCAAACATTCGACGCATCGTGACAGCTGGGTCATTATTCCTTTGTAATGCTTCCAGCCTGAGTGAACACTCACTCGCCAATTGGTTTGATTGCCTAAATTGATACCATATATTTCAAGTTGCCTTCAGTATGACATCACCCTGCATTTTTTCTAGTGTGCATTGATGTCTATATTCCCATCTCTTTCTCGCGACATCCGTGTTGCTGAGCGGAGTTGAAAAATCAGGTTAGCCCGTCCACATTCCGCTAAGTCAGAGAATTTCGGTTCAAAACAACCACTAAAGACTTTCCGGTATCAAAGTATCTCTTTAAAACTGGACGAGCAAGATTACAATGTGCTGGTAACCCTTTCATGTTTCACAGTTTGAGAAATGTCGGATTGACTACTTAGCAGCTAACGCCTACACTTTCTGTCTTACTTCAAGAGAAGCATTTCATACAGCCTTTGTTGCGCAAGGGATAGAATAAAGCTGAGTCTTGAAGAAAACATGACATATTTCAAATGTTTCAAACTTTTTCAAACATTTCATATCAGACCACCTTCAGCTGACTTGCTAGAAGAATGCTCTTCGCATTCTTTGTCACCTTACTGTGAACAAAGTTATTAAAAAAGGTTTTTTTTTTTTTCTTCTCGGACACCGGTCTTTTGAACTCGCCTCACAGAAAACTTTGTTCCCTTTCTTCCTTTCACCCCTGTCCCTTCCAGCGAGTTCCTGGACTGTAATAAGCTCGGATCACGTTCCCTCCAACTGACACGATTTGCACGGTGGTTTCGGGTTACGCGAAGGGGAGACGAGAGAAAGAGACCGGGAAGGCGACTCTTTCAACCGGAGCCGGGTTTCTTTTGAACTCAGCGGGCAGCGAGTAAAACAGTTCTTTTCTAATCTTTGTCTTTTTCTTCCCTGCACGGGCAAGGTCTGCCTTTTCTTTTGGAATTTTGCTCTCCCGTTCCTGCCGAGGCAGACTCTAGCCTACGACCAACGTCTGAAGCCAGAGCGCACCAGCGCCTAATTGCTTTCATTGTTGGAGGATTTTATCTCCCTTCCCGGCAAAGACGTGGGGCAACAAGGTTTCTAATAAGTGGTTTAATTACACACGCTCGGCCAGGGTGGTATCCTGTTGCCGCTGCTTTTCATTTTCCTTCGCAGTTTATATCCCGAACTCTTTGTAACAATTTGCTTATTCTTTTTTGTAGTGCCGGCGTCTCTTTCATGCTTTTTACCTTCCGACCGGCGGACTAAAGCTAAATTGAGCTTGTAGTTATCGCAGTCTAGAAGCCCTTTCACATTATTATGCGTTATAAGCGCCAACTACGAAACAAAGCGGGCTAAATAAGGCTGACGGTGGACGACAGATTCTATTATACTAAGAAGAAAAGATGGTTGACTGCTATTTTAGTTTAAAGCACGTTTTCTTCTTAAGCAGTATGCCCGAGGGTCCGCAGAAAAATAAGTATAGGCTTTCCTGAAGGGGGGAAAATTAGTCGTTTTTTTTTTTTCCCCACGGAAAGTTGAAGCGAAAAGCTTGAAAATGTAGTCACTGAGACAAAGATAGGTGTTGCAGAGCGGCATAGTTTAATTAGCTCGCTCAGTGGCCAGTACCATTTTTTCTCCTTTTTCGGGTGCAATTAAGGAGAAAGTTATTCCTTGTCACGTTTAAAGCCAAAGTTCGGGTGGTTTCTCGCTGCTGTTAAGCCCGTGCAAAATTGCGCAAGTGATTAACACTACACAGCGATTAACATTACACAGCGCCGAAACTTCCCTTCGGGCATTTTAAGGTCAGTGTCGTAATAAGAAAGCGTACGGTACTATAGCGTGTGCGTCTCGAAGGTACCATCAGTATATTAAAACATCATTTATTTTTCGAAAAACAACACTCCAACGGATCGAATTTGACGTGATTGTTATTTTCACTGCAACGTGCATTTTTACGGGTGGTACTACAACTCGAAAAAACAAACTGCGCGCAAATTAACGGCGACAAGAACACATGAAGACATCTTCATGTGTTCTTGTCCCCGTCAATTTGCGCGCAGTTTGTTTTTAGAGATGCATCATTACCAACTCGCCCAACACTCAACCCTTTAACTGGTACTACAACTAACGCATAAAACTTGTTCCTTCACGAAGCCAAAAAACAATTGTATGCTTGCGTGACCCAGCTCAAGCTCATTTTCTTTGCTACCTTTTTCAGTCTTATTTCCGCCTCTTTTTTTTTTTTTTTTTGTCCTTACCCTGTTCTCAACGTGGGGGGTTGGCAATCGGTTCCAGCTTGATGACATTTAAGTCACTTCTGAATCCCATTTGAGCGTTGAAAAGGCTACTGGGCCACTTTCTCTTTTTCGCGCCTGCTCCTATGTTCGGTGAAGAGTTTACAAACCCTTTATGTGTTCAAGTGTAGGACAGTATGGAGATTTTCTTTAGGCGCTTATTACTAGCCGACGATCATTTGTGTTACACTGAAAGACAGCATACATTTTCAGCAAAGCTCTCTTCCTAACCATTAGAGCAATCCGTATAGCCGTATAACGCAGGAGGGAAACAAGAACCGACACCTTCTTTAAGGCTCCCGCCGTTAATCCCAGGCTCAGCGAAGGACTTGACATTCGCGCCAGCATATTAATGCTGCGGTGACCAGGGGTGGGTGACCTTTTCAGGTTTGAACCTCATGTGGTCGATCTCCGCCTCACCTTGAAAGACGAGGTGCTAGTGAGGTCAAAGGTAGCAATCAACTGACTGAATGTCAGGGATTTCGACCTTTTCGACTTCGGCCGACGAGTTTGAGGGCAAGTGAGGTTAAGACTGAAACTGAGGTTCGGACTGTGGTCACATATCAGTGTACTTACTCTTCGTCGCAGACGCGGTCCCTCTCGCGTTTCATCAATAAATCGGACGCGCGCCAAGCTCAAAGCAAGGATCTACCCGTACGGACGCGTTCGTAACAGCAACCGCATGATCATCGACGTCATATTGATGGTCATTCGCTTGACGAATAGTTTAAGAGTATCGCCGATGGTCTCTGAAGCACCCCGTCATACAACTCGGTGTAGTAACCCATGACTTAACAGAATACGGGTGCTACCCGTAAAACTCACAGCCGAAATTGATGACAGCCCCCGTTCTTGCAGGAACGGCGCGCAGTCCTTTTTGGCGACCTTAGGATCAGCCTTACGCTCAAACTTGCCTAGGGTATGCCCAGGTATACGGGTAAAAAAATAAAGGGAGCTGCCGTTTGTCAAATTTATGCTTAGCTTGTGTGCAGAACTACAGCTTCGTTAATTAAATCTCTTAGAGGCGATAATTGGGTTCCCCTGTGAACGTGTTCTCCTCTCCAATTATTTCCGCACCATACGTGCACCATTGATAACCGGTTTAAAATTGAGGGGAAGAATCGTAACGAGTAATATCACTTGGAGGAGCGTGGTCACTGCGTAGAGTGATAAGGTCGATGTGAAAAAATTTAAGAGTTCAAAGGGAACCAAATGTGGGGCATGCAGACAATCCTGACATGCAGGGCAACCTAACACTGTAACTTGTAGAAAATTTTAGAAATAATTCATTTCTCATTTAAATAATTGGTTTAAGTGTAGCAGGCTGAATTTATAGGTGGCGGCAATTTTTTTATTAGCGGGTGCACACTACTTATCGATGACTGTTTTCAACAGCAATGTAAGCCTCTCTGGATATCTCCTAAGTAGCTGATTTTCTCAGCGGTTATTGTCTCCGATCTTTATCGCAATCGCACAAAAGTAAAAAGAAAACCAAAGAGCAAAATTTGTATCGAGAAGTAACAGGGAGAACATTCCCTGAACATTAAAATTTCACAAGGGATCCGTACTGTAGCTTATCAAGTGATGGTAAAGTACCTATATACCCGTGTTAAATATTCGCCGAGAGGGGCAGCTGAGTTGTTTTGTATAATATCGTAGTAATTGCGCGTGATATGACAAGCAGCCGTTAATCACCTCGACGTTTCCCCTCCACCCTACTCTGGACAACTACGTCCCCAAACGAAGTTCACTACCTCAGAATTGCCCAACGCGAAAGAAAACGTGCCACTAAACCTTAGCTAGTGTCCATGAACTTTGCTAGTGAGGCTTGCATGCAGCACGAATCATCAACGGTCATTGATATTTTGCAGAGTAGTCACCGTATCGGATGCGCGGTTTTCGCAATCATGCAATAGGAAATACGGCTTGAAAATCATGGTTCGCTATAATATACCCTTCGCATACGAGAAAGAGGAAAAAAAAATTCCTCGGTAAGCGAAACTTTTAATTTTTTTAGTTTACACCAAGCGTCGGCTCTTGCAGCTTGAGAGCCACCGCGAAAACAACAACAAAAACGAAGAATAGCCTCTAACCACTTAACAGATGCTCTAAATCACCCTGCGGATTATTCCAAAAAAGTTTCCACATTGCTCTTATCATTTTTACCTTCATATTCCCAAATACAAAGTGTTAGCATAAGAAATTGGCGGCGTATCTGGTGATTTCGCTTGGAATGTGGTCGTAATATTATTTAGTCATCTGCCACCCCTGCCAGGTAAAGGCCTCTCTTCTCCTTCGCGCCCGCCTCTCCCTCTCTTCTCCTCCTCTTTTACTCCTCCCACAATAAACATAGTGAAGGTTTGCTCAGGCCAATTCAATTTTGCCGCGTTCTGCTGCTCGCGCCACCTACTGGAACCCTTTTTTTTTTTTTACTTTTGGACTTATAACATTGCCACGAGTGTGCGCTGCGAGCGCTTCTGGTATTTTGACGGAAAACAGTTATTTCAAGGCGTTTTTTTTATTTCCCATCGCCAAAATCAAGCAGCCGTGTATTTTACATTAAAGGAACAATGCAAATGTCGCTTACGCATTGATTTCTTGCCTGAAATATGCCCGATGTTTTCTTTTTGTTCAACAATGTTGACGAGTAAGAACAATGCCACCAGATTTAGTGGTTCAGAAATGTTTTGCTCACATAAATGTCTCGTTCAAGAATTATTTTACCTTGCGGCCGCACGACGACTCAATCGAGGGACGGACGGACGGAAGAACAGACAGACAGACAGACAGAGCAAAATTTTCGGGTTTAAGTAGCTCGAGAAAGACTCTCGTCTTTAAAAGTAAGCCGCCAATAGAAAGTTGCGCCGGAGGGGGAGCGGCAATCATCGCATTTGACGGCCAGCCGATCATCTCCAATTGCAGACACTCACGCCTCCAACTCAACTTCGATGCAAGTTTTTAGGAAGCTCGGGAGAGGGAACACGCCCTACGCGTCGGAACAGCTTGCGGGATAGTGCGTCGTTCCGCCTGTTGTACCGGCCGCTTTCCCCCTATCGGGACGACGTGGTGCGAAGCCCAGCTCTTTCCCCACCACTGCCCAATGACTGCAATTGGACAGCGGGCGAGAGACATCGCTCTTCGTTCCACATCCGGCGCGCAGCACTAATGGGGCTGATTAAGAAACATGTCCCGGCTCGGCTGATTAACGACCTCCGGATGCGGCAACGCCCACACGAGAGCGGCCCGAGTTTCAATTTCATCGCTGCCGCCACCCGCGCTCCACAGAGCATGCGCGACATGCGGATCCCAGCACGTTCCGCGCTCTGAACGGCACGCTTCCACTGTCCCATTCTCGGTGGGTTAGCGAGGACATCAGGGATGGGGAGAGGGGATGGACGAGGAAAAGACGCCGTCACTGAAGCAGCCATCTACGATGACAACTCGAGTTGAAATTGAGGAATCGTCGCGACCGCCACCGACGAGCCGGCTCTCCTTGCGTCGAGCTGTGAATTCCGAGTCGCGGAAGGGATGCGGCAAGGGAAGTGGAAAAAATAAATTCTAAGCAGACAGCATTCATCGCGTATTCATCGGAGGAAGAACCGCGCTTTGTCTCGACGGAACGACAAGTAAAGTAAGCGCATCTTCCTTCCTTCCCTCCTTCCCCGCTTTTTCCTCCTCTCCTTCCCTGGCTCTTCCTTTCTCAGCCCCGGCCACAGGGACTGAGAGACGAGGGGACGGACGACATCCGAGACTCGTACACGGAGCGTTGTTTTCGCCGATAATTAGGGCCGCTGACAAATGTATTCCGTTATGGCGGGGCACTTGAACGCGCCTCTCGACGTCTGGCAGCGACGCCGCGAAGGGAAAAGCGGTCAGGGCAGAACTTCTGCGGTTTCTCGAAGACGACGCCACGGACCAGACGAGATGTTGGGTGCCATTACATTCCAGCGAGCGTAAATGACTTTGACGGGAGGATTCACAAGTTTATGGGCTTGCGCAAGAGAGAAGCAGTGATGATAAAAAAAAAAAAAAGCTTGGCAGCAGAGCGAGTCCCTGTAGGCTTCAGACTTGTGTTTGCAAAAGTTGGAGGTTAATTAAACATTTCCGACTACGCATGCTCTGTAATTCCCTCTGAGAACCAAGTTGATTATAGAAGAACTACGAATTAAGAAACAGTTTTATCGGCACTGTTGCGCAAAATTTTTCCGGGAGGACCATCTTAAGATGCGTTAGAGCAATCGCCACAGGATTTATTATTTTTTCGAGTAGGGTCAATCATTTGGCTTCCGTATTCAACCCGTTGTTGACGCAATGCGCTAGCGTTGCTTGATAAAATAGGGCCTGCGAAACTGAGCGACATGCCTCCTTTTCCAGCGAGCGAACTGTTTTGCAATAAACCGACGAACTCTTTGTTCCCAATGTAGCAGGACACCCACACTTGTACTGGAAAGTTTTCGCAACAGCGCAGCGCACAAAAGCGCGGTCATTATAAGCATATTTCTAATATTAAGCCGTCTTTGTGATGTCCGTGGTCGCGATTTTAAGTGGACATGTCGACAAAGAGAAGGATGTTACTGCCCAAACCTTATACTGAAAGCACCGTCATTGCAACTCCCAGGAATGGTACTTCGCTTCAATATTGTCCGTTTATGACAATACCACGGGATTGGTTTTCGTCCCTAAACAGGACGTACCACCTTCGTTATGAATGCTCAATAAACGCGTGCAGGTGGCCTTTACTCTTTGCTCAATTAATGCAGGACCAACTTCAACGCGAACGCAGATGATGTGGAGGCATAGTTGACGGATAGCCAGTCTCCTGGGAGAGAGAAAATGTTTTTTTTTTTCCCACACATACGATAAACGATAGTAAAAATAGGCTAAAAAATCCGCCTGACAGTATAAAGAAAACCCCTATTATTCAGAAGACATATGTGTACTTTATTATTACCTTTTTGCTTTTTTGCAACGTGTTGGTGTTTATAGACGAATCTCAACTGGTTTGTGGTTATGTGGTGTCCGTCCATGTTTTTACTTATTTAAATTGAGACCAATGCTGGTCTCAAGTGACGCTCTCTGCGTGGGCCAGGCTGCTGCTGAACTACCGCTAATATTCATGACGGAAGATCAGCGTGGTATAAGCAGTGCACAAAAAAGGGCGAGAAGTAGACAGGACAGCGCTGCACTCACAGCTAGTTTATATTGGAAATAAACACTGCTAAAATAGATACATCAGCCTCCCACACGGCGGTTAATCATAGCAACAAATATACCGAAACGAAATTTAATTACTGGTACGTCTGTACGAGCGTGGTCTATTACCCTACGTGGCTATGCAAGGGTGTCATTCCGATATGCGTATTGTCGGTCATGAAGCACTACTGGGCGCAAACTGATAGAGCGCTCGGCAAATGTCTTATTAGATGCGACTGCATCTCATTCACTCGCCTTGTCCCTCCATACGGCGTTGTCCGTCCACACCCCTCCCCCTACACTATAAAAAAATAATAGTTAGCGGCGCCCGGTTTCGATCCCACGACCCTGTGGGCGGAACGCGAGGTACATGGTGCTCTTCCCACTGCGCCACAAAACCGAGACAAAATCAAATGCTACGAACACGCCTTCAATCCTTGACTCATTCAAACTACGTCAAGATGCTACTGATACAACGCATGATGGGGCAATGATTAACACTTGCAAAAGAAGCTCCCACTTACAGCAACAATGATGGAGTAAAGGTCATTGCGACAGCGAAGCCCCAAGCATACCACTTAGCGAGATTGACCAAGATTGGCCAATAAAACATAATAATAATCATAAAACATAACAATCATACGCGTTCCCGACACGCTTCACGCGATTTCAGAATCAATCCAACGGAAACACCAAGTGAACCCCACGATGCCTCGCATCTACACGGGGTTCCCCTCGCGGGGAGGTGGGCGCAATTTTTGGTATGCCTCCATTATATCCTTCGTTTTTTTTTTATATCTGTATTTAGACAACACCGTATTTTCTTCAAAAACCGGTATGCAACCGTGTGCGGCAGTGTTTCACCGAATGACTACGCGGATTCCGTTTCAGTGAACGCTGGTGGTCTGGCAACCTGGTGCTTAGGCTCCTCCCGGTTTGACCCATGTATATGTGTCCACACCGAAGTGGCAACATATACACGACACTCATCGCACATTTCACAAATCGCTCGGAATGGTTTACCGACAACGAATTTTTTGTCCGTTTAGTCTGGGAAGCTTACAGTGATTGCGTTTCGTTCCTGTTTATTTGTTGCTATGATTTACTGCCACGTGGGAAACTGATGTATGTGTAATTGCAGTGTTTTTTTACAAAATAAACTAGTTGTAAGTGCAGCGCGGTCCTGTCTATACTTCTCGTCTTTTATTTGTGCAGTTTTTCTCCGCGCTAATCTTAAATCATGAACATTCACCAACTCGCCCAAATAACCGTCCTTTTGTCCCTAACGGTAAAGTCACTGAGTTCGAGGGTTTCTGTCGCGGAGGTCCGGTAGTGCCATATAAACTGTTCGCTATCCTCCCGAAGTGCATCAATTGTTTGGTCACAACTTTATTTCCGCAAACCTCGACTCCCGTCCTTACTTACGGGAATAAACACCGAACAGTAATGCCACGCAGGTTTATTTTTCTTGACCAAACGAGGCTGAATATCCCTCAAGGCGAATATATTTACCCAACTACTCGAGCATACGCTTCGCCGCCCCTGAGCAGCTCTCGCTTGGATCTCTCCGAATTTTTTGTTGTTGTTTTAGCTTGCGACGTGTAACCAAAATATTAGAGGCTATTTTATTTCCGGATTTCGCGTCGGCGGAATGAAAAAAAGGGAAAAGCGAACCTTTTCCTAAAACTCGATCACACGAATAAGCCCTCCCCGTGGGTAACAGAGAAGGCATGAAAGAAAAGCACACAGCCAAGACCTCAAGAAAGCGACCTTCGTACCCAAATCCCAAGCGCCCCGTGCACGCGTTTCAATCTCGGCGCGTCTTTTTCTCGTTGTGCAGAGCTTCCTGTGCCGATAGACAGTCAACTTGAAAGCCAACACGGATAGGCAAGCCCGCCGCTAAGCCACAACCTCTCAGAGGGGGCCCATTGAATGGCATGGCAATTTCCGGAGCGTAGGCCAGACCTTCTTCTTTTTCTATCTTAGCGAACGAGTCAAAGATCTATACGCTCCTCCCCCCCCCCCCTCTCAGCTTCGCATTTACTCGTTCACTCGTTCTTTTTACTAGGCTTCTTTCCTCTTCCGCTCTTCCGCCAAGCTTTATTCGGTTTCTAACTGCTCTCAGTCGTCCCTGGTGACGCCGCATTTTTTTTTTGCTTAACTTATCTGACCGCATTTCGCGTGGTGCGAAGGTAATTTCCTCACTCCTCTCGTTGTACTTCTTCCTCGTTCTTTTTTTTTTTTTTTTTCGTTCCTCTTTTCGTCACCCCATTGCGCGAGCTCTTTCGATTTCGTCGCTGGCCTTACTTCCATCAGAAGCGTTCCGCTTCCTGGAGGGGGGCTTTCCCGCTCGCAGCAGACGTGTTCGGCTCGGCCACTCCCAGCCCCCCGACAAAAACGAATTTCTTGTGAAAGCCGTTGTTCATTTTAATAGAGCCGGTCATCCTCCCGGAATCTATAAGCCAACGGGCGCAGTACCCGTCGCTGCACCGATGGCTGGTTGGGACTGCAGAAAAGCGCAGATATCAAACCACTCAGTCCGGTGTCCGCGGTTTCTTAGAATTGTGCAATGCGCCGAAGTTCCAGGTAAGTGCGGCATTAGCTGTGGGCGCGATCTTTCACTGATGTTCATTTCTAGCTTCTGAACCGCATTCTTGAAGTTGCTATTTTTTTTATATCGCAGCAACCTCGATGCCTGTCTGTCTTATACGAACGGTGAAGGTGGATCGATCACTGGTTCAAAATCTAGCAAGCGCTCGTTGTAAGAAAATTGCGTTATTCGAGGTGTCACTTTTTTCTAAGTATTTCATGGTCGCAGCTGCAGTACAGAAAGAGTTATAAGGCCAGATCACACTTGCAGCGAAAGCGACGAGACTTCCGTCGCTTTGTCGCGCTACGGCCGTTTTTGTAGAATGGTCGGGACCAATTTTTGTCGCCGCGTGATGACGCGACAGAATTTCCGTCGCTTTCGCTCACTTTCGTCGCAAGTGTGAACGGGCCTTTAGTCCTTTCCGCTTTTAATGACGCCCCGCTTCTAACAGAATCAGTTTCTTGTCCACGAAACTTTGTTATAACAAGAGTTTGCTGTATATAAGCTATCAGGGTTGTAGGACAAAGCTGTTTACCACTTTTTTTACAGATCGTATAAGAGGGGCTCACGGAAAACTCCTCCATTTTCGTAACGTTGCACGTATAACGAAAGTCCCGCAGATGTGCGGCTGAAGACTTATTGAGTTTCCCCCGTAACCGCAACATTTTGTATGAGCATTACCTAACGGAAAGAGACGCAATCTCCGCAAACAATGGTGCCGGAACAAGGAATATGAATATCTCGGCTGGTTGTTGCGACAGATGCTATCCCCTCACTTTGTGTTCCTGCCGGCGGCACGTACGAGCACGATACAGTTGCCGTAGCGACTGCTGCGCGCAATCCAGTAAGTCGATTCGTGTAAAGAGCACGGATGTAGGCGATTCGAGTAAACTCAATTTTGAGAAACAGTCAGACCTTTGAGATATCGCATTAGCCACAGCGTTGCATACAACAGCATTAAAACACTGTTCCAAGATACGGGCGTGCTCTTCCGAGGTACTAAAAGTTTGGTTAACCCCCGAAAGAATAGAGACCATCCACATTTAGGTTAGTCGGATGCCTCTGACGCTTCTCGCGTTGAAGTCGGCAGTCCTCCGCACTTCCAGATGACCGTTATGTTGTCAGAAGTTCATGTTCTTTTGTTATTCGGAAAGCGGTGTATGCGCTTATGTATGGCCATTTACATGCGTTCCCATTGGCTTATATTGCACCTCCGAAAGGCGTGGTGTATTCGGTTCTGTATTTTTGTATTGAGATCTCAATGTTTTTCGTGCAAAGAAAATGTTTCAGCTATGGTACACATGCCTCCAGGGTGCCACTTATTCTTTTGCATCTCATTTTTTTTAACTGTTTGGAGCACCATGAACCGAAGCTCTCCAGGTTCAACGTTTCACACGATAAACCAGAACTTTCATTGCAGCGCACGATGTAAAGTGCATCAGGGTGCACACGTTCGTTTGTATGAACCACCATCACTCACCTTAGCGATATACGACCTCATTTCAGGCGTGAGGCTTATCGCGATTCGCGCTACGCCGCCGCTATCAGTCAGTACGCCTACTAAGTTATCTGCCTGGGACCCGTAACCACGTATTCCCCGGTCGCAACCCAGCGATCATTATTCACCCACATCGCTGTGACACGTCCTCCCCGAACAGAATCCTCAGACTACCCACCGATGTCCAGTAACCAGTAGATACTAGACGAAAGCTATTATCACCTCAGTGTGCGGCGGGCACACCAACGCGTTCAATTTCCGATTCCGCTAACGAGGCGCTGGAAATTTCGGAATTCGGGCAAAGAGAGAAACTACACACATACTAGAACTACATACGAGAACAACACGAGTACATACGGAGAGAGAACGACGCAAACTCGGAATTCGTGCCAAGAGAGAAAGACTTATTTTGCAGTCTCCAACGTGGCTGTAGTGGCATACACGTGGACTATAAATGAAAAAAAAAAAAAAAAACATGGCGAAACGTTTAGAATGTGCATTTCTCTTTCAAGACGATTTGAAAAGAAGGTGCGCTCGCAACTATTTCAGCATTCAGGCGGTTTCCGCAGACTCCGAAATTGATGTGATTTCGAAATCAGCACATTTGAAGCCCGCATTCAAGGCACAAAGGCCGTCATTACGGATCGTATTATAGGGCCCTAACGTGCTTCAGCACGAAGCAGGGATATGTAAAGCAGGTACGTGAACCATACAAATATCCCGGATAGTTCTCCCGAAAGCCCAGATTTTTTTCGTCGGCTCACTAATGAACCTCTGCTTAGGAAACCACTGTTCTTTGGTCCTAGATTTATGGACGCAATTTCGGTTGAAAAATAACACTCATTTTAGTCTTCTAACGAAAAAGCGATCGTATCCTCCTTGAAAAAAAGCAACGGGAGATACTCATTACTAGAACTCAGCCAAATGTTTTAAGTATTTCTGTGAAATATTATGACCGCTGAAGCAGAACTTGGTAAGCACTACCCAGGACTTAAGCAATCCAATCTAATCCAAAAATATCCAACTAGTACTTGAAGTACTAGTATATTCAACTAGTACTTAAATAGTTTCCTGTCTTTTCGAACACGTTTTCTACAGACGAAAATTCTTCCCAGCGTTACGTAAATGTTTTTCTGTCGAACGCTTAAAATTTTGTTGCTGCGAATACCCTTTTACTGAAACCTAACGCGTGTAATATTTGTTGCATCATAGATCAATATAATAAAATAGACAGAAAGGCAAGAAATGCTTGAAACTTTTCGGCCCGACGATTGCAAAATATGACTGAGCGCAGAAACTAAAATGTTAAAGCTAAAAGTACGCGTAATAAGCGTTCCTGCTCGGGCACTTTACTCACCAGCGACACACCCACAAAAAGGATTTCTTGTGTTGCAGGTTCGCGCGCGTAGGACGTTCGCGGTTGCGAGAGCATGAGTTTCTCCCGAAAGAAGAATAAATAAACGGCACTCCTAGTTTATGCGGAGGGAAAGAACAGTTTGAGCGAACGACACGCGTAGCTTCCTCGCTTTTTTTCCTCCCTTTCACTTTCCTCCCCATCCATTAAACAAAAACCGAAGCTATCTCGAAATTTCGAGAACGAAACAAATCGACGTAGAGCCAAACTGGTGTCCGTAGCTCTTTTTTATACCTTCGGGGCCGACCGCAGCCGTTGCCAAAGACATGACCCGGAGAATGTTGAACGGTGGTTAGGCGGGAAATAAAATAATATATAAGGAGCCAAGAAAAAGCGGGCGAGTAAAGAGAACAAGCCAATAGGTGCCGTAAACGACACCCGCGCCCAGGCCTCACGCCGTTTGGCGCGGCATTTTGAAACAGAATTGTCCGCCGGCCGAACGTGATGGCCGTTCCAATTCGGAGGCTTGCCCGACGTAATGCCAGCGGGTTTCGCTTTCAAGTAGGGGCCTTGGAAAGTCGCGGGCTACGGAGAGGGGTGTAATCCAATTTGTCGCCCCACTTTTTGTCACCGCTTTCCCGTGAGTAGTAGCTACTTTCTTTTTTTTTTTCTTTGCAGTCTTCCTCTCGGGGTTATTTTGCCTATTTTGTTGCTCGAACGTATTCTGTGCGTGCCTGAAATTCTTTCTGGCGACGGCCTTAGCTTAGTCTACTGGCTGTGTTTGTTCACCACACGTATTGACCGGAGTTTTGGCCTTTTACCGTTCGTTTTTGTCTATATCTCTCTGCCGCCTCGTTGGGGGCCCATTGTTCAAAAGAAAACGGTAAGTGCATCAACTCGTGCCTTTGTGTGCACACCGCTGGCGAACCACCGGCTCAGAAACGGAATGCAAGAAGTAGAGTTCCTTGTGACTGACACAGACTCCGTAGGGGGGAACTGCTCACGTAGCCCGGGCGCCCATTTTAGACATGGAGTCGGTTGGTTGTCGTGCGGAGGACGCGCCGGAGGCCACGGATTGTCAGCGACATCCAATGACCGGTCTAAATTTAATAGGCCGAAGTAAATCCCGTGATAGCGAAGAGAATATGGTCAACTAAAAGTTTTGTCGATCTACGAACGGACGTGGTGCGCCTGTTTGCAGGCGATTTTTAGGGCCCCAAGATTCTGACGTTTTTGCAAACTTCTGTCATTATGCACAGAGCGTTAGGTGAGCACGGTATTACGAAAAAAAGTATAGAGAAGTTTCACACCATTCTGTAGTAGCCAATAAAAATGCGGCTTTTTTTTTTTTTCAGGGATAGCCGAATAGAACTGTTTACGGCTTTACTCACGCGACCTTCATACGTCACTGGCGGCATTAAAAAAGCCATGCTCAGGTTTTTCCCAAGTCGAAGCCTTCTCTTCACACCCCGCATTGAAACTCATTCTTTGCTATTAGCTAGAGTGTAAATAGAGAGAGAGAGAGAGAGAGAGAGAGAGAGAGAGAGAGAGAGAGAGAGAGAGAGAGAGAGAGAGAGAGAGAGAGAGAGAGAGAGAGAGAGAGAGAGAGAGAGAGAGAGAGAGAGAGAGAGAGAGAGAGAGAGAGAGAGAGAGAGAAGATTCTTTAATAAGACCGAAGAGGTCAGCCCTGCATAATGCTGGGCTGACCTAGATGGTTAAATGTTAACACGAATAGTACAAATAAGAAAAGGAAAAACAAAAGACAATCCACCAGACGGACACACGCACAAAAACATAAAAAACACACAAAAAACCGACACAGGTTGTTACAAGCTAGAGTCGAGTATGCGAAGCAGCCATGAGGTCGACTTAAGTTCCCATTAGTTTTCAGTTCGATCGCGGCGTTGCGGGAGGAGAATGAGGGGAGCGGAGCGCGCGCGAGCGTCAGTTATTCGCCGCGAGCTCGACATGTAGGTGGCGACAGTGTCGCGCTGCTAGTGTGGATGCTCCGCTGAGCGGCCCGTAAGAATGCACACTGTGGGCGCGCTTCGTGCCTTTTTTCCCCCGTATGTGCGCACGAAAGGTGCAAACAAGAGTGGTATAATGTAGTTCGGTTCCTCAACGTTCAATGTATAGCATGAAAGCGGCAGTCAGTTTTCATTACTACGCCAAAAAAAGCGACGACTCATCGGGAATCTCAGAATGGCCGTAATTGTGACAATGAACTTGTACGCTGTGGCTCGTAGCAAGCTCGATCTTTCCAGACTATGGATTTGAGCCTTCAATAACAGCATAAAGAAACAAATCAGGAAGCCGCGATCTCTTAAATTCAGTTTACAACGGCAATCTCAATCGCTTTCACTGGTAGCATGACGCATTCTTGCATTTTTGGGATGTCCTGAAACGGTAACACTACTTAACTGCCCCGAAATTCTTTCTAAGAGCTTACGATGTTTTTTGTGTGTTCAAAAGGCAACATAAAATTACTGAATTTTGATCAGCGCAGAGATATAAATGTAACCGCTCTAACGGGTATTTTAAATGAAATTTTAACGACTCTGAAGGAAGGTTTGATGAATAACGGTTTCGGATCACTTAATTACGGCTTTCGTCGCAAGTGAACTTGCGAATTGAATTGTCAACGCACGCAGTACAATCAACATCTCATGTTTACCTAGGTTTTCGCAAAGTGACAAGCAGGTTTACAGTGTGCAAACCAAGCTTCTGGGACCTCACAGTGAACACAAATTTTCTGTTACGGCTGCTATGTTGACAATTTGCGTTGCTTTTAAAATCTAACAGGTGCCTGCAACAGGGAGATGTGTTTGCATTCTTGCGTATAAGGTTGCTTACGAACCCTAAAGATGGCAATAAATGAAGTTGCGCTGTTGCAGATGTAGTAAAACATTTCCTTTTTTATTTCTCGTTGCGAATCAGCGCAACGGGTTCCCGGTAACTACTTTGTTTTGTAAACTGAATATTGCTTTTGTCATGGCATTTAATTCTTGAGGATTGGTTAAAAAATGAAATTCTGTGCATTTAGTTTTTTTTCGCGAAAGGGGGGGGGGGGGGGGGGGGGCTCCTGCCAACGTTGCAAGAGCAGCGAGAAGAGAACGCATGCAACGCGAAAACCCAAACTATAGTTATCAGTGTTACTTACAATGGAAACTACACATAGGCGTCATGTTCTGTAGCGTTGAAAAAGCAGTACGTATTTTCAAAACTGATTCCGTCCGCGATTGTCCAGGAATTGTGGCTCGCCTTTCAAAATTGTATTGAAAGCAAGCATTGTGGGAAAAAATTAAAAAAAAAACAGCGAGTCATGGCACACACCCCTCACACATGTGGGCAACAACGCGCATTATATTACGCGTTTTCTCCTCTTTCTTTAAACTTACGTCCACCTTAAAAGGTTAAGACGGGACCATATTAGGCATTTGGTTATGCTGAGTGAGACATTTCTGGACAAGGTGATTCATGTCGGATTTGAAAATGATCTATATAGAAAATGACACACGAAATGCCACATAACACTCGCAAACTCACAACTGCTTAATTTTACCGAGAAATCTCCCCTAAATACTCTTGCGCATCCATAGAAACGTATTTTAAATAATACTTAAAATTAGCAACTCGATACAGTTGAATAAATGTTTATTCCTCCTCCTCAGTATAAACGACTGTCCAAAAATGGTATTTATTTTAGGAAAGGTACGGGAAGGACACGATCACACATGGGCGATAGCGCACGGGTCGTGGGCAGCGTAAATATTTTTCTTTGTTTCTTCTTTCTGTAAGGACACAGCGCAATTTTACAAGGGTGTGGAATTTGCACGCGTATGCGTCTTGTCGCTGCTTACCCGTTTCGCGTACTAAACTTTTATCATTTAAATAATCACCACGCCACCTTCAAAAAGCACCCTTAGACGTTCCCGAAACGGCAGACGACTGCACTCAACAATAAGAAAAGTGCAATGTGTGGAAGCAATGTTTATAACAAGTTTCACACTCAAGCTGTGACCAGGGCGAAGATGTTTCGTGGAATTAAACCAGCGCATTAACCCGCAACGGCCGCTGATTATTGCGTTTCTAGAGAAAATGCGCAAGCAGAGGTAACTAAGTCATTGCTTACTGCCAAACGAGCACACATATTGGCTGTTTTGTCGTGTGCAGCACGCGTCTTGCGCCGCACGCAATGGGAAAAAGCAGACGACGCGAGAGCGCCATCCACACTAGGAGCGGTTCGTCCCGCCGCCGCCAGGGGCCGACTGTGTTCGCGCTCGGGGCGATATTCGCCCCGAGCTACAGTGCCGCCCGCACCGGAGTATGCAGCGGCTGCCGTCGCATCTCTAACCCTAAGCTGCTTCGCATTATCGCGCGCGGAGCCGCAGGTGTTGCCATTCGTTGCGCCATTCTGCAGAGGAGAGGAGCTTCGGAGAGAAGAGGAGGAATGCAGGAGAGGAGAGGAGTGTTGGAGAGGAGAGGAGGAATGCCTCGCATACTACTCAGGGTTTCCTTATGGGAAAATGATGACGGTGGTTGATGGGTTCTTTGGTTGGCCCATCCCTACGGGCATCCTGCCACAATCATCATCAGCGGTGCCTGGCCAGGCATGCTCACGGGGCTGTGGACGCCGCACAATGGCGCCCACACAACGGCGGAAGGAACAGGCTCGACCATCAGCTGCTTCGCATCCAAAACGCACAACAGCTTCAAAACGCCGCACCGCACGGTCTTCGTTGTTTCGGGGGGGCCTAAAAAGTCCATGCTGAGAGTTCTCGCCGGTAGTGAACTTCGCGCCGAGTTAAAATGGGAACAAACACAGAACAGGCGTTCAGTGTCCTCTCGTACACCGCAAATGGGACACAAAGGTGATGCCACCAGACCGATTTTGCTAAGAAAGCTTTCCGTATAGGCTACTTTGAGGGGCAGGTGATGTATCGCCCACTCTGTTTGTCTGGATAAACCATGAGTCATACGAAACGGACACTGCGGGTCGACAACGTCAAGGGGGCGTATAGCAGGTCCCGGTTCCGCCAGTGCTGCAACGGCATGCGCCACCCTAGAGTTGCGACGCACCAATGCTGCTTTTAGCGACAACGTAATATAAAGCTGCTGCAAAACGTTAACTTTGCCCAAATTGTTGAGCCTGCACATATCATGATCAAAAGGTTGGTTGGCAGTACAAAAAACTCGGAAGCCTGTTAAGGATAATGATGACAGGTAACGATGACGGTGACCGTCACGGAGCAGTAATAATTGTCTTGCCAAAAAAAGTTCCAGCTGAAATGAGTAACCTTCCTATTTCGCAATAAAACTGACGGTATCGTAGAAAACTAAACACTCTGCTGCCTAGATTGATCCACCTTTTTGTGTGCACCATAATGTTTTACAATTACAGAATAAATATATAATAAGTTTTATCCGGTTTAATCTTAAATATAATCTATTAGTATCATTTCTGTTCGAACCAGAAAAGCCGCGCATGGCGTGTTAGACACGGCCAAACCGACGACCCAATGAAAACTTTGGCAACGGCAATCCAAGCGAAGGACACTACGTTCGAAAGTAGCGGCACAACGACTACTTGGTGGAAGGAGCCAAGAAATGCGTCCTACTGTTGCGTGACTGAACCGCATAAATTAAAGCCTTCGCCTACAGACCTGACTTCTCAGAGTGCGCTGGCAGAGCGGTTCGGCACAAGACTTCGGGAAGAAATTTAAACACGCGATATTTACAGCAGCGTGAAATCTTTGCGCAAAGCTACAGTGAGCTTTGGAGTAGTCAGAGTGTCCCCGAACGCTCGAATGGCATTCGTTCGAGGTCTGGTACGCCTTCACAAACTTGCGTTGAGGAAATGAACTGTCGGGGCGCTCTCGCGTGAAGTGTTTCACCGCTTACGCGGGAGCGCAAACCATGGGGCGCGCTCTCGGAGGTCCGAATTGTAATGTTGCAATAGGATCCTTCTTTGGGCCCCTTTCAACCTTGTGAATGAAGCTGATTAATTAAGCGCATTTACTCTACAGGAAGATTAATACGGAGGTACGGAGTCAATTTTAAATATTTTACAAGAATAAAGCACAAAATTAAAGTAGTTTCCACTAAGGAAGCATTGAGTGACCAGCGAAGCTTCGCAGTGGAACTCTGTCGAGTTTCGCTAGCATATGAATTTAACGGAAGGAATGAAGAACGACTTTGGATTGTTCTTGTAGGTGGCTCGATCTAGTGTGAGGTTTCAGTGTTCCGAGTTCATTGGATGTAACCGTTATGTTGTGAAAGCGGGCTCTGTGGTCGTTGTATTGTGGTCAAGTTGACATGACTGGGCGAGGTGTTCGGAAGCATATGCGGAAAACCCCCTCATTCTCTATGCCAGAAATATCAGGCTAAATCCCGACAATTTTCTTGGACTGTATACGAAATCTGCCAAAGTAGATCTGCATGGCTATGTGCCCTACTTCGGCATGTTTAGGGACATGTATACGTCTGTGACAACCGTTATCGTTGGAACAAGCATGATCAGCACATCACCACACTTTTCTTTTTTTTTACCCGCCGCGGTGGCTCAGTGGCTAAGGCGTTGCGCTGCTGAGCACGAGGTCGCGGGTTCGATTCCCGGCCGCGGCGGCCGCTTTTCTGATGGAGGCGAAAAGCAAAAACGCCCGTGTGTACGAGATTTCGGCGCACGATAAAGATCCCCAGGTGGTCAAAATTAATCCGGAGCCCTCCACTACGGCGCGCCTCATCGCCTGCGTTGCGTCGGCGCGTTAAACCCCACAATCAAGATCAACACTTTTCTTTTTTTGGAAGGAATATCGGAAACAGTAAGTGACTGCTTGGGCGCCATTATTGCGTATTGCAAGGCCGGCTGCTATGGGTCTGGTGGCTTTAAACTGGAGATGGCGCAGTAGCCTGAAGATTGTCAGGAATCTCTGCGCGCGTTTATAAGAGGTAACGTGACATTCAGTTGGGACACCGTACATCGTTTTCACGAGAAATGAAATCATTAGTGGTGAAGTTTAGACGTAACTGTACTTGTAAAGGAGCTCGGGACCTATCGCAGAAATGCTCCATCGGGCATGCTATCTGCAGTATCGGGTATTACAATATTTAATAGTTGTTTTAATGTATTCTTTTGCTCTGTAGTCATTGTAAACCTCTGTAGAGTCTGAAGTCACGTGTCTTCGGTCTTTTCTTATTATTAAAGCGATAATAAATTTCAGCAGTTGGCCAGAGCTGTGTCCGTGTGCTCTCGTCTGTCGTATGGCGCTTTTTTTATTTTTTCGGGCTGTTTTCACGTGCAGTGTAGAGGTCCTCCCTTGAGAACGGGATCGTGTATGACATGAGGGGCATGAATCGTCAATGAATGTGCACTGGCTGCCTCATCTGTCATCGGATAATGCCCATCAAGCGCTTGGCTGCTATGCTCTGTAGTCTTTCGTGATGCTTTCAGACAGAGGTAGGAAGCCATGACGTCTCAGCCAGGCGATGAGCGATTTCCGCCTCAGAAAGGACTATTTCCCTGTCGTTTGTCGAGCGGCCACAACATCTTGCACTCTGCTCATTAAAATTCTTCATCACCATCCCCCGGGCGTAAGTGTGAGGTCACATGACAGCTAGCTATTTTTTACACTTCGCAAGCTGCTTTCAAACAAAACTGGGAGAGTTCCTCGCTCAACCTCAAAACCGTCGCAACAACGAGCAGCTGGTTTCAACTCTGGATGTAAGTTGCCATGCACAATGCCGTACACAAAAAAGCCTCGATAACCGTTATTCAAACAATATTGCATTCGCCAATGTTTTAATTTCCACAAGGTGCGGAAAAAGTGCGGTACAAGCGCTGATTGATAGTCGTGACAAGGTTAGCTTAAAAGAGCGCATTCAGTGTTTTATCAAGTGCGCGTCATCAAATTACCGAGTAGTCGGGTCTTCAGCAAGGATGTGCGATTTACACGTTCATTTTATTACTTGAAGCGGGCGCCATTCACCCATGTTAGCAAGCAATAACTGTTTTTTTTTTGTTCCCGCGCTCAATCTTGTCGACTGCCTGACAGTTTTTTTTTTTTTTTGGCGTAAGAAGAATTAGCTTCAGTTTGCTTTTACCAACAACTATTGATCACTTACATGGAGAAGAAAGAAATAAAGTTGATTTCCTCGGTTGCCTTCACGGTAATGAATTACTGTCAAAGTCAAATAAATTGACCTCAATGGAGATAGCAACTCGGTTTGATGGAGTCAATGATTATGCGCACGACGTATACAATGAATACAACGAAATCTCGAACTGTTTGCAAGAAATACCTGCGTTTGATATTAGCGGTTTGTACTGTGGGGATTAAAAACACCCCACGACTCACAGAAAATTGCATAAAGACAATAAATTATTAGTGCCTATAGTGCTCATAACCATGTTTTTTTTTCCTGTTGGCACACGGCTCTGAAAGTTGGCCCGTTGTAATGGGTTCAAGTAGTGCAACATAATAACAAGGACAGAAAAACTACGGATGCACTTATGCTTCCTCTTATGATGCCGGATGCGTCACCTCCTCTTCTCGTCGAGTTGTGAAAACATGTGTTGGTGGATGCGTTGACGTCGCTGCCAGTACGAATGAGCGAATCTACCACAAGCCTCCGATGGCTGCTGTCATCGTCACCGACCAATCAACTGGAGCGAGTGGGCGAAAAAGTGCAGCCGGTATATTGGCTTCACAGTCAAGATGGGAGTTGTGAATTGTCCGTGACCCCCTCACGGCAGCTGACGTCCTCATTGGCCAATCCCCCTCAGTGGGCACGTAAGAGCTGTGAGCGAGTATGTCGAAGTCGAAGCCGAATGGAAACTCCGGTGAACCATAATCACCGGCCAATCCACCGGAGCGGCATGTTGTGCTTGGAGTCAGGGGATAAACCTAATTTCCACATTAAACCTGACAGCAAGGAATAGTATGCACCTACGTTCCGAGATAATTTCAGCCATACCCCCAGCGGTTGCTGAAATGACGAGGGAGAGGCGACAACGAAGACGCATGTCGGTTGGTCGGTTGGTTGTGGTTTGCGGGAAAGGAAAGGGAATGAAGTGCACTGGGGATATTTCTGAGCTCGGCAGGGAGCTCACCTGCATACAACCCAGTGTGGGGAAGGGAAATAGAGGGGGAGTGAAAGTATAAAGTAGAGAGAGAGAGAGAGAGAGATAGATAGATAGATAGATAGATAGATAGATAGATAGATAGATAGATAGATAGATAGATAGATAGATAGATAGATAGATAGATAGAGAGAGAGAGAGAGAGAGAGAGAGAGAGAGAGAGAGAGAGAGAGAGAGAGAGAGAGAGAGAGAGAGAGAGAGAGAGAGAGAGAGAGAGAGAGAGAGAGGGGTATAAAGAGAGGATATGGAATAAGAGATAGGGCTATTAGTCTGGGCACATCAGTCAGACACTGCAGTCCGGGCTACAGCCGCTGCGTGAGGCCGGTCGTCTCCAGGTAGTGGAGCAGATGGACGAAGACTTCCAGTTGGGCTGCCGCAGGCCCCGTCGGGAACGGAAGGTTCTCTATGCCGGCGCTGGGAAGGCCTCGACGCTGGGGCGTTCGGTGGCGCTCTGCTGCCGGCGTCGCGCGGTGGGGGCAGAAGCAGAGTAGGGGCTCCAGTAACCCCTGCCGGCTTGTCTGCTCCTACAATCCCTCTTCCTACGTGGGCACACGGACATTGTTGAATCGGCCGTGGCTGCTGTCTTCGTCAGTGGCCAGTCCACCTGAGTGGTCTGTTGTGAGGCCGTCGCGGCCATTGGGAACTTTATGAGGGGATTCGAACTACATGCAACCAACTCGAATTTTGCTGAAAGAGAAGGGGAAGGAGTATCTGGGGAAGGTCCTTTTTTGCCAACTGAGCCAAGTAATGCGTGAATTATTTTCATTTATTTAAAAAAAACGTCTTGTTCTGTTCATTGCTTTAGTGTTCTCCTTATGTAGAGCCACTTGGACCTAAGAGCATTTTAGCGACATTTGTAATTCGAGTTCAATGGCTGAGTTGAACCGTGGTATCTAGCTTCCAACGATCTACTCGTGAGTGCCGCAGAGCTGTCGTCTGGGCGCGTAGGCACATGCTTGCAAGTATTAAAAGAGCTGCAAAACGGCGAGAGACTGAGACACAAAAAGACGCACGCTGCACCGTTAAGAGCTTTTTACGCGTTTTCTTAGAAGGTTTTTAATTCCCCGTGAATAACAGGACACGAGAGTGGTGGTATCGTACCGAGCATGAAGGTGAGTTTTCAAGACACAGTTAATCTGAATAAACAGGAACATCATGAAGAACAATACCTCCTTGAAACAAGCAAAAAAGCAAAAGTATACACTGCTGCCTAAACGTTACTCGCTGTGAAAAGAAACAAAAAGGGGGAAGGGGGCTGCAAGAAAATCCAAAGCATTTTAATGAAAAGTGCGTCCGGGGGTTCTGGAATTCATGAATATGCATAGCTAAAGCACACAAAGGGCCGTTCCTTGTTAAGCTTTGAATATTCAAGACGGGTAAGGTGCAGCTTCACTGCGGTTCCCAAAGAAATACAGTAATAAAACGTTTCTCTTGTGTGCGTGCAGCAAACATACTCGCTTTCTTTATTTCTCGGGGTTTTATTCAGCCCACGTACTGATTTTTCAAAAATGAAGAAAACCAAACACTCCTGTACGCGTGGACGAGTTTCGAAAACTACATTAAAGCACAGCAGCAATACAGAGCCACCTTTATGCCCGTGCTTTCCTTTTTTATTCCTCAGCATAATTACTCCCACAGGAGTGGCGGGCAGGTCCGAGTGGAAAACTATTAGACGGCGGACGACAGCAGCAACGCGAGTTTGCGCACCTAGTACAAATGGTCGAGATAAGGGACTGCCCGTAACGCTCTCCGCTGAGGAGATGATAAAAAGAAAAGGAACAGCAAGATAAGAAGATAGAGACGATGTAATCGACAAAGTGATGTGAAGAGCGGGCGGGGAGGAAGTCTGAATCAGTGATGAGGTCTTTC
This sequence comes from Haemaphysalis longicornis, assembly GCF_048455015.1. NCBI lineage: Eukaryota > Metazoa > Arthropoda > Arachnida > Ixodida > Ixodidae > Haemaphysalis > Haemaphysalis longicornis. Next base: position 102,021,564 of record NW_027526335.1, on the reverse strand, counting down.
AGGCAAGTGAAAGAAAGAATCCGTTTGATATCTTGAGGTAGAAGCACAGAGAGAGAGAGAGAGAGAGATCTGAGGGATGAAGCGGAGGAAGATGCTGTAGGAAGAGAAGGTTACCCGGAGGGGCGATATGGGTGGTGAGGAGGTGGCACTGGAACGTAAATTGCCGGAGCTCATAAAGAATGTTGATATACGAGCGTGGCGGGAAACCAGAAAGGGGAGTGTGGTCTTGCGGGAAGAAGCGGCCGCAGCTCTTTCTCCGCGCGCGTCAAGAGACGGAGCACTAGGAGACGAGTGGCTGGCGCTAATATACGAGCCCCGGCTGAACCATTAGCTTGATCGTTTGGCCGAGATAGACACAACAAGGAGACGGGCCGCCGCTGGGAGGGCCACCGTAGGAAAAGGAGGAGAAAAGGTGGGGGAGGGAAGCGATGCCCTTCAGCAACGGTCCGGTAGGAGACGCGGTAGCGTATACGGTGGCGTAGACACTGAAGCCAGCCGCACTGTCATCACGGTGAGACAGCACGTGGCGCAACCCGAAAGAGTGAGGAGATGGGAAGAAAAAAAGATTATCCCGTTGAGTGGGGAACGGATGAGAAAGAAGGGAGCAAAAAGATGTTTTTCCCCTCTCCGCTCCTCTCCGGAGATGGGCTGTCGAAAGAAAGTGTAGCTGACGCGCTGGGTCGAGCTTTGATGAATCGTCACTGAACGTCTTCTCTCTTCTGGCCAGTGCGGCAGATGTTTCCCAGGGAAGAAGGAGGGGTAAGGTTAAGCGCCAGTGCCCGAAGAGGAAAAGAAGGAGCCATAGGGGATGCAAAAAGAAGAAGCGGATAACGGAAGCAGAGCGCCGTTTCTTCTGCGGCTGCATGCTTCGTTCATCGCCGTGGTGTGGGAAACTTTTGCGTCAACCTAAAAAGGGAATATCTCGCATGAGACTGTATTAATAATTACTCTCAGAATTATATTTGTTTTGAAAGTCAAAATGAAAAAGAAATGTCAAGTGTCGAAAATATAGCGCACTTCTCGAGTCGGAATAAAAAAAACTAGGCAGTGTGTTGGAAGTACTCTCAGCATGTGAGCAAGTGACGCGTGTCATTAAAAGGAACGGCATTCCTCTAGTGCGTACTTCCGGTGCCAAGCTATGGGGTAAGAACGGCAGATCGTACCTTTTTTAAGAGTACTGAAGTTTGCTCAAGGAGCCACGGGGAGAAGCCATCTAAATAAGAAAATTTCTCTGACAATAATGGATGCTGCCGCCGCGAGATACAGGCGATTTGCATTGTATGGGAAAGGCTTTAGCCGTGCGCAGGATGTAAAAACAATGATGGGGACGATGACGACATAGTGGAGAAAAACATGCGAGGCGACAGCTGGGCCACAGGGTGGGGGCACTACTAACAAATAAACGACGAGGAATCCGATGCAAGGGAAAGTACAAAGCGAAAACTTAGTGGACGAAATAGTTACGCAATATTTTGGAGACGGTGACTAAACATGAAAAACAAGTACTGGAAAGTTTGACAGCAACTTAGATGTAATCCGTGCCATTACAAATAACTGCCGCGGTCTAAGGTAATGGCGTTCCCCCCCCCCCCCACACACACACATATATATATATATATATATATATATATATATATATATATATATTTAGAGAGAGAGAGAGAGAGAGAGAGAGAGAGAGAGAGAGAGAGAGAGAGAGAGAGAGAGAGAGAGAGAGAGAGAGAGAGAGAGAGAGAGAGAGAAGGCTACTTGTGGACATGCTGTCGCACATCACGCTGTCCTCAGGAGACTTGCGCAGTTGAGTTGGATAGCAACGTGCAATACCAAACTGCCGGCGTGGTATGAAGAGGAGGGGAGGGGGTGCTGTTTCGAAACAGTGGATCGCGCGAGCCGACGCGAACTGTCCCAAGTTTGTTTCGCGGGGCGTGCGCGGCGGAAATTAACGGTGACAGCCGGCGTATACCTGCACGCTTGGCATTCCCAGTTTCATTAACTCTATCCACACTGCCAGACAACTGCGAGGACTACGAGGGGAGGACGTGGAAAGCCGCAGTTAGTGATGAAGGCAGGCACGCAGGAGCGAAGCGGCCGAAAGAGGGCAACTGAATTGGCAGCTGGGTTACACTACAGTCGTGCAGCCCTGCGGGTAGTTGCGTGGCATCCATCAAGTTCGGAGCTTGCTGCCGAGCGCCGAACCGGCCGCATGCCTTCGGAAACATCGCGCCGTTGACAAATGGGCCGCATCCTATCCGGATGACTGGAGCTTACGACGATGGCTGCGCGTCGCCTTGACTGCTTGGGAGCGCGTCAAGCGCCATGGATTTTTCCCGCCGCCACCTCCACTTCTCCCCTACCTCTCACCCTCTCGTGTATCTTCTACTCTCCTCAGCTACAGCATCTGCCACACTCAAACCTCCCTTGCAAGAAATCCTCCTCCTCCTCTCCAGCCTCTTCCATCATTGTACTTTCTTTCCTATATAATCGGCGATGTAGCGTGGAGAAGTGGGCCAACTTTTCTGACGCGATGCAGTCTTCAATGCTCCCCAAAAGTCGCACCCGCGTTTCATGCGCCGGAATAAAGAGCCGCCGAGGGAACGAAAAAACAGCGAAAAAAAAAACTGTTCCCCACCAATGAATTCTCTAAAATAGACAAAACAAAGCGTTGAAGAGAAAAAATGTGCTCTTTTCATTTTTTCGTTCTCCATTTATGTGTTTTGATCGGTCGTGTTTAGAAAAGCAAGCTGCCGTCTGTTGGCGTTGTTTTTAACTTATTTGATTTTAGCCCGAAGCAGCGTGCCGTATGGCCCTTCTTTGTGGAGCCTGAATGCATGCCTCTATGTCGGAGCCGGGAGCAAGATGCGCCTATGTCCTTTGATCCTCGACCTTTGCGATCTTTTTTTTTTTTTTTTTTTTTTTGCAGTTTGAGTACAGCAGCACTCGCTGGGGGCTTTTAGCGCTTTTACTGAACGACGCTCCGGCCGGATCGCACACAACGGCCTTTTCAAGAACAACAAGTTTGCGCTTATAACGACCACAAACAAAACAAAGCGCAGCTCACTAGCAGTAGGATTGGCCGTCCTCTCTTGCGTTCGTCCCCTATGAGCCCTTTTACGTGTTACGGGTTACGTGTTTTTTTTATTTTTTTAGAAAGAAAGGGAAACGTGCTCATCCTTTTTATGGCTGTGCAGCGAGGAAAATAATCTTGACGCCCCTTTTTTGAAATTAGATCTTAAGATTTGCTGAGCATAATGATACATTATGCGTGATAGCCCTTGTTTCTAATAAATATATAAGCCGCCACTGGCCGATAAGTTTTTGTCACGGTAAGGTTGGGCAAAAAAACTCGGTTCTTTTCGTGTGGATTACCCCTTCAAGCGCCGTTTTCCTGGTAAACCAAGGAAAACTCAGATTATTCTATTGTGTTAGCCGTGGTTAAGCCAAGAAATATTTTCACACCGGCATGACATAACGCAGCATTTTGTTACGAACCAGCCATGGATGGTCTGGTGAGAAAGACATTCGATCAGCATCCCCAATATCGTAATGTTTCCATTCCATGTTCCCTACGACATTTCCAGGGAAAAGTCAACAACTACTATTTAGAGCAAGCCTTCGTAAGTATAAACATAGAAAAAGTTTTAATTTTAAGTTCTGGCTTCTACGCATTGTGACGTGGCGACGAAGCACAGGTCCAAATCAAAAGCATTTCGTCTTTCCCATTGAAAATACAATGTAAGAAAAAAAAAAACGCCGTTCGCTCCTCAATTTAGGAACCGCTAACAACTGCTGCAACACTGCGCAGAAGCCTAAAAGAAAGGGGCTTTATTTAGGCCGAATTAGCTGTCAAACGCAGTACCGCAGTAAAACCGCGGGGAAAAAAAGCGCGTGTAACCGTTTTCCGTTCCGCGATTGCCGTTTATTGAATTTTCGTAGGTGTAGTTATTTTGTTCTCTGTGAATGCTTGCACACCTGAAGCGCAATGACGACTAGTATAGGCGTGTGTAGCCAAGTCAGGCCGTCGTTCAAGAAAACTGGTTGCAGCATTTGCTTTTTGCCCGAACTGAAAGAGGAAACAAAAACGCACCACGCTGATGAATGATCGAAATCGACAGATTTCTTGTTGTTATTCTTGTCCTGGATGTCATTTCTCTCAGCGTAACATAAAAATACGCAGTAAAAAGCGACTGCAGAGCCAGCCAGCAAAGCCCTACTAATGGAGTGCTACACGTCTATTCAACGACAGAGGAAGGGAAGATTAAAGGTGTTGCTTTTCAATGAAAAGAAGCGCAACGCGGCCGTAATTTTTGTCTAACTCTATTCGCCCCGTACTCTTGGCATGGCGTGCTGTATATAGTACGAATAGTCCGCCGTGTTGGCAGGTGTTCATAATTGAAAAGGAGCGCTACAGCCCCGGACGGAAAAGAGGAAATGGGCAGCTCGGGCGGACGGACTATGAGTTCCTTTTTACTTCCGTGTTCGTGTGTTGCCTCTATTTCTAAGCCGGAAGTGTTCTGGCCGACTTTGCGTTTAACATTATGCGTGAAAAGTATTTCGCTGGATTTGCATTTGATTTTCGTCTCAAAAGTAAGCCCCAGTCGGTCTCGAGGGGAAAAAAAAAACGAGACACTTGCGGCACTCTATAGCTGCGCTATAATTTGTACCCTGTACCGGATCATCAAAACGCGCATGTGCAAGCGAATTCAGTGCACTTCGGAATATTATCTAGATTTCAAGAACAAAGAGCTCTATTGGGGAAAATACGCTGGATTTAAGATTCTACGGCTGGCCTCGTTTTCGGTCCCCTTTTTTAAGCGCAGGTGTTATTCCGGCGTATTTTGTAACTCGCTTTCAAAAATGAAAGCCGCGGTAGTAGAAACACGGTAGCCGCTTCGAAATTAAATTCGACAGCAACCGAAACAAGGCGGAGCGTTGATGTCAATGAGCAAGAACAAAGCTGAAGGAGCTCAGACAAAGGGCGCGGAGAAGCGGTGGCAAAGGGGTTTGGCGGAAAAACGGGAACGCGGACAAGACCTAAAGAAATGTCGGGACAGTTGCATGCCTTCACCGCCGCCGTACCATCGTTCACAAAGCGAATCCGCTAAACGAGCAACCTCATTCCGCCATAGTTGTTCCCCGAGAGCGAACCAATTTGCAGAAGTACGCTTTTGCGAGCGGTCGGGACGGGGGGACGGGCGGCTCCCGAAACAGACGATTTCCGCTTCCCACCCTCTTCCTCCTCCCCGTTGTTGTTGTTGTTGCTCCTGCGAGGCTCGCGGTGGAACCGAAGCGTTCTGTCTCACCCTCCTTTATCCGCTTTTGAAACCCGCGCTTCCGATCCTTTGGCCACCCTTTCGACGTTTCCCGTCTGATTGTTATGAATTATTCACGAGCAAACTTCAAAACAATGCGCGCAACGCCCGAGATTTTTCTTCAATCCACTCCTGTCGGACGAGTTGAAACCGAACTCGTTCTTCCTCTCTCTCGTCGCTGCGCAGCCGTTGTCTTCAGATCTTGCCGTTGAATGTTCTGTTTTCCTTTTATTACGCGGATATGCGAAAAGTGCTCAGGAAGAACAATGAAAAATACAAAACTGCCAAGGGAGGCAGGAAACAAGGCATATGAGTTTCTGTGCTTTTGCTTTCCTCATTCGTAGTATTCCCCTGGTTAGAATGAATGGTCCCCAGACACGATACTGTATCCCGGAACGCCGGTATTTTCGAAAATGTTTTCCGTGCTTGGAGTTTCTTCCCGCGTTTATGTGTCTGTGCTGTTGTGAGAAAGTTTTTTGTGATTACAGAACGAGCCGCAGTATTCCACTCTATGCCATATCCTTATCGGCACATAATACTCTTTTCACTGTTTGTAATTTACTCGTTCCTATTTTAAACAACCTCTTAGTCTGCCATGTTACCTTAGCGCTTTTGAAAACTTCCTTCAACCATCCCCTCTGGCTATTACATGCTGTTGGTTATCAGTACACCTTTTAAGTTCAAGATCTTCGCGAACCAAACACCACGGCTAATCGAGAAATCAGCATTTTTAATTAACAGAAGTAGCTGTTTATTGATTATCTTCACAATTTTAATTTCAGTTCTGTTGTCTAGTGAGGGGCAATCGCAGGAATCTCATTGAAGCGTGGTTTATGCTTCATGCGTACCCGCCGTGGTGGCTCAGTGGCTAAGCCATTGTGCTGCTGAGCGCGAGGACGTGGGTTCAATTCCCGGCCGTGGCGGCCGCTTTTCTGATGCAGGCGAGAAGCAAAAACGCCCGTGTGTACGAGATTTCGGCGGGTGTTAAAGATCCTCAGGAGGTCAAAATTAATCCGGGGCCCTCCACCACGGCGCGCCTCATCGTCTGCGTTGCGTCGGCGCGTTAAACCCTACAATCAATCAATTAATGGATTCACGCGTCGCGCGTAGTTATCCATGAGTGAGTTGCCTAACAGTTAGAGACGTTATTCTCCACGGGCAACCTGTTTTGTTGTCATCTGCGGCATCTGCAGAATTAACCAAATGTTCAGTGTTTTGAACGGCTGGCCTGCATGCGTAAATGTAAAAAATACCCACTCGAGTGGACAGCTTTTGTTAGGTGTTTCAGCTGAAAGAACATTCTACTTCTGAAATAAATCCAAGCCCAACAACGCTAGTGGTTTTTTTTTTTTCGGGGCACAGCGTGGGCAGCCTTTTTGAAGCCATGTCGATTGATTGATTATTACGTTTAACGTGTCGACGCTGCACACGCGATGAGGCGCGTCGTAGTGGGGTGCTCCGGATTAATTTTGGCCACCTGGGGATCTTTAACGTGCACCGTAATCTCAAACACACGGGCGTTTTCCTTTTTTGCCTCCATCGAAAAAGCTGCCGCCGTGGCCGGGAATCTACCTTGGGCTCAGCAGCACAACGCCTTGGCCACTGAGCCACCGTGGCGGGTCTGAAGCCATATCGAAGACATGACCGCGTTTGGAGGAGTTCCCTTTGCCTTGTTGGTCTTTTGTAGGTGGAAGACGCGATTCCGAAAGAAGAAGGTGTTTTAGCAAGAACTCTTGGCTTACATGTGAAGGCCTGACAGTATCAACTATAGTTACTTTTGGCCGTATGTTGATCTCGCAAGCGGAGAAAACAAATTCTACTGCATTTGGCGGGTGATATATAACCAATATAAAAATTGCCCAAGCATACCGCAGAGTTGGGCCAGTTGGCAATCCATTAGAAAAAAACGACTGTTTGTCTGCATGCTTCTAAGCAAATTGATTGATTGATTGTGGGGCTTAACGCGCCGACGGTACACAGGCGATGAGGCACGCCGTAGTGGAGGGCTCCGGATTAATGTTGACCACTGCGAAAGAAAGTTTCACCTCATATCCACCTCAATGTAGCCCTTCGGCTACAAACGAAAGCTATGCAGCTTCCTTATAAACTTCGCAGTTGACCAGGATTCGAACCCGGGACCCCCGCTTAACCGGTGCAGTCTCTCTCCAACTGAGCTACCCAGGAGGCTAGTCGTTCGTAGCGCGTGAGAGAATTGAAAAACAACGCGAAGTGATGGACCGGTGTTGATGGACCAGATTTAGGAGAAATCCCCAAGGTGAATTTCCCCTAGATCTGGTCCAGATCTGGTCTAGATCTGGTCTAGATCTGGTCCAGATCTGATCTAGATCTGGTCGATCTGGTCCACCTCGGGGATTTCTCCAAAATCTGGTCGATCAATTTTGAAAACCTGGGGATGTTAAACGTGCGCCGAAACCTCGAACGCACGGGCCTTTTTCGCTTTTCGCCTTCTCATCAAATGTCGTCGAAAGACGAAAGTTTACTGCTGCTCATGCTACGTGACATCATTTCTCTTTGCGCCTGATATTTTTTTTTTTCTCTCTTCTTGCTTCACCAATACTATATGAAATGGAGGTTTGCTCAGTTCAATTCGATTTTCCCGCGTGTGCACTTCTCGCGGCCATTTGTGGGCACCTTCCGTTTTTGGTCTGTCACGGCAAGTCGAGCTTACATGCTTTGTTGTAGCGTTCGCTTTCATCTGTCTCCTCTTCGAGAAGGTTATTAACGCGTTATTTCTGAAATTCCCATCCGTAACAACTAATCAGACCTGTCTGCCTAAGTAAAGGAATGCTGGTGCTCTCCGTTGTACACCTACGCATTGCCCCAAACATGCCTGAATTTTCCTTCGCGCGGAACACTGTGAGCATGTGTGAGCCGCACCAGCAGTTTCAGAAGAGGCCGCAACAATGTAACGACTCCAACGCATAAAAAGAGAAAGAGGAACGTTGACGACACAATTAATTTTGCTTCCCTCGCGTGACAGGGACCACAGAGAGCCTCAGCCAAAGAAGAAATCGTCTCGGGGCGGGTCGAGCTGACGAACTGAAGCGAAGTGAATAGAAGGGGGGACAGGGCGCTCCCCTGCGCAGTCACACACACGCTAACGAGCAGTGACGAGACGAGGATCACGTATACTCGGCGGCGTCTTGTTTTGGCGGGGCCCAGGGTGACGTCACACACTGATTGGCTCGGGGACCCGCAATGAAGATAAACGCCGTCTACGTGACACGCAAACACGACCCCTGCCGTCCGGCGGCGGCGTTGCGCGAAGGAGAAAATTACCGTGCTGGAGGCGAGGCGGCCGCGCGCATTACAAGTGGCCTCAGCCGCTGCCTGCCCGTCCGCTGGCGTCGCCACGCTTATCCTTGCGGGGACGTTCATATGGCTGGTCGCCGAGGGGTAATGCAATAACGGTAGTATTCCCCGCATCGGGGAATACTACTCGGGGAATCGGAAGGCGGAGCGAAGCGTCCGACGGGACCTTTCTAGGGATTAAAATCCGCAATGCTAGCTGAATGAAAACAACTTACGGTTGACCATAGCTAATCTTGTGCATGTCGGCGATTGATCCATGGAATGAGAATTTATGTCAAAATGAGGAGCACCGAACCGAACTACATCAATACTGAGACGCGCACAACATCTAAGGGCCAGGTGAAGGAAAAGCGGACGGTGTTATGTTCGTTAAGGGGAACTGATTAGTGGTTATGTAGACGGCAAATTAATTTTTCTTTATTTCTTTTATTATGGCCAGCTGCTCAGGACTGACCTCTCAGCCCGGCGTATCACGGTGGAGAGGGCCTGGGATGCCTGCGCAGACCAGGGCTTCCCAAACTATGAGCCCCCTCCCCCTCCCCCCTCTCTCTCTCTCTCTCTCTCTCTCTCTCTCTCTCTCTCTCTCTCTCTCTCTCTTGCTCTCTCTCTCTTTCTCTCTCGCTCTCTCTCTTTATTAGAGGAAGCTCCTTATTAGAGGAAAGAAGAGAGGTCTGCCGGCATGTCGTCGCTTACATGCTCCTCTGTGGGGATAGCGAGGGGGGAATTAAAGTCACAAGATGAAGTAAGGCCGAAGAGAGAAAAGAAAGAAGGAAATAAAAGAAGTGGAAAAAGTAAAACAAAAAAAAGGGGGGGGGAGGGAGCGTGTGTGTTGGAGACCGGGAGTGCGACACGGGAAAAGTCTATGGCTGGATGCATAGTGTGAGGATGTCCTCGTCCTATATCCTCTTAGCGACACTGATGTCATGGAGGTACTGAAGCGCCCAACCATCAGCGCCTGAAGCTGATGGGTATAAGGTTTAGTCCCTCACTCCCTTGGGGGGAACAAGGGTGTCATTTGCGAGGCCTGACGTCAAAATATCTGTTTCTTCGCAATTAGTTAGTTGATTTATTTGGCTATATAATCAGAAAAGAAGGCGCCTTCGGTAGGCAGACGCAATGGTAATAAGATATGCTGTGATGGTTTCTTGTCCATGATTGCAGTTACAGTGAGTTTAATATAAGTGGAGACGTTGTCAGTGAGACCGACTGGCTGTATTGTGGGCTCTCGAAAAGAAAGACGAAAAATTAAAATTCATGGCTGTTCAGATTTTATCGTTGTTCATTGTTTATTCACCCAAGGTGTCCGCAACGTACTGCCTTGCTCAAATAGTCACCCGTTACATGGTGCACAAGAACAAAACCAGTGATTTGAAGAACTTTATGGGGGCCATATGTATTTAACTTCAAATTCCTTGCTTCCACAAACGCCCGCCACATTTATACATACTATTTAACCTGTTTTTTCTGTATCTTTCCTCCCCAGGCAACTCAATCTCGCAAAATAAAAGCAATTCTGACCTCGGCGTGGGAACAGTTCACTTCGACCTTAATCCAAGAAAGAGCAATAGCGCCAGGGCAAAATCTAATATGTCGGTGTACGGTTTCACAATTGCGAAGGTGATCGACGCGCCCCATCAGGGTGACAACAGCTCCCAATAAACATAATTCCTTCCCCAGACAGAAAATCAGCTGTCAACTACGGCGGTGGCAGCGGCGCATAAGGTTGACGTCAACATCGGCAGCGACATCACCAACTAGAACCACAGCATCAACATTAGCCTCCGTTAAACGGGGTTTGTGAATGCTACCTCTTACCGAAGCCCGCAAACGCGCACTCTTTCTTTTTAGTAAAACAGAGACGTCAGAAAAGGAAGGATACGACGCCACCCTGGCGTCCCGCGAGGTTCAAAGCAGTGGAAAACTTGTCCTGACGTCAGAAGAGACTTGTTTGCCACGTGCGGCGGGGCTAGGGTAACAGACGACGAGTTCGGAATTGCGCGACAGGGCAGTCGAAGGCGCCGGGGAACAACAGAAGCGACTCAGCGGCAGGCGGAGGTCTCCAGAGGTCGCCCCAGTGACTCGTTCCGGTTTCGAGGGTGTGGAAAACGGAACGCTGCAGCGCTTCTGATGGAGAAAACGTGTCTTTAAGTGCTTAGGCAAGTTCGATCCAAGCAGCTCCCGCGAGAATTCCGGCGGGTGTGCTCAGGCATCGTCTCTTTCGCTTGCTCCTGTCCTTAGTCGGCGTCATGCTGCCGCTAGCTTTGCCCACGACGACGCCTTGGTAGGTCTTTCGCGACAATTCAAGCGCCGGGAGCTTGACTTTGAGGTTCTTCGTCTGCGTGTACAGCTGAGAACGGGAAGTTCGTGACGGGTTCTTGTGTTTTACACAAACAAAAAGAGTCACACTATGAATATTTTATGGCGTTCTTTTTAAATACCAGTCAGTATGAGTGGTGCCAGTATTTAAAACAATGAAACAGTATCGCAGTTAATGCTGAAGGATTCTTGTCCCCCTTGGTGTTATTTTGCGCAGTGAATATGACATAAATTTATTTCTTTCGTGAGTGAGGGAGAACATTGTTGAAACTGAGAGGGAATTAGCTTGTAGTTCTCAAGACGTGTGCAACGGAATGCGAAATTGTTCAGAAATTTGGGAGGAACTATTAGATTGGAACGTTTTTTGTACAGCAAAAGAGTAAGTTGTCCGATGAGGTGCAAAAACCGCCCTTGTGAGGAGAGGATAGCACCGAAAACCCGTTCGCTATCATCAACTAAAAATAATTTACAGAAATTCCTAAAACACTCTACTGATAGGAGATCATTGCTACGCCACTTCACTTCATTGTGAGATTTTTTTTTAAACGAAGCTTTATATGTCGCACTAATGGCGCCCGGCGCACGCCCCACGGCACTACCGGAAAGCCAACTTTACACAAACGCCCCAAGAAAAAAAAAAGTTTCGTGTGGTTGGAATCGAACCAGGGTACCGCGTGTTGTGAATCCGACGCATATTTGGTTACACCATTGCGACACCGGCGAAGCATTTTGAAATTCAAAGCTAAGCTTCCTTGCCTCAATGACGGCGGCCTCGCAGGAAAGCCGAAATTCTCTGACGGTGATGATGATAGTGGGTGAAGTGAAAGATGGCTGAAACACGAAGCTTTCTCTGTCGAAAGCCAATATCTTCAAAGTCTAAAATCAAAGCCCAAAATCCAAGGCATTGGACAAAAACGCGATGCTGGAAACTTAACGTACACAATAAGTTTCCACACAGGCACGTCAAGCAGAGGTGCGTAGTCAACACTTTATCCCTAGCCAATCCGCCCGAGTGGGTACTTTCCAAACATTTCAGGGGCATCATCATCATCAAAGTCCAAACCCTGACGGCAACGAATAAATCCCTCGATTTTTTGTTTCGACTCGGTTTGCGGCGGAAGAAAGCTTCGCGTTTCAACCATCTTTGCCCTTAAACGTAGGTGCATTGATTTTTCCTCTCATCAATAATGTACATTCGCACAACTATAACCCTGAAATATGCAACTTCACAAATGACGGATTTTTCTGAAGATAGAGGAAATCCCGCAGATGAGACGTTTTCGATGCTTTTTAGTGATTCTTTTTTTTTTATTTTATTTTTTGTGTGAAGGCGGTGTATGACATAGAGATTGTTTTTCGACATTGAATATTATTTAATTTTGTATTTATTTTATTTCAGTTTTTATATTTCTTTTAACCAATAATATTCTTGTAGACTTCTAGAAGGATTAAATTTGCGACTTTGCCAATTATGCATTTTTTTTTTTCAGAAACACAAAAAGATAATCAAGTGACTCAGCCGCTGCTCTACGCTGACTCCTCGCGGAACACGGCGTTCGAAGCACTTTAAATGTGAGTGAAAAGATGCCAAGAGCAGAAAAAGATTCTTCGTTGAACTTATCCGTCCTTGCCCGCTCTGAACGAAAAAGCAATATGGCTTCCGCTGACGATGGTTTACTGTTATATTACGTTTGTCATGCTGGTTCCATACAGTTACCATGATACAGTTTCGTACTTCTCAGTACGGAGGGACGAATGGTCTGTGGTCTACACTGTAAAATTATTTACACCCTTTTAACACGAAAGTTTTGTATTCCTGGATATACCAAGATTTCACTGACGTCATATCCGTCACGGAAATGACGTCAGTCAAACGAATCAAGCGGTCTGTTCAAGGTGCACCCCTGCACATGGGTCTTCTTGCGGGGAAGCAACCTTTAGTACTAAAGGGTACGTTATACATACGGTTGTTCATTTTCGGCTTTTATATTTTAACGCGAAAGTGTACTATGCCGGGATATACCAAGATTTCACTGATGTCATATTCATCACGAAAATGACGCCAGTACACCATTTCCAAAGCGACCCGCCCGCAGGACATCACTCACCAAACACACCCACAAGACAGCCGCCGACCCGCAAATCATGCTCAGCTGCAGATTTCGGCGCACAATTCACTTTCGTGTTTTACGGATTCCTAAGACAGAGGAATCAACCACAGTTTTTTTTTGCCTATAACTAGGACTGTTACACCTTACCAAACACACAAATAATGACACCATTTGAAAGATCGTAATTAAGAATAAAACACCCAATAAAAGGGTTTATTTCTGTGTTTTTACTACGGTGTAAGGGTGTTGTATGTAGACAGTGACTTACACCCTTAAGGGTGTAAACCAATTTACAATGTGCCGAGGAAGACAAATAAAAGAAGAAAGTAAGGCGAAGAAGGAGACCTACACAGGGTGGGGCAGTAAAGATTCCATTATTATCACCAGGGAAGGCCGTACTGAATTCCCAATCAAAGCACGCTAGTTTTTTCCCCCGAAAAGTTTCTTCCCCCAGAGCAGCAGACCAATACGAATGTTTGCCCTGTACTTCTAGCGAGGCACCAGTATTAGGACCGGAGAAGTTTTCCGAAGCTACTCACTGGGTATTGCTTTTGCACGAACTTTCTTGCGTCGGGGTCCCTGCAAACAATTCTGTCGCAGCCCGTTATGTCGTAATATCTGCAGACGTTCAACGTTCTGGACACCCTCCAACTTCTTAAGCCTGAAGGTACTTTCCAGCGCAGTTCCTTGTAATTGCCCAGATCTCGCGTACGACGACGGCGTCTTTGAAGACACGCATCCTATCGTGCGCGCTCGAGCGCTCCTTTTCCAAAAACAGCTCTCGATACAGGCAGTGTTGCACCAAGCACGCGGATTTGTTTGAACGAAGAAGTGGCGCCAACGTTGTATGCGTGCGCCGATGCAGCCCTGCTGGACGGAGCCGGGGAAGTGTTCCTTATGGTCTCCAGCACACGCGCGCCACGAAACGGGCACGAGTGCTGCTGGTTATTAACCCAATATTGATACGCAGCAGCGCTTTGCTTACCTATCATGTCCAGGCAGACGGCAATAACGCTCGGTGCCCGCCGCTGCCGAGTAGCGCCGTAATTACCGCGTGCTTGGACAAACAGATCGCACCGCCGCGTGGTCTGCCCGCAGATTACGGGACACGCGCGTGTGTGTGCACGCGCATCGATATGGTGGCTGCTGCGTGCGGGGATATATAGTGGCGTGGGCTGCGAGTGAGCACACGAAAAACGCGGTGCGACGCGTGTTTTGGTGGGGGCAGTTGTTGCGCGTGCGTGCTCGGGCAAGCGAGGGATTTGGTTGGGCAAGCGTGGAAGTTCGATGTACTCCCGTACTCTCTCCTTTACGCTCGATCCGCTTTCGCCGCAGTTTACTTTGCGCGTCGTAACGGGTTTAGGAGGAATTAAATATTCCAACGCCCGGATCATATTGACGCAAGACATTCTTTAGAGTGGAGTGGAAAACGTTTTTTTTTTAAGCAGATGAAATTTTTGTACGTTTGATAACGTCGAGTTTATGTTGATACGAGGGCAACGAAGCAAGCGTTCTAAATGAGAATCATTTGTATGGAAGCTCAACAAGAGAACCTGTACCCGTCTTTAACGCTAGACGTGCCACACTTTTGCCGCCCTTTGAAATGCTCTGGAAAAAAAGTTTGCCGGCATTCAGGTGCGAACCCGGGGTTCTTGAATTTGAATGCAGCCGTCTAACCTACTACAATAGCGGTGCGTTCTGAAAAAAAAAAAAAAAACCCGCCAAACTGATCTGCGCTTGTGTTTTGCAAACACAACAAGATACAACCATGATAACGTTTTGCGCGCGCTCCTATCCCGTAAACGGACCTTACAACACTTTTCTAAACTACTCTCAAAATCTTAAACGCTTTCAGTCTTTGAGCCGAAACACATCCAGTAACTACAATAGGGGATCACAAAATACCTCAGCCAAAACTTACTGATCTACGCCAATGAGACAACGTAGAAACTTGCTAAAAAGACCTGTCTTTTTTTCCCCGTATTGGCACTCTTCGAGCGCTTGAATTACGTCATTAGAGCGATGTAGCGGCCATTGGTCGGCTTCCTTTAACTCGCAGGAAAAAATGCATGCGGTAGCCTTTTTGAAAAACATCGCCACAAAAGCAAATCTGAGCGGAATGCGGGTCTGATACGACGAGGAAATCACGTAGGTTCGCTTTGTGCTGGCGATAACTAAAGCTTTCACGGCGCTTCTAGACCCGACGTACCGAGTGAAAGCGCTTATCGGAAGTGCTGCAGAGTTCCTTTAATGATGCGGTCAAATGCAAGATCCTGCGCAGTTGAGCAATCAGGGCAGCTTCCGCCTCCGTTCGGAGCAGCTTTCACGCAGCTGGGAGTGACTACATGGCAGGGAAGGGGGTAGCTGCTCTCCCCATAACGGCGCTTGTCATTTGATCATCCCCTGACCTTGTTACGCCGCTAGCGCAGTCTTTACTGCAATAGAACCGAGACGCCCACAACCACTCACAAATGAAGAGCGAAGACGCAGACGTGTCGAGCGACAACGAGACCGGAGTCTGCCGAAGAAAGCACTGAAGGGGGCACCAGGTGTCGCGGCTTCTACCAGCAATGACAGAACAAAAGGAGACGACCAACGGCGGCGTTCTAGTGCAGCCAGGCAGCGACACTACAGGGAACTCTACCATGCAGTACAAGCTCGACGAATCAATTGCTTGTTATCAAACACCATCATAACCAAATCACGAATCATACAACTGCCAAATACTTATGGTCACAAGAAACAAAGAGCGCAGGTAAACGGTTAGCAGCTAAGTTCAATAGAAAATAGCATCTGGATATGCACGCCGATGACGCAGAATGCTACTGTCAAAGACGTGCCCACTCGAGTCATCGCAAACAGCAGCGAGAGAAACCGCGTGACAAGTAACTTAGAAAAAAGTTCCTCCAAGATGACTTCGGAAGCTCGTTTAACGTGCGCGAAAGGTGGTAGTTTCAGTCTGACGTCACAAAAGCGCAGTGAAATCACTTCGACACACTGCGTGAAGCATTTCCAGGCGATTCAAGTAAAGGAGAAGACGCATGAAAACGTAAAACAAAAGACACAGTATGTAATAAAAATAAATGTTGTATTAGCCTATCTTTCATATCTGTCTCTCCACTTCTATCAGGCCTAGGTCACTCTGGAAATTTGCGGCCCATGAGCACACGTTTAATTGACCTAATCTGAAATTACGTCCGCTCAGAGCTGCGTAGCACGCACGCCAGCAAACACTAACTATTCAAACACGTTGTAATACACCCACGTAGTGATACACCCACGTAGCGATACAGGACGTGGGGGATTAAAGTTAGGACACGTAACCCGCCGCGGTGGCACAGTGGCTAAGGCATTGCACTGCTGAGCACGAGTACGCGGGTTCGATTTCCGGCCACGGCGGACGCTTTCTGATGGAGGTAAGAAGCAAACCACCCGGGTGTACGAGATTTCGGCACATGTTTAAAGTGCCCAATGGTCAAAATTAATCCGGAGCCCTCCACTACTGCGCGCCTCTTCGCCTGCGCTGTGTCGACGTGTTAGACCCTACAAACGATCAAGTTAAGACACGCAGGATGAGCAGTAAGACGGATGTTTATTGATATGTAGACTGGGCAATGCAATTCAATCTCGAATTTAGCTGCGGGGGTAGCGACTATGTGACCTTCTGAAGAGATACCAAATGTAACTACTTACTCCCTAACTAAATGTAATTACTCCCCTCTATAATGCTTCGGCCCTAAGGGTACTTGTAAATAAATAAAAAAGGGACCCGGCAGCACTTCTTTCAACTTTTTTTCAAAATCTTAATTGCTTGCAAAGCGTAGTCAACGAACACATCCTATAATTATTATTGGGGGTCGCAAAGTACCGCAGCAAAAATTACGGCTACATTTCTATCAGATAACTTTGAATCTTGCTCAAAAGATTTTCTCTCTTTCCAGGTCTTGGGTTTCTTCGACCACTCGACTTACGCCATTACAACAATGTAGGGGCTATTAGCCGGCTTTTCTTGAGTTGTAGCAATGAACGCTTTCGATAGCGCCTTAAAAAGAAAGTCACAAAAGGGCCCACCTCCCCGCGAGGGAGACTCGAGTAAATGCGTCGC
Organism: Haemaphysalis longicornis; assembly: GCF_048455015.1. NCBI lineage: Eukaryota > Metazoa > Arthropoda > Arachnida > Ixodida > Ixodidae > Haemaphysalis > Haemaphysalis longicornis. The sequence goes on along the minus strand of NW_027526335.1, from coordinate 102,004,390 downwards.
ATAGGGGGTGGGTGTATTGCGTTAACGTTTAGTGTTTGGGGAGTTGGTGGTAGTGAATGCGTTGTATCAGCAGCTTCTTGACGTAGTTTAAATGAGTCAAGGATATAAGGCGCGTTCGTAGCCTTTCATTTTGTGTCTGTTTTGTGGCGCAGTGGGAAGAGCACCATGTACCTCGCGTTCCGCCCACAGGTAGTGAATGCGTTGTATCAGCAGCTTCTTGACGTAGTTTGAATGAGTCAAGGATATAAGGCGCGTTCGTAGCCTTCCATACTGTGTCGGCTTTGTGGCGCAGTGGGTAGAGCACCATGTACCTTGCGTTCCGCCCGCAGGGTCGTGGGATCAAAACCAGGCGCCGGTAAGTATTATTTTTTTATATATTGTAGGGGGAGGGGTGCGGACCTGTTGAGAGCGGGGAGGGTAGCGTGATGCGGGAGAGGAGGAGTGGGGGAGAGGGCGCACCTGGAACGGCTGTTGCGGACGCCGAGGCACGCCAACGCCGGGTGACATCGTGAGTTAAAGAAATGCTCTGCATTTAAAAGCAACTCAGAACGGAAAGTGTATCTTCTGCGACGAGCAAATCCCGCAGTGCCGCTCCGTGCTGGCGATAACTATAGCTTTCGCTGTGCTTCCAGACGCCATGTAAAGAGTGAAAGCGTTTATCGGAATTGTTGCAGAGTACCTCTAACCTGATTGGCGCGGAACAGCTAGTGAGTTCCCAGGCTCTGTTTATATGCATCATCCTTTCGAAACAATCATTGAAGCATTACTCCAATTCGCAGTTGTACTTTGCACCTTGGGTCTTTTAATGCATACAATTACGCTCGTGTTTACCCGAGCGTAGGGCACGTGGAACTTTGGGCACGTGACGCGCACGGGCCGTGAGATTTCTTGATCTCAGCGAGTTCCTGCGATACGGCTGGCGACCTTTCTTCTCTTGCCTATGTCTGGTTGCGCCTAGCTCTCACGGTCCCGACATTTGGAGCTCCAGTTGTCATTTCCTGGCCTTCGTCTAATTTAAACGGCAATGGTAGCTTGAGCGTCGATATTTTGATTACGTTTAATGACCTACTTCCTAATGATTTCAGTTACCGTAAAAAGGCATATTCACGGACGCAGAAATAAAACAGTAAAAAAGGAGAAAAATACAGGTCACCTCAGGGAGACCAAAAATCTTGCAATGTCGCACCTGCCTTAGCGTCTTCGCACCCTTTATGGCTACGCTTGACACATGAGCATATTTAGTGTTGACATAAGATAATAGCAATATGAAGCGTTCAGTGTATTTACAGTTTAAATTGCAAGTTGCAAGTAATGTAGTAGGAGGCCGGTTCTTTCTCGTTTAATTTTAGCCTAGCAACGGACGCCCGTTAGGTTGGGCTACGGGGATATCGTCAGAGGCGCACCGCAAACGAGGTGGGGCAGTTGTTGCTATCATCAATACGGCGACCGGCGCATAGCACTGATCAAAAATCTTTCTCTTGAATGCGCCGTGCATTCAATAGGCTTAGAAGGAGGTGACAACATTCTGGGTTCAAAAAACAGTGTCTCTGCTAATCGTTCACACAGGCAGAGGTCGTGTTTGGTGGCCTTTTTTCCTGGAGATACCAGCTCAACCTGCACCAATCAAATTGCTGGCTTTGGTTTACAGCATGCTTTACACTCTTCCCTCACTGCAAATTGTATTTACCTGGGATGACGATTAAACGTTTAAATTATGAACTCTACGGCTGCATTCATACATATTCGGCGCCGCGGGACAACTTTCGAAAGTTCGGGCTTGTCATAACGAAACTGAAGCTGCTGACAAGCTGCTCGCATACATCGTTTAGTTATACCGCAGCCCCAGCTGAGCGCCGATCGCATCAGCCTGACAGCGCGCTCACAGCGGTGTCAGTGCGAAAGGCACGCGCCGCGTCGGAGAAGCAGCCCCGGCAGACAAGCTGACGAAGACGTCCGATGCCGCCGTCGAAAGCGTCGGCGAAGGCTGCGGCCGCGGAACGCGAGGGGGAAGGAGGAGGCCACCCGGGTGCCAGCTGTCCGCTTCCCCGGGACGTTGCAACGCAGCCCACCGCGAGGCCTGGGGACGAGCTGGAATCTGCCCCTCCTTCCCTCCTCCCCTCCCCGAGCTCTACGGGACGGGCCCGCTCACGCACACTGGGCGCAGTCAGCAGCGTTGGCCGTAATTAAGGGGATCAATAAATCAATCCGCTCAATCGTGCCAAGCATCCGGCGCCGTCGACTCGCAACGCCACACGACACCTAACGACCCATGTTGGGGAGAGGGGAAAACGGCCTACATGAGGAAGCGAAATGGGCCTCGGTATCCGAGGTCGCACGGGGGTTACACCGAGGGTACGGGAGAGGGGGACAATGCTGCGCCCCCTCTCCTTTATGGTTCCCCTCCCGAGAGGGTTCTGACCCGGGCCTTCCTGCTGCACCAGCCAGAGTGGGGCGCGTTCCGAATGCCTGGCGCTGTCGGCGTGCTGTGGGCGGGAGGGGTAAATGGGGGAGGGGGAGTGAGCCGGAGAATAGGCGAACACAATTGGATGGTAACGGCACTTGGCGTATGCAGGCCGTGACGGCGGCGACGGCGGGTTTGCGTGGGCCCCCTTTCCTACTCCCCTGTAGTTTCCGCTCTCGCCGATTCTCAACCTAGCTTTCGTTCCCTTCCTCCCCTTGCTTTACCCTGTGCGTTCTTCTTTTCGTTACTTTCTGCACACGCGTTGTCTTGTGCATCAGTCAGGCACCTTCCGTCCCCTTTGCGGGGGAAGAGCCGCGATCCGCTTCGATTCCACTGTACGGGTCACTGGAGTTCCGGCTGTGTCCCTGTCGTTCCGCCTTCTTAAGAGTTTAGTTTTTCTTCTTTCCTTTTATGCCCTCCTCCGCTTTACGACTCCGATTTTTTTTTTACTTCTCACAGCTTTTATTGCTTTACATGCCCCTTTCGAAAAGTTTTGTTTAATATTCATGTCACTGCATGAATTATTCCGGCTTTCACAGCCCGTCTTCTGCTTTTTCTTGTTATTCTTTATAACGATTTTGCGCTTTTTAATAGCATCCGAGAAAGATAAACGTTGTGCAGTTGAGTTTTCAGAATCGCCATGCTTGATGGTCAGATACGACTGCCCAAGTGCCCATTCTAACAAATAAATGGGTCAAGTCAAACGGAAAGATAACATCTCATCATAACAATTTTGCTATTGATTTTGATACTTCATTATTGATATGTTTTTTGTCAATGTATGATGCTGCATCTTGCCCTTCTCTACTCTGGGAGGCAAGGGATAACACTAGTTTCTATTTGTACGATGTTTTAGAGGTTCTACACTTCAGTCGATCCAGCATCCAACACTTCAGATTAGTTTACGATTCTCCTACTGCATTATCAGATGGACGTAACATAATTTGCTATAGTATTGAAAAGCGAGTTTACTTAAGATTTTTAAATTTATGGCACCAAATTCCGCCATCGAAGCTTGTTAAAACATTATGACCGGGATTACACGCGTTCTTACCTTCGAAACTGAATTCCTTAGTTATTATTGCATCATAAAAGACAGTTTGCGTAAGGGATAAGTTGCAGGCGACAGAAAGGTGCTTGTTTGTATTGACTCAGTTTCTTGGGCACGTTTTGAATGAGAGGTAGACAGCTTGTATTCACCAATGCGGATTAGGTGCTCTCTGGTGCCTAGAATTTTGTTTTCTAATTTGACAACCGGACAACCTCTTCAGGCAAGCTAAAAAAAAATTCACGTGAGCGCAGAACAAACATCCGCATGCGGAGTGAACATAATGCGGCGAACCATGCATTGGGTTTGTTTATTTATGTTTTGTTTTTTCCGACCGGCTGCGCCGGGCTGTGTTATCTGCGTTATCCCTGTGCCAAGTGAATCGCGTGTTTCATTCTTTATAGGGAGAGTCATAGGGAGAGTGCGAGGTGCATCGATGGAGAAACCCCGCAGTCTCAGTCTCTTGTATGGGCAGCGACGATAGATGTGGTCGGCCTCTCCGTAGTGGCAGCACAACGGACGATTATCGGGAGTTTGCCATACGGCCGCCTTCCTCGGCGTCTGGTTTTGAACTACAGGGGGTGGGGCGGGCGACAGTGGGCGGCGGTACAGCGGGGCCTCTTGACGACGTGTTGGAGCAGGGCGGGGTCTACAAACAGCTGCGGAGTTGGTCATCGCTTCTGGCTCGCGGGGTGCTTCATATGGCGTAGAAGTCCTCAAAGCGTGTTGACCTTTGATAGAGAGAGAGTGTTTGGAACTAACGTCACCAGCCTTAAACAATCTGCTTTGATCTACAGTGTTCTGGATGCAATTCGACGGTTCGAGAAGCGCTCGCGCCGAGAGATAAATGTCCGCAAAGCAGACGCCGCCGTATTCAATTCGCCGACTCTCGCCTGCGCACGCCACTTTGTTGACTACTGCTTCGCCGCCTCTGTATTCTTTGAGTTGTAAGGGGAGAACAAGTTCGCCCCAATACCTTCTTTTTCCTTCAAGACAACTGCGTCATCTATGGCTTCGTGACAATTTCATATCTCGCACAGAAATAAACATGACAAAAAATTAAACGAAATTGGATTAAAAAAGGACGATGTAAATTACCATGATATTACATTTTCCTGTAGTTAATAGCGCTCCTCATGCAAACAAGAAATTATTTCACAAACACGTAAAAACCTAATTTTACCAGGAGTGAACATAGCAATAAAATAGTTCAGTTTTTCCTAACAAAACACACCTCTGACTACATAAACAGAGTAACTGCGGAAAATATTCATCACCACCAAGGCCAATTTGAAGACAGAGAGGCGAACTTATAAGGAATTTGAGAGAAAAAAGAACACTGAACTTTTCCATTTGAAATACGTCCGCCATCTAGTTTGTGAAATTCGATATACTTTTTTTCTCCGTGCATAAATATACATCTGTCAAAAAAGCAGCCGCACTTGTTTTACGGTGATTGACTGAAAACTTCTCCGTACAGCTTTGTTCGAGTGCCAATAACGGGAGCACACCGGTTAAACACATTCTTCTGCTGAAATTGCAAGGCTACTGTCGCCTCTGCAATTGAAAGCATTATACAAAAGGTCTAACTAGCTTAGCTAGCCTTCTACATGGGTACCTAACCCACCGATTGCTGAGGCACCCACCTGAATAAACTGCTCCCAAAATCTATTCATCCTTCACTAAGCCTCACCTCACTAACCCACTCACTCACTCGTTCACCCACACTACCACCCGTCTTTTTATCCGCCCTTTTACCCTCCCTCCCTCCGTCCCTCCATCCTTCTCACTCACTCACTCACTCACTCACTCACTCACTCACTCACTCACTCACTCACTCACTCACTCACTCACTCACTCACTCACTCACTCACTCACTCACTCACTCACTCACTCACTCACTCACTCACTCACTCACTCACTCACTCACTCACTCACTCACTCACTCCCATCAGCATGACTGAATTCTTCAAAGTCGTAATACCAATTCGTATTGATGCCTCAAAAGCTTGCACCATCCTGAATTACCCACAACTCCTCCCCCCACCCCCCTTTGTGATACCAGTTCACATTCACTCAAAGGGTGTGGAGGCGGCATGGCTCAGCGTCTTGTACAAAGGAATGCCCAAAGCTGTTTTTCTTGAGAAAAGAGGAGCGATTTATTGCGTCTCATTTTCCTTCCCACTCTTGACAGGAGGCAAATGTTATAGTTTGCTTCCCCTCACTATGGCAATATGTACGGCAATGCACCCTTTACAGGTCACACTCGCGCACCACGACGACTTCCAAAGATTTTGGTGGATGGCCGAAGCGCAACGGGAAGTGATGATGCACGTAGGGACTTTCTTATCTGGTGGGCGGCATTTATAACAACGCGATGTGTGTATGGGAATGCGTACTGGCATTTCTGATGTCTCATTTTTGTTGCTCTTGGTTTTTTTAAAGATGGTAGCCTTTCTGGGGATCTTTAAACGTTTGCGCCCTGTCCGTCCGTCCGTCCGTCCGTCCGTCCGTCCGTCCGTCCGTCCGTCCGTCCGTCCGTCCGTCCGTCCGTCCGTCCTTCTGTCTGTCTGTCTGTCTGTCTGTCTGTCTGTCTGTATGTATGTATGGTTGTCGCTCTGTCCGTCCATGTCCGTCTGTCTGTCTGTCTGTCTGTCTGTCTGTCTGTCTGTCTGTCTGTCTGTCGGTCCGTCCGTCCGTCCTTCTGTCTGTCTGTCTGTCCGACCGTCCGTACGTCCGTCTGTCTGTCTGTCTGTCTGTCTGTCTGTCTGTCTGTCTGTCCGTCCGTCTGTCTGTCTGGGTGTCTGTCTGGGTGTCTTTCCGTCCGTCCGTCCGTCCTTCTGTCTGTCTGTCTGTCTGTCTGTCTGTCTGTCTGTCTGTCCGTCTGTCTGTACTTCGGCGCGTGTGCGTGCATGCCCCTATGCATCTCGTTTATTGTTTTATGGCGTAAGCAGTCTGTGGGGCATGTCGGCGACATTTTCGTCTCCATCCGTCAACGGTAAGAGAGACAGAAAAGCAGAGAACAAAAAAGGATAAAGAGCGCGCAGAGATAGATTGATTGCCTTTGAGAGTAGATAGAGTTTGCCTTCGCAACGCTGCCGCTGTTGTCTGAGTGACTTCAATATAAGCGCTGCTCGCCACCTGCTTCTGCCGACGCACTAGTCACACGCCGCCAAGGCTGGTCCAATGACTCCTGTCCCTGCTTCAACGCGTTTGTGTGCAGCCAGTGCCGGGCGACGAAAGGCCGATACTGGTCGCCAAAAAAGCGAGCTACAGGCAGCCAATGGTGCTTCTAAAGCGTGCAAATGTCACCAGTGAGGCATTTGAGCTCTAGACGCTGTTTGCAAGGTGTTCACAGGACATTTGAGAAATGCCCGCGTTTCAGAGTTTTTAAGCGGGAGCAACACCAAAACATTGAGCGAAGCTTCAAGTTTGTTAGGGAAAGAAATGGTATGTTACGCGTTTTTAAAGATCTACCAATGAACCTCTGATAATTTTTTTTCTGGAATAATCCTGGTATTTTACCCACTTCGCGTTATTATTGAATTAAGTTCTGGGAAACGTAATTCGTTCCCTAGGTAATTTGCCCCTAACGTGGAAAACTAACGACGCCTTAGTGGTGCGGGACGAGGATTAAGCAGATATGCGTCATAAGTCGAAGAGACTGCGATGCGCTTACTCGGAAACAACCTACTCACAAAAACGCTCTCATCCTAGTCACGTCAGTGCGTAGACGCGAGTAGCATACACACATTTGAACATACGCTCACACGTCACGAAACCAAGGCCCCAATAGCAAGCAGGAGAAGCCACAGAAAACACAGACGTAAGATCCCGCTCAACCAACTACATAAACCCGACGCTCAAACAACCTCACTACGAGTGGCGCCGACTTTTGTTTCAGCACCCGGCTTTGTGTCCGCCAAGAAAAGTAGCAAACCGAAAGGCCGACAGCAGGCAACAGCATCGATTCTGCTCTCTGCTGGTTATTCGTTGCAGGGGCGACGGCGAAAGACCAGGGGACCCTTCTGGCATCAGTACCCGGCCACTTCCTTATACAGGCTCGCTTCCCACTGCCGCACAGCGACTACGAGCGGTTCGACGGCATAAAGAGCGGAAGAAGACGGAGAGGAGGAAAGGAAGGAAACAAAAGGGCCAGTGGCAAGGGAGCTCGGCAATGAATAACAAAGGAGCGGAATAGCGCTGCGCCGCGTTGTCTGTGCTGCCCAGTTTCGGCACTAATCGCAGCCGCCTTGTCGACGCGTGGGAGACGTCTCTGGGGTGTTGCGCTGGATTTCCCGAGCAAGATAGGAGACGCGGGAGAAGGCAGGGCACTGGCAGGGCGAACACAATGAGAGGGAAATGAAGAAATAAAGCGGACAACGGGAGAAAAAAATGAGAGAACCAGGAGGGAGGAGCCAGCGAAAGACTAGCGCGAACTGGGAGCCTTTTATGCTGAGCGTAAGGCACGGGAGTGGCAGCGCCAACGGCAAGAAGAAGAGACGACGTCGCCTGGAAAAGACGAAGGGCGCTCAAACTGTCCTCCACCGTGTCCAGGTCGTTAGCGGGCTCCACGACGTCGCTACCGCGCCCGCAGCCGCGCGCTCGTTTGAGCCGCGAGGCGAGGCTTAGCGCTACGCGCATACGCATTTTTCTGGGGTTACAGACACTGCGCGGGAGAAGATGAAACGAGGTGAAAGAAGACACAGCGTTTGGGGAAACAGGAAACAAAGAAGCGTAAAGACAACCGGGCATAAAAGCGACGTAAAAACAGAAGCTCGCGGAACGCCTTTGCGTTTTCCTTTTACTGCTTGTCATGAAGTCGGTAGTCAGTGCAAAGTAGTTTTAGATTCCCCTGGCCGACTTTCCTGTTATTCCCGGCTTGACTTCCTCCAGGTCGCAGATCAGCCGACGCAAGCGGTATACAGGATCTACAGTGACATAAAAGCTATGAGAGGCTGAAGCCTGTGGTTACTGGTTGCCCGCAGTTAGTAGTGTTGCATATAAGTGTTTAGGACGTAACGTTACCAAGTTAGTTTCAAAAGCAAAATGTTCGACTGACATCATGTTTGTTCCGGACAACTATGTCCTGCATATTGTTATTGAGGCGTAAAAAGGTAGTTTTAATTCCTACACCCGAGCAGGTTATATTTACGTGAACAATGTGCGCGGTCCTACACACGCGACCACAACACTACGAGAAAGAAAATTTGTTCGCGCTACTGCAGTGACACACCTACGAGGCGCTCTGGGGTGGAGGGCTAAATACACCGTATGCCCAAGGAGTATTGCACAATAGCCATATCCAGCCGCAAATCACGGAAATCTTTGCTGATAACAAGGCAAAACTGACACGAATGCTAGGATAAGCAAGTGAGAAGTCATGTTAACGTATGTGAACATCTTCGACAGTGTCTTCTTCGTCACGTTAACGTATCTATGACGTCACGAGGAACTTGAAAAAAAAAACTGCTCCACTAGATTATATCAAAGGCACAGAATGGGTCTGCAGAGACGTTTCTAGACTTATGAACTTACGATAGGTGACGAGAAAATATTTATTATGGCGTTTTGTTGGGCACAGTGATGGCCCGGAAATAAAGAGTTCCTGAACACACTTTTGTCATCGGGAATCGTTAAGCAGCGAATACTAAAAAGGCTGAACCGTGTATTAGCATTGTACAAAGTTTAAAGAAAATCTTGCGGGCCTTCCTGTTCTTGTGCATCATTCCTTGCCTAAATCTTGTGTGCCATAAAAAAGCTGCCTTTCTGTAGTCCCCGTTAAGACACTCCAAAAGAGCGCTTTGATAACCTTTTCGTTACGTGAAGTAGGAAAATCTAGGAAGCGGCGGGGGTGAGTTGTCAATACTTGGCGTTTGTTCGTGCTAAGTATATAGTAGGTAGCTTTACAATAGACAACATGAACGAGAGCTTGCCGTCTTGTTTCTGTCATTTGCTCTCCCGTTCACTCGTACCTGCTAAGGCGAAGACTTCGTAAAGCACTGTAATATTGTCACAGGAAGACAAGAAGAGGAGAACATGCCGCTGTGCTCTCAGTCCTTGAGGTCGAAGATGTGTGTGCGCGCAGCCGGCAAGGGCTATTTCGTGGCCGCCATGATGTAAATAATGTAAATAGATCGCTCATCGTTTTCATTGGTTTCATCTTTGTCTTGCCGCCACGTAACATTTTTGTTAGGGGTGCGGTGTTCATTCCCATTCTGACACCCCCCTCCCGATAAATCGCTCTGTCTCGGCTACTGAAGCGGTCGGTCTTCTTCAGGTTCTTGTACCGCGTCGGACTGCCCTAGCCCCAGTGCCTCAGCTTATGACGAGCCGAAATCGTCCGAGAAGTGACAAGCCGTGGTCTGACAAAACGACAATGCCGCTACCCTGCCCGCTCGCTGCCGCGGCGCATCCAAGGGCTTTGGACGTCGCCTCATGGCGTCGGCGGGCACCGCTGTTCCGGGGCCGGTGTTTACGAACTCGACAGCCTCATCCGTCGCGCCAACGATGTTTTCACTGCCTATTCTCATTTCGTCTTTCGTACTCGACACACTTGCCCACCTACCAAGGCCTCGACAGGGACAGTCTCCTTCGACTGCGGGGCTATGTCACAAGAAGACGACGACGATGAAGGGAGTGGAACATGCTGTCATAGAGGCCCAACGTCCAAGGAAGAACAAGCTGAGAAGACGCTAACCCAACGCGGGCTCTGCCATGGCAGACGAGTAAAACTGTATATACATCATTCCCCCATCCCATTGCCCATGTCCTTTGTCTTGCTGCCTAAAATATCTTGTACCATCATCATTTTTTATCTTGGTTTGTCTCATTTTTTTCTGCCACCACGTAAAAAAATCGACAATGCTGGCTCAGCCGTTAAGACGATTTGCAACAACGCACATGTTATTAGGTGATAACCTCGCAGGACCTGTATTTTTGGTAAAGGTGGCTTGAATAATTTTTGTGAATTATAAACTTTAGCTAAATTTTAACGAGCCTCATTTTGTCCAAAGTTGTTCTGAAGGGCTCCAAATGATGTACCTGTTAACCCAGATATGTGTATGATACAGTACAGCTCAAATGTGAATTTTAGACGTGGTGAGAGCACGTATATTCATAAGACAGCCAAGCTGCTTTCGATGTACTCAAGAAATCGTGGAGCTGCGTTTTGTGTCTGTGATACATACATTTGCATTCGCAAAGAAAGCAGCCCGAATGACGCTTTGACAATCATGTCATCCAGCCGCCTCCCCTAATGATGACACCAATTTACCTTGCTTCTCAATTAGGTAACTTTTTTAGCCTATCGCATTGATAGAACAATCTTTTATTAACGTAGAGACCAGCCCGGTGGGATTTAACCCCCTACAAGTGTCTCCCGTAGCGATTGCTAGCTCGAATATACATTCAGAAAAGAAAGTCGTCAGTCTAGCACGCCAAGGAAAGAATAAGGAAAGTAGACTGACTATTGCTCAAACGTAAATAAATGTTTTAAAAAAGTAAAAAATGCAACTGGAAATAACGCGCCATAGTAAAGACCGAACCCACGACCATTTTTTTTTATTTCATAAGTTAGCTGTTTAGCACAAGGAAAACAATGTGTACAGAGACAGTCCGGATTTCCGAAGACATTAGAGCGGGGGGCCATGGTGTGGACGTTGTATCCACGCCACAATATCTGGTGGACATCCGGGGCGCGGGCCGCAAGAGGCGATGTGCACGAGGCGTGAACTTCGCTGGGCAGGGCAGCGTCACATCAAATACTGTGCAGTAGCCTGCTAAACAGGAGCTGGGCATAAGATGCACGTCGGCTCAAATGGGGCATGGTACTGAGGCGGCCTGGACATCGTCACAGCCGGTGTGAGGGCCACGTCCAGGCGAAGTCGTCAGAACAGGACCTCATGTCCGTACAGCGCAGGGTTTGAGAGAGCGCGCGGAGCGCCGAAGACATTCTTTTGCACTGGCTAGACTAATAGCCGCTGAGGAAGGTCACAGAAGAGCGGGATAGTGCACACGCACGGGGTGCGTACCGGTGTCTCCAGCACGTGTTGCGTGGCCGCTGTTGCTTTAGCGACATGACAAGCGAACAGGGCAGTGGTAAGTGTTTACTACATACTGAATTCCTAGAACAAGTTCACAGGACGCAAGAATACTACGAAGCTTTCGGACAGCAGTGGATGAATCAGTGTTGCCGGTACTTTGTGGTGTTCTGCATGGGTGGCGGGCCACTTTTCCGTCGTAATGTGGGTGCACGTCATTAAACCGGGAGTCATGTTCAGAAAAAATAGAGCCTGGCAAGCCCTCGAACGCATAATCAGAAGGTTGTGGGCTCTTCTTCCGTCCCACGGCCTTCGAATTATACGCTCGAGGTATTACCAAGCCAAAGGTCAAGCACAATAAAAAAACCCACAGGGGAAGGTCTTTGTTCGGTAGCTTCCCTTTATCTCGCAAGTGGGGGGTCACGGAGAGCAATGGCATCCTAAAAGGGCAAAAAAAAAACGAATTGTCTGTAACTCAGATTTCCCTCTTCTGTTGTAAGTTTTTGTGAACGGTGCTGAGTGAATGGCAACAGAATAGTTATAAGTTTCAAATATAAAGATTCTAAATCGGCCTAAATTCTAACGTCAATTACATACATAGTTTTCCGTGACAACATTTCAGTGAAAACAAAAAAAAAACGAGAAAATGCTGCTACAAACTCGGTCCAATAAACCGCAGTCGGTACAGTCAGCATATTAGAGTGGTCATAATAAATTCCTTCGGGGTCGATTCTTACTACACCATGCCTTGCACAAGAAATTTTTTCCCCATTTGGCCGCCATCGAAAACGTAGTTAGTGGGAAATTCAAATCGAGATGGCGAAGGATGGATGCAGTAGTAAAGTTCCTTACCGTTTCCCCACTATGCTGGTACCAGAATAATAATCTTTGCCAGCATGTCAGAGGAACCCATACCCGCGTAATGGGAACTTCATCATTATTGGAAGTTTATTATGCATAGACGGAAGATCTGCCGCCTGAAAAAAAAAACGAAAATAATGAAAGAAAGAAAGTGTTATAGATAAAACATAATAAAACCTACATAGATCAATGGGTAGGCCAAAGACGAAACAGCGTATGGGATATTCAAAACCAGTTAGCGAAATGATGAGTTTTAATAGAGCTTGACTGGCTGAGATCTCATTCTGATCACATAGCGTTAAAGCTGAAAGGAAGAACAACAAACAAAAACTTTGGGCAGAAACCCCTTATCGGAGAATATCCATATAAGGCCTCGCATTATTACATGAATGGCCTTCACATCTCCACACAACGTATTACTTATGTTTTGTTGTGTTTGGGGTCGCTCCCGACGGTGCGCGAAAAATGCATTTCATCTTTTGTTCCAGTTCTGGTTTATCTCGCCTCCCATCAACCCGGGATTTTTACCAAGAAATTTTTCTTTATTGTATAAGAAGGCAATCTGACGTAAATTTTTGGGGTAAACAGGTGATGCTGAAAATTTGTTTGCGTACTTCTATTTTTTTTTTTTTTCTCAAATCTGCCAAAGCCTACCATCCCGAAAAGCAATCTCGACGGATATGGACCGTGCTGCTACTGGCATTAGTTTGCAGAGATTTCATCTTTATGCCGCGGCTTCCTATTATAATGGGTAGATAGATGGCGCTAGTAGGTTTTCACTCCAGGAAAAATCCCAGCAACCCAAAAAGCATGAATTGCTGAGTCTCGAACACCCCAGGTTAGTATTCAAATAACGGCACTCAATAAACAACAACGACGAAAACCAAACAAACCGTTTACGTCGATGCAGCTCAGAAATCGTAATTTACTATAATCATGCACCCCTGACACAAACCTTTCGCGACAGTGGTTACGAGCGCTCGGCTCCCATCGCTATATCATGTAAACATTGCTTGACCCAGCCCACCATCCCCGCCCGAGTGTGCCGTAGTCCCTGTAGAGGCTTCCGTCTGCTCTCGGTTTCTTGTTTTCGTTCGCCGGATAAACACGGCAAGCGAGCACTCGATAGCCGCTGCTGTCGCTGTGATGGCGGAAGGGAACGCCTTTCTGCTTGAGCAAGCCGTTTCTAGACCATCTGCACGCCACTAGCGCGTTACGGGTCGATGCCGGAACCACGTGGCGGCGTTCTTTCTCCGAGACTCTGTCTAGCAGCAAACATGTTCGTGTCCAGAATCAGCCGATATAATCGGGCCAACAACGTTTCCCACGTGCCTGCGACCAAGTTCTGATTTCTTTCTGCTCGAAATAATAGTCTAGCTGAGTGCTCAGTCTAGTAATTACTTTCAACGAGGGGTAGCTTTGCAGCTATCGCTGCAAATGCCAAACCCCTGCTGAGCCTTCGTGAAATCATACCGCTGCCCCCCAGAGAGAGCGTAGTGGAGAGTGAAGGCGGTCTTCTAAACTTCGAAACACACCCGCGCAGTCGAAACGCCGGAGCTTACGCAACTTCCGCCCCTTCTGCTCTGTGCTGCGGCTGGGCGTACCTTTCCCCATCACGGTGGCTGTTTGGGTATAAATAGGAGTGCGTTTAGCCCCACTCGGCTACGCCGTTATATGATGCTTAGTGATCCCTCGAATTAAAAATAAATCGAAGTGCCCAAATAAAGAATGCGAATGTGCAACAATTCCTAGTTTAGGGGAGTTTGAAAATTGGCGGAGCCGTACTCCACAACCAAGAGTCCCTTGATTTATCCCAGGAGTGATGGCTCCGAAATACATATAGTTTCTTTAGAGGTAAGAAAGTAGCCATGTTAAAATATCTTCCTTAGATAGGAGGCTGTCCCTCTTACGATTAATCTTTTCTCTACCAGGCTTTAGCCGAGAGGTTAACCACCGCCGTTCGTCGTCTGCTAACGAAGAGGATACTTTCCGGGAAGCGTTTTCTTTTCTTTTTGATGGGAACACTTTCGGGTTCAGATCTCTTCAGAAAAATATAATTACGAATCTTTGTGCTTGAAGACCATGTTAATGAGAAAACCTGGAGGCGTCCGGAGAAACTAAACACGTTTTACTTTTCCCTCTTTGTAGTTGTTTATTATATAATATATGCTCTCAAAATGTATACGGTCAACCTTTACACTTCTTACAACCTCTACTTTTCTTACTTACCCTTCTTACTCTTCTTTACTCTTCTTTACTTACTTAGTTGGCTAATTAAGCACATTGTGGACCGGGCAGTCGTGGTGAGCCAGCGGTCCAGACGGGATTTTATAACACAAGACAAGGCAGTAGACACACGCAGGCACGCACATACACACACAAACACACAAACGGACACAGACAGGAACACACCCCTAGACACGGATATAAACAGACACGCGAAAGAATTTATATTACGGCGAAATCCTTAGGTGACTCATTCAACGCGAAAAGTGACCGTAGTCGTCGTCGTCGCCCTTCGACATGAATGCTACCAGAATGAACGTTGCTGTAATCAAAAATAGAATTGTGGTCGTGTGGCATTTGAACCTGAGCCAACAAAGCAGTAGCCAAGTGCTCGAACCACAGCGCGAACCCGGCACTCCGCCAGATTGGAACAAGCGTTTGCCTGATGCGTGTGCCGTGACATGTGCAAGCAAGAACACGCGCGTAAAAGAGGGGCACGCAAAAAATCCCGGGCCATCCCCACTCAAGGGAAACATGGGGAGGGGCGAAGCATGCAGTTTATAAGTGTATTCTTGGCGCCTTGGCGTTTTTGCCAACGGACATGAAATTGCTGCGGTGTAGAAGTATACAGCTTTGCTGTAAAAGTCCCTTGTCTTTGAATCACTAAGCTCTCTAGCGCGAGGCGTAAGCGAGTGTCCCTGCGTTTTTTAGTGCGTGCTACGTTCTATCGCGAGGCGTAAACGAGTCTCCCGGTGTTTTAGTACCGTGACTACATGAGACGAAGGAAGATTACGACGACGACGACGACAGGAGACGCCAACAGCCCCAGCCCCTAAGGGGCTTTGCCCCTGAAACAGTTCGACATTGGGGATACTGCAGCGTGAAGTTCGGCCAGAATGCCTGTCGGAGAAACTGGCGTTAAAAGACGGAGAAAAGGAAGAAAAATCCCGCGCCGGGCCATCTCGACTAACGTGAAACCTGGGGATGGGCGAAGCATGCAGTGTATGAGTGCATTCAAAGGTTGGAAGCCTTCGAGGAAACGCCGACAGCAGGATTCCCTAAGGAGCTTCGCAGCTAAAAAAGACGCTAATGTAGCATGTAAGAAGTTTTTATAATCGCTAGGCTTTCGCCCTAAACAACATACGCAGACTTAAGGGACCGAGGATTTTTTTTTTCTGCGATAGTCTAGGAGTGAATATCCCTACAATGGCTATTCTTTTTTTTTTTTTTTTCAAAAATGAAATTCTTTGTAGGCGTATTGAAAGACTGGTTTGGATGAATGAAGTAAGAAAACCACCAGCTTAAGGCAGTAAAAGCTTCCAAAGAGCCGTACACCGCCAGCCGTGTCTTCGCCCTTCTAGTTTTGCGATGGCGTGTTCCGCGATCCGACAGAGCTTTTTCTCGTCTACGTTGCGATCTCCCGAACGTTCTTCCATCTAGGCCGGAGCTGGATTAAAAGCATCATTTTTAGCACTAAGCCCTAGCTACTCCCCATCGTTTCTCTCTGACGGGCCTCGATTAGGGCGGCCAGCGTCAAAAGGCCGGGAAATGTCCTTCCGGTACTTGTGCTTTGCTTCGGGCCATGCTCGTACAGCACGGCGTGGGTGGTAATAGCGAGGAGAATGCACGGCTGACCTTCTGCCACCGCGTTACGTTATTGCCTCGCGTAATGCACGGTGCCGATCGATTGAGCTTCGAGGTAGCGGCTGGTCGAGGCGTTGGAACAGGAAGGTTGGCAGGCGTTGTGGAGCGTGCGTGTCCCGGGATTTGCGTCAAATTTGAATCAAGTTCGCGGGCCCGGAGCACAGCCCAACGCACCGGGAATGCTATCCTAATCCCGCGAGAATGAAGGGTGCGTAAACTTTATTTTTGTTTCCGGGGAGAAAAAATCGCTCGAAAGGGAAGTTGCGAAGAGCTTAAAGTCGCTTTGCCACCCAAATTGGGTGATTACGCAGAGTGATGGGCTTCTACTGGGCCCTTCTCCTGTGGGCCTTAATACCTTCCATATCGAAATAACGTGATGCTCCCGAATAAAAATGAAAGAATGAATATTTTTTTTGGAAATGGGAAGCCCGAAGTTAAGTTCCTGTTTGTGGAAAGGGTTGCAAGGTTAGAAGAAGACTGGGTAAATAAAGCTTGTTCAGGGCAGATGAAAGGTGTTTACTTATGCACTTCAGGGTGGTTTGCGCTCAGTGGCGCACCTACGCGGGGGGGGGGGGGGGGGGGGGGGGTAGGGGGTGGAATTCCCCATCTCCGAAGGTCCGTCGACCCAACACCCGTTCCCCCTCTTCCACCGAACCGACAACCGAAGTTGACCGAGCGAATTTAATGCAGTCTGTGAAGCTTTTGTAGTTGGACATTCTAAGTTAGATCTCGCAAAGAATATTGTTTTACTGGTATTACAAAAAATGAAAGAAGAAAACTCGAGCACGAGATTTTAAGACTATGTGCTTTTATCTCTGTGCGGATCAACTTGCGCATACCTTTATGTAGTTTAAGAAAAAGAACGAGAAATTTTCGTATTCCCAGAAAGATTGTCCGTGGGTAGGAAATTGCTGAATGAGGAAGAGTCTCTGGAAGGTGTAATTTAATCTGTAGCCCCCCACCTCCCTCCCTCTACTGAGCATCTCATAAACAACGTTAAGCCGCAATAACAGTTTCTGTAGGGCCACACCACTTTCTCAACTTTCGTGCGCAACCGCAGTCCAGAGATTCCAATCATTCATCTACTTAAAAAAAAAGGACCGTGAAATTTTCAATAGGTCAGGACTCAGTGTGTTCCAACTTGTTTTTTGACCTCAAATCAAGTCTAATAAGACCAGATCGAAGTTATTTTATTCTGTTTGAAAATTAAAACAACTGTTTTTTTTTAAATCTAAACACTGTACCAGCTGTAATAACCCTTCCTTTTCCGTTTAATAAAAAGGATCAGTATTCCTTCATATATAGCGTCTCAGTTTATAACATCCTAGCGAGGAAATGGGCACCGTTGCGTGCGCAGTTTAGGAAAACCAATGAACACGGATAGCAGTGATGTCGTGCTGAGTAGGCTTCCAAAAGTATGGGTCAATTTGACAACCAAGCGCAAATTGTGCCAACGGATACTGACAGATCTCTTTCACTTGGAGGTAGATCGAATTTTCGTAAACTTTCGCTTTCAGACATACTACAAGTTCCGGTTCCATGTTTGTTGCTAGACACTGGCTTCGTTGTGCAAACCATATTTTGCAGTTGGTATACACGTGAACAGCCTTTTCTTGCATCTGTTATATCAGCGAAGAATAATCAACCGTACTGCAAAGTTTCGTTTTTCTTTCTGACTTTTTGGAAAAGTAAGGGTCACAATAACACGGCACGTGCTTTACGCTTTGCTTGACTTCATCAGAAAAGAAGGCCTTCAGGAATGCTTTACTGCTATTTCCGTCCCACCCTGATCTCCCGTCATCCCTTCCTTCCAATTTCACTTCCAAACTCGGGACCGAGGCTTCAGGCAATGGCAAAAGGGCTTCCCGTGTCATTTTTTTTGTTGTTGTCGTTATGTAAAGGAGCGCCATTATCATACTCCTCCTGCAGGGGAATTTTATGTTATGGCGATTGCTATGACGCTTAAGTTTTTTGTGTGAAAAATAAGAAAAACTTGATAACTAGCAATAGCTTAATGTGGGCCAGTTGGTTCGACATGATCACAGGGTTTAAAGGCGCGAGAAAGAACGCGGACACTAGAAGAGAAAAAACAACCAAAACAACGAAGCGCCAAAAACGACGTTTGTCTTGGTTGTTTTTTCTCTTCTAGTGTCCACGTTTTTTCTTGCGCCTTTAAACCCTGTGATCTTGATAACTACTTTTTATCTTCTTTATTTATTTATTTATTTATTTATTTATTTACTTACGCTTGTATTTACTCTTTTGTATTTTGTATTTATATAATAATATATTTTATATTTTTTGCCAACATTTTAAACCTGCGCCTCCACCCTCCCCCCCCCCCCACCCCCCACCCCCCACCCCTACCCCCGTGAAAAATGCGGGGTGCGCTAATGTTCGCGCTCACGGGGTAACCCCGCAAACACGTTTTAGAGTTGGCGAAAGCACTCTAGAGATAATGAAGAATAAACCGTACAGGCGGAAGCCTCAACGCACTCTCAGGGGTCATTTGTGTATCGTGCAGTGGCTGAACAGGCAACCCTGGATTGAGCAGTGAGGTTTGCGGTATGTCTGGAAAAGAGGCGGTGAGGCAGGTCTCGCGAATAAAGCACACGCCGTTGCGGTTCCTTGAGTCCTCGTATGAGTATAAATTTCTTTTCACCCCGTTGGAGCTGATTCGTTTGGGAGAGGTAAAAAAAATGACAATCATGTGCCACACCACTTAAGGAGACCATATTTACGACCGACGTTTCTGATCTTGTTGCTGAGACTAGTAAAACTATATATAATGGCGTTTATTTTCGTAACTTAGGTTACGCGATAACTAACGTTGTAGTTTGGGATAGTTGGTTAATCATAAACCAGTGAAAACAGTGCTCAAACGGCGACAGTAAAAGACAGCAGCGCTTGCGTATGTGTACTTCTTTTGCTGTATTCATTCAAGCGCTGTTTTCACCGCTTTACGCGATGACTTCGTGGGAACACCGACCCCACTCCTTTAACTGGTTTTGATCAGTCGTGCGTGGTGCTTGCTGCGGTGTGATTCCGGATTTGGTGTGCACATGACCGGCAGCTGGCTGTCGGTGTGTCCACGTCATGTCCTTCAACCTGAGGTATCCAGTGTTGCACGTAGGCTTCTCTTTGGAAGCCAGAACACAGGAGCGTTTTATGCTTTTCTCTGCGCTTTATTACGGGGCTCGCATTCTTCGATATTGCGCGGCGCGTGCAGCTCATTTCCTTCCACCACCCGTCCTGCTCCTTCTCATCTCCAGGAGCCCCCTTCCTCGCGCTTGCTTCTCTCTCTCTCGGCTCTGCGGTCTCCGACATAATCTCGGCTATTTTACAGACGTGTCACATCCGCCTGAAGCAAAAGAGGGAAGGCGGACCAGTCGGGGCTACACAGTACTAAGACTACCAGAGAGCTAGGTCAGCAAACGTTTAATTAATTCTCGTGAGGACCTTGTTCTTTCAGTTTGTAGGTTCAAGGACTAGAGTAAACTCCTTCACGTAAACGTTAAATATGTCTGCTATCTTTTGTAGTTCCTTAAAGAACATTTTTACAATTCCAACAGTGCTAGCTACAACATTACTTGCACAGACGAGGGGGGAATACGAAAACTAGACATAACTAGTGCTGACGTGACGTACGGGTACCCGCCGTTAATTAAACCATCACCCAACGCCGGCATACCACTTTTTATAGCTAGCGGAAAGTGTTTTAACAGTGGGGTTGTTTATGCTCTTGGTTGCGCAGTCCATACCCAGAATAAATACCGAGAAAATGACCATCGCACGTTCCCACGGGGGGGATTGGCCAGGAATTTAATGCGCCGGCGACACAAAACTAATTTAGAAACTTAAGAATTTGAACGATGGAAGAGCTTATAATCACAAGCTAGAATTGGTAACAAAATTCGGAAGTAGAGGTTGGTACAAAAGAATGAGGTTTTTGAACAGGAAAAGAACAAAAGCTAACAGGGAAGCGCCTAGTCTCAGATACGTATACAGGCTTGCGGAAGGGCTTGCGCCACGTGAGGGGCTCGCAAAAAGAAAGGCAGTGTCTAGAGTGCCGTCCGACGGTATTATAAGCACTCCAATATATCGACGTCCACCGGCGTTTTGCAACAAAATTGCCGCGTCTGGCACTACATCGCTCTAGATAACGTAAAGCTAGGCGACCTAACCTAAACATAACTTAACTTGACCTAACGCACACAAAGAAATCACTTAAAACATCAAAAATAACCGAAGCCATAAAAATTAGAGTTCAATTTAAAGATGAAAAAAAAATAACCGAGGCAAAATTGCAGGTGTCGAACCACCGTCCTTGGGGATCAAGAAGCTAAGACGTATCCTCTACACTACAACGACACACTCTTCGGCCTGCGATAGCGTAGTCTTAAGTATTCGAACGTCGTCAGACGGCTCTCTAGACACTGCGAAAAAGGCCAGAATACCACATGGGGGATTGGTCAGGAAATGGCTGTCGTCTGCTCCTGACTTCCATCGCTCGGCGTTGCTAGGGGCAACAACCTGCGCTCATAAAACGCGGATCCACCACGGAAGCGGCGGTAGAAATCTCTCTGACTCTTTGCCGCGCATTTGAGGAATGCAGCAACCGAAGAAGATCTGGACGTCCGAAGAAGAGGCGTCTTATTCGGAAGCGGGCCGCGCTGCCAGACGACAATGCGATTGCCCAGAAGGAGACAAAGAACAAGCGCAGGTCTTCAAAGGCGAGAAAGCGCTCGACAAAGACTTGGCGGCGGTGGACGATTGAGTATACGAAGACTGAAGTGGGCACTGTACAAATAAAGCACTTGCATACTTCACTTTGCGTTTAATTTGGTCTTCTGCTGACGAACGCCATATATGTACACAGGGCAAATGGTTCTCAGTCACTTATATCATGTGGCGCTCGAGAAGTTTAGCTTAGTGAGACGAACATAGCTCTGCTGGGACATCAGGCTTTCACCGTTGTGGAAGCGGTGTTTGATTTATTTATTTTTTTTTTGGGGGGGGGATCAAACATGTACCATTGTATTAATTTCACAGAGCTACGGTCATCGAACAATTTAATTTCCTAACTAAGTGCAAGCGTACGCCGGTAAAAAAAGAGTAATTAATTGCGTCGCCGGTACTCTCCAGCTGTGTACTCATTTCTACTGCATGGACGCGCTTACCTAGCAGCGTACATGAAGACCTAGATATGGATGTAATATTTACGAATGGTGTAGTTCACTTTGATCCTAGCTACAATCACAACTTCCCCATCACGATATCATTGGCCAGACGTCATGATCCCAAAAACCGTAAGTTCGGTGCTTCAGTTGCATATTTACGTCATCGGATACGCCAAGCTAATATGGCGACTATACGCAGCGTCTGCCCGGTATTCTCCTTGGTGGATATTATTTTCAAATTTTTAATAAAAGATTGACCAGTCAGAGAGAGAGAAAGAAGGAAAAATGTTTCAAAGCACTCATATATTTTTTACAGAGGCGGACTTCAGTTTTTAATAACAATTAATACTTCCCATTCTTTAACTACAAGCTTGGTTAAGCAGGCAGATGCTGATTGTATAATTTAACTTTATCGTCTCGTCATTCTTCAAAGCAGCTAGAAGTGCATCCCGCTTTTATTAGCCGGCGCTGTCGAGAAATGGCCGCCCGACGTCTTGATTGATATCTAACAGACATGCAGAGAACCATTTACGCCAAAATAACCTGCCAACTTAACCATTACCATTGCTGCCCCTAACGAGCAGCCTTTTTGTTTACAGACGTTGGAAGGACTAAGCGAGAGGCATCGATCTTGTGTATTGAACGGAATACATGCCCGAGTTCATAACCATCATAAACACTGCTACGTTTGAACTCACGAACCTCGGGTGATTTTTTTTACTACGCCAGAATACACCATGAATACACGGGAACGGCACGCCTTACGAACAGCTGGGAAAGCACGTTACCTCAACGATGACTAGCTCCCCCTAACGGTCGCGAGGCACGAAAGCGGGCGCACGAAGCCCAGTGAAGGATGTTCTTTGTAAGTGTTTCGTGAAAAAAGGGAGCCCTGAAAACAAAAGGTTACTTAAAATTGAAAGAACTGCTTTTTGTAGCTCCCTGCGGTGAATTATAGCCGCCGAAGACTTTTTTCTTTCTCTTTACAAAAAAAGAGTAAGAAATCTTGAAAAATATTTAAATTTTCCGCTGCAAAACATCAGCAGTAACATAACAGTGGCATTATTAAAAAACAAGGTGTCTGGTCGTAACTCTATGCTACCTTTAAGGCTGTGCGATCGTCGGGGCTTACTCCGTTACTTTTATTCTATTACTCGATATCAAGTAGTACAAAGTTTTAGCGAGGAATTCAGGCTGACGACCCTATCACTACGTTGAGTTTTATTTAGTTTGCGTACTCAGTGAGTCCAATGTGGGGTTGTAAACGATTAGAAATTCCTGCCTGCTGTCACATAATGGGGTTCTTCGAACCTGCATCAAGTTTCGTCCGGTACGCATCCAGAGCCATCTACTCTTCACTTGGAACACTCCTATGTCCTTTGGCAGCTGCTGAGAGAACTTCGCTGTTAGGCCTGAGTACCTAAAGGTGTATTATCGGGTTTTGACGCGAACGGCATGGATTCGATACCCAGCGATGCTAAATTTTCTTCCAGAAAGCCGCATTTTCTCACAGTAAAATGTCCTCGTTGATCAATTCTGCGCGTTCTTCTCGTAAATAAGGGTTGGTTTAGGGGTGGGGCGCGACATGTCAACACGTTGAAGCTAACTTTCGGCAGCGCACCTAAGTTTCCGGGCATGTACGTATCCCAGAACGGAAAACCGCTTCTGCGGGAGCAATATAATTACGGAAGACGGCTCTACCGTGTGTTTTATCAGAATAATCTTGAAAGAAATTATGTGACTCTGGGCTGCTCAAACGGCCGCCTGAGCGCGGGGAGTTTTATCGCTCGCAGGTGTCATGCATAACGATCAGTCGCAGTTTAATACAAATTAAAGAAGCCGCTCGTAAGGCTTTCCAGTAGCGCCACAAAGTTACTGTGGAACCAGCAGCCGCATGTTTGTCTGCTAAATTGAAACTCCAGTGATTTAGAGTTTCATTCAGGCAATAAACTTAGACGTCCGCTAAACTACACACAATCGTGTTTGGTGTAGCACACTCGTCTGGCTTCGCTGCCCAAATTTACGTTCATTCTTTGTTAGCTATGTAGCAGTAGAAGCATCGTTTCGAAAAACACCGGTGTCGGAGCTGTCAAAGAGAAACCCCGGCTAAAGTAGACGAGTGAAAAGATTGACGAGGAGAGCTTGGGGGAGGGGGGGGGGAGTATGTGAGAGGTGGGAGGGAGTGAAAGGAGAGGAGGCAGAAGGCGGAGGCTGGGTGAAGGGTCTTCATCATTATCATCAGGAGCAGCAGCAGCAGCAGCCTGTCTACGCCCACTGCAGGGCAAAGGCCTCTCCAATATATCTCCAATTATGCCGGTCCTGCGCTAACTGCGACCAATTTATCCCCGCAAACTTCTTGATCTCATCTGCCCACCTAACTTTCTCCCACCCCCTGACACGCTTGCCTCCTCAAGGGATCCGCTCTGTTACCCTTACTGACTAACGGTTATCTTGCCTTCGCCTTACATGCCCTGCCCACACCCATTTCGTCTTCTTAATTTCTACTAATAAGTCCTTAACACGCGTTTGTTCTTTCACCCACTCTGCCCTCTTTTTGTGAAGGGGACGTTAACCAAATAACTAACACACGGAGTCGCCCTGCAATCCCAGACATACTCCCTTCGCACGTCAAGCCGAATGATCGGTATAATTTTTTGCGCACAATCCGGGTAAGACACCGTTGCAATGCCATCGTAAAGAAGCATCTTCCTTTTCAACAGGTAATGCGCGTGTCACCGTGAGGCAATTCCTCTTTGCGACATCAACGCTTATGTGTAGATCTTCATGCAACCAAAAAAGACATCATATTTCGTTAGCTGTGCTTCACCACTCACCAGGTTCTCCTCCCTGGCATATTCTACATGACTCGACAAACGTGGCTTGCTTGCGCAAACAACATTAGAATGATGGCTACAAATACCAGCAGGGACAATTTAGGTTAAGCTTAGGGATCCTTCTGATGCCCCTTCCTTCACTTTTCCCGCACTTTACTCCCTTTCCTGCGATACTTTACCCCCCCCCCCCCCCCCTTTCAAAACAGCAACACTGCACACTGTTTTTAAGCTTCAAATTGTAAAGCTGGCTTCTGATAGCGCACAGCTCCAGCAAATCATCCCTTTAGCCGAACGTTAACTGAGGAATACAATTTCCTACGGGTCTTTGTTAAAATTATTATGACGACAACGACGACGAGGAGGATGATGATGGGGGGGGGGGGGGGGGGGTAAAGAGAATTTATTATAACCTACATGTCAAGGCGCAGCGACTAGTGATAACAGCGCTTCCCTAAGTACAGAAAATTATCCAGTCAGTTTTCATGTAACGTGGTCATTCTACACATTGCGCAAAAATGTTTGGCGTGGGCAACAAGCTACTGCAAATGAAGTCACATAAAGTCCACCAGAGTTCAAAGAAAGAGTTCATAAACTATACTGAACTCAGTACGGCACTAGGGAAACACTCAGGATGTTGCTCCTGACCACTATAAAGCGCGTAGACCAACGCAAAAGGAAGGCTTCTTCCCCTAGAGCTGCCAACTCATGCTCCAAATGACTCATGAGAATCGACCGGACACGCCACAGCAGAGGGTACATTGCCCGTTGCGGCCGGGCTCGAAGACATGCAGCACCACGATTTCTCCGCAAAACGAAAGCACCAGCGCACATCAGAAAATTCACCAACACATCATTTGAACGAGTGTTCATTCGAAGTGTGAGTCCGAACATCCGGCTTAATACAGTCCAAAACGTTGCCGCTACACGACAGTGAAACAAGGCATGTTCTAACGTTTCAGTGTGGCCGCAGTGTGGACACCATGCGGAACGCACAACGCCGAATCTCGCCAGACGGTCACATGTCGGGAGAACTTCCCAGCCACGTAGCCATCCAAAATCCCGAATATCAGTCGGAAGTGCCGCCGAAGTCAGCTGATGCCACCGGACACCGCGTGACCTTCCTATCTGTTGGTTGGCTAATTGGGTTATTGCCAATTTTTCGCACACTTCACTTGCCGTACTTTCCCTAAAACTTAGGCTTGTCAAGGAAGACTGGAGATTTCGCAATGTTTTTATAACGTACGCGTAAAATGGCGGCGGATGCTCAGCTGAAGGACCGGCGATGTGCGCGTCATAAAATAATGACCGGGAAGTTCCCAGAAAGTACTGGAGCAGCGCCTTTCCTGGGTACTCGTCTGAGTCCACAAGGTCGATCACCGCCCGTACCGCCAGCGCGCTGCTCATAGTTTGCAAACAAGGCAGACTAAAACCACCCATTGACTTGGGCAGCCTCAGCAGCGCTCGTGACACTGTTTCCGTCTTGCCCGCCCAGAAGAACGATCCAAACTTCGTTGCGAACTGTCGGGTGAAATGGCGCGGTGGTTTTGCTACGCGTGCTACATAAAAAAGCGCTGCCGAGACGGACGACTTAATTATGTAGCATCGCTCTGCAAGGGAAAGCTTGAACTTTCCTGCAACTGCAAGACGTTGCTCCGCAGTCTCAAGGAGGCGCTTCCACGTACTACGCACCACTTAACCCGAGGCATGAAAAACCACACCTAGTACTCGAACACCCGTCACCCATTCTACGTCGCCCGCCAAGCCAGACGCAAATGTGCCGAAGCGCACCGCCATACTTTTTCCCCTGTTCAGTCGAGCTCCAGACAGCTCACCGTACTCCTGAAATAGCCGCATAAACGCTCGGTAGCTGTCCTTGTCCCGAATGAACAGGGACACGTCGTCCGCATACGCGGACACTTTAACTTGGCCTATGCCTGGCAACGGAAAGCCGCGGATGGCAGTGCTTGCATCAACACGGCGCAGCAGTGGGTCGAGACAAATGACAAAAAGCAAAGGTGACAAAGGGCAGCCCTGCCTTATCCCACGGGTGACAGAGAACGGACTACTTAAAAGCCCGTTGACAAGGATTCGGACGCTGACGTCCGAGTACAACAGCTCCAGCATAGCGACAAAGTCTGGCGGAAAGCCGTATTGGCGCAAAACTCCCAGCAAGTATCGGTGCTCCACTCTGTCAAAAGCTTTCGCTTGATCGAGAGAGATGAAGCACCCAGAAGCGCTAATCTTTGTCGCGTAACAGAACAAATCGCGCGTCAATGCCAGGGACGAGAAAATTGTGCGACCTGGTACGCTGCACGTTTGCGCTTGGTTTATGATATCGGGCAAAACGGTACTGGTGCGTCTGGCCAAAATGGATGCTACAATCTTGTAGTCAGTGTTCAGTAGTGTAATTGGTCGATACGCCTGGGGCTGCGTAGGATCCCCGCCTGGTTTTGCGATCAAGATGACACGGCCTTCACGGAAGGAGTCAGGTCGCACTCCGCGCTGAAGAAAGCCGTTCACCATGTCGAGTAGTGCACCCCGAATTACCGGAAAAAACTTCTTGTAAAATCCAGCAGGGATACCGTCAGGCCCAGGCGCCGACGCACCGTTCAATCTTTTAACACACTGACTCAACTCGTCGGCATCCACAGGAGCACACAGCAACTCAACCAGGTGATCTGGCACGCATGGCAGCACCCCACAAAATGCGCTAAGCTTGTCCTCGAATTCCTCTGCATCCCAAGACACGCTCTCGGACGAAAAAAGGGTGGCAAAATGTCCCACGAATACCTCGGCTATGTCTTCAACCCTCGTGCTAACCGAACCATCGGCGAGTGTAACTTGTGGAACAGCGGGCAACCCAACCTCGTCAAGCGAGCCAGCTCGAATATGCCGGAGTACGGAGGGGTCCGATACAGGCCTGCCCAAGGTCTGCGCACGGCTCGCCGCTTGTGATGACTGCCGTAAGAGGGACTCGTAGCGTATTTTCAGCAGGTTGACATAGTCCCGCATCGCGAAGGTTAACGTGCCCCCTCTCTGTACGATGCGAAGTCTCCTCAACGTGTCGTTAAGCGCAGCCGTGATACGCACCTTACGCGCACGACCCTCCTTAACTAAAAGCACGCGCCAGTGGTCCTTTAACTCATCCCAAGGGAGAGAACTGTACTCGCACAGAGCAGTCAACGAAGCCGTTAGCGCTGCAGAACTGTCCATGTCGGTTAGCAGACGCTCGTCCATCCGCCACATCTGGTGGCAGGGCGTGCAGTTGCCAAGGTTAAGCGTTGCTAACACAGGCCGGTGATCGGAAACGCGACGAACTCCAGCCGGGAAGGAGAGGACGTCACAGCATTCCACGTAGCAGCTCAGCTCGGGCGGAAAATCGAACTTATCTAGCCGACTACCAGATTGTCCTCTTTCCCAAGTAGCGATAAACCTGTCGCCGTGAAGCTGCACCCACGCGTCGGAAAGATGGAATTGACCGATCAGGTCCTTCAACACCCGGGCACCACTATAAGGCCGACCTTGCCCACGTCCCCGCACATCACGCCGAGGGTCGGTCACACAATTGAAATCGCCCACCAAGAATGTTGGGTAAGGTTCGAGCATGAACGCGTCCAGGGATGCAAAAAAAGAGGACGAGTCAGAGTGCTGCGCAGGTGCATACACTACAACAGCTCGCACGCGACGTGCGAGCAAGAAAAAATCAACGGCAAGAACGCGCCCTCCTATCCCGAAGGTACAATGAGCCTTGCGGCGCAGCTCTCGCGCAGAAAGACGACGCCTACGCCCGAAGACATCCTGTCTGACAGGGTGAAAAAGGCTTGCACGCAAAAGCGCTCGCGAAACAAAAGAACGTCACGTGGAGTACGAAAGTTGCACTCCTGCAAAAAGAGAAGGTCAACGTGTTGCGCCCGAGCATTGTGCATCACCTCCCTCTGTTTGTCCAAGTCCCGAAAGCCCTGAACATTCAAAGTAAGAAAACGCACCAGCATAAAGGTGATAAGGGCACAACCTACATTAACCTTCCCATCTTCAAAACTCACTGTCGTCGGAAGGCACGTCGACTTCGACGCACAGTTTCTTGTTATCGTCGGCATCATCGGTGTCCACTGAGGACGACGGCAACGTCCGCTTGGACGCATCTAGCCGGTCCGGTGGAGAGGGTCGGGGAGGAAGCGAGTCGTGCACCTGGTTGATCGGGTTGACGAGGCGAGGGTCGGTCACAACGAGAGATGGGCCAGCAGTATGAGGCTCCTCAGTGCCGCCCGCATCACCTGTGGCCGTCGAGGAAGACAGACTTTGCTTGGTGGACGCTGCGAGCCGCTCCAGGAGAGATGGGGAACCTTGCAGATCAGCGACCTGGCTGACAGGGTTGACCAGATGAGGGTCCGTGACCTTCGGTGTAGGCGCGCCACTGGAAGTGGACGTACTGTTGCCAGCTACAGGCGATTTAGAGGCGTGGTTAGAACGGCTCACCGCTGCTTTGCCGCTCGTGCCGGGCTTGCTGCGTTCCTTCCGGCGGCTGCGCGAGCCGCTCGAGGAACCAGGGAGAGCGATGTTGTTTTCCTTTGCACGCCCTGGCTCGCGCTGAGGCTGCTCCGCGAGGTCACTGCACTCGGCAGAGCTGGAGCTCGTGAAGTGGGAGGCATCGTTCGAAGACGATGAAGTGTCTTCTTCCGCAGGTGGAATCTCGTCCTCCGAAGGCGACAGGCAGCTCTCGTGTTCCATTTCTTGGCTGTCGCTTGTCGATTCACCAATCGTCGAGTTGACGCCCAGAGCAGTACCTTCGCTTGAAGCCTCGGCAGGCTGGCTCAAGGAGGCCCGGGGTAGCTCGGGAAAGTCACTCGTGCTCTCGAGAGCCTGCTGACTGGAAGGTGCGGGAGGCATCTCAGCGAAATTGCTCGCAGCGTCCGCATAGGAGCGGGGCCGCAGGCAGTCGGCGATGGCATGGTTGCCCTTGCAGCGGCGACACTGCGCATTGCAGTGGACGTCATCGTGGCCGTACTCCGAGCAGCGGCCGCACCAGGGGGTCTTGCAGGCGCTAACTTGGTGGTCGGTCTGGCCGCAGCGGGCACATACCCTCCGCACACCTTTGTACTCAAACTGGGCCTTGAACCCTCGAATCTTCATGAAGTTAGGGAATGCCTTGGCCATCTCCATCTTCACGAGTCGCATGCCGGTCTTGATATGCTGAAGGCTCCTCCACGCCGGCTGGCTGACGTTAAGGACCTTCCCATACGGTCTCAGAGCTGCCGCAAGCTCCACGTTACTCACAACGGGATTCAGGCGGTACACTGTCATGTAGACGACCTGCGGGCCCATGCAGGCCACAGGAGACGAAACGCCGTTCACAACTACGGCTCCTTTCTCGGTGAGCTTGCGAGCAGCAGCAGCCGTAGCCGCCACCGCGCAGAACTTGAACCCACCCTGGTGCATCAGGGTGTCCAGGCCATAACGACCTACGATTTCCTCGAGGGCATTCACCAGGTCATCCACGGTGACGTCCTTCGGGGCCGTAAAGTAGAAAACATGTGCCTTGGGTGGTGGCTGAACAACCTCCCAAGAAGCCATGATGACGGGTCCTTGTTGTCCAATATGGTGGTCCAGCGGTCAGTAGGGAGACGGCGTCCAGGAGGAAGGGGCTACCCCAACGTAAAACGTAGGGCCGCCCCGCTGCAGTCACGTAGAAACCAAGAGAACCTTCACTTATGACGTGTCCTTACGGAGCACAGAGCCCCATGGCGGTCTTAAAGTGATGCCGATGCGCGAATGCACTAGGAGAGCGAGTATAACTTAGTCACCTTAGAAATACTTTGCCCCTATCATTATCATTCCCTTCGAGTTGATCAGGGTAACCCCGGCACCAGGCATCCACGTACACAGTTAACAGGTCCAAAATGTTTGGCATTTCAACGGTGATTAGGCTGCCGAGACTTGCGTACGGGAAACGCTTTGCTGTTGGCCGAGCAGGAATGGCAGTGACGAGTAGGATGCGCTGGTTTGAAAACGCGGAAATCCAGAAAAAACTCGCATCATAATTACTGAAGCTGCAGCAAGCATGATTATATGTGTTTATCAACCTTGCATAGTTATAGATATACATAAAACTTCAGGAAAAGATTTTCCCTAGTCTCCCTGCGTTCTTTTTTTTTGTCGCTCACAACGCGCCATTCCCTTGTAACATGCCACGCCCGCAAAAAGTGGCGGTACAAACGCGCAGCACTTCAACTAGCGAAATTTCGCGCATCCTTCAACTCACTACTCCTACATGTTCCTCGCCTCAGGAGAGAAACAAGACAAAAAAGACGGAAATTTAAGGCAAGCGGACAAAGTGTCCTGCGCCGCGTGTGCGTGTGGCGTGCGAGTGACGAGGTCGCTGCGTCTGCGAATAAAGGAAGCACACCGAACGTAGCCGACTGGAAGCAATCTTTTTTTGTCAAGCTCCATTCAAAGCTTGAAAGACCGCGGCGCATGCATGAAGGCCTTCTTCGTGCCTCACGTCCGACGCAGGCGACTACGCCATTCTGCGACTGCACACGAAGACCGTGCCCCGAACTCCCAGCCAATCCAAGCCCATCTAAGCCGAAACTGACTTCAGCGCTGCAAGCGCTTCTCCTAACGGGAGCTTGACTTTCCCGAAGTGTATCTGTCCTTGAAGACGCTATAAATCGCGGAGGACATTTTTTGAAAGACACGACTTTAGTTGCCTTTGTTGCATTTGCGGAGAATTTAAGCTAAATATGGAAGATTGAGGAGACAACTTGCCGAGGCGAAATATTTCGAAATGCATGCGATCTAGAGGATTGAGACAGAAAAGGGAACCAAAATTTTTATTGGTGCCTAGTCACTCAGAGTTTTCTTTTTGTTTTTGAAGAAATACGTTGCGTTGTAAAAAACAGGCTTTCATGGGAAAAAGCACATTAAAAAATTTTCGCGCACAGTCACACAGCTAACGACTACAAACAACATTTTCATCGTCATTACAATACGCAGGCAAATACGGTATATGCTCCAAAAGATAAATTGAACTGACAGTTCACCTCTTCACCCTGAACGCTCTGGAGTGTATGAAAAACGAAAATGATCCCTTACAGTGGGGCAAAGTGCGGCCCGACCAAGCAAGCAACCAAGCAATTCAGCGCTTGGAGCACGTGGAACGCCGATATCATACTTGGATATGAACCGAACAAGACTTTCTAGAGGAACTGAAGCAGTTGATCCTTCGGGAGTATCTAGCGGAGTAATGCCGTTGCTATTCCAAGCAATGGACCCCAAATGGCTTTTGTCAAGTAGGAGTGGTTTGCGAGGCAGGAACAAACGGTTCCTCTTTTGTTTTGTTTTTTGTTTTATTTTTTCAACGCAGCTGTTATAGGTAACCCCCGTTTTTTGTATGCGTAGATCGAAAAAAGCCGCTCCTCTCCTCCACACTTAGGCCAACCCTCTCCCTTCAGACATCTATTCGCCTCCGGCGCCTCAGGTTTTGATATGAAATTCCGTATATTGCCCCTGATAAGTTGTCTTTTTAGCAATACAGTTGTGTTCAGAAATGAAGCCGAGTTCAGAGATCGGTGTGGGCTTGGTTTTTGAAGCTGGCTTTCCCAGATTATGTGTTGCACAGTGAAGCCTAGTCATAAACCAATAACGGGCGGCAAAGGGCGAACACTCGGCGGTAGGAGGCTACCGACGACGACCTGGCCGCGGCAGCCCGCTCTGTTGCCGTTTGCTTTTGCTGTTTCCTGTCTGCTGTTGCATTTCACGTAACACTGATTTTTTTTCCACCGCATCATTCACTCTTCGTATCGCTTGTCATCTGCCGACGGTGTAACACTAGCTAAGCCGTCAACAACAGGAAGCAATCATCACTTGAACGTTTCCCCTTACCACCCACGCACTGACACATTTAAATTTAGTTTTATGCATGCCTAAATTTAAATTGAGGCATGTGTTATAAGAACGTGCTTTGCTGACCTCAGAGAGAGCTGCAACAGTCATCCTTACTCGGCGCGCGATGCTCGAAGCAGTTAGCGGCGTTCAATTGGACAATGCTGTTTTCGCATCCAGAAATCATTACATGTCATTAGGATTACTCGATTTTTTTTCCCGAAAGGCCATGAATCAAGATTTCTGAAATAAATCCCGGTAGAATTGATGCATTTACGGCATTAGCATTTCCAAATTAGTTGTAAAAGATGCGATGACTACATTCAGCAAGTGCAGCAGGGAACGTTATCATATCTTACCAGGAAAAGTTGACACCCTCCGTGCATCCAAAACAATTACACCAATATATCTTAATCCAACCAATGCTTCCAAAGAACGAATGGAAGTTGAATCCTCCGCACCAACATCTACCTAAAGAAATGACCAGCTTGACAGTTTCTATGAGTGCGCCAAATCAGCGATAAATAAAGTAAAACCTCAGTGCATTAGTGTGACCGGAGATTTTAACGCAGAACTAAGAGAGAAGCAAGTATGCGCTAAATGATAGTCACCAACATAACTGTCAGAAATGCCAGACAAAGCAACAGCTCCATATGCACTGTTTCTAGGCATTCGTCAGGATAGAGAGGAACGCGTAATCGAATTCACACACAAAAATCCTTCATAACGCGTTTAAAGCGCCACCTGGCAGCTACAGCCAGTGCTTTCTACCTAAACGCGTCGTTCCTACTGTGCTTCACGCTTCCCCTTAACGCATGTCCAACGATCACTTCCTTGCCCGAGGACCTAAACAGAAGAATAAATTCTCAGCTCGCCAGACTTTTCGTTACTTTTTAATAATATTCCTGGTATCCTTGTCATGTTTGAATGGCGACGTCCCTTGTTTTTGTAGCTAGTGCTTTTGAGGGTGTTGACAATTCCAAATTGTTTTAGTGAAACCGTGGCAACGGGGCACAGTAGCCGGACAAACCAAGCTCTTGTGCGCCTTTGCTTCTTTGGAGTATTAGCGCTCTGTCGCTCTTGTTCTCGGTGGTACAATGTTATATGAAGTGTTGTGACTGACTTCCTGTTCAGAGAAATATTGACAGCAAGAGTGTTTTAATACCGCCACGCGCGCGCGGAAACGATGCGCTTGTGCCGACGTTATGAATCAGCGACTGCGCCTTGTTTTTAAAAGCTGACATTAGGATCAACATTGTAGTGTCACTTCTTTTTGTTTATTTTTGTACGTGTTTAAGGACGTATCCCTGCACCCTCCCCCCCCCCCCCCCCCCTCGCTTATTCGTTTTCCTTGCTGTCCTCAGGTGATGTTGATGGCGATCTTATGACGACTTTCGCCGAAGCAATCGGGATGGATAAACAAAACAAGGCGGCGAGCTGCGACGCGCCTTCCAGAAGCAAAACACTCTTCACGATGTCGCCTCGACTGGGCTGGGCTAGGTCCGCCCGGGCGACCAGCAGACTGTATATCTCTAGTGATGTAATCCGATTGGCGCTTCTGGAGTTGACAGCGCCGTGGTCACACGTCAAGACAAGGCATCGATGGAACAGCTTTTATTTGGTGTTTTCTCTTGTTCTAGCCTATTGTCGCTTCTACGTAGTGACGCACAAGAAACTGAACGATTGTCGCCTACATTTTGTCCATTCGTCCAATAGGGGATAAGGGCGAGCTGTCACGGGTAGTTTGGTTCTTTCGTTGTCATTATTTTTATGTTACCAACTTTGCGCTGTGCCGTTATGTTTTTTTCTTTTTTCATCTTCTAAGAGCATGCTTTATCTTCAACGTCTGCTTTTTAAGCCGGGCTCTTAAAGCCGTGCTTTTTAAGCCTGCGGTTTTCTTTTTGTAAGCGCGTCTTTTGTTCCAACTTGTCTTGACCAGTATAGGTGCTTATATGGTAGACCTACGGCAAATTGCTAAATATAAGTGGGTATTTTGTAAACTGATCTAAGAGAAACACACAAACGAATCATAATTATGAGTTCAGCGAGAAGAAAATAAGGTAATAGAACACAGCAGAAGCACCCCGTGGGGGGTGCTAGGACATTCTAGGTGTTTGTCGTTTAAGAAAAAATTTAACATTTAGGGAAAAAAAAACATTTAAGGGAAAATTGGACAACACAAACGTTCAGTGGTGGCCAATGAAAGTGTGCAGTTCTTTTTATCACTTTTTTGTGCGCGAGATCTCAGAAAGTTTGTAATCTTCTCTAAAACTTCCCGGCCAATGTTACGAATTCCCGTGAGTGATATGTCGGATGGTCATGTCTGATTGTAATGTTTAGGAGGCTGTGGCGTTTTGTTGAATGTACATATTATGCCACTTCCACACGCCATCGTCACATGTACTTGACATTAATGGTATAAACAACTCACCAGTTCGTAAGAGTTAGAATTACATCAGTTCAAATATACCTTTTGCCGACGAATGTAAAAACAAAATTAAAACAGTTTGTTTCAGGATAGAGCTAAAGGCCAATTCGCCGGGCAATAAGCATATACAATCCCGACGAGGAAACTCGTCTACGTTCCTAATAGCACGCATCCAGCATGCGTGTCACCCAAAAATCAGGAATACAGACATTTGCATTACGTTAGTCTGAGATGGTTAACAAGGCACACTAGGAACAAATACGCACACGTAACGTGACTTCTGATATGAAGCGGTCTGAGTTCAGCGTTTTTCAGCCCAATAATATATACATTTGTGAAGTTGAGGTCCTAAAGCATTGGCATTGTAGATGTCCCTGCAAACAAATGCAAAAAATATGTGTGTGTCTTTTTAGTAGATTTTGTGCGTTACCCCCAGCCCTTAGCAAGTGATTCCTTGTGGTATTTTAAGGGGGAATTACCTGATCAGATTCCTATAAGACTTAGTAATTCATGACCCAAGGACTTAAAAAGCATTGTGTACAAATACGAACGGTTTCACAAATTCGTAGAAAAGTTCCTAACGGCCTAGATTGCTTCGTTTAGAAATATACCACTTCTTTACTGGGATAAAAAAAAAGAAGAAACGCATTTTGGTTTACTCCCTTTTTGCTTGATGTTGCTAGCTGTCTAGCAAGCGAGAGGGGTATTTTTTTATCAGTACAGAAGTGACATATCTCTAGAATAAGCAAACCAGGTTGTTGTGAGCATTGATACGTATTTGTAAATCTGTTCGTATTAGTGCGCGATGGTTCTTAAGTCCGTCAAACACGAAGTTGTAAGACCCACAGAAATGTTAGCAGGTGAGTCCCCTAAAGGCCTCTGCACCAACATGTCCCGGTGTGTTGGTCACTCGTACTGCGAAGGTTTGCCAATTAGCTTAAGGTCGTGGTCTCGCAACTAACTAATTTGTCTGTTAATTTTCCTGTTACTGTTTCTGGTATTGACAGTAGTGCCGTGCACAATAAATCAGAGCAAATTCATGGAGCCCTAGTCGG
The DNA here is from genome assembly GCF_048455015.1 of Haemaphysalis longicornis. Taxonomy (NCBI): domain Eukaryota; kingdom Metazoa; phylum Arthropoda; class Arachnida; order Ixodida; family Ixodidae; genus Haemaphysalis; species Haemaphysalis longicornis. The sequence continues at coordinate 101,968,730 of NW_027526335.1, read as the reverse complement.
CGTAATGGCGACGGATACATTTTTTTTTCGTAGCGTCGTATCCCTCGAAGTTGTTTCTAAATAGACCTCTCTTGTTCAAGTAATTTAGGTTGGCTTTACTCCTCGCTGGCGGTAATAGTTCTGTTTTGAAGAGAGTGGGCCGCTGGCGGAAGCAAAGTCGGTTCAGGCTGTAAGCCTCTTACTGCCCGCAAGGAGCTCCCCAGCCACTGTGGGAAATTAATGGGGCTGACCACCGGAAATGCCGAGTCGGTTGGGCAACTTCGCAGTTTTCTTGCTGGGTCAGCATGCCATGCTCATTACCTCCCAAGTCTTTCTTTTTCTTCCTTCTTGAGTGCGAGTAACAGTGCTTCATTATTCCGGAAACAGTAAAGGGGCCTTCTGTGGAAGTCGGTTGTGGGAAGACGCATAAAATAATTATGTCACTTCGGTTATATACAGGTGGCGTATTGTAATTTTATGCGTTAGGCGCCGAATATCCTGCTGACTGAGCTTGCTATTCTCTTCCCACTGCTGCTACTGAACTGGGTTAGAAAATGATTGATGCGCGAATAAAAACCTTTAACTCTACCTATACTTTTGGAAAAACGCAATCATGGCTTTAATCGATCTAACGCAAACTTGTGGAAGACGTGTATTGTGAAAGAACAGGCTAGAGACGTCTTTTCCCTGAAACACCACCCAACGATTAAATGTTTTTTTTTTTCGGCACAGCATCAAATGTACACTACAACCAATTATGTTCTAAGTGCCGATCACACAGAAACACGAAAAATGTACATACGATTACGGTACTCCCTAATAAAAAACTTGAAGACAGCAGTTTTGTTGTGCGGTTTGCCATACACTGAGGCAAATAATGTGAGACCTGCATGCATGTGTAGTGGCCGATTGCGTTGTGCAATGCACGAAAATGTTTAAGGTAATTCCGCCCTGCGAATGTGGATGACCAGCGTATCTGCAAAGTTATTGCCGCTTAGTGACGCCGCTAACAACGGTAACAATGGCGTTGTTGTCACTATGATATACCCTGATCGCCATTCCAGCCACTGCAGAAACATTCTTTAATAATGTGTGTGTTATTCTAGCTCAATGGAACCAGCATGACAAACTCTCGATACAGCAGTAAAATGCATTTGGTATGCATTATCGGGGAAGCCATAACGATCTTGCATTCTAAGCACGTAAGCACACTTAGGTACCTCGACTAATTCGTCGTGTGTCCAATATAGCAAGCTAACCAAAAATAACATTTCGAATCCCAGAATTGCTATTTCTCGGTGTGTCGCTCTCGCTATTTTCGGTGCTAATGTTCGTTTTCTCCGTACCTCACATTCTTTATGCACGGGCTACCCTTCACTACGCGAGTTGGGATATGGTCACCCGTCGCCAACCGAAGTTCTAACCATGGTAATGGTCCGCAACCACAACGGCCAGTAATTATTACGGCTTGTCGCCGTTACGCGGAGTTGGGTCGGATTTGTGGTGTTCTTATGTGAGCCATCGGAGAGAGATAATAGCAGAGGGGACTCAAAGTAACTTTTTTCTTTTGGTTTTCATAGACCCGTACCCTTTGCCCTATCTTAACGCTCATCGGCTACATTTTCTGCAAGAGCTGCTTCGCTTGATGACGGGATCAAGAGCTGCTGTCTCTCTCAATCTCACCCACTGCCTCCAACCAAGGGTCCATAAAAGCCGGTTACAATAACTTGGAAGCCACGAAACTGTGGCGTCCTCGAAGTTAGTATGCACGTCATTTTCGTGAGAGCCATTATAGTAAGCCCACGTGATAGTAAGCCCTCCTGTTTCTGCTGTCGCTGAGGCCACACCAGCGTTTGGGTACGTTCTTTCACCGTTTTTCTGCAGACGTTTTGCAGTGTTTTAAAGCCACCTAACCTTCAGCGGAAAAACACACCATAGTGACATACCGATGGAGTGTATCCTCAAACGAAAGTACATTTCGGGCGAAAAACAGTAGTTGAAAAGCGTGCAGCTACAGTGTTTTTTGGAATAATTTGATCCATGGTGTAGAGGTATAAAATTATACGCTCTGGAAAGTCATAATTTCCAGTCGGATTGCTGGATCAGAACCTACAATAATTAGCACACAGAGGATGGCAACTTGCCTTTCATCTATCCGTAAAACACAATGAAAGTAAGGACGCAAAGAAACAATGAATTTTTCGTGTGTAGGCCTAGTCCGCTGTTTGTCCGCGCACTGTTCTTTTTTTTTTTTAATGGTCACTTGCAGGCCGAATGATTTGTGACTTCACGGACCTTTCACGGACCACATGACCTCGAACTGTGATATCTCCTTCATCATTGCCTCCGTCCATGTTTATCTCCTTCCCAACCGGGGCAGTCATAGGCCCTCACACTACAAAGCACTTCTCTCTCCCCCCAAAATGAAGCTTGAAAACTTTAGAGCTGTTGTTCCCCGCGCGGCCGCCCTTGTTTTCAACACTAGTCTCGCGCAAATCCCCCGGGGAAAGCAAAGGGCGCACTCACCTGCCCTGACCTTGACGTCACGGCTGGCGACGGAGCCGACGCTGTTCGTGGCCACGCATCGGTACTGCGTAGCGTGCACGTCCTGGCGAAAGTCCTTGGGCGCAAATTTGGGGAAGACGAGTGAACCGTCGGGGCGCACGTAACGTAGCCCGGGCACCTCTGCGGCTACGACGCCGTCGGGCAGCTTGATCCAACGCACTGCCGGCGGCGGCCTCCCGACGGCCTGGCATGGCACGGACGCCTCCTTGGCGTTGGTGAACTCGACAAGACCCGGCGGCTCCTCCTGGAAGCGGGGTCCTTCCTGTTCCGATGATCGGACTGGGTTCCCACCAACTGCAAAAACAGAAATGTGCGGAGACTGCTGTAGTGCTTGCGAGTGAATCACGTGCTGCAGCTATTGCTCGAATTTCTTGTACTATACAGTAGCAATAACCATGGCTCCTTAAGGTATCCAACGAATCTAGATCGTGACGAAATTTGTGCTTTTCATTCCGCAATCTTTTCCCAGTTCTAGCTTGTTGATCGTTGTACGGCCTACCTAGTTTGTCCGACGGCCCCATTTGCTCGGTGAATGTGACTGAAACGAACTGTGCAACAGGAGTAACAGATGACATGAAAAGCACGTAGGCCGATTACCGTTGGCCTTTCTTGAATGCAATTTTCGTTTAAAGAAAATGGTCCTTCACATTTGCGACATCACTTGCAGTTAATTACTGGTTTACGGGATTAACAACTTTTGAAAGGCTTGCGCTCGATACTGTTCACAAAAACGGACACAAAAACCGAACACTTTGTCTGAACACGCCGCACAAGCTTTTTATTCGTTCAAGAGCCATGTCTTCTTCATGCCAACAAACTCAGTGAAAGTCAATAGAGATCTGTTTAAAATCCACAGAAACTTAGTATTGCAGCTGTGTGGAATATTTACAACTTATGGACAACTCAGTCTGTTGTTTATGCTGCAATAACCGTGCAAGCTTTCCAATCACATTGCAAAACCCTTCTTATTCTCTAATATGTTTTGATTTATCAGAGTGTCCCGTTCTAGAGTATCGGTAAATTACTGAGCCGTAATATTTTTACAACAGGACTTTCGATTTGTATACAATTACTACACAAGTACCGCCATTGTGAAGTTGGCTTTGTCTCACTATGAGTGTACTTGCAGGGAAACATTGTTTACAAAAATAGGTTGAAGGACATGGCGAAACTGTAGTGCCCCTTTCACGGATTTCTATCGCAGTAAATAGTTGAACCACTTAAGAGGAATCCAAGGAAGATCAAGAAAGGAAAGAAGGTTATGTTATCGTTGCATGCAACAATGTCTCTCACGATACAGGGTGTTTCAGAAGCCGTAACTGCAAGAATTCAAGTTTTTCGCTTGTAAGTGGACGGATGACGCCTTGCAGCACAACCTGCGAATTCGCGGATATCGTTGCACGTCGCGGCGAATGCACATATACCGTGAGCGAAGTAGGTTGCGTGACTGCATACGAGGCTTTAGGGACAAAAAAAAAAATGGTCGCGTATCTGCTCCTTTGATGGGAAATGTCGACGAAAGACGATAGTCGACTGGCACCCGTGCCAAGTAAATGCCTCCCTTCTCTTTCCCGCTCGCCTTTCATGCTGTTACTTCCCCGCCTCTTTCCTACTAACATAACACCAAGGAGGTTTCCTCAAGTCAATTTAAATTTACCGCGTTTCACTGTTTCAAGTCGAGTGCCTCGATGCCAGCGCTGCCGTACAGAGGAGACGTACGTGAAATGAGCCACCCTACTACCACGTAGCCCCACTCCACGAGCGTTCCAAGCCGAGAGTGGAACCTATCTAGTGGAACCTTTCGTTGCCGTTGCCGTATGATTTTTTTAATGCCGCCAGGTAGCGCGAGTAACCGCAGGCGGAGTTTTCTGGTTTTCTCCCGTTGATGCAGTATTTCATTTGCTGTCGAAAAACCAAGAATCAATGTTTTTTTTAAACAACGAAACACTGCGAATATCACTGATGTCTTTATTTGCTGCCTTATATTTGCGTAATGTCTTGTTCTTGTTCAACAATGTTGACAAGTAAGGACATTGACATCTGGCTTAGACGTTGAGATTTTGCTTTGGGTATATAAGGCTATTGGGCAGCTTTTGTTTCACTTTGGCCGGGTGGATGAATCCAGTCACAGACAGACAGACAGACTGTTTAACATTTCTGCGTTTAAGTAGCCCAATAAATACCATTGTCTTTAAAACGCGCAATGATATGAACCTGGCAGAAGCGGTCGCAGCTGAAAGACCGCCGTACTGAGGCACACTGCTTATTCTTTCAGGTTAGTGCCGTATCCATTGCTTTCTTCAGATAGCGTTCCGCTGTGGCCGCTGCTGCCCTTGAGTGCTAGAGCTAGCATTGTTTAACCATGCGCTCCAAAATAGTATTGTCAGTGGCTAGACGAGCTTGAGGCTCTGTCCGAAAGCAAAGCGAGTTGGATTGGCTGAGCGAATCAAACGGCTTGAAGGATCGTCTTAAGGCTGGCTGAATGACATGGCTGATAAGCTTGTCGAAAAATTCAAGTTCAAATTGTTTCAGTCGGATCCATACCTTGCGGCCATGAGCGTGAGCTGGCGCACTTTGCCTCTAGCTTGTCAATGATGGAGACCCTTGTCGAAGAAGTTTAAACTGAAAATTCCAGCTTGGTTATTCTAAAAAAAAACACTCAAGACCAAAAATGAAACGTTGGCGAAAAAACTGAGGGAGGTCGAACAGTGTTCGCGTGATAACATCGAACTCAAAGGCATCCCTTGCACGCAAGGCGAAAACTGCGCTGATATAGTTAAGGCTATCGGATCCAAGATCAGCTACCCAACCGTTGACACTTACCGAGACTGACACTTACCGATCATTCCCCGAGTACCAGTCCGAACGGTGGGAAAGACACCTAACTTAATGACTCGCTTCTGTTCTCTTTCGAAAAAGCAAAAATTTCTTAGTAAAGCGCGCAAAGCACGGCTTAAATCACAATTTCTCTGGAACCCAAAGCTACCCTGTCTACACCAATGACCATTTGACGCCAGATAACAAGCCGCTGTTTGCCAGAGCCCTTGCACTCAAAAAAGAAGCGGAGTGGAAATTTCTCCAAACGAACAACGGTCGCATCAAGGCCAGGCAGTGTGAAGATAGTCGTGTCTTTCGCGCCGAGACCAAAGCAGACCTTTCGATGTTCCATTAAATCTGCACAGATTTATCAGAGCCCGTCTTTAGTATGGCATCGTAGGTTTCCACCCTTGAAGCTCAAAAGTTCCTCGAAAATAGTCGTTTACCAGCCAGATACTTTAACGCACGTATCCTCAAAAACGTTATGACGATATACTTGCCCAGTTATCGTTTTTGAATCAGTATTTTCGTTTATCTGCCTATCAGAGACCTGGCTATCAATCGATGATGGCAGTATTTTCTTCTTTCCTAATTACACACCAAAATAAAACAATCACACAACCAGTCACCACGGTGGCGCCGCAATCTTTGCTCCATCTAACAATAACTATAAACGCAGAAATGATCTTGATTCGCATTTTTTCGTTGAAAAATGTGAATCAGTTTGGGTAGAACTAGATTAACCGTCATTACCTGCTGAGTTTGTAAAACTGTTATCGGCTCCATATACCATTCACCCTCGCCATCAGTGTCAATATTTTGTACAGAATTAACCAAACTCCTCCGTTCGCTAGACGGCGAAAAGAAAAGTGTAATGGTTTTAGGCGATATGAATATTAATCTGCCAGATGCGTGCAACCCTTCGCGTGTCGATTACACTATCTGCTTCCTTGGCTTCGAATATGCGTCACTGGTTAGCATGCCAACTAGATGCGTCCTCAGGACAAATGGTACGATTATTGACCACATTTTATCAAATTTCCTACCTCAAGAATATTGTGGCATTCTTGAATTTAGGCCGACGGACCACTATCCCACATTTTTCTCCTCGATTGCGACATGAAAAAACCGAATAGAACATTTTATCAGATCAGATTTTATCAAACCGCACTTAACGAGGAAGAGTTTACTAGTCACATACTTCAGGAGGATTGGTCAGACGTTTTTTCGTTAACAGAGGTTGAATCGGTCTATAGTAAGATGGGATACGTTGTTAAAGAGTGTTCGGATAAGGCTTCTGCGGTTGTTAAATGTAATGGAGATTTCCCAGATCATCACAGCCCTTGGCTAACTAATGGACTACTATGATTGGTAAAAAGAGAAAAATGTATACAAAAACAAAAACGAAACAGCCTTTTAACACTAAGTTAAAGAATCGGGAGTACTGCGATTCTCTTACTGCTGAGGACAGCCAAAAGAAGATTTTATGAAAATAAGACTGATCAGACAGGAAACAACGTAAAAAATAACTGGAAAATATATAACACTTTCCTCAACAATAACGCGAATCACTCTCACGTTACGAAATTAATATCCTCCAACCGCGCATGTAATGACCCATTCGACATTGCAAATATATTTAACGACCAATTCCGTGGCAGCCCGCTGCACACGCCACACACTGTAGGGCAACCATTACAACTACAACGACTTCCCCAGTCCTTTTTTTTCCCGACCACTCTTGATGAACTCTCTGCCATAATAAACGAGATAAAAATAACTAGCGCATGCCTTGACCATATTTATCCCAGTACCGTTAAATTAACCCCGGACGTCATAGTAAGCCCCTTTAGCCATGTAATCAACGTGATGTTTTCAATGGGATTATTTCCCCAACCGCTTAAAAAAAGGAAAAGTAATTCCGGCCTTTAAAAAAGGAAGCAGACAATGTGCTGCCTATCACCGTCCGATCTCCGTTTTGCCATTCTTCAGCAGGACTGTTGAACAGTGTTTTGTAAATGCCTTGACAAAATATTCGTCAAAATTGAACATTTTTTCTCCTCGTGAATATGGATTTCGGGCTGGTTTATCGACCGACTGCGCCGTGCTTTCTTTCACAGACAAAATTAAAATTGCAATGGACTCGGGATTCTATGCCGGCGCGTTCTTTGTAGACCTAAGCAAAGCCTTCGATTCCATTAACCACAGTATCTTGTTAGCTAAACTCAAAACTGTAGGTGTAGTTGGTCCGACTCTGACTTTTATTAGTAGTTATTTGTCAAATAGGAACCAGGCCGTCTTTATATCTAATGTAACATCAAGTTTCAAAACTTCTAATAAAGGAATCCCACAAGGATCAATACTCGGACAAACGTTATTTTTAATCTGCATCAATGATCTTCCCACCTGCCTGAGTAGCTGTGAATCTTTTCTTTACGCAGATGACACGGCCATATTCTCATCTAGTACATCAGTTGCTTCCATTACGTCTTGTCTCAGCAATCATTTTAAGAATATTTTGCTTTGGCGTCGCAAAAACTCTCTACTTCTTACTGCAACTAAGACAACTTTTATGTCTTTCTATTCCCATCAAAAGCCACTTACCTACAACCCAGTCATCTTGTAGAACAGTTATTCAATACTTATGCTTAATCAGTGTTCTTTTCTGGGAGTTATTCTCGATACTAATTTCAAGTGCAATGACCATATCGCCCGTGTGAAACGGAAAGCTGCCATCGGCATCCGCATCCTCTTAAAGGCGCCTCCATTCTTTAAAACGCTTACACTAATCTCACTTTATTTTGTTTTTGTTCACAATCATTTCACATACTGCGCCGCATCATGCGGCAATATATACACGACCTACTTAATTCCTTTACAAATCTGCAGAAGCAAACTATTCGTGCCGTCGCTTTCAGCCCATACCGGACTAAAGCTTCATTGTTACTTACAGAATATCGTAATCTCACGGTCGCAAATCTCGTGAAATTGAGCCTCTTTAATTACCTGTTCAAATCTATGAATAACCTGTGCTCATTTAGCACATTCAGCCGCGATTCACTCAAAAATTTGAATCCTACCAGGGTCGCTTCGGCTAGCAACTTACTTCTACCTTATAGTACTCACCAATTATGTCAAGCTGAATATACTTTCGTGGTTGTAAATAACTGGAATTCACTCCCGATGAAAACAAAACAATCGCCATGCTTACAAAGCTTCAAGAACGTGAATATTTACTGAGCCGAAAGCAATGGTTTGCTAAACTGGTTGAACCCCATGTTCTTATACTGTATTTCTCGTTGCCCCACTGACCTTTATTAGTTTTTGTAACATTGGCTTAAACGATCTTTGCTGAATTTTTCACGGTGTGCATGTAAAACCTCAACAGAAAAGCTCTTAAAGTTGTATTTCGCACTAACGTAGTATACCTTTTCACTACTGTTTTTGATGCTGCATTGAGCTTTTTTATGTTCTATCTGTATTGGGAGGTGCCCCTCCCGCCTCGTGCTCTGGGACGTCCTTTGCATACTTAGTTATGTAAATATGTTCTCAGCAAATAAACTTCTTCCAACTACTCTGGAGGTAAATGCCCTGATGCGTTTGGTCGTTTAAGTTTGAACTCAGTGCAGAAGATCCTTAAAAGCGACTTTTACCTGTAGACATTTGTGGCATTTATAAGCGTACCATTCATTGTAATATTGGTTTATCAGCAGGGAAGAGTCTGCCCTTGCACACAGAACGGACTGCAGCACAAGAACGAGGAAGAAGCTGCAGCGGGGTTTGTAGTTGGGTAAGGTGGTACATAACTTAACGAAACAGCGCGACACACGGGACAGAGGGAAGAAAAGACGACACAGGCGCTGACTAACAACCCTTTATTTGATTACAAAGAACGGAATCTATCGGCAAATATGTAAGCAAAACATTTCGCCTATATATTCCGTTCTTTGTAATCAAATAAACAGTTGTTAGTCAGCGCCTGTGTCGTCTTTTCTTCCCTTCGTCGCATGTATGCGACTGTTCCGTTAAATTAAACAAAACGAGGACTGCGGATTTACGCTCGGCACTTTGATAGGGCTGTTGTGGAGAATTTAAATGGTGCAGCCACTGATGATGTCCGACCGCGAGGCACCGGAGAAATTTTCGAAGTGACTGGGAACCTTAACGGGTGCTACGCCGAGCTCATTCTATTATCAAAAAAAAATTACTCCCACCTCCCCTCGCGGGAATCCCTGTGTAGATGCGACGCATAGGTGGTTCCGTGGCGCGGCTATGACGCAACACAATCCAACACAATCCATTTTAATCCAATCCAATCCAAATCCAATCCAATCCAATCCAAGCCAAGCCAAGCCAAGCCAAGCCAAGCCAATCCAATCGAATCCAATCCAGTGCCCCTCGCGAGAGAGTGTTTGCTATCGGAGAGGAGAGGGGGTGAGCGGCGGAGAGCGCAGCTCGCGCGGCGAGGAGAATGAGGGAGGGGTGTGGACGGACAACGACAACGCCGTATGGAGGGACAAGGCGACTGAATGAGATGCCGTCGCATCTAAAATCTATAACGGTGTTGTTGGCCGTCTACCCCGGATGATACCATAAAGCTTTGCAGAGCGCAGCCCGTGAGGAAAGCGCGTGGCGGCACGTGGGGAGAACAGGTCCATGCTTGCTAAGGAGAACGCTTATTCTGGAAAAGTTGTGGCAACAAATTAGGGCTACTGCGCGTATAAAATACTAAACAAAAATAAAATACAAATCAAATTTTTGCCACTTCGCTTGATGCCGAATACCTTAGTGCTTCCCCTGACGATACGAAAACAGATTTCAGTGTGAAGAATTCTTAGTATTTTTTATTCAATATTATAAAGAGGTTACCTTGAATTCAGATCACTACTTTCGTGGAATGAGCAATCTCTAAGACCAGGGTGCACCTCCCCTACTCACATGCCATCAAGGGCTCACCTTACGCGCCTTGCTCCCCGTGACCTTTTGGCACCATTCGCTGCGGACGTTCACGAACATCGTATTTTCAGCTCATGAGGCACATAGCGGTTTCACCATAATAAAAGCTTACAGATGACTTGTAGTTTGACATAGTTATTCATGAAACTAAGACACGGTGTGTCTAAGACACGCGTATCTTTCATCAGGGCCGCGTTTCGCGTTCCAAGCTCGTCTGCGCGGTTGCTGCCCAGATTCTTCAAATAATAAGCCGCAGAGCGCCTGGAGCTTCCACGTCAACTTCAGTAAATGATCAGCAGGGTAGGCTTTATGCCATAAATGGAGACGCACACGATATTGCTTTCGCACATAGTTTGAGCAAGCTAAGCAAAACTGCTGCAGTATTTTACCATTTTCCTAATATATCCGGCGTTTTAGTGACGTTCAGGATACGCCTACTCTTTCTCCATAGTTCTTCATAGTCGGCAACGGGTCGACCATGAGATCTGGATTGGAAGAACAGGGCCCATTGTACTAGAAAGAAGACTATTCAGGGCAGAAATTGGGGCTAGTTGGTGATGGGACTTCGACATGGAAAACGAGGACACAAGAAAAAGGCGGTGACACGGGACGAGCGCTAGTCATTTTACCATGTCATGAGATCTGCTTCTCGGCCATAAGATCATTATTCGATTATCCCTTCCAAGTGCCCATTCGTTTTAGTGGCCCAATTTTATTTCTGACCTGTACCACACGGAATTTTTGAGCTTGCCTCGGGCACCATCCTGGCTGCCTGGCGTAGGGTATAGCGCTTCTGCTTGGCAAACACTATACACCGGTTTTCCGTGCCCGTTAGTCCCCGGTTTAGTCACGCTTCTTTGAGTTTATTTCTTTTGTCGCAGATTCGGAAGAAACTCTGGAAGAGATATTTTCGGCAAGCGCTTCACAAGAAATGTTATCGTTTCTACCGCTAGACAGGGTACACAAGCATATCTTACTGTTGCGCCAGCACAGGCGGGAGTTAAAGTACCAAGCCCTATGTCTACACACGGGAATAGACAAGGTCTGAACAGCCCCAGTCGGGAGGCCTCCGGCACTTTACGCTGATAACACCCATTATTTACTTTATAAGTGTCTGTTATTTTGCTTTTTGTTCCTCAAGTTGACGTCGGAACCGAACGGTGCGGAACAACACTCTTCCTGTGGGCTCTCCGACACGCACAACACGTTTCTCCAAACAGTCCTCTCGTCGGGGGAAGAGATAGAGCCTGAGTGAAGCAAAAAACAGAAAGCTGCGTAACAACGAAACGACCAAACTGCCTCCACCAGAAGACAAAAAAAAAAGTTCGACACGATTGTACAAAGGCTTGGAGTCATCGGGAACGTCTTCTTTCACTCGACAGGAAGGTCTGGGTTCGCTGAGCAGACGGGCCGTCCCAAAGGAACTAGACAAAAGCTCCAAAGCGACTCACGTAAAAGCCTGTAGCGCCATCTCTACACCCAGCCTCCTCCTCCCCATTGTTTGTGTGCTTGCGCTATCGCGCGAAGCAACAACGACGTTCATCGCGGCTTCCGATCTTCAACGCACGCTCTCGTGAAACGAGGACCGGGGATTTCTTGTTTCGTTATTCTTTTTTTGTTCCCTGTCGTTTCTTTTGTTTACCTCACAGTTGCCAGTTCTCCCGTCCCGTTGCCAGTTCTCCCGGGGCGCGCTACAAACATTGGCGACCAACAGGCAGCCTCCGTCTTCAACTCCTCGAGTCGACCGAGTGATCCTATTAGACGCCGAGTCGGTCGGACACGCCGGAGCAAACGAACGCCGATAGTAGGCGCGTACACAGTAAACATCAGCGAGCCTGCCCTATTCTCCCGGCTCCTGGGGTTCGCTCTCGTGGCAGGTCTCGAGACTACCGGAAAAGGTCTGACGCTTCCTCTTCATCCTCCTCTCCCTGCCCACCCCTTCCCTTTCCGCTCTTTCCTCCAGCGTGGGGAGGGCTATGACAGAGAGACGGGTGATACCTAGCGAACCGTGTCAAGCTGTCTGTCGACGACAACTCGAGAAGATACGAGCGTGAAGATTGCCCCGAGTCGGCCAGGACGACGCGCAGGCACGATGGACGGGACGGGCAACGCTCGTTCGCCTGGAGCTTCTCCTCGCTGGCTGCGTCCGCAGCTAATCGATTTGATGACCTACGCTAGCCGCCGGCCCCGAGCTGGCGAGCAATACAGGCGCGCCGGCGATGCCCGTTTTCTCGTCTCCCGCCCTTTGTGGTGGCGGAAGAGTACACTTCTCCTCGAGCACCCGTAAACTTCGCCTCTTTTCTCCCCAAACTCCTCCTTCTCCTCACTCTCTTCTCTTCCTTTCCTCTCTCTCTTTGTTCTCTAGCAGCTTTACGGGGTGGCGAGGCGGCCGAGGCACTTCGTCAGGCGAGGCCTTTTCTCTCGCGCTAGTCAGTCTTCTTCGCCGTGGCTGGAGTACTCTTTCTTAGGTCGAAGAAAGATGCTATTAGACAAAGGGATCGGCAAGAGCAACGCGTAGGGCTTCGTTGCTTTCAAAAACCTCCCCCTTCATGAAACGCGACTAAGACAGAGAGAGAATGAGGGAAAGGGAAACAGGGATGGGAAAGAGGAAAGCAGAAAAGCCCAATGCACAATATCAGTATATATGTGAGTGCCGGTACTCTGCAGGCTCTTTTATTCTCTCAGCTCCTAGAACAACTGCGGTGCTAAGCTCCCTTTGCTGTTTGCTTTGAAGGTGACATCGAGACGGCTGAAATATCGACTCCACTTTGCCGCCTCCCGTTTCAAGTTAAGTCACGATGTTATTTATTGATCGCCCCCTTTTTCTACTTCGGAGTGCCCGCCTCGGCGAATAGAAGTGACTGCGCTTGGGACTCTGTGTTTCCTGGTTTTTGTTTCTGGCCTCCAGAGAATGACTGTGAACCAGAGCGAACCTCCAGATCACATTTCTAAAGCTACGAAAGCTCACCCGGCCGTTGGATATATATATTTTTTTGTCGTCTCGTTATTGACAGCTCTTAAATATTGGGGACATTCAAAAGCCGCGTTTATATTCCTACCAATACAGCTTTATTGCCGTTATAAAGTTTGAAAGGACAGCACTGGAGGGACTAGACTTGTTCGTGATTTGATTCCTACCCGCTAGGTTATTCTTTTGTTGACGGTTTTATTTTCAAACAATTCTCGTAACTCCGAATTAATCCACGTCAGTGCCTTTTCGCAGGATTTCTTTCAAGACATGCATCCACTGTCGTAAAAGCTTTCTATACTGACCTTCGCAGTTAACAATAAATAGTACGACAGCAAATAGTACGCTCAGAAAAAGAGACCGAGAAAGCTTTATTGAATACTGAAAGGGTAGATTGTTTCATTTAAAGGACAATGAAGGTTTGAATTAGATCTCCCATTTATACTTCTAACGTTCAAGTCTTTGGGGGAGAAGAAATGAAAATGGGAGAAAACAGGTTTGATTCGAGTTGAAAGTGCAACAATGGAGACAACACTGCTCTTCTCTGAAGCCTAATACCTCTGAAGACTGCGAAACGTCTATAAATACGTTTGCCAGCGAGAAGAGGACTAGAGGCTACCAAATACAGTTTGTTTCTCAGGTTGTTTCTATAGTTGTTATAGTTGTAAAGTATACATTGTTTCCCAGGCAAAATAATCAGGTTACAACATACTTACCGACAAGACAGGCTTATTGGTGATTAAAATCACGCGTCTGGTAGTAAGAAATATAAACGTAGAAACTGCTTTCATCTTCTGTACACTGATTAAAATAACGTTTTACTTCCGTACACAACGTTTGTGACTTTATCTGTAGGTAGACGTTATCAGAAGGGAGAAAAACGCGAAGCAAAAATGATAGGCGGCTGCGTAAAACTGCGCATAGAATGTATCAACAGCCTTGTTTTGTTATGAAAATGTGCCTTCTCAATTTTGAAAGAAATTTAGAACTGTAGAAAATGACGCAACAACGCTGCTATAAAGGGGCACTCGCGGTGGCTCTTTCGATTTCTACTTTTTACTGGCGAAGGCGAAGTCGTTATCAGCTAAAATTACCTCCTACACCTTACAGTCCAAGGAAAAAGGAAATAGATGGGATAAAAATTCCACGCTGGCGGTGCTTTGAATCGTCCTCTCGATGTCAATACTCACGTCCTCCATAAAAGAGAAAGAAAAGGAATCGTTTGCTTTGTAGCGTTACGTCGGCCGCATCACCTTATCGCGAGCCTATTTAGGACGCTTTCAAAAGGGGAAATGTCCCGGGAAGATAAAAAAAAATGACTTCAGGAACCGTCTCAGCAGCCTTATCAGATACGGGAAGCACAACGTGGCGTTAAAACATGGCTCCCGGGTGCCATTCTGTCGTCTACTGGCGCCCCTTTTTCGTTCTTCTTCTTGTCTCTCTAGCCAGACGATGTTTGAGACATGGATGGACAAAAGCTTGCAGGGAGCTGCAGGGACTCCTCATTCTTTCTTGTCACGTTCTCCCTCGGCTTTCGCAGAGCCACTTTCTTTTTTTTCATCTTTTTTTGATGGCGCCTCTCCCATACTAGGGCTTCATCCGTTCCACGGAACATTCTGTCAACCCGTATCCCTCGTCGAGACGTTACCTCCACCATGAGGTCGCTGGAGCTGACTTCGTCGCTTCGTCCGCCTGCTATTCATGAGTTGGTGTCAGTGTATGAATGGGAAGAACTGGAACACGGATTTGGTGTTTGCCGACTGAATTTTAGTGGCCGGAAGAATTAAATGAAAAATTGAAGAAATTCGCAGACCAGATGTCCGCCATCTCAGGGTACTGCTAAGGGAGTGTGGTTTAAGACTCCGAATGCCTACGGCCTTCTTTCAGGCGAGTTAATAAACAATAACGAACAACTTGTATTTAACAATGATACTGAGGCGAGTTTTAATGAATGGATCCAGCTCAATTGTGCCGTTTTCGTTTCACCGTCTTCCTCGAGCGAAATGATGACGTCAGTTGTGACGACATGCTTTCGGGTCTGTGGAGTTATTTAACAGATAAGAAGCCAACACTTTCTTTATAAATTGTTCCTTAACAATGCTTACACCGACAGGAACAATATTAGCAATACATTTAAGGATCCTGCGACGGAATAAAACCACACTGCTATTGTGTGACACACCATCGTGGCAGTTTTCAAAGGTGTACACATATTCTAATTCTGTATATGAAGATATATAAGATTCCATAAGTCGAGCAGTACAATGAAGCAGCAAGGAAGGATGCGATAAGCTTATTTAAGTGGTATTCGAACGTCTAAACTGATAACACCATTGAGCGTTAAAACTCTTTAAAGCGATTCATTATCCTATGTAAGGTGCGCAGCGATTAGGAAACAGATTGAGAAACATAATATCCTGTAGGCATAGATTATTAATATATTATGTTGCCATCAAAACGCTCCATAGTCTGTTTCTTATGTTACACATACTAATAATAAATCATTATTAATTGTGACAACGTGAAAAATGCTACGGTGAACAGCGTTCTTGAAACGTATAATCTGATAAAGGAAATACGCCGGTACAGTTGCAACAGAAAGGTTTTCATGGAGAAAAAAGCAAAATACCGACAGGGCTGTTGCTTCGAAAGCGGGCGCTAATTAAAAGAAAACACCCCATTCTTTTAAATAGGATTAACAAATTACAGGCGCAGACTCTTTCTTTGCCAAGGTATGCATTTCTCAGTTTCTCGGTTGCGCGCAAGTCGGGGGAAAAACGCGGTTACCACATCCTCGCAACGATAAAATTACTCATCGTTGAAAAAGGTGAGAATTTAAAGAAAAGGCGCAAAATAAACCACAGGGAATTAATAGCGAGAAGGCGTTATGGCTATGTTTACCAACTTGCAGTTCATCAGCACTTGAGCTTCTGTACTAAAACAAAATTCCCTATAGCGCTTATTCCAGTGCTCGCGGTACGAAAGTCAGTCATACAGTACTTCAGCTGCAATTCGCAAAAGCAAAGCGAGCTCCTGTAACGGCGTGCGCAGCGACTCGCATTAACTAAATCTGTAGTCCAAGATTGAGTGAATTGGTAACGTGGGATGTTCTGGCCATACTACGTTGCGGGAGGTATGATTTAGTGACAAAAGGACTGGCAGGCTTGACTATTGATAATAAACCGAACAAAATACCATTGGCGACAGCCTTTTTACAGACACACCCACTATTTAGCTAAAGAGTTGACAGGACCTGAAAGAGACGACCAAATGCGTCTTCGTGCCTCGTCAAGGAATAAGTCCGTGTTCGGCAGCCAGCCGTTGTTTACGTCCAATAGTTTACGCTCGCAACGAATTGGTACACTTGACTTCAGATGGAACCGACCGTATACCGATGCGTTGAAGGCGTATCGGGGTTCAAAAAACACGTCGTTTGCCTAGCCATCCTGCATGTCACCTAGAAGGCCCGCCGTAACCTAGAAGGCCCACTGCTACTCGATGAATGACGATCATTAGCATACTTTATTTTGTCCCTGACGGCATAAGTATAATCATGCACCTAAAGAGCCCAAGTACGATAACTGAATCCTAGTGGCCCATTGCGACTGTCCAAGCAACTGGCAACATAGCTACGGACGAGAATTGTAATAAGTCGGCTTCTGTTATGCACGGACGCGGACGCCCAGAGCCATCCAGTTTGCAAGCACTGAAGTTCTCCAAGAGGGAGCGGGAATGCATTTCAGTCAGTGTTGGTGTTAGGTTGGGTTTGACAGTAGGTACCTGCCGCCGGCAGCGGACACTTCCCGTGCAACCAGGTAACAACTACGACCTGTGTGCGCCCATTCTGAAAGCTGCATGGTGAATTCTCCTTTCAGTAGTTGTACCTTGCCGGAAATGGCGCAGATAGAATAAGAACCAACGCATCCTTCTTGAAGTGTGATCGATACGGCTATTTACCAGCAAATTCAATTTTCATTTCTTTATTGCATTCCTTCTCCAAAACACGCTGTTGGGTTAGTTAGTGCATGGCAGCCTGCAAGCATAAGTGCTAAAATTGCACAAAACGGAAGAGTGCGGGTATTAATACGCCCGGATCAAAGGCATCAATGCAAAAAGGGGTGACTGTGGAGACACAAAGCTTTATTGGCGACTGTGAGAAAGATGAATGGAGCGAGAGCTGCCAGACGGGCGCTAATTATGATGATGATGATGATGGTGGTGGTGGTGGTATTGGTGTGATGATGATGATGATGACAGACGCTTGTGCTTCCTAGTTGCCGTATAGCGTGCATTCCATCCTAAAGCCAAGTATCAATTTTGCCATATTGCGCTCTGTACTTCGCACGCCACCTCTTTCCGCATCCAACAACCCGCTAGCTTTCATTGCGGAGTCGTTAACCAATGAAAATCACGTATTGTCCCCTACCAAATCCTCCTCTTTGTCACTCCGGAATACTCCATACCCAATTCGACAGCACCACCACTTCCCGAATTGACAACCTTTCCAGGTCCCTGCTCCCTAAACAGGAAAAAAGAAAGGCACCACAGGCCGTGGGGCAAAGTCCCGGACTTCTTACGCATGAGCCGCACACAAAGAGCGTTTGCTCGTGTAAACACTTCGAGACAAGGGGCCGGCGCTATGCACAGTCGGCATACAAGCTACCCCGCAGCATCGAATTCAACTCGCCATCCACAGCGGGGGCTTTCAGTTTGGTAAGAGAACAGCGCGGTAAACGGGAGGGAAGGGAGGAAGGAATAAGCCTTGGGAGGATAAACTTCAGCTACTTGGGAAGAAGTCTTCCGCGTACCGAAGAGTATAGCACGCGGAGGAGAGAGAGGGAGGCGTGGCGTACACCGCATCCATTATGCATGAACCGTTGCGGGAGAAAAGATACTCGAGTATGGCGGTGGCTTATATCCGTCATTGTATTTTGCGTACTCACGCTTTGTTTGCGTCATTGTATTTTGCGTACGCAGGCTTCGTCTACGTGTTTGCGCGAGTATTTGTTCTCACCATTATGCACACGCCATCGACGTTACGCGGGCTGTGCAGGAAAAAACGCGCGCGAGTTGCGTTTAAAATATTCTACCGCTGGAAACAGCTTTCCTCTTCTTTTTTGTGGCATTGTATCGCTAACCGCCGGAAATTCGGCCAAGAATGTTCACGAACACGTCGACGCGGTGGGGTATAGTGAGCACTTTTTTTTTTCGCTTTCTTTCTGCCTTCGAACATGCGGCCCACGGAGCAGGCTTGCGTGGACGCGGAAGGAAAGATGGGTTAGTCTGGGATGCTGTTGTTGTTATTTGAATAAATAACTAGCGGTGCCCCGAGTAAAACTTGCGATCGGTGTTTTGTATAAGGTAGTCATGAATTGTGCGGCATTATTTATGCCCGAGAAAAAAGAGTTACCCGCTCTTTAAGTTTGCCATGAGCATCTAAGAGGGATGCTTTTCCGGCTCTGTGAGTAGAAGCTTTTCGTATTCTTGCCCTCCATCCGGCATGAGTAATGTTAGAACCAGAATGGGAGGGCGGCATCATTTGGTTAACTGCGGCTTACCGTTGGGCTGCTTCATACATGTCCTATTACCGGCTAGTAAGTGACTTGAAGTGGTCCCCGACGAACTTAAAAGAAAAAAAAAAGTTTTTTATTACGCTTGTATGCATTTATATAGCCTTTTCCAAAAGCAGGGACGATGCAGTATTTTAACAGCGGTTCTGTTGTTACTAGCCCTAAGTTGACCGTTACAGGAAAAAGCACCTAGAAAATGCCGACCACTCGTGAGCGCGTGCCTCGCGGTGACCGCCCAGTCCCCGGCTCACGCAGTGGCTGTCGCAAAAAAAAAAAAAAAACGCCAGCGCTCTCGTCAAGCGCTGCCGCGCACATATATAAAAAATCGCGAGCCCTAATGCTGAAGCTGAAAAGAAATTGTTGATGGACGTATTGGTTACCGCCTAAGACCATGGTAAGTAGAGCAAATAAACGACACACCAGAAAGAGGACACGGTAGAGCCTGTCCATGTCATCTTGTTCGCGTGTCCTTTATTTGTGCTACTTATCATGTTTTAACAGCGTACCCACTTATGCATACCCACTTATGGAGCATACCCACTTACGGAGATACCTCCTTATGGAGACTGGCCAAAAAAGTGCGGCGCTCGCCATATGTGGTCAAACGGCTTACTCACTCGGCCGCGACTGTGGGAAGAGGAATCACGCCACCTGATCGAGCCAGAACACGTGATAGTGTACACGTTGCACCTGCGCGGGCGCCTAGTCTAAGTGTGCGCGTTTCGCTCGTTCGTTCGTGGAAGAAGACCCCCTCGTCGCGTCGTCTACGATTGCAGCCGATTTGCTTCTTATTCGCCGCTATAGCAACAAAGATGGAGTAAAGGTTGTTGCGGCAGTGAAGAAGAAGCAAAACGGCTGCAATCGTGGACTTAAACAGTCGTGATGGCAGTGAAGGTTGCCTACAGCTTCGCTACCCTCAAGTATTACGCATTAGTGTGAGCGTCCTGAATTTTTTAATGGTCCACCTCCAATTAACGCGTTTTTCCTCTGTTTCCCGAAAAGCCACAGGCATTCGTCAACAATAGTATACCTTCTCTTGTTGCTGTCGTGTTTATCGGCTCAACTAAATCTGCGAGACTGCATCATTGGATTACTACAATAAAGGTAAGAAGCCACGAGGCACCGTCTGTGTCAGTGAGTACCAGCGTGTGTGCACACATGTGCGTGCGAGTGTGCATACGTCTGTGTGAGCGTGTCTTCGTGTGCACGTGAGAGCTTCTGCGGATGTGTGCACGCGCGCGCGTGCGTTGTGTGCGGCGTACGTGCATGCATGCACGTGCGCGTTTGTGTGGGCGTTCGGGTCTGTGCGTCTGCGCACATGTACGTCATAGTTATAAAGTCGTCCCAGGGGCATTGTTCGACAATGAAACCTCTTCCGAGAATTGAAGTGAACGCCACAGGTACGATCGATCGATTTGTTGGCGATCGATCAACGACGCACCGTGCTGCTGGCGTTCCGATAACTTATATAGCCTCCGAGAGAAATCTCCACGGCGAGCCACGTATCATTTAGCACTCGTCCGGCACAAACGTGACACACTTAGCGATAAACCTTCTCCTCGCCGAAACACTTAGGCGGTCGGATATCGGTCCGAGCGCCGCATTAACTCTAACAACGTTTTCGAGCCGTTTGTCTTCGCTCGCGCGCAGATATCAGCCGCGCGGCGGGAATCAAAGCTGATTTTGATACGGTAACATTACCAACAACGATTTCGCCGCAAAACGCCCCCTTCTTTCTTTCCTACGTTCTTTCCCTCTTTCCATTTTGTTTCCCTTCGACAAGCCCAGCAGAGTACACAGCAGTCGGGCCAATCTCGGAATTTCGGGGCTTGCTACATTACCTTCCGCTGCCTTCCTCCTCCCTCTCTACTGTTCGGTGAAACACGGAGAAAGAAATATCGTAGCCTGCCAAGAAAACGACCCCCTCTCCCCCTCTCCCTTCCTGTCCCCACCCCTCTGCCCTCCCTCCCCTTTGGTCCCCGCTTCCCTGCCAATAATCTGAAAGCCACTGGCGGCCGCCGCAAGATTTCGCTTTATCGAGCTCACTTCTTTTCCCCGCGCAATCCAAGCGCAAAGGCACGATGTGTCTACGTGTCTTCGCGGTCTTTTTTGCCTCTCGTGTTCGTTCGATTTCGATTTCCTCGCGAACTTCTCAGTTTTTTTAGAACCGTAGAGAGGACCCGGACGTCATTTGGAGGTGGACACGGAGTGCTGCTGCCCGAGTGGAGAGGCCGGACCCGCGCAGTCAAAGTCATTTTTCCGGTTTAAAGAAATTGAGCCCCTATCGAGCGGAGTCGTGTCGTGCGGCCGGGGACGGCCCCTGTGACTTCTGGGGGGCCAGCCGTGACCTCCTCGCGTCCCACGAGCCTTTTCACGTTTGAGTGAAAGGGGGAGCGGGAGGCTGTAGGCTCACCCAAGAGCGAGAGAAAATCGGCTTACCAAGATTTTTCGTCTCTCTCTCTCTCTCTCTCTCTCTCTCTCTCTCTCTCTCTCTCTCTCTCTCTCTCTCTCTCTCTCTCTCTGTCAAGCCATTCGTTCGTTGAGCCTCCAGATGACGACGTATATTCGGTGCTAGCCACTCACTGTACAAGATTTTGCGAGTGCTGCCGTGTTTACTTAGCATCTTTTCCTGACGTAAGCTTTCATATTCGGCCACCTAACGTTTTTCCTCCGCGTCCGTGTGATGACGGCCCCTACTAGCTTTAACTATTAGGTTCTTTTCATATTGGTGAAGGAACAATCTGGCCCTTCAAACCTGAGGAAGAAAAAAAAAACAGCCACTTAGAATCCTCTTGTAACTGCATTTTCCTTATTCATTTTATAAATCAACAGGTTTCAACAGGTTTCGTGGCTTGAGTTGTCTATACCATTGACTACTCATGTCATTTTTTCTCTGAGTGAAGAGTTTTCCCCAACCCTGGCCCTGCTTCCCTCGGTGGTGAGGCTTCGTTTCACACGGGATTGCCGAGAAAGACTAAAAAAAGGTGAGGTGTAGCTTGTGGAAAGAGGATGCAAAAGAAAGGAGGGACAGCGGAGGCCCAAGAGGAGGATGAGGAGGAAGAGAGAGAGCGAGAGACGCATTCGCGAGGCCGAAGAGGAAAGAAACGCCGCGGTGGAATCGAGTCACTCGAGCGCAAAGTGAGCGTTGCGCCGCCGCCAGCGCCGACGCACTTTGGCCAATAATTCAAAAAGTTTATCGTACGCCGCGCTCCGACAGGAATATGACGTGGGCTATTTTTCTGCGCTTACGTATCGCGGTCGCGGCGCGAAGCGAGATGTAGCCTGTATGAGCGGGTTCCCCCGCTTTTGTTTCCACTCGTTTTTTTTTTTTCCTCCTAGTACATTTATTTCTCTATTGCTGTCATTTCCTCTTTTTTTCGTTGTGGAGTTGTTCTCTATTTGTGTGAACAGTGTCCATGTGTTTGAATGCTTACGCCGTGGCCGCGCAAGAGCGCTGATGCTTCGCAACGGCACAGCCAGAATCTTCACGCTTCCATACTCCCTCCTCCCCTTTTTTCCCCCACCCGCCCTGCACTTGGAAAATAGCACCGGTCAGCAGCGGACGTAGCATGCGTTACGCCACTGCCGCCGGGACCTCATGATGTCGCGGCAAGAAGGGGGGAAATTCTGCTATCTTGCTTTCCGCTGATTACACCACGCACCGAGACGGCGCGAACGTTCCATGTTGCAAAGGCCGGATCACGAGGACATCATTATTCTATCAATCACAAGAGAGGCTTTGCGTATATGTTTTCGTGATCAACTGATGCCCATTGCAAGTTTGTAATATAAAGCAAAGGCTGCGATACAGAAGCGAGGAGTGTTGTGGAGACAAAGGGTATGCTTTCTGTTATCTAGACGGTGTTGAGGCCACGCAACCACGGCCTCAGTCACTGCAGCGAGATGGAGAAGAAATACGCTTCGCCGCCGTTCCTGCATGCTTAGTGCAGTCGACGCGGAGCCCTGCGTGACAGCGCGCTGCGCCGACGCTGGGCTGCTCCCTTCAACCGACGCTGACTTGAGTCCCTCCGCGTTCCTACCAAGCGCGACGGGAGACAAAGTTTGTAGCGAGAGCGCGGCGGACTTTTACATACGAGCAACGCAGTCACTACTCTCTGTCCGATGGCACTCGTTCCGTGCAGCGCCTCTCCTCTTCTATCTGTAGATCTCCCTGCCACTCGGGTTTCGCTGGCGGGAGGTTAGAGAATGGCGAGAACCCGGATCTCTGTTTCTGGTCCGCGAACTTTAAGCCACTGCGCACGGCTCGGTGGATGCGCGTGTTGACTTCAGCGGGGTCGCTGTGGAGCGACTGTTGGACACAGTCCGTGAATGCGCGGCACTCTTTGTGGCTTGAGATAAACTCTGGATGTGGTCGGCGCAGGCTTTGCGGTCGAAGGGAGAATTAGAGAATTAGTGTGGGTGGTTATCTTTCCGTGAATCCGTTGTTTTGAAACGTCTAAGCATTTTATAGCGGACTCAACGAGTAAACCTATCTCATTCTGTAACTCTCGATGTGTCGCACTGTTGCTGCTTACGTTTTAAAAGGCAATTAATAAACGGCGCTAGGGCGTTCATACTTAGATAAGAATCCGAAGAGCCTTCGTATCTGATATCGGATTTTCTTATAATTTCTATGTAAAATGTCTTCCCAGAAATGCAACCGGGATGGTGGTGAAGGCGACTCTACAGGGGTTCGGTGTATAGAGCTTCTTAAGAACCATACATGGTGTTTTTGGAGGCATTTGATATAAGGGCTTTGATATTTTCATAGAAGTCCTGCAGTACTGTCTCAGAAAATTGCCTTCCCAGCCAAAGATTTCTGTAGAGTAATAAAGCAAACTTTAACGCGGCCCCGTATGTAGTGTTTTATTGTGAAGGCTTTTAATAAAATGACCTAAAGTCTTCCTACTCTGATATCAGGCTGTTTATTAGGAACCGTAAAGAAGTGTGGATTCGAGCTAGTTGGTAATCATGATAAGAGTTCAAGCTCTAGATATTTAGACAGGGGACGTAAAGGGCAGAGACAAGCGCATGTCACTGTCCCTTGCGTCCCCTTTCTAAATGTTTCGCGCTTGAATGTCTTGTCTTAAGGGGGACTCACCTAATAACATTCCTATGCGACTTACTGCTTAATAACTCACAGGTTGTTTTTTTTAAATAAAACCATCGTATACCTATACGAAACGTGTTGCATATCCATGAAAAGGCTCCAAAAGGCCTAGTTTGCTTTTTTTTAGAAATGCGTCACGTCTGTACTGAAATAAAAAAAAACTTTAGACAGCTAGCGCCATCTAGTCAAAAATCGATAAACCAAAATGTGTTCCATGTTTAATTTTTATTTCAGTAAAGAAATTACATATTTCTAAAAGAAGCAAACTAGGCCATTTGGAGACTTTCCATGCATATGCAACATGTTTAAACACCGAGCGAGCCTTTCGAAGAAAACAAACTTTCATTTCGTCTGCATTGCCGCCTTAGAGATGTCTTACTAGCAATATATATATATATATATATATATATATATATATATATATATATATATATATATATATATATATATGTCTTACTAGCAATATATATATATATATATAGTAAAAAATGGGTATAGCTTCTAACAAAACTGTTTATTGGTCGACGTTTCGATCGGATGCCGATCTTTCTCAAGACCTTAGAAAGGTCTTGAGAAAGATCGGCATCCGATCGAAACGTCGACCAATAAACAGTTTTGTTAGAAGCTATACCCATTTTTTACTATTTGCTACGGCAACCAAAGACAGCCCTTCTCGCAATATATATATATATATATATATATATATATATATATATGTGATGATTGCCATCCCCGGGCCACGAGAGTGCGCCAGGAAACGACGGGGGCCGTCGAAAAGAAGACGACGACTAGCGGGTCCACGCGGAGGGAAGAGCACGAGAGGGGAGTGTGCCGGCGGTAACCAGGGACGAGACAGCGCCAGTACTTCTCGGGAGGCGGTTCGAGGCAGGCCAGGAGCGTTCGTGCACCGGGCTCGGAGAACCGTCTCGGGAGCTGTTCCGGGACTACTCTGCCGCGACGAGAGCTGCCTGTTCCCGCTGGCGAGGTCCCGAAGCGTGATCCGGGCCGAGGTTCGGGGCGAGGCCTAGAGAGGCCAGGCACGAGCGCAAGCATCGGCGTTCCGACCGACGACCACTGCGATTCAACAGGCGACGGTCCCCCGACGTTCCACACATGCCATCGACATAATCCCGCCCAGCGTCGAGCAGACGGGAACGTGAGCGTGTCCCCTCGTTTTCCGTTTCGCACGAACGTTGGTTTGGACTGGTGTTAGCCATTCCGCCGCGTCGCCCGCGTGTTGTTCTCTGTTGTTGCCGTTAGATCCCTAGTGTTGTTTCTTCGGGTGTTTGTGTGTCCTTCCCGGAATATATGTTTCTTACTTGTGCTGAGCCCACGGCATCACTTGTCGTTGATCCTCCTCCGCGAGCCTCACACCCGCCTGCTTAACACGCGGCCTCACAATTTCTGGCGTCCGCGACAGGACGCGTGCTCTAATTCCATCTTGAGACTAAGCAGGCAAGCGGGTGCGGCAAGCGAGAATGGAACTCGAAAAGCTGATGTCCATTGGGAAGGAGCTAGGACTGTCCGGACCAGCTCTAAAAGAGTTTATTGACGAGGAACGCACAAAAGAAAGGGACCGGCGCGCAACTGAACGCGAGGCGGCTAAAGAAGCGGCAATACTAGCCCAGAACAGAGAGTCCGAGACCAGAGCTCGCATTGAGGCGGAACGCGCCCTGGTAGAACTTAAGCTGCGGCTTCAGGAAGGGTCGCAGAGTTCTAACGAGGTAGGAGGTGACCCCGCGCCTAATGCAGCACAAGGCGTCCACAGCCCGCACAAGTTCATTCCTGCCTTCAACGAGGACCGGGATGAGCTTGACGCCTACATCCAACGTTTCGAGAGGGTGGCAACCAGTCAAGGGTGGCCCTCAGACAAGTGGGCGCTATCCCTACACTTGTGCTTGACTGGCGAAGCTCTCAGTGCTGTTGGTCGCATGTCGTCCGACGATGCCATGGATTACCCTAAATTAAAGAAGACCCTGCTCCAGAGGTTCAGGTACACCGAGGAGGGCTACAGGAGCAAATTTAGGGAGTCCAAGCCGCAGAACTCGGAGACAGGCCGTCAATTTGTGGGCCGCCTACGCGGCTACTTTGACAATTGGCAGGAGCTGGCCAAAACGGAGCAGACGTACGCCGCGCTCCGAGATAAAATGGTGGCCGAGCAATTTCTCGACAGGTGCCACAATAAGCTGGCCATTTTTCTCAAAGAGAGGGGTTACAAAAACCTAGATCAGCTCGTCGAAGCAGCTGACCAATACGTCGAAGCCCAGGGCTTAATCAACTTGGGTAAAGGCCGAGAGGAAACGAAAGAGGGCAGCAAGCCCCCTGGACTCCCTCGCGCTCCTGATCATCAGGATCACAAGACGACCAAGCCACATTGCTTTTTATGCAATAAGTTAGGGCACCGGCCATCAGACTGCTGGAGTAAATCGCGGGGTTCCAGTCAGCCCAGCCAGAAGGCGCTCTTTTGCGGACGGTGCCGAAAACACGGACACCGATCTGACCTTTGCCCCAACCAACCAGGGAACACGGGCCAAGTTTCCTGTTCCTTGACTGGACACGCATCCTGGCCGGAACTGTCAAGGCAGGGGAAACAGAATCCAAAACACAGGAAACCGAGAGTTAACCGGGAGCAAATGCCGACCGCCGAAGGATTACTTGAAGGGCAACCTGTGACACTGTTACGCGACACGGGCTGTAATTCCGTAATCGTGAAGCGGTCCTTGGTTCGCGATACCAAGCTCACGGGGAATACCAGCACTGTCTATCTGTTGGACCGAACCCGCCTCGTTTTACCGGAAGCGGAAGTGGAGATCGTGTCTCCATTTTTCTCTGGTCGAGTACTAGCCACCTGTATGGAGGACCCTCTCTATGACGTTATCATAGGGAACATCGAGGGCGCTCGTGATGCATCCATGCCGACCCGCTACTCGGAAAACAGATGGGTGGAGTCCCAGGAGTCGGAATCTCTTCCGACGAGTATTGGCCCAGCGAACGGAACAGGAAGCGTTCCAACAGTCGTTCCAGAAGTCCAGTGTAACCGGAACGAACCGCCGTGCCCACCAACGAACGCGGAGTCAAAGCCCGAAACACGCGTGGGTGCAGCAAGACGCGAGGCGTTGAGAAAAACGCCGCGGCTACCGGCGGTTACTGTTAGCCCTTCTACGATCAGCGTTGCTGAATTAAGACAAATGCAACAACATGATCCTACGCTGCAAAAGTTTTTCGGTGAGGTCGGGAAAAAGATAATGGTGAACTCGGCTGCTATGCAGTTTGAAATGGTAAATGGCGTTCTATACCGGCGGTACCGTTTACCCTCGAGACAGGAAATAGAGCAGCTCGTTGTCCCAATCGAGCTTCGAGACATTGTTTTGACAATGGCTCACGAGGGAATCCTGGCTGGACACCAGGGAGTTAAACGAACTCTGGACCGCGTGCGTGAGGAATTCTACTGGCCTGGCATGCAGGGTGACATAACAAGATTTGTGAAATCCTGCGACATTTGTCAGCGGACTGTACCTAAACATCTAGTAGGCCGCGTGCCACTAGGAAACATGCCTGTGATCGAGACACCGTTCCAGCGGGTGGCCATCGACATAGTGGGGCCGCTCTCCCCCACCACAGAGAACGGCAACCGGTATGTGCTAACGATGGTGGACTTCGCGACCCGCTACCCCGATGCCGTGGCGTTACCAAGCATTGATACCGAGAGGATCGCTGAAGCTCTCCTAGAAATGTTTGCTCGAGTGGGATTTCCTCGAGAGATCGTCAGCGATCGGGGCAAGTCCTTCACATCTGGACTTATGAAGGAGCTCAGCCGTCTGCTTTCAGTTGCACAGCTGCCCACGACACCGTACCACCCAATGGCTAACGGGCTGGTTGAACGATTTAACGGCACGCTAAAGCAAATGATAAGGCGGATGTGCCAAGAAACTCCTAAAAACTGGGACCGCTACTTGGCACCACTGCTGTTTGCATACCGCGAGGTGCCCCAATCTAGCTTGGGTTTTGCACCGTTCGATCTCCTGTACGGCAGACATGTCCGAGGACCGATGGCTATACTGAAGGAACTTTGGACAGGAGAGAATGTAAATCCTGAGGTCAAAACGTCGTATGCATACGTCGTCGAGCTTCGCCAGCGCCTGGAAGACACTTGCCGACTGGCGCACGAAGAGCTCCGGAAGGCCAAGTTGGCGCAGAAAAAGTATTACAACCGAAAAGCGAAGACACGTTACCTCGCCGTTGGTGACAAAGTTTTGCTTCTGCTCCCGTCCGACAATAATAAGTTAATCCTCACATGGAAAGGTCCATTCAATGTTTTGGAAAGGCGCAACGAAGTCGATTATGTGATTGATCTTGGAACCCGGACGAGCCTTTTCCACATCAACATGTTGAAGAGATACGAAGAGCGAAAACCGTCTAAGCCAGATCCACAACATGTCTCCGTCGCCCTTAGATCCGACGAAAATGAAGGAGGTGACGTACCGTGTGTCCCTCTAAGACAAAAAGAGACCTACAAAGATGTGGACGTTTCGGCGGCTATGACTCCTGAACAACACGCGCAGGCATGTACGCTTCTGTCATCTTACCAGAAGATCTTCTCAGACCTCCCTGGGAAGACAGACCTGGTTCACTGCAAGCTGCGCCTTACAACAGACCAACCTGTTCAAGTGCGGCAGTACCCGATTCCATTTGCCATGCAAGAGCCCGTGGAAAAGGAGGTGCAGGAAATGCTGCGAATGGGTATTATCGAGCCTTCAGAGTCGCCGTACCAGTTTCCCATCTTGCCAGTAGACAAAAAAGATGGAACGATAAGGCTCTGCATTGACTTCAGACAACTCAACCTTGTCCTTGTCGCCGACAATGAGCCCATACCTAGGGTTGACGTGATGTTTGCAAAGTTGGGAAAGAGTCGGTTCTTTTCAAAATTTGACTTGATTAAGGGCTATTGGCAAGTGCCTATGGATGAGGAATCGAAGCCATTCACTGCCTTCGCCTCTGCATCGGGGCTATACCAGTTTCGGTTTATGCCATTCGGCATCAAGACCGCCCCAGCGGTTTTTACACGCCTTATGCGTAAGGTGGTTGGTGGTCTTCCACATATCTACCATTACTTCGATGACGTTCTCATCGCTACCGAGACTTGGGAGGAACAACTAGAAGCGCTCGAGACATTCCTCAGGATGGTGCAGAAGGCGGGACTTACGATTCGACCTAAGAAAAGCGAAGTCGGCTTCTCCTCAGTAAAATTCCTGGGACACATCGTTGGCCATGGCCTCCTACGGCCGCAAGCAGAAACGCTCCAAAAGGTTCACGACGCCACACGACCGACGACAAAGCGACAGGTGCGGTCTTTCCTCGGCCTCACGGGCTATTACCGGCAGTTCGTGCCAAACTACGCTCAAGTATGTCACCCCTTGACGGAGCTGACTCGCAAGCGGGCACCCAACAGGCTCATTTGGGGTGACAAGGAACAAACAGCGTTTGAAACTCTTAAGGAACTGTTGTCAACCGAACCTATTCTGAAAGCGCCGGACTTCTCCAAGCTTTTCGTACTCCGCACGGATGCGTCGTCCACAAGCATTGGCGCAGTCCTCATGCAACAGCATGCAGAGGTTCTTCATCCAGTGGCCTACGCGAGCCGTCGTCTCTTACCTCGAGAAGCATCCTACTCCACTGTGGAGAGAGAGGCATTGGCGTTAGTCTGGGCGATTAAGAAGTTCCACATATACCTATATGGGAAGCAGTTCATCCTACAGAGTGACCACCAGCCTTTAGCTTACATACACTCCGCCAGGCACCTTAACAGCCGCGTACTTCGCTGGAGCCTCACAATGATGGAGTACGACTTTATAGTAGAGTACGTGAAAGGCAGTGAAAAAGTAGGTGCAGACTACTTGAGCCGTATCTGAGCGGAGTGAGTTTTTTTTTTTCCTTTCTCGCGTTGGATTCCATTTTCTGGTGTTAGCGACTGTTTCAGACTTTCTGTGCCGAGTGACATTCTGTGACATTCTGTGCCGAGTTTTGTTCTCCTAAACAAACCTCTCGGGAAGGGGGGTGAGTGTGATGATTGCCATCCCCGGGCCACGAGAGTGCGCCAGGAAACGACGGGGGCCGTCGAAAAGAAGACGACGACTAGCGGGTCCACGCGGAGGGAAGAGCACGAGAGGGGAGTGTGCCGGCGGTAACCAGGGACGAGACAGCGCCAGTACTTCTCGGGAGGCGGTTCGAGGCAGGCCAGGAGCGTTCGTGCACCGGGCTCGGAGAACCGTCTCGGGAGCTGTTCCGGGACTACTCTGCCGCGACGAGAGCTGCCTGTTCCCGCTGGCGAGGTCCCGAAGCGTGATCCGGGCCGAGGTTCGGGGCGAGGCCTAGAGAGGCCAGGCACGAGCGCAAGCATCGGCGTTCCGACCGACGACCACTGCGATTCAACAGGCGACGGTCCCCCGACGTTCCACACATGCCATCGACATAATCCCGCCCAGCGTCGAGCAGACGGGAACGTGAGCGTGTCCCCTCGTTTTCCGTTTCGCACGAACTTTGGTTTGGACTGGTGTTAGCCATTCCGCCGCGTCGCCCGCGTGTTGTTCTCTGTTGTTGCCGTTAGATCCCTAGTGTTGTTTCTTCGGGTGTTTGTGTGTCCTTCCCGGAATATATGTTTCTTACTTGTGCTGAGCCCACGGCATCACTTGTCGTTGATCCTCCTCCGCGAGCCTCACACCCGCCTGCTTAACACGCGGCCTCACAATATATATTATATATATATATATATATATATATATATATATATATATATATATATATATATATATATATATATATATATATATATATATATATATATATATATATATATATATATATATGTGTGTGTGTGTGTGTGTGTGTGTGTGTGTGTGTTTGCGGAAAACCCGACTTCACAGATTCTTGGTGTGTTGTAGAGCGCTTAAGCAGTTATTCAACATCCCACTCGGGATTTTTCGAAAATATTTCTTGTGTTGGCCCAGCATTACGCTAGTAGTCCTGACCAATTTTTTTTTCATAGCAGCCAGCCGGTCTGTACTCTCCATCTCACTTGCGGCCTCCTTCCCTTCGAAAAGCTTCTCGGGTTTTCTTAACTAGTGTTACGTGAGGGCGGAACTATCCGTTCTAAGTGGAAAAAAGAAAGCATTTACGTTTTCATTTGCCGTTCTTTTTGCCTGGGGAAAATCACTCAGTATGAGGGGAGCTAATTGCCAATATGTTTACAGATTGCGTTGTACGTCAAGGTTTTCTGTAATTTGTAAAACAATATCTGCACGATGAAAGAAATAACTGAATAAGTAAATAAAGAAAAAAATAACTACCTAAATAGAAATAAAAACGAGGGGTATGCAGAAATATTTAAACAAATAAAGAAAGAAAACAGGAAGATAAAGAGAGAAAGAAAGAAAGAAAGAAAAAAAGGAAGAAAGAAAGAAAAAAAGTGAAAGATTGGTGGAAGGATACAAAATATGATTTAGAGTTCTAGCAGACTTTACGAAGCTGAGTAGTGTGAAATAATTTTCTAGCATGAAGCAATGAAACACCATTTGTTTGTGAATTATTTAATGTGAGTGGAGAAATGTATAGGGTTAAAGATGGGTCCACACATGAAAACAAAAAAGGCGCAAATGGTAAATGATGATGATAATAATGGCAATGATGCTGACAATGCGTGGACGCGTTCAGTGCATTGGCACACATTTTGCCTCAGTCCACACATCATAACGAGTGGTCAGGTGCTTGTTAATCAGACAACTAACACGCTCTGGACAGCTAGAGGTGTACAACGGACATTCTTGCTGCGAAAAAGGGGGATGTTAGTCGCGCGTAAAAGAGAAACGGCGTTGTTAAGTGAGCTCAACCGGCAAACCCAATGTTGTTATTTGGGCGTAACCGAGGTCGGGTGCCTGTTCAATAAAAGTAAGGCCTATATGTCTGCAGAGCAACACGTAAACCGGGGCACAGACGCGAGCAGTTCGGCCACATGAACGTAAGGCCGCGAAAGCGTGAGAAGAAGAAAAATGCAGGCACCAAGCGCGTGCGGCATGGAGTTGGTCTCAGCGTTATCCGAGCTGGGAGGTGGGGGAAAAAAGCAGGATCGGCGTCTGCTCTGCGTTTCTATGCCCCGAAAATGAGGCACTGCATTAGTGGGAGTGTGTGAACAGGGCGTCTCCGGGGGAAAAAGTAAAAGTTGTGAAAGCGGGTAGGCAGCCAGGGCTGCCCACACTAAACAAAGACGTGTCCGCAGCCAAGCAAAGCGATTTGTCCGCGACCCCGCTGTCGTCGCACGAAGGTATAGGTTTTTGTCGGGTTCGCTTAGAGAAGCTGCCGGTCCCACTCATGTATCCCAAGCAACAGAATCGCGTAGGAGAAGGCGACCACAGTGACGTTGAAAATCGTTCACTTGTGGTCGTTCGCAGAAATTTTTCGTTTCGAAGAACACCGTTAAGAAAATGGCGTTGATATATGACCGCACATCTTTCGGATTGTAAAATAACTATGCTACACCACACACCGTAACATTTCTGAATCATCAATTTTTATCAGCCCCTTCCCATTAATTTTGTTTGTTTAGGAATGGGAATAATCATCACTACGGAAGAGACCTCCTTTGGTTGTTACGGCTAAGCGACAGGATAGACAAACAGAAATAGTCCATCCCCATGGATAAAAAAACATCTGAACAAAAAAAGGATGGCACAAGCTTCAAAAAAAAAAAAAAAACAAGCACCGTGCTCGCGTGGTTACTTTCCTCAAATATTTAAGGTTAAAGCTGCAGATCTCCATGTTTTATGAAACACGTGAGATGCAAAAAAAATGTTGTAAGGTACACAGACTCGCACAGAATATCGGAGCGCGAGGTGCGAGCAGGCATCACGCGCCAGGGAAGGGAAACAGGGGCGCCGGAGAAAGGTAGCCGCTTCCGTGCTCGGAGTAATACGAGCTGCCTGGAGAGGTAAAGGCACCGATGGGGGCTAACAGGGCGATCCTGGAGATGGGGAGAGAGCGGGACGAACTCTGGAGGGTGCTGTCCAGGTGGCTGGTCAAGGCATGACGGGCGCGGCCGCATAGGTCAACAGAAAGTTTAAGAGCAGGTCAACCAAACGTTTAACTAGGCGGTCACCATCGCATTCCTAAAAGGATCTCAACACCACCCCATTTGTTTTAATTTTTCTTGTTACTATTTCATAATTCCCACTTCCTGCAAAAAGTTGAAAAACAAACCGCATGCCTTCTCCTTCCGTGGCATACTTGAGTCGGTGTTCCTTCTTCGTGTATATATATATATATATATATATATATATATATATATATATAGACTGAAAAGATAAAAACTCACACAGAGCGCGAAAAAAATAAGGTTAGTAGAGACAGAGACAAACGAGAAAGACTTAAAAAATAAAAATAAGTTTACTGACGTTTCAGGGAGAGGACTCCCTTTCTTCAGATATATATACAGAAAGAAATGCCGGCAGTCTACAACGCCAAAGGAGGCATAGGGGAATGGTTAGACTATTTTTTGACCGTTAGTGAAGTTATATATTTTTATTAATTTACGTAGAAAAAAAGAAAGAAAGAAAAACACCCGCCCAGAGTGGGGACTGAACCCACGCCTTTCGATGAGATCTTTCATTGGTGAGGCATTCGAGATCTTATTCAAGATTCGAGGCATTCGAGATCTTATCGAAAGGCGTGGGTTCGGTCCCCACTCGGGGCGCGTGTTTTTCTTTCTTTCTTTCTTTCTTTCTTTCTACGTAAATTAATAAAAATATATGACTTCACTAACGGTCAAAAATAGTCTAACCATTCCCCTATGCCTCCTTTGGCGTTGTAGACTGCCGGCATTTCTTCCTGTATTTCATAACGAGCTCCTCATTTCCAAATCACACACACACACACACACACATATATATATATATATATATATATATATATATATATATATATATATATATATATATATATATATATATATATATATATATATATATATATATATATATATATATATATATATATATATATATATATATATATATATATCAGGGTGTCGAACCGAACCGAAAACCGGAACTGAGCCGAAAAAAGAAATGACAGTTACCGCTTCACGCCGAAATGGTTGGACCCTCCTTTGTTGATATTGCACATTCAATGCAATTCAGACCTTTTTTTTTCTTTGACGTAGAATCAATTTCGTACCCGCTCGCGCACTTTCCCCTCCAGACAATTGAACACTATCACGCTCTATGTAACAACAGGGGAAATGAATGAGCATCAATGTATCAATGGCCTGTTGCTGCTGGAAGCGCGAGCGTACTGCAATCTGACCAAACGAAATGCCATTCTCGGCAGCTTGCATGGGATATAAAATGACTTTGCCTTTCCCTAGCTGCGACTTTATTGGAGCAATCAGGCTGCAGGAGTGCTCCACTGCGCAACAGCGAAAGCCCACACCCGATGTGTGCAAACGTTTTGCATTTCGTAATTTGTTTAAAAGCTCCGACACCTGCAAATTGTTAACACTTGACAAGTGTGACCGCAGGAGCTGCTCAGTGGCGAAGCCGTTTGCTGCTGATGCAGTTTTGTATCTTTCAGATCTGCTTTTTTTCGAAGGTGCACTTGTACTGACTGCCCAACTCGCTACATTAATTCTACTGCGACTCGTTACGGAGGGGAGTACTGCTGTGGTTGAATTAAAGAGCGTATACCCAAAAAAGTCCCGTCTCATGCTCCGCGTGTCAAATTTCCCTTTCATTTTGCAACAGCGTAATCTGTTATAAGATTCCGCAGTGTAGCACACGGAACGATGGCCGGGTGTCCATCAGTACGATGACATACTGATTGTAATGCACAAACCCGGTATAGTTATCGTAAAAGGAATTGGAGTGGTCAGAGCAATAATGCAGTGCCTGAGCGTTAACTAAAGCTTACTTTTAACAAAAGTGCGGTTAGCACATTCGATAAGGTGACCGCTAACAAATAATTCAGGGTTACCAAATAATCTAATGCATTGGTAGTATTTATGTGACTGCTGTAGGATTTTTCTGTTTTGTTACAAATATAAAAAAAATGTGCGCCATTCGTATTAAGCGCTGGTATTTGAACGAGTCCGTACGCAGGCCTAAATTTAAGGCTTCAAGGTTAGCGTAATGGGCGATTCCATAGCGACGATTGCGATTTCAACAAAAAAGGAAAGGGCAGAAAACATATCCCACCGTCATATCTCTTGGCGGTGGCTTTATGAATAGCCGCTAGGACAATATAAAGTCAGGGCGAGAAAGTAGGTGGTAAATCGTCACCACTTCATCTGTTTTTCTAATGTCTCGTAATTGTTTAAAGTTTGCTTTGAAATTACACCACTGCCCTTCGGGTCAGCAGCATTTTGAATTTTTTGTTTGTATTTTGATGTGACTGTTGGTTTAAACTACTAAATGCTTTTTTTTCCAATTTCAGAGATAATTCAACTCATCGAACCTGTTCGCGAACCGGTTCAAGCTCCCGAACCGGTATTTTTTTTTTGTTCGACACACTGATATATATATATATATATATATATATATATATATATATATATATATATATATATATATATATATATATATATATATATATATATATATATATATATATATATATATATATATATATATATAGAGAGAGAGAGAGAGAGAGAGAGAGAGAGAGAGAGAGATACGGGACGAGGGACTCGGTAAAGATACATATCAAGGTTGCAGTCGTCATTGCCTGTGCTATTCGGCTTTTTTCGAAATATTTAATAGGGCCGAATGACGTGTGCTTGTCACGTTTCTTTGATTCATTGATAAATAAGCGAAAATATAAGTCGAGAAAAAATCCGCCGTTTTCCGGGAGCGGGACTCGAACCCACATCTCCGCATAATAGGTGCGGTGCGTTCGCCATTACGCTATCCCCACAGCGGCTTCTCTCTCGACTTTAAAGCGGGGGTTTATATTTACAAGAGCTCTGAGGCCGGTCAACTAGCGCCGCCCCTCGACTACCGCGGGAGACGTAGAACGTCTTCTTTTCCAGCGGCCGCCACGTAGAACGTGGTCGGAGGTCGGGGTTAGCAATTGGCATATCCGAACTGCTGGAGCCAGTGCCTCGTAATGCATGTAGCAGAACAGAGAGATACGGGACGAGGGACTCGGTAAAGATACATATCAAGGTTGCGGTCGTCATTGCCAGTGCTATTCGGCTTTTTTCGA
Source organism: Haemaphysalis longicornis (assembly GCF_048455015.1). Classification (NCBI taxonomy): domain Eukaryota; kingdom Metazoa; phylum Arthropoda; class Arachnida; order Ixodida; family Ixodidae; genus Haemaphysalis; species Haemaphysalis longicornis. The sequence continues at coordinate 101,932,519 of NW_027526335.1, read as the reverse complement.
AATATTTAATAGGGCCGAATGACGTGTGCTTGTCACGTTTCTTTGATTCATTGATAAATAAGCGAAAATATAAGTCGAGAAAAAATCCGCCGTTTTCCGGGAGCGGGACTCGAGCCCACATCTCCGCATAACCGGTGCGGTGCGTTCGCCATTACGCTATCCCCGCAGCGGCTTCTCTCTCGACTTTAAAGCGGGGGTTTATATTTACAAGAGCTCTGAGGCCGGTCAACTAGCGCCGCCCCTCGACTACCGCGGGAGACGTAGAACGTCTTCTTTCCCAGCGGCCGCCACGTAGAACGTGGTCGGAGGTCGGGGTTAGCAATTGGCATATCCGAACTGCTGGAGCCAGTGCCTCGTAATGCATGTAGCAGAACAGAGAGATACGGGACGAGGGACTCGGTAAAGATACATATCAAGGTTGCAGTCGTCATTGCCAGTGGAAAGAAGACGTTCTACGTCTCCCGCGGTAGTCGAGGGGCGGCGCTAGTTGACCGGCCTCAGAGCTCTTGTAAATATAAACCCCCGCTTTAAAGTCGAGAGAGAAGCCGCTGTGGGGATAGCGTAATGGCGAACGCACCGCACCGGTTATGCGGAGATGTGGGTTCGAGTCCCGCTCCCGGAAAACGGCGGATTTTTTCTCGACTTATATTTTCGCTTATTTATCAATGAATCAAAGAAACGTGACAAGCACACGTCATTCGGCCCTATTAAATATTTCGAAAAAAGCCGAATAGCACTGGCAATGACGCCTGCAACCTTGATATGTATCTTTACCGAGTCCCTCGTCCCGTATCTCTCTGTTCTGCTACATGCATTACGAGGCACTGGCTCCAGCAGTTCGGATATGCCAATTGCTAACCCCGACCTTCGACCACGTTCTACGTGGCGGCCGCTGGGAAAGAAGACGTTCTACGTCTCCCGCGGTAGTCGAGGGGCGGCGCTAGTTGACCGGCCTCAGAGCTCTTGTAAATATAAACCCCCGCTTTAAAGTCGAGAGAGAAGCCGCTGTGGGGATAGCGTAATGGCGAACGCACCGCACCGGTTATGCGGAGATGTGGGTTCGAGTCCCGCTCCCGGAAAACGGCGGATTTTTTCTCGACTTATATTTTCGCTTATTTATCAATGAATCAAAGAAACGTGACAAGCACACGGCATTCGGCCCTATTAAATATTTCGAAAAAAGCCGAATAGCACTGGCAATGACGACTGCAACCTTGATATATATATATATATATATATATATATATATATATATATATATATATATATATATATATATATACAGTAATACCTAGTTAACTCGAAGTGGTCAAAACCGGGAAATATTTCGAGATAAGCGGAATTTCGAGATAAGCAAAGTTGGGCGAATTGCCACGAAATATTCAGTTCTTTGCAAAAAAAGGTGCTACTACTTACCAGCTCTTCAACAGCAGCTTCCAACCTTGCTTTTCATAAAGGTTTGAAAGAGAAAAACATGGACGAGACGTTTACCGGCTGGGTTTTGTGGCACTGCAATTTTATTTAGCAGAAAAGAACTGCGTAGGGCTGGTCTGCTTTGCGGTTGCACTCGGGCCTAGTAAAGAGAACTCTAGCTGCCTGACGCATTGCATGAGCCGATCTTCCCCGCCGCTGCACTCAACCTTATTTCGCAGCAAGCACAGCAAATTCCTCGTTTTGGCAGATGTCGGCACCTCTCCAGGAGGTTCGTCGTCGTCGTTCCCGTCTTCACCGTACACTGTACCTCTGTCCATGTCTTTACCGTCACATGACGTGCCACAGGGTTGCTTGACGAAGTTGATATGTCTCTAGGCTCAGACTTCACGTCCGGGGAAAACATCAGCTTTGTGGTAGGCGCGACTAAACGAGAGAAAAATCGACGGACTTAGGCGCGGCCGCATCGCACGCATCTTGTGAAACGGTCCACGGCGGCGAAATTTTCGTTCCATTCTCAGTCAATATTTCGAGATATCCGCAGCTTGGCCCAAAAATACTTCGAAATAAAGGGCAACAAATACATGGGACGTATAGAAAAGGGTTCGGTGCCGCGGAAAATTTCGACTTAGCCGATGTTTCGAGATATGCGAGTTCGAGTTAACGAGGTACTACTGTATATATATATATATATATATATATATATATATACATACATACATACATACATACATACATACATACATACATACATACATACATACATACATACATACATACATACATACATACATACATACATACATACATACATACATACATACATACATACATACACGAAGAGGAACCGCCGATTCAAGCGCCCGTCTTGAAAGCGCCTTCAGTCGAAAGACACGCCACGCCGCATCTCAACACAACCCAAAGCTAACCCTTAATTGGCTCCCACTGGTCATCGGAATTCTAGTCATACCCAACCTTTCCTTCCTGTAGTCAACGCGCTAACGGTTTGAGCAGAACATTTCCCGAACGCGGAGTAAAATCGCTGGCACAAATAGCCCCGAAGACGAGGAGCGAAGGCAGAGGACACAGGAGAGTCAATCCTTAGCGGCGGAGACGGCCGAGAAGCCCCCGCGAAGGGTCCCAGCGGTGCTTTTCGGCTGACTAAGCTTCCGGGCCGGGAGCAGCGATGCAGTATTCAATCTCCCCCTAGTCGGCTTCATCGCCTTTCCCACTCCCTCAGCCTCCCGTGCCTCCCGTGGGAGATACTTGCGCTGTGCCGCTGCGATCAGCGTGCTCTCCTCTTTCTAGACGGCCATTGACGAGGCTGGTACAGTGCATGCGGGGGAATCCGTGTCTTTCATGGGAGCACCTTGACTCTGCTTCGGGTCTCATTTGCACATTCATCTTCACTCCGCAGAGTTTGGCTGCGGTGAAAGCAGCTCCGTTACAGCGTAGAAAGACGCAGTAGCGAAGGTCGTTCGGTAATACACATGATGAGAGATATGTGGAACCCGCACTCCACCGTTTAGTTCATGCCAACACGTGCACTACGGCGTCGGGCGCTGTGCTTCATGAAATCATCTTCCGTGTTCTCCTCAGTTCGGAACACACCGAGAAAGAGAGAGAGCTCGCCGATCAGAGGTTTCGTTTTTACATTCGAGCTATACGAATGTTTGCAGAATAACCGCATACTTTGGATTTCGTGAACCTTATGTTGAACAGAGCGGGCAATGGCATGCGTCGCACTCAATGCAACGTTTAGGAGTTTTGCTGCTATATACACCGAACGCCGGCTTTTTCACTCAATGAAGCATTTAATGCTTTTTAAGCGTTGACCAATACACCTCTGCGCTTACTTGGTGCAAACGAAAAGTCCCTTTGCTGGTAATTTTTCATATCAAATCGACACACACACCGAACCAAAATAATGTCAATTGACATAGAATTACAATGAGTGCCTCACCGATTATATTATCAAGGACGGAGTACCTAGCATCGTACTGAACTGGACACTTACATGTATCAAAACTTCTTACATATTGTAACGCAGTAACAATTTATACGAGTTTCCGCATTCAATTTCTACAAGCAGTTATTTCCTATAGGTCAGCCAAACCACACACCGTAATATGCGTTAATGTCTGGATGCTTTTATTAGTGCGCAAAACTTTGGCACCCAGTACAGTGGTTTGGCTGCGGCGACGGCAATTCCCGCGCCACCGATGAAGCGAACGAGACACCGAAGTCAGAAAGAAAACGGCGGAGGAACGTCTGGCGAAAGTTTCAGGGGGAGGGCGGCACGCGCTGCTATGGCGTCATCTCCCAGCGCGTTACAACGGCTAAGCATGTCTGACTGCATCCCCCTCACACTTTCTCCAGAAGCTCCTCCTTCCTTCATGGCTCATCCGTACCCCGTGACGCTTACGCAGGAAGGTCAAACCTGATTTGCAAAAAGGCACTCGACGGCGGCGACGCGCTGAAAGATAATGGCAGAGTGGAGTGCGCCTCCGTGTGTTCGCTGATAACGCGATCACTTCCTCAGACGTAGCAGCTATGCGCCGGTACCGAGCAGATTGCAGTTCGCGCTGCGCACAAATTTCGCATTGGGAAGCATAGTAATCGTCAGCCTTTTTCACTTGAATTTATTTCAATGTTCGCCTGCTGCTGTGCGGTAAGTGCTGAAGTCACGCGCCTAACGAGCCCACTTACCCACCGTTTAATTCAAACTGTTCTCTTCACCGTTCCGTATGCACCTTTCAAATGTAACATGGCACCGTAGCATAAACGCATCCCGTGTCCTTCAGGGGGAAACGGGCATGGCCTTGCCCCAGTTCGAGCTCTTGCTTTCCGCCTAAACACCATTCCCGAATCCCAACACAATCGCCTGGAGCCATGCACATGTATTTTTTGTCTTAGCAATGACATTCCCTCAACTTCTGTTTGTTCAACCAAGCGAAAATAAAAGAAGTGGGAAGGAAGAGCGCGGGCGCTACTCGCCCATGCAGGCGTACAACGCCTCTGGTCAAACGAGCGGCAGCCGTCAAGCAACCCCGCTATGGTGGCGTCACCGCCGCTCTTCTCATGCTAGTCGACAGAAGCCAAGTCAGGTGGGAAGCCAGTGAGAGTTAAGGTGGGCGAGAAAGTAGTCGTAACTAGGAGGGAAACGCAGCTGCAGCCGTAAGAACACAAAATGATGGATAGCCTCTTTCTCCCCAACGTCAGACCGGACCTCTTCCTGATGGATGGACGCAGTGTCGTTGGGGGCGGCCACCGCCGCGGCAGGACCTTTTCTGTGCGGCACTCAAGCCATTCAGACCTTTCTGTTTCTTCTTCGTGCCTTCTTCCGAGTACTTTCGCGTTCCTCTTTTTCTTTTCTTTCTGCGCTCACAAACACGATGGTCAGTGCAGCAACGCCGTCTCTTGCTTCACTGCGAGGCACTCTCGTCGGTGCAAGAGTGGTGGTCACAGTACCAGTCGTTGTTTCGGCACCGGCGTGCAGGGCCTCGATGTCGGTGGTGGGCCGTGCGGAATGAGCGCTAGGCACTCTCACGATTCGGGGCATCACAAGGCTTGCTGGTTTACTCGCGGCTACGTTTCGTCCCACACAGGTGGAAAAGGCAATTATCGTCTTTGCTTCACCTTCCAACCACTTTGGTGAAGAAGGGACTTTCGAATGGCAGGAAGGAACAAAATGAACAAATATTCGGGCTCCTAGGGAGATCCTAAATCACAACCTTCGGTTTACGCGCTAGATGCTTCCGCTATGGAGCTGCGGGAGCGACAGAACGCCCCTCCATTTTCGGGCGCCCTTATGAGTATGGAGGTGTTTGCCGCGTTAAAGGGACGTAGCCATAGTTCGGCGCGAAGAAGATCTTACTCCGAAGGGGTCTTAGTCATTCGAGATTCTACGCCGTTTCAGGAGCAGTTTTCTAGCCGAGAAACCTCGTACTTTGTGCTTCCGGTGGCGCCAAGCCTTCCAAAACTGAGGCCCTCGCAATGCATTTCCATATGATTTTGGGAATGAGGAGCTTGTTGTATTAAGCGAAAATATTAAAGAAAGCCAACGGACAACAAGGCCAATGAAGGCGTTAAGACCTGTAGGTAGCTTCTTTTGCTATAAAAATAGGAAATAAATTAGAGGAAGACTTCTTGGCCGAGGTTAGAACAGCTGCAATCAAAAAGATGTCCCCACACTGAGTCATCGGCCCGATGGAAACCAGATCGTGGCGCAAGAGCCTCCGTATGAGGCTAAGCAAACGTGTTCCAATTGCTATGCCAAAGCAACAAATAGATGTGAAGGCAAGGAGTGAGACGGGGAGATATTTCGAGAGTTAAATTGGAGGCTTGTAAAAATAGGAACACATATGACCGTAAACTCGGATGCATCCACGCAGCGGCACGCACAAGCAAAAAGAGATTCAGGGTAAACAAAATTATTAGTGCTAAAAACTTTACGCGAGCTAGAGTTGCATTGAATAAAATTGTTGGTTGATTATGATTGTTGCAGTGCATCTAACTTATTGACTTCTTGATTGATTGACTGATTCAAACGGTTGAGTTATTTTAATTTATCGACGGCAAGTAACTGCTTGATTAAAGTATTCTATTGTTTTAGTTATCGATAGAAAATACTTGATTAGCTTTGCTTGAAATCGTGGTTAGTCTCCATCTATGAGTACATTTGAGTGAGGACCACACAAGGGTGCTGCATGTTTTGTCCAGAAGTAACATTTATATGATTACCGACTGGTCTGAAATCAAGTGACTGATTTTTCGAATATTTCCATGATTTCATATCACTCATCTTATTAACTTACCGAATGATTTCCCTTGTTGTAATTGCGTAATTAATACTGGGTAGTTGATCGCCTATTTTATCCCGGCTTAGTCAAACCCTTGCAATGGGCACAGGCGCCTCCACCCATGCCCTCTTGCCCAGTCGGTGATGATGATGCGTGGATTTTAATCGCGCAAGGCCGACTGAGGGCAAAGAGCGCCTCTTGCCCAGTCAGCTCACTGAACCTCAACGTCGATAATCAGATTCTTAAAAAATGTCATACATCAGGAACTGAGAAGTCGCGCACCTTACAGGCGACGTTGTGAACCAAAAGCAAAAACCGGGAAGGCATGCGTACAGATGTGATTGGAAAACAGTACGGAAGCCGTACGACTCCACCGTTTCGCAAGACAAAGATTTTATCCCTGCTTTGTTGCCAACAGCCATGTCGTTCATATTTATTAGGCTCAAACTGCTGGCGGCGCGGCGCTTAGACTGCGGGCTATTGGCCCTAACTAATTGCCCAACATAGGGGCGACACCCAAAAGTGCAGCGCAATAGTGCCATCCACCACGACCGCCTGATAGACGTAAGAGAGCGGGGGTTGCCGCAACACCTACCAGATAAACAGACAGCCTGAACAACCGGTTATCATTTATTGACAAACCATGCAGTATCATGTAAGGGTCCATGTTTCCAAAAAGAAACACCCTCACGTCACAGGGGGCGAAATGAGGCGTGTTTAGCCGATCGGATGGGTGGAGTAACGGCGGTGCAGGTCAATTATTAACCCTCCGCATCCAGCCTGCGTGAATAGTAAGAGGTGTTGGGAGAAGGGCGTGGAGAGAAAGAAGAACGGAGGGAAGGAGGAAAGAGATTTGAGGAGGGCAGCCCGACCGAGTTCATTAATCCTGCCGCTAACGAGGCGCTTGTCGTGACGCTCATGTACGAAAAACTGTACAATGGCGCTTTACACGCTGGCTCACCGAACGAGCGCAAAGAGAAGAAATCCCAGTGGCGTTCGCATGGCAAGCGAACAAAAGAACAAAAATGGCGCCAATGAGATGCGAGGTCTCGAAGCGAGCCCGAAGCGGCCCACTGTGCGCGGCATCAGGTTGCAGGAAGACTGGGCGCCACCTCTTCGCTTCGACGCCCTTCGGAGGACATAACAGCGACGGTTGCTTTTTTTCTTATGTCCACCATTTGAGGGGAACATAAAATTCAGTAGCTAGTGATTATGGCCGCGGTAAAAGAAACTTCTTGGTCCCTTCGGGGAGAGCGTTTTCAATTTTCAACATTTTGTTTATTTGATTATAAATTACAGGGGCGGGAACAGTAAAAATGCTGCCTTATAGTAGCTTGACTAGCCCATAGAACCTGTTAGCTGATGACTCCTGCTTCGAATTTGCTTTCAGGGCAACACAAGCTAATTCTTGAACAATCTAACAGAACATGTGGCTTAAATATGACAGGATTTGTTCGCTGGGGTCTACCGCAGGATATTCCCAGTTAAGATTGTTTCTTTTCGACTACCAAAACGCGCATTGCATGTGCGTGTAACCTAGACTTGGCGCTTACGTGCGTGAGAAACGAGCATAAATGTGTCGGGAACACACTGTGTATGTTTCCCGCCTTCTTCCGCGCTCCTGACGTAAAACGGGAAAAAACACTACGTGAAACAGCTGTACGCTGACGTGTTCAGATAACGAACGTCTGGCGTACTATTCTGACGGGTAGTTTTTATATGGACGTCAACGCCTCGACACAGGCGCCACGCTATCTTACCGTCCTGAATCCATCTTAATCCAATTTTGTCCTCCCTAATACACCCTAATATATACTAATCCACCCTAATCCGCGCCTTACTTCATGTTAATACACTTTATTTCACCTTTCCCCCACCATCTGCCGTATGAATTCGTCACCACCAGCTTGAAATCATGAGCCCGTGACTGAAAAAAAAATTCTTGGAGATTTCTGCTATTCTTGCGTTCGATGGACAAAATGTGCCTGGACATTTGAGAGCACTTGACGTGAAAGGATCGGAATGGCCATGTGCCCACAGTACTGAAGCAGACGCTTGCACTGCTGCTTTCTGCGGCGCATTTTATTCACAAAAGTGTTTTTTTAGAGCGGTAGACACCTGCCCGGCCCTGATAAGAACTTCACCGGCTGTGCATAGATAGTTGACACATTCTTTATTATTGCTTCCATTTTCACTCAGCCATACAGTTAAGGCTGTCATTATAAGAGAGGCCTCAAAAACTTGGTTCCAATAACGAGCTGTCACGGTAACATTTACGCGTTTATTGCTCATTTTTTGCGCACCGGCCGTCGGCGTTCTCATCAAAAGTGTCTGTTGTCAACAAGTAGCACATGAAGCCCATCTGGCCGTCTAAAATCTGCAGACAGGTTTCTCTTATTTCTTTTATTGGTTTAAAAAAACATGACCGAGGCACAAAATTAAATTCGAAGTGTTTTCATTTCACTATGGAGAAGACACCCTGTTAAACAGCGATAGTGTCGATAGTTTTGAAAGCATGGTTGCTCAACATTACTGCGGTGCAATTTCAACCATGTAGGAGGAACGCGATGAAAGCTAAGCTGAGTGTTCAATTCATGCTGCAAACGAAATTAGAAATTCTTTCCATGAAAAAAAAAAAGATTGATAATGTTTAGCACCCGTCGCTCGTTCCGCGGCGAACGCTGTAGGCTGAAGTTAATCCCTCTCAATACTAAAAGTACCCCTAGAGCTCCTATAGGTTGGCTTTTTTTTTTCATCTCTACTCTACCAAACCTCTGATGGCTGTTTATACTTTCGAGATTTTTTTTTTCACGCGTAGACGCTATTCATTGAAGGACGTGACACCAGTAGGTGTACTCCACGTTTTTCGGTGACGACCAGCCACGAAAGATCAAGGTTACCGGGAATGACTCTTTTGACCACAGCCTCTTCAGAGTAGTGTCGGGGCAATCTACCGTTAGAGCAGCAAAAGCGCGGCGGAAACTTGATAGCCCTGCTTTGTGGAGCGTTCCACGCAATACCGGACAAGGACGAGCGACGCACCCCATGTAACCTATCGAAACACCAGAAAAGCGCCGAAAGTCCTAAGATCAGAGTACTTCCGCCAACAAGCTTCCAGGCAGAACACGTGCCCCCCCCTCCCATTACGCCTCACATTCTTCCACGGCTCTGTCCCCTTCTCGCACCACTCAATTCGTTTCCTTTCTTCCCGCTCATCTCTCCACCCTCTGAAGACAACCCAGTTTCTCCTCATCACTTATTTCACCTCCGTTAAGTTTCTTCCATCGTCTCCCGCGCAACACACATACTTCACCGTCACACCCTCGCGAAGCCTGTGCGCGTCCACATCCCCGCGAAGCAGTAAGTTTCCAGGGAGGCCACTAGTACCTCACCATGTATATCTATATTTCTTAAATCATTTAGATCCTCGTCGCTCCCGCCTCTTCCTCATCCTCCCATCCTTTCCTTCCCGCCTGCGGACCGAGCGCTTTCTTCCCCCGGCCAGCGTCTTCCTCCTCCCGGCCTTCCTCCGTGATTGATGGAGCTAACCCCGGTAAAAAGCCGCCCCATCCTCCGCCGGATCACCACATTTTGCGAGCAGCATCCGCGGCGGACCTCTCAACCCTATTAAGGAACACCGCTTCCCGACCTGAGCTTGAATAAATATGCGCTCCGGCGCTTTATTCCCCTTTTTTCCCTCCATCTGTTTTCATTGTTCCTCGTTCGCTCCTCATCCCTCGCGGGTCCTGGTCGCACTTAAACTATTTATTCTATTTTCCCCGGCCGAAGCCTTTACCCTCCTTTTAGAAGCATGTCGCGTTTATGCGAACAGATCCCGTTACGCGAGTGCGTCTGTTTGCTTTTATATTTATTTTCGGAGCGCCCGGTGAACTGGCTCGAGCCGGCTAACGAAAAAGTACGGTGCTGCTATCCCTGGATAGGAGCACCGCTGTCCGTTTTTCTTCTTTTCATCTTCTTCTCTCAGAGCTGCGCGCAAGGTTGTTGCCGAGCGCTTCGTCTTTCCACCAAAGACGAACAACGATAAACAGCGCGCGCACAAAAAAGTAGAGCGATGGAGAGACGACATGTAGGCACACGGGCGCTGCATTCGTAGAGCTGCGTAATCGTCCGAAAAGTAAATAAAGCTCCCCCTTTAAAATACCGCTACGAAATGAACCAAAACAGCAAGAAAGTGCTCCTCCTTGAAACCGTGGAGGAGGAGTTCTCTCGAAAGAATGAGGCTTAGCTCTAAATTTATTCGCGTGGATTCTTGCCGGAGGCAGGACGACCCCGCAGGAGTAGGTAGCGACGTCTCAGACTCTGCTTTTTTGGGCATAAACCCAACCTAAGAACGTTTTTTTTTCTGGTTTTTCTCTGTGTTTCTTCGACAGCCCTCGCTACTGTCTTAGTCCGCAGTGCTACCTTTTCCCCTTTCGTTCGCCTCCCGGGCATGTTTGAGGCACGAACGTGTCTCCATCGTATCCAAAGGCTGCTTGACCAGCCGGGAGCCATCACGCAATCGCTCGAGGGAGTTTCCATAAAAATCACTGATCCATTCCGCATTTATCCGCGTCTTCCTTTGTTTTAAAGTGCTGCGCGAGAAGGCGGGTGAACGAGCGAGCTGGGCCTCTTATTTTTCAATCTCAGCGCTTGGAACAGCGTGCGGAGAAACGGAAGATAAAAATGGGTCTAGCGCGGGCAGTTATAAAAGGAGATAAAGCGTGGGAAGGGCGTGGAACGCTTGCGAGCAGGATTCAACGAAGATCCTCTTTCAGTGGCTTTTCGCGTTTCCTTCGGCATCTCGCATTGCCCCATAACTCTTCTCGTGCCTCGCATGTCCTTCGGGGAGGTGGTCTTAAACCTAAGGATATCTCTCTGTTTTCGTTTGCGGTTCGCTAGTGAGGCTTACGTCTTTTTTTTTTTTTTCTTGAAACCCTTGATCCTTTAAAAAGAGGAGAGATACGTACATTTTCGCGCTTGTTTACTGTTGACGAACCAAAGTGCGCCCTGTAATACTTTGTCCGATTGAAGCAGGTAGAACCCCAAAAATACAACGAATTGGGGGTTCGTTGTGAGTATTGATAGTTTGTATTTTGGGGGAATAAATACTAAAGATACAAAGAAAGACCCAAGAGACAAAAAAGGAGGTGTAGCCGCAAAATCTAGAAGACATCGTTTTTGCGGTGCTACTATTTAGAATTTGAACATAACTGGTATCATGTCCTAGTCATTATCATACTTACAGCTCTGTAACAAGCACTCTCCCCTGTCCTTGGCTGTGGGTCCCTTATAATATTACCTAGCGCATGTCGATACCTTAAGCAGCTCCCTCAATGTACTTAATTCAAACATTTGCAGGGTAGAATGTAATTTTCTTCCTCATATAACTTTAAGGTATACTTGATTCCTTGTTCTATCGAGCATAATTTATATTGTTGAGTACTAGTTGGTTAGTGACTTCTCTATTTGTATTTTTTGTTGTCTAGCTGGTTGTATAGCATGCTGTCCTTGATAAAAATTCGTAGTGCTCATTGCTGTTTTGCAGTTCCCGATTAGGATCGATCTTCTAATTTTAAGTTTGTCTGTATTGAGTATACGCTATTTTGACAGCTATGATCAAATAACATTTATATGTGGTATTATGAAAGTTCGCTTTATGTTTCAAGGCGGGAGGGGTATACATTGTCCGCGTTAAGTGTTTAGTTTTTAGATTTTTTTTATTTCTTTACCCGTACAGAGGCCTGTTGGCCTTCTCTGGGCACTTCATAAACAATTGATTGATTGATTGATTGATTGATTAACTAATTAATTGATTGACTGATTGATTGATTGATTGATTGATTGATTGATTGATTGATTTTGATTGATTGATTGATTGATTGATTGATTGATTGATTGATTGATTGATTGATTGATTTTATTCTGGTTTCTAAGATTCCAACCTTCGTTAAATCGTTGAAAGTCCTTTTAAGATGGGTGTTGCTGAAAAATTGTCTACAGGGCGAAAATAATAATTACACTTTCACGCTTCCTATTCAGCCGTACATTAACCACATTTTAAGTTAAACGGAGTGCTGCCTGCGTTCGAGAGGTGGCTTGAGCTTTGCAAAAAATATACGCCATCCCACCCTGTGAAAGTCGATGTTCAGCGAAGCTGTTGTAAACCCCTACACATGCTGATGGTGGAGGGTATGAAATGTTTCTCGTCGGCGCGGCGAGCTTGTGGCTTGCACTCGGCTTCTCTGGCGGCAAATGCTGGGTCCTCTCTAGCCTGATGCATGCTTTCGCCCTCGAATGACGTCAACGCCCTTTTAGAGGGCAGCTGCAAGCCACAGCTTTACCAGCTACACATGGGGGGGGGGAGAGGGGGGGAGGGGGTGCCTTTGTTAACAGGCGCCCTATCATCCCTTACGCCGTTTCGATGCTTATTTTGTGTTTTTTTTTCTCTACCCGAAACTGACCTTTATGCTGTATGCCTGATTGATTTACCTGGCTCATGCACTCGGCGTCTTGAGCAAGAACTGCTGGGTTCCACCTGTGTTTTATGTTTGCAAGAGGCTAACAGCTTCCCTGTAAAGCCCATTGCCCTGCATGGGTGGTTACCGGTGACATTGAAGCGCGAAGGACAAAGCTCTGGAATTTAGAGTTTCAGATCTTACGGATGTGACAAGTGACTGAAAAGGCTGTTGATGCCCTTGCAACATTCAATGACTAGCTTCGAACATCATAATTAGGCGACACCAGCGCAGCACATACAGGCAGTTTTATGGGAAGGAAAGCTGTCAGCGTTGCACGCCGGGGGGGGGAAAGCCTTTCCTAAGCAACAAGAAACTACCCGCCTGCAGGGAAACCGAGGGCAAAACAATTATCTCGAGGTTAAACTCAAAAGGGTAGAAAGCCGGTTCACTCGGGTTATCCTTACACTCAATTTTGTCTCCGTCTCTGCAACGTGATGTAAGCAATTCGGCGGAAGTGTACTTACTCTAGCCAAGACTCTCTTGTTATACTGTATACAGTGCCTAAAAATCTTCTTATAAAGACTTAGCTTGTTGTGAAGGGCTTTGTTTCTGCTTTAATCGCTAGCGAGTACAACAGCTTGTCAGATTTTGCTTGCACGTAAATAAACGCTGGATTTATTGGTTGATTTTATATTTCGCTGCCTAGAACATTTGACATCAGATTCAATCATTGATTGAACCCAGTTGAAATTAAAATTGAAATTGAAATTTCTTGGAAGCATGTTCATTGCTAATATGGCAGAAGATATTAAATATATAAGTAGTTTAAAGACCTTACAACCTAGCATGTGTAGCCATGTTCTATCTGAGTTCTTCATGTTAATTCGAAGTTTGTTGGTTTTTTTCTTTTTTTTTGCAAGAAAGGGGCATTGAAAAAATTAGCAGTGGTTTAGCTCGGCATTTCCAGGATATACGTAGCGTGAACTAAGGTTCAGTTGGTTATTCTTAGGTTTCCTGATTGTCTTGGATTAGCTGATTATCATGCTTACTGCTGCTAAAACGATTTCTAATCCAGTCCAATCCAATTCAATTCAATTCATTCCATTCCTATCCAATCCAATCCAAATCCAATCCAGTCGCGGCGGCGCCGGCTCCGGCGCGCCAGCTGTGCGCCTTGAGGCATCACTGCTCCTCGCGCATATGCAGCACGACTCTCCAGAAGCCACACGAAACTGCTCAACATCGGCCAGTGTAGCTCACGCTACAAAACTCTTGTTATCTTTTATCATATCGGGCACTTTGGCGCCTTACTACACAACTAGGACGAAAACTTAGGTCAGTCCAACGGACCATGGAACGAAGAATGGTAGGAGTAACACTTAGGAACAGGAAGCGAGCCTCCCGGATCAGTGAGAAAACTCCAGTAGGTGATATCACAGCTGAAATAAAGAAAAAAATAGGCTTGGGCTGGCCTTTTTGGGAGACGAAATGACAACCGATGAACCACCAGGGTGACAGAGTGGATACCGACAGACGGGTCTAGAAGAAGGGAAGGCCATTAACCAGATGGAAGGAAAAACTAAAAAAACTTTTGGGGTAAAGGATTGACTCGACAGGGCTGCACAGGAGCGGTGGGAATTCTATGGGAGAGTCCTTCGTCCTGCAGTGGGCCTACAGAGGCTGTTGATAAACATGATGATGATGACGACGATTATGACTATAATGATAAAGATGATGCCCTGTGAAGCTTACGCTTTTACGCACTTTGATTTGAAGGCGGACAGAACCTTTGACACAAGTCACTTTAAACAGTAAAAATTGCATTTTAACACGAAAGTGTTTTATTTCGGGATACGCAAACATTTGAGTGACGTCCTATCCGTCACGGCAATGACGCCAGTACAACTAAAGGGTGCAGACCCTGCACACAGGGTCTTCTTGTGGGGAAGCGACCATTAGAACTAAAGAGTACGTTACACTCAGGGTTGTTCGTTTTCGGGTTTAATATTTTAACATGAAAGTGTTTTATGCCGGGATACCCCAGGATTTCCCTAATGTCATATCCGTCACGGAGATGACACCAGTACACCTTTGCCGAAGCGACCCGCCAGCAGGACGTCGCTCGCCAAGCACACCCACAAGACAGCCGCCGACCGGCCAATCATGTTCAGCTGCATATTTCGCTGCTCATTTCACTTCCGTGTTTAACCGATTCCTATGACAGAGGAAACAACCACAGTTTTCTTAAATGATGTGCGTTCCACAGGATGACAACGACCGTTGATATTCATAATAAATTGTGGTTTGCGGAGAAAGAAAAAAAAAATGCGCGAAACTTTCCTGACAGGATGTCATGGTTGCATGCAATAAACTGACCCCCCCCCCCCCCAGGTTTATAAAATTAGGCTCCCAGAAGTATAGGCAGTTACAATAAAGCTACATCTATATCACACAAGTGCTGCAACGGTAATGTCACCTACATTACAACTAAAGCACTACTGGTTTAATTTTTCTCCTTGCTAGCCGACCATGTCTCCCCACACTTCTCCTCTATCGCAATATCTTAAAAATACAAAAAAAAAGAAATCGTAAGAGTAAGGGCAGAGCGAAGCAGTACAGCTGCTGCTCTCAGCAACACGAGTGGTGCTCGGTCTGACCCACATGGAAGATCCTCGCCGCGCCGTAGCAAGTTCGCTCGTAGAAGAACTCCCTATTCGATTGTGCCCTCCCAGGCCCAGCTCTGCTGCTCGCGGCAGTAATCTTTGCTTTCAGCCCCAGACTCGGGCCTTCTTTTCGATTCTAATGCAGATTTATCTCCTTTGGTTCCCCGTCGTGCCTCCAACACTCGTTCCTCTTCTGAGCGCAGCCCCAGCGCGCCTCGCACCCGAGCTTCGTAAAATTGTTACGGCCTCCTCTTTACGAGCGAACCGCCAGTCCGCGGCTGGAGCACGTGGTTGCAGTGCTGCTGCTGCTGCTGCTGCTTCGACGACTGCTTTCGATGCGCGCTCGCCCCTTTTTCTTGCGCCGGGCGTAAAGCCGCCGTTGGCGATTCTTCTTAGCTGCTCGCTCGGCTCCTTTCAAAGCCCGGCCCCAAATATTCCGCGCCGCCGACGCGAGGCACGCTAAAGTGTCGGTACGTGCCAACGCCACGATGACCGAAAAGTAAAACGACACACAAGAAACTTTGAAATATACGGACTAGACTTGCGTATAAAATCGCCGTCTAGTACTAAGAAGATCCAAGCTTAGTATTTAAAAGATGTGCCCCCCATGCTGTTTCAAGTTTTTTATTTCCTTCTCGTTCAATTTTTTTATTGTGAATGTCCCAGCACAATAAGGAGGCTTATGAACGCCGCACGAGTGGCTAAGGCATATCCTACGTGCCGAAGCAACGCTGTTTACGCGATGAGCCCCTTGTCGGATGGAAAATTATGCTAATCGGTGTCAGTGACACTAAACAAAGCAAAGCTACCTTGCAATGGCGGCGGTTTCAGTATCTTTCTTGATGGGTAGTGCGGGGGCTCAGCGCCATTGGATAAAAAAAGTAAGTGTTTAGACAGAACCTATCAGCCGAAACTATCGGTTCTGGCGATATGGAGGCCACATAACCGTGACGACAGAGCCAATTCAAGGGCTCTGGCTCAAGCGATTTGGAAATTTGGCACTAGGGCGGAAAAAGGGCCCACACAGTGAGTGCGAACTACCAACTCCACGCCTTAACCTCTGGGCGTAAAAGCAGCACTTTTAAGCGAAAAGCAAAAGAATTGTTGAAGACAGTATGACCACCACTGCGTGAGATAAAAAGACCGTCATAAGCATTAACGTGACGTAACTAATGATTTCTAGTAGTATACGTAGAAAATAAATATTTAGGTCAACATAGTGGAGAAAATATCGTCGGTTTTAAAATCTATTTCGCAAGAAAAGTGGCCGTTCTCTTTCAGAATATTGAAGTGTCGACGGGCAATAAGGTGTAATTTGGAGAAGAAGATCGCCACTTGTTTAGCCGCAGGCGTGAATGTCGATGCAACGCTACTCCAGAACGAGAATGGAATGGCAGAGTGGGAATGAAACACTGTCACAAGGTGCAGACGGAACACTTTCCCGCGGCAGGAATGCAGTGCTACTACAAGACATGCCCAGAAACCTATCCCTGGATGGGAACGGAATTCTATCATCGGGCTTCGACGAAACTTGTACCACGCTATTGGCGGTGAGCGCGAACACAGGCGGCGCTGCGAAGCGCGCCTCCGTGACGTCAGCTTAGGGATTCTCGCATTTGTCGTCTGCTTCACTCAGGATCGCTCTCCCTGCTGTTTCTTTGCGCTCGGTCAACGTCTGGTGCTTGTCCGCACCAGAATTGGCGTGTGGGTAACTTTTTATCATAATAATAGGCTTAAAATCGCATACACTAGCTCATGGTGTCAATTAAAGTATAGTTTTGGATACCGCTACGGGAGAAACATTGCCGGCGCCACCCATTCCTTGCGAAGCCGGTCCTGTGCGGAGCGCGAAGAGTCGGAGCTAGGCGTCAGCTTCTCATGTAAGCATTCGAACAAAAGGAACAGTCAGCTGCTAATAACCGACAACAGCGAAAATGGAAGACCAAAACAAATTCTGGGCCTTCAGGGCTGTCGGCTTTGGCAGAAGGCATCACGATTGCCAGTAATCATATGTAAGGTAAAACAGTTTTTGCAACCTTGCCGAACGCTCGAACGCGTTTTGTCACATCACTTTACGTTGTCAAGGCATGAAAGTTTGCCGACATGCACTATAGACTGCAAAAACAGTAGGTTGAGTTCCAAATAACCCAGTGTGTATATACGCGCGTGCTGATTCTATACCAGGCATCTAACCAGTATGGAGGTTTATTGAGAAAAACGAGTCACGTCTTCGTTAAATTTATAGTAACACATATATGTTTGTTAAGACCCCGATGGATATTTCGGAAAAATTTGCGCAGCCATATCTTCCCGATATTCGGATATGCGTTAAAGGAAAACTGCACTCAAGAGGAGGAGGAGGAGTAAGGGGAGAAGGGGAAAACTTTGTTTAACAATTAAATCGATCTGGTTAGTGGGCCGGGTCCTCAGTCCAGGACAAAAGAGTAAAAATAAATTTCTTCAAATCGTAGAACGCCATCCCGAGTAGAACAGGATTTGTTCTTCGCGCCTGGAAGGGTTGAAAAGCAATAAAGAGCTACTTGGAATTCTTCGGTTTCGAGTCTTGTAATATATGCAGGTATACTATTTATTACGTTAGTTAGCGAGTATATCATGCCTTCAACACCGTAATCATGTCACCATTGTTCGAGTTGAGAGTCAGTTCGTTATGATAACGATATAATTACGATAGAAATTCGCAGCACAAAAGCCGTCTTCGAGTACTGTGGACCACGTTGTTTAGGGCGCGATCGCGGTGGCGTAGCACAAACCTTCTCAGTGTATTTGCATGTGAATAAACAAAGCACGCTGCGGATATGCACCTTCTTGCACGCAGCCGTAATGAAAGCCAATTTGTGAAGAAGGGAATGTATGCCATACAAAATGAAGGAAATATCCACACGACCCTTGTGAGGCTCCCAAACATCCCGAAACCTCCTAATAAGAAGTTGGTGACGGCGCAGAAAAATTAATGCGTTGGGCAGAAAAAAAAAGCAAGAAACAATAATCCGATACAAGACAACAACGAAAGAAACAGAAGAAAGCCGCTTTATTTCCTGCTGTGCGATGAGCGTGTAGAGGCCGCTGCTTGGTACGTAGTATTAGACTGTTGAGTCTTCATAGGAGCATCTCAAAAATACTGCAGGGAAGCCTACGCATTTTGAATACTTATCGAGAAGCTCTGATCGCTGATCCTCGCGAATAAGCAAGAAAGGGCGAGTTACACACGATCTTCTGACCGATACTCTGAAGAAAGTTGTTCTCTATCTCTTCGTGTGTTGCAAACTTGTGTGCAAGCTTCAAATTATTCAGATGCGTCAGAAGCTGGCAAAATAACTGAGTAGCTAGAAACACGCTTTTTAACGCACTACAGCAACGAAGCGGGCGATTTCTAGCCCAGGGACTGTTGCCCCTCACAAGCGGAGTGTAGCAGACGACAGCGGCGCGAATCCCTAAGCCGACGTCAGAGCCAGGGGGCGCCACTCAAAGATCTCACCGCCAATAGGGTGAAACAATATCACAGTATCCATACACTGCCCTATTGCAGCTAAAGGACGAGGTCGTTTTTCTTTTAAGGTGGATTGCCTGGGGGTGGAACCTTGTCACGCTACGGGGACGAAACGAAATTCGCATAATAACGGAATATTATCTTGCAGCGGAAACAAAATGTTACTAAGAAACCGAGATTGAGCATATCAGAGGATGGAGACAAAGCCCTGCCAGACTCGATCCTATCGAATCACACCGCAAGAGCAGAATTGGTGCACAGAATGCAGTATACCAAGGCACGAAGAAACCTTCCAGCAGGCGAGTGGGGCACCCTATCACAGGATGGCTTTGGTACCTCCCTCACGAACGGGGATAAAACCCAATCACAGGAGAAGCCCTATTACACAAGAAAAAAAGTAACTCCTATAACAGGATGTTTATAAATTATTATTGCAGCATGCGGCACTAAAAAAGCGCAGAACCTTTTCAGAGGATTCTGGCAGGTTCCTGTCACAAATGGGAATGAAACTGTATCGCATGATTGGGACAGAGTGCTATCACACGAAGACAATATCTTGCCATAGGGTGGGGACGGATCGCACGATTGGGACAGAGTGCTATCACATGAAGACAATATCTTGCCATAGGGTGGGGACGGATCGTCAGTAAAGGATGGAAAAAAAACCTTTTTAGAAAAGCAGTAGAGAACACTATCCCAAGACAGCGTCTAAGACCAATTTATGAAGGTGTTTCGCACCTAACAGTGCTTTATTTGTGTGCGTGTGTGCGTGACCTCAGCACCCCTTTTTATTCTTCGGAGTACGGGAGAAACAAAGCACCAACGACGGGACCTAATATATGCTCTCATCGTTTATTACCAGCGCAAAGAGACCCAAGAGAATGCTAGTATGGGGTAACAATCATTACCAAGAAAAACCTGGAATATTTTCCCAGATACGGTTACGATCCCGCCTTCTGCATTCCTTATATGGAAAGAATAATAGGGCGGAGTACATTATTTCACATCATAGCGACTCCACACGAATACTCACTGACTGATAGCTTTGCCTGCAAGGTCAAAGTGTGCGCACAGCAAGGCATTTCTTATCCGAAGCAGCAAGCAGCCCCGACTAAGGCCAAACTGATGAAGAAGATAACGGTACCGGCCGAAAGGGATAGTTAACTAGCCCTCTCAGGTCAAGCTAGTTAGCGTGGCATGAAGTCGTTGCTTTGCGTGACTAAAGGATGTAAAAAACCGGTGTGCGTTACCGGGACGAAGCGTCATGCAGTGCACGACAATTTTTTTGCGCACTTGCGCCCCAGAGCGGGATAAATATACGAAGATCACGAATAACGGAAGTCGGCCGATGAACGAGAGTCACGCCAAGTACGAAGAACGCGGTGTCACGTCCGTAGACACCTCGCCACGATAGACATCACCCGTCGTTCAATAGCAACGCAGACTGGAAAGTTAAGTGAGTACTTTATTACGGAGTTTAAAATTTCCCGGCAACTTTTATGATTTTACGCTTTTCTTTTTTTGTCCTTCAATCGGGAATCCAGAAAGAGTGGCAACTTTACATCTTACAGTACTTGAAAGTCATAAATTCCTTTGAGCCCAGGAATGAACGGGTATTTTGGGTATTACCAGGGGAAACGGGTTCATAACTAAGCACACGTTTTGCCGTCTTTATACAGTAATTACCAACAGTCAGTTCAGTTTAACACTCAATGAACTCACGAGATCGCAAATATTTTCAGAGAGTGTCGACAAAACTCTTGGCGGGAGAAGTATGAAAAAAAAAAAGACGCAGAGGATGCTTAAGCTTATTCTCGTGAGATTAGCATGTGAAAGCGTGCGAATGTTTTAATTGAACGGCGAGAACCCTATTCCGGCGTTGTAACCGCGTTTTTCACTCCTCACGGTTCTTCAGCGGTGTTTCTCGCCATTAGACTCACCACCGCAGCTTTACAACCACTGCCCCAGGAGATTACTAGTGAATGCTTGGCATCATTTAGATATCTCCTACGAATTTTCTGTGCCATCTGTTTTCGTTTGATGACGTAATTTGATGACGTAATAGTTTGAGGACGATTTTCGCGAACAGCCCCTATGTGCGCAGTTTGTGGATACCTTTGGCGGACTCCAACCTAATGCGCGCGTCAGCCAAAGCGCAAGTAAGTGCTTTCGCGTTAAAAAATTGCCGTACCGTCTAACAAAATACAGCTGGAATTGCAGTTAAATATTACAAGAACTTCCCGCCGAATGAGGCCCGAGATAACGGCCACGTCATTACTACTTCCCCTCGCGTAATAATGCACCATGTTCAAGGAAGGGCTCCGCATTTCTCCGGTGCTTTAATAATAAATACCTACAGACGATGCAGCCTAATTGGCCCGGTCGGGGATGTCGTGTTGGTTTTGGTTTTTGATAGACGAACTTAGCATTTTCGCCCCTTAGCGATGTCCAGTGCGCCTGCGCTGCACCGTTAAATTCCCGCAGGCAGTATTTTCGGAAAATAGTTGAACTCCTAAGCGGGGATTTTACATGCAGCGATTATAAGCCCCGTAGTGGAGGAGGAGAAAAAAAACCCGCCTGCATCTTCCCACGGGGGGAACTCGAGTAAATGCGTCGCAGAGTGGTGGGGGTATCGCGTGAATGTTGCGTAATTGGGTATGGTTTGGGAATGCTTAATTGTTATTTCGTCTTTATTATTCGTATTTATTGAATGAAGGAGAAGCGAAGGCAAGGAGTGTAAAGTTATAGTCCGTCTTTATTGCTTGGTGCCGTCAAGCAAAGCGTCAAGTCAAGCGAAAGCCAAGCAAAGACGCCCTTGACTGAATTCCGAACGCGCGCTCCGCCGCTTATATACACACCGCCCGCGTTCGAGAGAGAGGAGTACGGGGGAGAGACGCGCATGCTCACACTTCCGTACACAAGCGCGCGAACTTTCCACGCACCCACCACGCCGTTATCACGTGTACACGCCCTGCCGCCGTTACTGTTGAGCGCGACGCAGCGCACGGGTAGCTACGACGCATGCGCACACAGACGCGCTCCCCCCGCACCGCCGCAGCTGTTGTTGAGAGCGACGGAGCGCACGGGGTACACGCGCTCCTCCCGCACCGCCGCACCTGTTGTTGAGAGCGAGGAGGGTACGGGGGAGAGACGCGCACCTGCGCCTCGACGCGACACGCATGCGCAGTGAGCGTGTGGATGGCGCCGACAACATCGACGAGTGACATCGCGAGCCTAAGAAATGCTCCGCATTTAAAACGAGTGTAGGTGCAGGGCGCAGTTTGCTACCCTGCACTTGGGGATTGGTTTTCAGGAGGTAAAAGAGAGGGCCGGCGAAACGGAAGAGATGGGTGTAGAAACGAACGTACACTTGGTTCACCCCAGATTCACTGCTGCGGCGCTAGAGACGTTCCAAGTAAGCGTGCAGCATTAAGGCAACAAAAAAGAAATTGCCTCCATCTCGCCCTGCGAAAGTGGAGGGCCAGCGAAGCTGTTGCAAGCCTCTACACATGGGAATAGGGGAGGGTATGAAATGTGCCTTGTTGTCTGGGCTGGCTTGTCGCTTGCGCTCGGCTTTATCTTTATCTTTACCTTAGGGCTGCTTCTGTCCACCGCAGGGCGAAGGCCACTCCCAAACGCCTGCAGCCCCGCCTATCGAGTGCCTGAAGGCCGATAGCGTGATTGTATAATAATTTGGAGGTTTTTATCAAATGTACTCAACCATGGTTGCGAAATCCTTGTCTGGTGAGGAAATGCTGTTTGTGTCCCAGGGAGCCTCACCTAGCAGGGTTTAACCTACCTAGTACAGCCTCCCGTTGTATCCGGCGGCGTTATATACCGGACCAGGCAGCATTTCTAACCTGGTACAACGCTCTAGAGGCGTAGCAAGGAAGGTGCATAAAGCGCGCAAGGAGAGCGGCAACGTTCCCCCCGCGCTTTCCTCTGCCCCGAAGCGCTTTCGACTATACATCTGCGTGAACGTGCTGTATGTATCTTCTAGGTGGATACAGCGCTCAAGGAGAGCAGCAAGGCTGCCCCAACGCTTACTCCGCAGGGGCAGCCTGCTTACCCTTCTTACTCTACGTCACAGAGAGGGCAGATTTTGAGAAATTAGGTACTCGCTGATTAGGCTTACGATGCTTCTAAGAGTGTCAAGTAGAACTGTCTGTCAGTTTCATTCACTTCTCAGCATGCCTGTTTCATTTAAATTGAACTTGTACGTTGTAATCATTCAGAGGTATTTGCTTCTAAGAAGTGCGTTAGCCGCTGGTGTGTCGTTATGCTCATTTGGGGCTACTGCTCAAATACTGGCTTGCTGAAATCTTTGCGTCACTGTGAGGGCAAAAGTGAGGCAGCTTTTGAGAAATCGGTACTTGTTGGTTAGGCTTTCGATGCTTCGAACAGTGTCAAGATGCGCTCGGCTTCTGTAGCGGCAAAAGCTGGGACCTGCCTAGCCTGACGCATGCGCTCGCCCACAAATGACCTCAACCCTCCTCTACGAGGCCCGCTGCAAGCCTAATCTTTGCCAGGAACACATCGGGGGTTCCCATTGTTCACAGGCGCATTATCACCCACGATTCGGTTTCGATAATTGTTTCGTGGTTTTTTTCTTTACACCAATACAGGGATCTGTGTGTATGCCTGTTTAGCCTGACCGCTGAGTCCTGCCTGCGTTTTTGCTTACAACGGTGGAAAATTTTCCGACCAACGAGAGGCTAACAGCTTGGCTGTAAAAGGCTTTTGTCGCCTTTTGTGAGCGTGAGGTAAGGAAGCCGATATCCAAAGGTTGTCTCAATCGTGAGCGGCAGTTCGTCTCAGGGTTTCGAATAAGTCTAGAGACGCCGGCGTTCTTTAGCGTGCACTTAAAGCTTATACACTGGGGCGTTTTATTTTTACCGCACAAAAATAGAAGCCCCGCGACGAGTGGGCAAGTGCACGGGCTCGTCTTCATCAGCACAGCGCCTTATCTCCTGAGCCATCGCGATGAGGGACAGGTAATGGGATGAGGTTGTCAACGATGAAGTCAGAAAATGGTGGTTCACGCGATACGGATGCGCAGAGACGATTACCGTTTTTGTTGTGTTTGCTGCGTGTCACTGGTTCAGTCTCGGTCCCGCCGGCTCCACTCTCGACGCCAGCGAGGTAAAACAAATGACATTGAAGGTTGGCGCATTATTACACAAATTCTGGGTAATCTCGTGCACCGTAATCTCGTGCGCCTGGAGTAATCTCGTCCACCGTAACCGTCGGAGGCGACTCGCTGATGGTTTCAGCGCTGATGCTAATATAGTTCTCGAAGCTGAATTATATAAAGCATAGATTTTCGTGCTAGTAGTATGTACTAGAGGGAAATATGTCGCTGTAATCGCTTGCCGTCGTGGGTGCAGCCATAGCAACTAACGGCGTTCCTCTCCAACTTGGCTTGGCTTGCCGCATAGCTTCTTTTTGCTCTTGAAGCCAAAATTAAAAAAAAACAAGGTTAACAATTTTTTTGTTCGTCTTGCATAAAGTTTCTCATTAATCCCTGACAAATGAATCTTTTGGTGCACGCCTTGTCTACTAACAAACCAACCTTGAATGATCTTATAAGAAAAATACTGTGTTTTCTTTTGTTTTTTCGCAGCCACAGAAAACTGCTAAGATTTTCCATGGTCCGCCACAAGTAGCGGACAGACTCTTCTCCAAGCTTCGTGAGGGCCAGCCCGCTGATGAGCGGCTTGCGTAAACACTAGTCTTACATTTCCTTGTATCAAAACTCTATGACATACGGTGCTTAAATATAGTGTTGAAAGCCGCAATTGCAACTTGGTGTCACGGGAGCCCTCTACGATGGGGAATGAATAAGATAACGTTAAGGTAAGGAGAGTCTAATGATCAATTAACTGGCCAGGAAGTCGACACCCCGAAACATGGAGGTTGCGCGAAAATGTAAGCCCGTGGTCACGATCATTGCGGGGTGTAGCCAAAAACATTTGCTTCTAATTTTGTTACGTCTACGCTCACCCCTACGCGGGACTGCAAAGCGCAAGTTTTTCCGTTTTTTTAAGAAAAATCATTCCTTCTTTGGTCACCTAACCGCAGATATTTGGTATGCCTGTCTGTCTATCTGTTCCTCGATTAAGCCGCCCTGACAAAAGTCAAAAACATGTGTAAACGCGAAGCAAATATAGGATCTGATAGCGTCCATACTTGCGAACCTTTTTAGCAAAAAGTATATATTAAGAATATTTAAAGCAAAATTTCAACGCAAAACTGACAATAGCAGTGTTGCTTTAATAAAAATAGGCATGAGATTTATTATAGCGATAACAAATATAAAACACCTTGAATAGAATATTTAAGCCAGAAATACAAAATGGCTCGCGCTCTACCCTCTAGCTAGAGGCGGACGCCCCATCCCCACAGTAACAAAAGGCCGACAACAGATGGCGCGCCGGCAGTGCGATAAATAATAAAAAAATGAAGTGAAAGAAACAGAAACAACGACCTGGAAAAAGAGGATGAATGCGAAGAAGTCCTTAGATATCTACAGGATCGGGAAGCAGGATATCACAAGGGAAAAATTGTTCGATAATACCAAAGGGAGTGCATTGCTTTTTGAAGCCCGAGCGGGTTGCTTGCGGACAAAAACGCTTATCCGCGAGCCGGTACAGGAAGAACTATGCGCAGGCTGTGGAAATGAGCCAAAAACCATGCGACATATTGTAACGTAGTGCAAAAGTATCCGTCCAGCCCTCAGTGATGGAGCCATCCAGCTTCCGGAAGCCCTGGGCTTTAAGGTTTGCGGAAAAGTGAACTGGACAGCAGTAGGGGTTAGTAAAAGAAGGTTAGAATGTTGGTGGGAAAAGAGCAGAGAACAATCTGGGAAGACATGCGAACAAAGAAGTGAGACTAGCACAAAAATTTCGTAAAAGTATTTGCTTTTTATTTTTTACATTATTTTTTTATTCATTTTGTTTGTATTTTTTTGGCGAGGTGACTGTACAGTAGCGTTGCGACTAAGGCCGCTGTGCAACGCCACCCCGTTACAAAGGAGAAGCCACTAAGCATCATCAAGCATCATCACCACTCAAAAAGGGAATTGTGCGAGGCTTCATTGCGTTTGTACTGGAAAAAGTGAAACGGGAGGTGACAAGCGGGAGAGGAGGGCGGAGGAGGGAGCAGAGGCAGCCACGTTGTTGGGTAGCAGAATTATTTCGCATTCCGACGACATTTCCAACAAAGTGAACAGATACGCCGCCTCTTTTTTTTATCGCTCTCATACTGAGTTCCAGTTTCGTTAACCGTTCAAGCAGCGACGTGCAATAAATTCTTCGCCATCCGAGGTAGCTCATAACGCGGTTTCCCTTTTACGCGATCGCTCCTTCAAAGTATTTCCCCATCCAACTTTCTCTCTGAAAAATAAAAAAAAGCAAGAAGAAGAAAACATCTGTAAATTTCACATGCAACTCCACATTGCTTAAACGTGAGCGCTTAGGAGCGGATGAGGGAAAAAAATTATGTTTGACGGCGTTCGCGGTTTTTACTCCCGGTCCGTGGTTTTGCGGAGTTCTTGTTCACGAGCCAGCGGCGAGATTATCATCAGCTCGCAGCCGCACGCCTCGGAGAACGTGCTTGGGCCGCTAATGGCCTCAAACGCAGGAAGTACAGCTTTAGACACCGACCACAGCGCCTGAGAACGTGCCGTGTTCAGTCGATGTTCACTAAGGGATAAGTAATTTCGACGCCGTATATATCGCCGCGGAAAGTGTTCGGTACACTGTAGAAAAAAATGAAAAATGAAGAAACGCAGCACGCAAGAACGGCACGTGCTTAACCGCCATTTCCTGCTGCCCACGTCGCCGCCACCAATGAGCGGCTTTCCCGCATATACCTGGACTCTTTAGATCCTTTGAAGACACGCGAGGTTAGTTATTGTGCGATAAACAGGTCAGGCGTTAGGAACATCACGCCACGGCATGCTATGCGCTCCTAGCAGGAAAGACGCTGTAACGGGACATTTTGCCACGGTTGGCCGCGGTTAAACCAAGTTTGGTGAGAGATAGTTGAGTTTTCATGCCGAGCGCGTGCAGTCAACGCGCACAGAATTTCACCGCAAGAAGCAAGACGCTGATTCGCGCAGTCGTTGTAATAAGGGTGCATGCGCAGTTAGCTTTGATTCTGCCAGTGCCTCCTTGTTTCATTTTCTGATGACACGCGTCCTCACTACCCCATAACCCCCTCTGCGCACCCCCACCAGAAATTAAGCGCGTTCACTGCGCAACTGCACAAGGCACTAGCTTGTCCTTGATTGAACTGGAAGGTCAGATTGACGTGATAAGGAATGAGCCGTTGTGCCTCTAGTAATGGAGCTTTCACTATAAAAGGCCAATCAAAGTTTATTTTCGCTGGGCATCTGCTAACGGTGAGATCTTTGTCGCAGAAACCGACGGAGAAGAGGAGCCACACAGCCGGTCGCCCGATCCCTGTGCTGAACACGAGCCCCTGCCATGAGAGCGAGGAACGAGCTATGCCCGTGACCCTGTGCCCGTGCGAGCTGCCTCTTTGTTATTAACACACTCCCCCAGCCGCCAAGGTGCGAAGGTCGAGCAGGAGGAAGATACTAGGGGGTAGACAACCACAGCAGTCGCCCTCAAGTCCTATAGACAAACGGGTAGTCGAGGGCAGTAGCACAAAGTTCAGGGGTAGCACGGCGACGAAGACGCAGGAGCCAAAGGGAAAAAAAGTATTTGTACAGCTGGTACTAGCGTAAACATCTCGCCCCGCACCCTGAGTTCGCCCAAGCAGTGGACGATGTTCAAGTGCATGAATCAGGACACAAGCTTCATCAAAATGCAGGGTACCTCTAACGATTACACGTGTAAGGAATCTAAGATGATGGGGTTCGCGCGCCCGACGACGCCATGACGTAGTTGAATTCAGTTCTTGAGCTCCAAATTGTGGAAGATCGAGGCAGCACAAACGTCAGGGTTCCCATACCACGAAGTAATCCGCCGTCCACTCACCCATCAGTCGCAGACCGCTGTAGTCCGGCCAGCCATGTTCGATATGTTGCTTACTGCACCAGGCACCACAAGAACAATCCACTTGCCATCATGTTGTTCAACTGAGGCGTCAAGCTTCCTTCACGGTTGCGGAATCCTCTTAACCATCATCATTAAAGATGTTGGTGTGGATGATGATGGCGTAGTTGCGGAGGTAAGTAGGGCGTGCATCCTGGTCGCGGCTGGCACGATGATAGTGCTCGGTACGTCGATCACCGCCTTGGTCGCTTCCTGGACTGCCGTAGCCGCCGGGATCATACGGAAATACTACCTGCTTGATGAATGGTCTTCGGTTAAGTACCCCTTCCCTGCATTTGCGTAGCCTGCGCAAGTTACCATGGGCGGTAGCTGGCTACCTGTGGTCACCTGACGTGAGCTGCATCGCGGATCAGGGTGGTGAGCTGCGCCACAGTGCCCCCGGGGCAACGATCGCAGGCGCAGATCGGGGAGTTTCCAGGACCGTTTCGGGGGGCCGTCAAGCGCGGTCATTGAAGCTGCCGGGTTTCCTTTCACAAGCCCTCCGCAACCAGGTTCATTTGACTGTTCGCGTCATGCAAAGCGGGACGCCGGTGTACGTAAACACCAGCGGAGGTGCCAGTGGAAATGCCAGCGCCGGGGTAAACACAGCCACTGTCTTTCAAGTGGCAAAGGCTCCATCTCGCG
Organism: Haemaphysalis longicornis; assembly: GCF_048455015.1. Taxonomy (NCBI): domain Eukaryota; kingdom Metazoa; phylum Arthropoda; class Arachnida; order Ixodida; family Ixodidae; genus Haemaphysalis; species Haemaphysalis longicornis. Next base: position 101,903,950 of record NW_027526335.1, on the reverse strand, counting down.
ACGGTCACTCACGCGGTGTTTTAGCAGGAAACGTCCACGAGTGGCAGCTCTCTCCGAACCGTCGAAGCAAATTAAGTTGGGTTGGTCTTGGACGGCCGCATCATTGCACGTCGTAGTCACCAGGTCCTTGGAGAGTCCGATGCCCTGGCCGTCTGTGAAGACGACGCGGCCGTCGCTAGGTGGGCTGCTGGGTGCACCAAGCATTCTCTCGAATGAACCTATCGCGAGCATCGCCAGTTCTTCCGGGGGATCGGAATCCTCGCCAGCAGTGCAACCGTGTAGATCGCAGAAGCGCGGCTCATACACAGCGTGCACGTTCGCCACCTTGTCGGCCTCCACGGTTATCTTGCTGTCACCGGGGGGCGCCGTGGTTATTGCCGTGCCGGGTGACGGCGGAATCAGGGCTCTGCGGTACTCTGGTACTCTGGTTCCGGTACTCTGCGCAGCAACTGGGGAAGGAACCGTGGAGGGTTTGGCGAAGCAGACCTGCGTGTGGATCATGATGACCGTCTCGTCGTACTAATAGCTCTTCAAGAGGTCGGCTTCTAACTCGTCAAAATCAGTGCTCTTCTGGACGTGCTCGTCAAGGGTCTCCATTTCCTCGCACGTGCTGTTGACGGCGCGCAGGTGCGAGCGGATCTGCACGGTCGGGGAGTCAATATCCTGTAGTAGCGGTTCAATTGCCGCTACGCTTCTTGTGACGGCTTGTCTTACGAAGTGTTGGCGGCGGCGTAGCTCCTGCATGTTATACGGTGGCGAAGGCGGGCGACCTGGTGGCTTCGGCACGAGCACGAGCGGCGAGCAGCGTTCGAGGACGAGGCGTCCGAAGTCAGCTGGATCTAAAGGAATCCCGAGCTTAGCGTACTAGGCGTCTGCGCCGCGTCAAGTCGAGTCTGCTCGTGGTTCGATCTCCCGGGTTTCACGGCCCCAGAATGTCGCAGAAAGCGACGGAGAAAAGGAGCCACACAGCCGGTCGCCCGATCCCTGGGCTGAAGACGAGCCGCTGCCACGAGCGCGAGGACCGAGCTTTGCCCGCGCCCCTGTGCCCGTGCGAGCCGAGTCTTTATTATAAACAATCTTTATATCTCCGCGTAATCATTCCGAAGACATGAAAGGCGGCTGCGCACTACGTTTACCTTTATTCTGGTTCAGGTGACATTTGCGGTAATCTCTGAAGTAATTGTGCTTTTTGCGAAGCTAGAGAGTGGGGAAACGGGGGGGGGGGGGGGGGACGGAAATTCGGCACTACTGGAAAAGAAGTGAGTGATCTATAATTAATGAGCACCTTCTCCGGAGCTTTCACGCCTGAAGAAAGGCGGCGCACAAACGCGACCTCCAATCAGCGCTTAAGGCTGCATCCAGATCAGTTCAACTTACACGCACGTGCCGTTGCATGGAGCTCAGGATTAATTGAGACCAGGCCAAAGCTTGGCATATATTAGGACCTCGTTGGAGTGCACTCTACTCTCTTGCACACTGCAGTTCCAGTATTCCGCATCCGAACGGAGTAGAGTCTTCCTTTTTTAGGAATTGCACACGTGTTACTTCACACGCCGCTTTAAACGTGTTCGAGTCGGAACTCCTGCAGCGGTGAGAAATAAAATCCAAGGCCATCTCCACTAACGTGAAACCTGGGGAGGGGCGGGGCATGCAGTGTATAAGTGTATTCTTGGCGCCTCGACGTTTTTGCCAATGACAGAGATGAAGCCGTGGAAAGTCTCTTGTCCTTAAAGCACGAAGCTCTCTATTACGAGGCTTAAACGAGTGTCTCTGTGTACTTTTAGTACACGTTACGTCCTAGCGCGAGGCGTAATCGAATTTCCCGGTGTTTTAGTACCGTGACTACATGAGACGAATGAGGATCACGACGCCGACGACGACAACAGGAGAAGCCAGCAGCCGCACCCCTTAGGGGCCTGGCCCCTAAAAGTTTACCCGTACTATCGGCTTGAGGTATACCGCCGAAGACAATCACTGTAACCGCTGCCCTTTCCGTGGCAGTGGAGGAGGGTGTTGAATGTATTTGTTGATTCACTTCACAAACGCTTTCTTCTCCTCGTCTCTTAGCTGTAGGGAGCGGCACAATCACATGCGGAGCCCGAGACCAAACATGCCTGCCTCTGTCTGCAACTCCAATAGCTAGCCAGAGCAGAAATTGACTGCTGTCCAAACAACGACGACCGTCGAGGCACGAGCGGCGAAACGCGTTTTCCACTCCGAAACGGGGGACCTCGATCTCTCGTGCAGAATGCCATTGTTTTCAAATTCTGCGCTTTCAGCATGCATTGAACCTCTTCTCCCCCTTCGTCCAACTCGTTTCTACGTTCGCTATGTACAGCACGTGCCTATAGAGCTCTGCAAACAGACGCACCCGCTGTCTCCGACGGACGCGTCGGCATTGTCTACTGCGGCGCTCGTATGCGACGGGTGGGCAGACTTAATTAAGTGGCCACCACCCCTTTTTGTAAGGAGGGAGAAAAAATAAGCCGGCAGAAAAGGGACGGACAAAGGATTCCGGCAAATTCTCGCCTCCCCTGTCTTTCGCTCGGCGATGTGTGGAGGCGGCCGTCGAAGCGATAAACTGAAAGCGCCGCAGCCGACAAAGTTTTGGGCAGAGTGGCGAATTATAATGAGCGCGCGCACGGCGGTCTTGAGGAAGGCACAGTAACTCTGCGGAGAAGGCAAAAAAGGGGAAAGAAAGTGATGGGTATGAAAAACTCCTCGCCTGCATGACAATGTGTGATAAGGAAGCACTACCATGCGTAGTTATAAAAAAGGGGGGACTCATTATGGAGAAGTGAGCATGCCTCTTTCTTTTTCTTTTTTTCTTTTTTTCTTCTTTCCAAAACAAAAAATGCGGCACGTCGACTAAACACCTGGTCTTTGTACCGACATATGTGGGATGTCCGGCTGAATACCGAGAGTCTATGCCTTCTGCAGAACGCGACTACAACGCCTATTACGTGTTGTTCTGGAGTTTATCTGCGTTGTAAATATGGGCTTACCGATGAAAAAAAAATGAAATTGCTTCTTACAATGAGTCATGAAGAAAAGCTAGTCCACTTAAGTAGTGTGGAGACTAAATTTAAAATTGAAGGTAGTGGCGGAAAATGTTTTAAACCACAACATCAAGCACAGCGAAAGGGAATACTCCCAAAAGAATAAAAGAACGTCTCGCAAAAAAAAAAAAGAACAAGATAAATCGAAATTAAATCTTTTTGTGGTTGATGTGTGCGCTGTCATGCGTGCTTGCCCAAAACGTTTGGTCCGAATAAAATGCTGAATAGCAAAAAAAAAAGATGCAGAGCTGTGTTCGTTAATTGGAAAAAAAAATTAATGGTAGCTGTCTTTCACATGCGGCAATATGACTTTGCTCGTATAAGCGCAAGCGGCAGAATCCAGCCTATCCGACGAATTTATATGGCCCAGAGGAAAGGTCAGCCTTAAGTGTCCTTAACGTGAGATTGATTGATTGATTGATTGATTGATTGATTGATTGATTGATTGATTGATTGATTGATTGATTGATTGATTGATTGATTGATTGATTGATTGATTGTAAGGTTTAACGCGCCGACGCAACGCAGGCGGTGAGGCGCGCCGTAGCGGAGGGCTCCGGAATAATGTTGACCACCTGGGGATCTCTAACGTGCGCCGAAATGTCGAATACACGGGCGTTTTTGTTCTTCGCCTCCATCAGAAAAGCGGCCGCCGCCACCGGGAGTCGAACCCGCGTCCTCGTGCTCAGCAGCACAACACCTTAGGCACTGAGCAACCGCGGAGGGTCTTTAACAAGTCCTGAATCACATCCGGTAGTCGCTATAAACTAGAAATTCTTGCTCACGTCCCAGCTCGAGTACCCCACTTCCGTGAAACTTTATGTAAATGCAATCAGTATTAGTAGAGTTATCGCTTATCAGGAGCTACCCTGCCCTATTGAAGGCGCAATCAATTATGAGATGTCGAATCGTTTCTGGTTCTTCCCATCAACTTCTGCTGATGGATAGACGTCTTTATCCGAAAGCAGCCCACTCGTGCTTCAAAAATCAGTGCAGTCCTTTCAACACGATTAAATGACTCTTCCTTGGTGATATTCCGCTTCCCATTTTTGCAGATATCTCACTACTTTATTTCTTTTATATTTTTTCCTAATTGGTCGTCTACGCTCCTTTCACTTCCTTTGTGGTTGTTCTGATCATTCATTCTGCTTTTACGACTTTCGTATTCTTTGTTCAAGCACTTTTGGCTTGCTTTCTTGACTGCGCGTCCTCATTTTTAGTATACAGATGCCGCAACACTCTTGCCCGCTTCTGGTCATCCACATCTCTCAGCCGTTCTTCAAAGCATATTCTCCTCGCATAGTGAAACATACTTCAAAACAGCACAGTAAGAACTGAACTTAAGACAGAGGACACACAAAGCCACCGCTCATACTGTGTGTCCTCTGCCTTCAATTCGGTCTTTAATGCGCTGTTTGCAAATATATTTTCCTGTTTGAGTAACCGCCTAGCCCACCTTATTGCGTTGATATTTTTCTCTTCGCTTCTCTCCCCAAAAGAGGCCCATCCAATGCCTCTCTGCATTGCCTCACCTGTTGTTTTACTCCTTGCTCTTAATTTAAATCGATCTACCACCCTCTGTTCCATTAATAGCCCGAATTGAATCATTGCATGATTATTCATTTCCTGTTTAATGCAAACCCGCCCATCTGTTTTAAACAGACCCTGCAACACTTTTTTTAACCTTTTTTTAACCTTAAATTCCTGCAGAATGTAGTCACCCAACACACCCAGCACTTATATTAAGGGTCGCAAAGTACCTCAAACAAAAATTACTGCTCTATGCCCGTCAGATAACTTGTAAACCCGCTCAAAAGATTTCTCTCTTTTTTCCGGTCTTGGCGTTCTTCGACGGCTCGAATTACGTCACTGAGGCCATGTAGCGGCTGTTGGCCGGTTTTCTTTCAGATGCAGCAATGAACGCTTTTCGATAGCCACTTTAAAAATAAAGCCACAAAAACAAAGCAGAAACGGAAGGCGTATCTGCTTCGATGAGCAAATTACACAGTGCCGCTCCGTGCTGGCGCTAACTGTAGCTTTCGCAGTGGTTTCTTAAAGAGTGAAAGCGCTTATCGAAAGTATTGCAGGGTCCCTTTAAAGCTCCTCTACGTGTCTCGACCTCCTCAACATTGAGAGGCAGAACTCCGCAGCCTTGAGCACCTCGCGTAACCCTAGCGGTCAGCCGCACCATAACGAGAAATCAAAAGCGCAGCCCTTGGGGCGGCACCGCTCTCATCCAAAAGCAGCCCGACGCGCCCACCGGACCCCTTTCTAAAGTAACCCGGCTGGCGCATCAATGAAAAGCAGTAGCAGAATCCGCACCGCATCAACATCAGCGAAGGCGGGGATCCCGGATGCGCAATCCACGGGGCGCTAATTGAGTTTTATGGAACATCGCGCCGCGTTCCCGAGGACTCACTCAGAAGCGTGCGCTGCTGAGCGTAACGTGGGTACCGCGTTTACAGCGAGGCCCAATCGCCAAACCACGTTGTATTTGTCCTTTGCCTCAGCCGGCGCACTAATTGCCTCCGAGAGAGCCCAGCTGATTACCCCGCCAACTAGCCCCATCCCCGTTTCCTTCTTGTCTGCGTGCTTATCATCGTGTCCCCACGACGGGCTTCTCCTCCCCCCGCATCTTCCTCAATTGCCACAGGCTCGCTCGCTAACTCCTCAGGTAAGCCGCGCCGCAGAGAAGCTGGTTGCGAAGCCACCGGCGGCTTTGCTTTGCATACGTGCGCGATTTCCGCGCTACGCCCGCCCGGTCCGCGCATTCGCGCAGGCTGCCTATTAGCCCAGCGCCTCGTATCCCTCGCTTCCTTTCTTCTTCCCTTTCGTCTTCCTTCCAAGCTTCTCTGCGATCCCTATTAGGGAAAAGTAAGTTAATTAGGCGTATCTGATTTGCAAGCCCGCTCCCACTGCCCTCTTTACCTAATGCCGTCAGAAACAGGCTCGCGGCGGCAGCGTCTGCCAACCTAATCTCGGCCTCCTCCTGGGCTGTTTCCGTCGCTCCACGAAGCCGGTAGAAAAGGCAGTTGGGCAAGGAAGAAGTGCCGCGCACGACGGCTGCTACAATGGCCGTGCGCTTAGTGACGTTTCAAGTGCGGGGTGTTTGTCGGGAAGAGCTCCTTCCCGTATCCGTATCTGCACGCGGTCACGCCGAAACGGGTGCACGTGCCCACGTCTTTGCCACCCTGCTTTCGCTGCTGTGCCCCTGCCGCCGCGCAAATAGACTCACAGGGAGATGGGGGATCTGCAGCAGCGGTCAACACGATTTGCAAGAGTGCAACGTACTACGGTACGATACTGCGCCCAATAAATCATGTTGAACTTCCCAAGCAGCAAGGGTAGTACGCTACGGTAGTTATTTCAGCATAAATGCGCATGCACCAGTCCTGTACGCTATACCGAACTGCGTTTGTGCAATACCACCGATTAAACGTGGGAGACGGTAGCGGCCGTAGGCCACCGCAGCTCGTTAAGCATGACTGGTCACGCAGACTCAGCCCCTCTATGACGCTACTTACGCGCAGTTGTGGCAAGGAAACCCCGGTTCGCGACGGTGCTGATAAGCAGCACAGGCGAGATGACTTTATTTACGCGCGGCTACCTATACACAACTGCTCAGGTTCTCAACCATGAGTGTGCCGGGGACCCCTTATAGGTTTGCAAAAACCGATGGAGGACAACACTATGATCCGTGTTGATCCTTCCCATAAAGTCAAGCAATTTTCCCATGCAGCTGAAGTGCCCCACACGTATTTGATGTCTGCCTTTTGAGGCTCAATTTGATGCTGATGCATGTCATATAGCCGGTATTCAATGGCGTGGAAAGCATGCAGGCAACCAAGTGTGCGCCGCCATATCTGTGGCCAAGCGTCTGTTGCTAGGCCACATTGTGCGCACGGCCCGCAGATCAGCCACCCCTCTTCTCCATGAAACCGTGCGAGTGCGCCGTCACTCGTTACGTCGGGCTCCGCGGGATGGCGGTACTTGTCCATGCTGAGCACGACTGTGAAACACATTTTCACGTTACAAACTCTACCTTACCGAACGCAAAGTATTGCCTCGAGTTCAATGTGAGTGCGATTGATAACATCTCTGTTGACCCCACCGTTTAGAATCGGATTGGAACAGAGCAGATAACGCACGCCGGTGTTTTTTTTTTTTTTTTCGGCGTGCGGCCGCAGTGGCCCAAGCCGCGCCGCGTCAATGGCGCATCGGGCATGTCTGTGGCCGTTTCCAGCGTTGCCAAGCGAAGAAATTGACCGCTAAACTTTCCAACGAATACCGCCTATTGTCAAACTATTTGCTCGGGCATCAAAAAGTTCTCCAAACCCTTATGTGTTGTTTTTTGCGTGTCTGAATTTTTTGCACTGCTCGCGTGTTGTGCAAAAAGCCGACGTTAAAAGATGTATACAATCCAAATACATAATACAAACCTTTCCAAATCTAAGCATAATCCAAAGCTTATAACCCAGATGTTTTATGACTAGTTATGTGATGAAGGTACAACCTATTGTTTATTCCCGGATTATAGAAACTTGTCTGTAGCTTGAAACATTGTCATGAAGAGGCCAAGGCAAGGTCAATACACGTGTAATGTACCTACGTTTGTGGCACTTAATTGTAACAATCTACAGCTTCTTTCTTCGCTGTGGGATTTATCGGTACTGCTCATGAAGGTAATGAATCAATTGAGGAGGAAAGTATCAAAAAGCAACGGTGATCTAAAGTAGCGCCTGCGGAAAGGGGCGGGGTGTTGCTGACCGCGCCTGAACTACCAGTTAGCCTCCTATAAACGTCTACTTCCATTTTCAGAACTGGTGCAGGGAGAACTCAGGCCACTAACATGTAAAACCTGCTGCTTAAAGTGGGCTACAACCAGGAATCCCGCGGGGTTATGCCGGTAAGCTACTCTCGCAGCATTCTGACACGGTTCCACTGCTTTAGTCCCCATACTGGCCGCTCCCTTACTGTTGAGCACGGGGTTAGGGTTCCACGACGGCTGCAAAAAGCACTCGGTTTGAAAGCGTACGGTGCCTTTTAAGCTGGAACTACCTCCTTAAAGTTACTACCTCGTGGCGTGCATTGTGTTACCCTAACAAGACATTATTCGCCAGAGCCGTCCAAGAAAAAAAATGCATACCAACTAAACGTTTTCACTCTGCTTCACACATCACAACAAGGTTGTTCGGCTTGCATTAGAATTATGTCTGCTAAGAACTGTGTGTAAAAAATATACGGGTACCGTACAGCTCATCGTTGGTACAACCGTACAGCCACGGTACTCCCATAGAAAAAATGAGAGACGGACAAAAACCATTTTTATTAGCGTCAAAAATCGCTACCCAATGGTGTCGCCATCACCGTACAGGGATCCAAGGCTCTAGCCTACGAAAGAGCCTACGTAGGGCAGATATCTTTTTTTTTTTTTTGCTATTTGCGTATATTGAATTCCTAAAGAGTCGTGTCAGCGGGTTAGGAAGCCTGTCAATCAAGGTTATGGGCGACCAGGAAAAAGAATAATCAGGTGTTTCAACCAATCCGCATTTGGTGGTGGCAGCTGACGGTGGCAGCAAAAAAGAGCGTTGATAGACAACGACAATTTCTTAGGGTGTGACGCTGCTGCAAGCAGGAGCGTCCGGAGATCGTCGTCTGCTACCGCGCATGACCAAGCGGCAGTGCTCCCCCTGATCGAACGTTCTCACTCGCATTCACCTTAGTGAGATGACTTTTATTTCTACGCGTGAGCGTACTTCGCCTAACCTTGAACATTAGGGGTGATGAGGACGTGAAACTCCGCGAAAAAAGAAATCAGCACAACGGCAAGAAGGGTGTTAGCGGCGCCGCTGTCACGGTGGGTTAATGTAAAGTCGGTAAAACGTTTGACTATATCGCTGCGGTTAGGGGCGAAGCCCCTAAAGGGCTGGGGCTCTGGCGCCTCCTGTCGTCGTCATCGTCGTAGTTGTCGCAACCGTTGTCTCAGGTAGTCACGGTACTAAAACAGGGGGAACTCGTTTATGCCTCGCGCTAGAAGGTAACGCGCACTAAAAAAACAACTGGACACTCGTTTACGCCTCGCGTTGGAGCGCTTCATAACGCGTACTAAAAAACACCGGGACACTCGTTGACACTTCGCGCTAGAGAGCTTTGTTCTTCAAAGACAGGATATTTTTACAGCAACGCTGTATACGCCTACCTTCCAACGGTTTCATCTCGGTTTGAAAAACCGCCAAGACTCCAAGAATACACTCGTACACTGCATACTTCGCCCTTCAACAGGTTTCACGTTAGTGAAGATGGCCCGGGATTTTTTTTTTGTACTTGTGGCCTTCTGCGGTGTCGGCTTGAAATAATTTAAAAAATATTAGTACACCATTCTGAAGTCTACACCGACCACTTCAGTCCCCAACACCTGTTTGAAGAGTATCCTTCGGCACTTTCAAGGTGTAACCAGGAGTAGAAATCGCTGTTATAGATAAGCGTTTTACGGACTGTGCGTATTTGAGTTGTCTTCAAGTAAGCTAAAGAAGGAGATATAATTGCGCGAGAAATAAAGTAAAATAACAGAAAAGCAAAATAGAACAAGTAGATAAGCAATGGCTGCATAAATTTCAGGAACCAAGATCAGGTGAAGTACATCTTCACACACGGAACGACCCTTGATTTTTTTTTTTTTTTTTTACAAAGGCGTAATTTATGTCAGATGGCGAGCATCCCAATACCAATCAGTCGCTTCCCTATGCCCGGCATACCCGGTACTTTACGCCGATAAAAAATAACACAAAATAAGCAGCCCAAAGCACGACTCAAACGCGTGCCATTATTACCGTCAGTGTCTTCCCTCGCACGCGGCTCTGCGGAAGCCTGCAGCATAAACGAAGCAATCAAGTCAAAGCCTCGGCCGCCACGAGGAAATGCGACAGAGCGTTCGGGGAGCGCTCGGCCAAGCGTCAGGAGAAATCGGTCGTGGCCCGCTAAAGACGTTCATTAATACCTCCATTAACAGCGGCAACTCGTTGCCATAGCGCCATCTTCCGCCCGCGCGCACCGTCGCGACACTAATTGCGCTTTGATTAACACTTGACTCGCGTCCTTCAAAGGAGAAAGCGGCTTGCATCTTCCTTCTTACACAGCGCAACCCTCTGGAGTCCCCCCTGCAGGAAATACTTTTGTTATGGGCGTTCATTTCTCTGGGATTTTGATTCGCGCTTGTGCGCCGCATCGAGGCACTAGCGCACGGTTACGCCTGCACAGCTTATCGTGTTTATGCTTGATCTGGCACAGAGGGGAAAATTGATGCGCTGAAAACACCGGTGCAGCCAGCTGCATTTTAATTGCAAATATTCTCCGTCGTACAAGACTGTTTTCAATTACAAAAATTTCATTGCTTGGTAAATTTTTGTGGGGATCAACTTCACACACACACACACACACACACACATACACACACACACTAACATGCGTGTGTGTGTGTGTGTGGTTAATAAAAACAGGCAGAGAGAGAGAAAGAAAAATAAAAACAATAACGGCGAGAGACAGGAAAGGGGCAGAGGAAGCGCTTTGAGCTTCCTTTCAGACATCTCTTTCCGAAAGCCGGCGTTGTAACAAGGTGTCACTTTGTTATTGTGTTCGGAGAGCCCAGGAGATGACAGCGTTGTCCTTTGTACTCGCAGAAGAGGTTTCGCACCAATCTTGGCGAGACACTCCTCGGGCCCCGCATTCGCGCGTGCTCATGTTTTACAAGCAAAAAAAAATTATGTAGGAAGAGGTTGATTCTGGTGGTAAGAACTACATTAAAATCTATCAACAACCTCAACGTCGACTTGTGTTTTTCGGGTCTCATGCTGTAGATTGGACTAAGCTGTACGCGCAAAATGTACGCCAACATTACGACCGCGATTGTTCAGTTCGGAAGAAAAGTGGGAGCCCGCGCTTCCCTGCAGATTTCTTGGGCGCGGACTTCAACGTGGACTTCAATCGTTAGTTCTTAGTTTTACTCGTGGAAGGTGTTTTTCAATCGCATTCCTTTAACGTGAAAGTCTTGGCTCTACCATTCTGCGAAAGAGCGCCGTTGTTGCTGTTGCCGCTGTCGCCCCCGCCGCGGTGGCTCAGTGCTGAATGCGTTTTGCCGTTGAGCCCAAGTGGGTGGGTTCGATCCCGTCCGAAGCGGCTGCTTTTCATATGAAGGCGAAAAGAGAAAACGCCAGTGTGCTGATATTCTGGCGCGTGTTGAATCTCCCACGAATTGTCAGAATTGGTCCGGAACTCTCGACTGCGGCGCGCCTCATGGCCGAGGTGTAGATTCGGCGCTTTAAACCACATAATTTGAATCTCAATCTGTCGTTGTTGTCCGGTAAAGAAAAATTCCTCCTCAGTAAGAGTAAAAAAAATAAAAACGGGCCTGCGATACGATGGGATTTGAGCCCGGGTGTGTACAGTGGCAGCGCAGTGATCTACCAACTATGTTGCTTTTCTTTTCTTCTTTTCTTTATGCATACAAATTTTATAAAAACTCAGACAAGACAATTAACACAATATATAAACACTGGCAGACAGCAATGGGTAATTCCGACAGTGTAACAAAGATCCGCACCATTTCAAAACTCAGGCAAGCAAACGCACGCATCCTAAAGAGGCAGCCACTCCGATGGATCACTCTGTCTCACGATTTTTTATGTTGCTTTTTTTCTTTTTTTCCCGGTAGGTAATTAAAGATATACAATAATATATACAACAACTACTTACAGATAAACGTGCTTAAAGTACAAAGCAAACTGGGTAATCAAGAATTTAGCAAACAAAAGCAGTGACAATTCCCGCCAGTGAGTGAGAATTGTGATATCCTTCCCTTTGCCAGCGCAGAACAAAAGTTTCTGTCGTTGTGGTTGTTGTTTCTTTTTTCGCGGCACATACACACGTGGGCAATTGGCCAGGAATCAAAAGCTTGCAGGGGCTATGTGCCCCTAAAAGCTGATATTTCCCGCCTTCCTGTTTGTGTTGAGTTTCCTCGCCTCCGTCCATGTTCTGTACAGCCTTAGCAGCGCATGTATTCTAGCCAAAGTTCGATCTGTTCCAACCAGCCCAAGGAAGTGCATTACCGCTTCATACAGGTCACAATAAACGTGAATCGGAAATGTAGTAGTAGTAGTAAGAAACGTTTTACTGTACCGTAATACAGTGTGCCGCGTGGCACCGAAAAGAGATTTCACGTTGGTAGAGCACGCCCACGCCAGCCACGCAGTATGTCGCAGTGACTTTATCCTCTCGGGACCCTGATTCTAGGGAAGCTGGGCCGTCAGTCAGACTGCTTGCTGACGTCATTCGGCTCGAAAGACGAATAAGCGATAGCGATGAAGGACGAAACGTATACACGGTGCAGCAGAAAAGAAGGCGGATGAAGTATTTAGAGCCTAAAGACAAAGAAACGAAGGCGAAGAAAGCGGTGTAAATGCGATTTGGCTGCAATGAACTTGTATCTCTAGGGTTTCGCCTTCAAATGACGTAAGCAAATTTAAGTGCCCCATTAGATCTTTGATTTCATCATTAGCGTGGTGTGGTATAAACCGGCCCATAGGGGAATAACCGGAGAGAGGATTACTGAACTACTTGGCTACTTTTTTATCTTGTTTACTCTGCCTTCCGTTTTGCAGTGACGCACCAGCAGCATATATTAGCTTCCAAGCACGCTGGACGCAAAGCTGCAGGCTTAATTTAACTACGAGGAGTTCTCCGATTTCGCTCAGCTCTTGTGCTGACGAGCGTTTTGGTATTTTGCATGTGCCACATATCCCCCTTCAGCAACTTTTAATCAAACCATCCACCTCATGTCTGGCCAGCCTTCACAGTCACGGGGGACGTTTTTTTATTTCTGAATTTAGCACAGCATGAAAGCTACTCTATGGCTTAGCAAACGTTTCGCCACGTCCAGTCCCCCAGACTCATGGCTTAAAATTTGGGGTATTTATGTGTGGGGTATTCTGCAAGTTTTTAACCGCCTGATACGAAATAAACGGGAGATTACTCAATCTATGATAACAACGCCAACCATGTACCTAGGGATTTCGTTCACGGTCTTTCCGCAGAAAGTTGAAAACAAAAATGATAAAATGAAATCGGCGTTTTGTTACCCTAAATCCCACACAAGCTAATACAGCTTGAAAGTAAAGAAAAACAAATGTCTTTTACAATAATTTATCGTTTTTTTTATTCCATTGAAAGAGATCAGCTGTAACAGCTGTCATAACGAAATATGCTGATATAAAAATGGCGGAAAGCTTCCCCGAAAGATCGCACGAATGTTCACATTCCGCTCGGAATGCTTCGCGCAAAACATTAGGGAAACAGCTTTTATTTTCTCGTTTAACAACGCGCGGCAAATGGAACAGCGGGAAAATTAAAAGGAGGAAAAAAACGGACATAGATTATCGTCACAGTCCGTTTATTTCTTACATTTAGCGTCAGGCATCCACTCGGTTCCATTCTTTTCTTGCTCCTTCCATTTGCCGCATCCTTCTCCAGATTCCCCATCCTGGTAGTTTGTTTCCCCGTCGTGCCCTCGTCTCGTCCTCTTCCTTAGTCCTTTCGGTAAGTGCGCGCCCTTGGCCGTAACCGCGACGAAAAGTTTTACGGCGTCCCCGCCCCTCCCTTCTTACGCGCTTCCCATCGTGGCGCAAAAGGGCCGCTTCAAGCTGGCGATACTGGGAAAGCAATATAGGCGTGATGGGCCGCGAACTCAAAGGAGAGGCTGCTCGGAACGGAAGGAGGATGGAGACTCGGATGCTGGAAGAAGCGGCGGATGAAACGACGCCTCGACCGTCACGACGCCATCCGCGCTCGCAAGAGCCACCGGCCACCGATGGGCCGAATGGGGAGATGACGCTGATGATGATACCGTCGTAATCTAGACGAAAGCCTCCGTCGCTCGCGAACACTTTTTGCTGCTTCTGAACCACCTCGCGCTTGTTCTTTGATCGCGAGTGTCAGCGTCTCTGAAGCGACGCCACTCGCGTTGCGTACTTTCTTCTTAGTTGGGGCATGAGGAAGAGAGAGAAAAAAGTTGAGAAGTAATAAACGCAGAAGAAATGCACGGGACTCTTCTTCCTCGACCCGATGATTAAAGGAAAAATGAGAGGACACGATAGAAAGAATGTGAGGAGAAGAGAGAAAGCCGGAAATTGAGAGCAGTGGGAGAAGGCTAAAAACCTAGGAAACGAACGATCCTTTTACAAAGCTGTTTCACAACGATGCCTTTTTCGTCCATACTGGATTTTATGAACGAGGAGTATGGAAAAATGCACGTAAAAAGGAAAGCTTGACTAACTACGCAGAAAATCGCGAGAACGTAGGAAAATGAAGAAGTAAAAAGAGAAATGGACCGGAGAGGTTGTAATGAAGTCGTTTTGGTGTTCTTTTGAACGAAAGACAAGCGGCATTTTTCTTGCCTTGCATTGCGGTGGAACCGTAGTTACAAGGAAATGAATAAGGGAAAGAAGCACAACAACAATTGTTGATGGCGTAACACTCGGTGGCAATTTAGGAACTAAATAAATCTCGATATTGTCCCAGGTTATTTTCACATTTTCGAAATACGACACAGCTAAAAAATGCACGAAAAATATTTGCAACCCAGGCTGAGAAACTTGTGCTTTCGAGACCAAGAATGAAAAAGAGTAAATGCTTACATATTCTGTAACTCATAGCGTTTACCCTTTCGGTATTGCCTCGGATTATTTCTCAGAAAAATGCAAAGTCCTGCTATACTTTCACCTAAATTGTCTGTATTGCTCCGTCTTTCTCAGGCTCTTTCATAAAACTTTTATTCTGCAAAACTTCTATTCATGCCACGGTAGGAGGTTTCGAAAGATTGCGGTCTGCGTTGCCATCGCAGCTCACTCAATGCTGCTTTAGACTACGAAAAAAGCCTGTGCGTTTGTAATAATTGTTTATTAGAAACGTGTATGACGTGTTTTATCGACGTTTGTATGACGATTACCAAAGCTCTATACTGTGTACTTGTTTTCTGGGTCTTTTTCCCCATTATTTTTTAAGGCTCTTACAGAAATGTACCCCCCTTACTCAATGCTCTTCAATGGCCTGTGAGGTATAATAAATAAATAAATAAATAAATAAATAAATAAATAAATAAATAAATAAATAAATAAATAAATATTGGGCCCATCTCCCCGCGAGGGGGACTCGAGTAAATGCGTCGCATAGGGGGTGGGTGTATTGCGTTAACGTTTAGTGTTTGGGGAGTTGGTGGTAGTGAATGCGTTGTATCAGCAGCTCTTTGACGTAGTTTGAATGAGTCAAGGATATAAGGCGCGTTCCTAGCCTCCCATTCTGTGTCGGCGTGGTGGCGCAGTGGTTAGAGCACCATGTACATTGCGTTCCGCCCGCAGGGTCGAGGGATCGAAACCAGGCGCCGGATAGTATTTTTTTTTTATAGTGTAGGCTGAGGGGTGCGGACAACGACTACGGACGTCAACACGGGTGACATCGTGAGTTACTGAAATGCTCTGCATTTAAAATAACTCTACGACTCCCACTAGTTATTTCCGCGTAGGCAGCCTGGCCTTTTATGGCGCAGAATATTCCGGAGCGTAGGAGTAGCCCATCACCAATACGAAGGCGTGCGAATGTGTCGATTTGCTTTTTCATATTTCGCTGGCTTGTGATAATGATTATCAGTACATTTTTCGCGTGCAGCGCGTTGCGTTAGCCTATTAAGATGTTTTACCTAATTTATTGCCCGCTTCGCTTTACCGCGACAACCATAAATACGACGCGTAATTGTTTTCACAGACGTTCTTGCTTGCCCGTGTGCTGGGAGCTTTCAACAGTTCTTAAGGACCTCTAACGGTGTTCGAAAGACTTGTCAAAAGGACGATGTTGGATGACAGTCTATAGAACAATTGTGGCGGGATATGGACAATAAAAATCAGTTCACGCCTTCACACGCAAACTCAACGCTCCACTCCAACACGCAAAGCAATGGATAATCCTAATGATCTCCCAAAGCATTGAAAGGCAATTCAAACATGGAAGTATAAGGCAACACGCAATCTATAATGCGCGCAACGTATAAGGCAGTTACGCATTCTGTTATTTCGTTTATTTTACCGCCAAACTAGTGGGTGTACGACAAGGAAGGAAGGAAGGAAAGATGTAGAAGGAAGTTAGGAAAGTTAACTTGGCTAGAGCCTAGTTTGCTATCCTGCACGTGGGAAAGGAAAAGAGGCAAAAAAGACAAAGGAAAGAATGAAGAAAAGTTGGAGCAGACACGTATGCCCAGCGCTGAATCCCTAAACGTTCAAGTGCAGTGATTGTCACTGGATTCTTTCAGTCTGAAGTCTGGTGTTTAAGTTCGTCGCCCGTAGAAAGCGTAAGAGTTCCTTAGTCGCCTTCTGAGCGAATGACAGAGAAGGCCAGTTACATAAAATCGTTTCCTCCGAAAATGGCCACCGAGAGTCAACGTGGCTGAAAGGTTAGTATAACGGCTGCGGTGGCACAACGGATGAGGCATTGCGTGAGTGAGTAAGAGGTTCGGGTGTTGGATTTTGGTCCTCGGTGTCTTATGTTGTCATGGTAACGACAACGTGAGACTCCCGTGTGTATTGGGTTAATTAGACGGTAAATAATCCCAGGCGGTACAAACTAATACGTAGAATCACCCTAGAACGCACGCGATGTCTCATGTTGAAGTTGGGGAACGACAAATATGGACCTTGATAGCAATAATTCTCGCCTAACAGATATTACAGCACTTCTTTTTACACACCGTCGAGTATTAGTAATTTCCTTTAAAACTTTTTTCAGAACATCCGTTACTTAGAAAGCAGCACGTGCACTTCATCTACCGAAGCTTAATGTCCTGTTGAAGTCCCAGCCCATGTGTCATATTGAGCAGTTAACGATTGTGAGTCGAGGCAACGCGATTTACGACGGTCCTTGTTAATAAAACGTCCCTTCGTTACATTGTAAGTGGGCAGTTGTCCCAGTCCTTATTGAAAGGAAGCTTTTAGCGGGACCAGACCACCGTCTTCTCCCAGTCAATGCTGCTCGCCGCGCTGCTTTTCCTCGCGTGCCAAAACCAGGCCAGAACGCGGTGCCAGGGAGCGTTAATAGCAAGTACAGCTCAGAAAGCAAAGGTACGTGCGTGTGTGAACCCCTCCCCGCCACATTAACCGGCGATACACCCGCACACAAAAAAATCGCGAAGATCCCGCGTATGCTCATCGACAATTAGCGCGGGCCTGCACGCTTCTTCATGCACGATCGGGCGAGGAGCTCGCGAAGGCGCCTTGGTGGCGCGAAATGGCGTGCTCCAACTAGCCTCCTTCCGCCTCCCCCTCAGCGGTGCGCTTTGTTCTGGCCGGAGGCGGCGAGCCGTAATGAGAATGGCACGTGACTGCGCCCCGATGGAGTCTCTGCGAGCTATCACGCCATCCCTGCCGGCTGCACCACTCGCAGCGCACGCACGCACGCGCGCACCAGCCAGCGAGTAAAGCATTGACCGTGCTGCCACCTAACCCTCTCCGTACGTTTACCAGCGCCGGAGAGTCCTTGGACGTGAGTTTTTAAGACGTCTCACTCGGAAGCACGGACGCCGAGGAAGAACTCCCCTACGGAGCGTCTTAAGGCCAAGGATGGGTAAGGTCCCCAGGAGCAGTCAGATGCGGGTTTACGTCTGCACGCTCGGCAGGACCACGCGGCGACCACGCACACGCACAAACGAAGGCACGCGAGGGCATGCGCTCTCTAACCGACACGGAAACCGACGCAGGGGGTTGCGGAGGAGAGGTACACGCTTCGCGCAGGGGCGCCGCTGCTTCCCTGCAAAGTGCGTTTGGCGTCCTTACGCCTGGGTTCCCGAAGCGCTCTTTCAGCATTCCTCCTGGCGCAGTGCGCTCGCTTGTAGGGACACTCCTGCGTGGGGAAAAAGTTTCGGTCGCTGCCTCCTCGGCGTTTCCTCGCACTCAGCCCGGTTTACGACTCCGAGCTGCCGCGCCCCGGCTTTTACCGCGTCACGGTTTCCGACCGACGGTTTCATTTTTTTTTTGTTTTTATTTCGTTACGGCTGCCTCTTTTCTGGCACTGGTTGTAACTCACCGGCCTTTTCCCATCAGTAGAAACTTGCGGGAAACCATTTCGACACCAATTCATTTTTTTTTTGTATTTCTTCTTTTTTCTCAGAAAAAATAGCGCATCTTCTTCATTCTCGCCTCCGCACACGTGCTCTTCAAATCATGCCAATCCACCCTGAGGAATGTCGACCTAAACTGATTCTTACACCCTTCCTCCCTTCATGTCGCTTAATGAAAGGCTTTACACTCAAAGGCAAGCGAGAAAGACCATGCCCGCACCGCATCATATGTTAGATGCCGAAGACGCACGAAACATAAGAAAACTTCAAACCAACGTTTTCCCACACAAATCCAGACTGTCTCTCATGTTTCCAGAGAGATATAACGAAGAATGCCACAAATGCAAATTACGAGCAGACTTATTCCACACAGTCTGGAACTGCCCTATAATTTGGCAACAGAACACCTACCAAACATCCAGAGAGTCCTGGGATTTAGCACTGTCCAGCTCGGACCTTTCGACACAGCGTGAGCTGCTAGAGAGAGCCAAGCTGGGAGCCTTTGCTACTGGAGTCCTGGAAATAGGACTTCACCCATAACTCTTTCCACATTCCCGTCTTCCTATTTTCAAATAAAGTTTACTCTCTCTCTCTCTCTCATTCGAATTCAAAGGAACGACTTTCGCTCTGACGAAAAGGGCATGATGACATTGTTGCGCAATACTCCTGGCTTGCCGCGTTCAATTCAGCTGCATCGTAGCAATCCAGCAGTGGCGCCAGAAAATTCTATCGTCCGTTACGGAGTACATAGGAAAAGAGGGAATTCCATTTTTATTAACAGGACTTGGCCTTGGGCCACCCGAAATACAAAAGGCGCGCACGAATTTGCTGTGGTGGTAAATCTCTTTGGTTATGCGTACCAGCTACAGAGGGGGGATTTATCCCTCACACGCCGCCGGGGTGCATCACCTTTTGGATAAAAATAAGAGCCCTCGCATTAGCTATCCGAATTACAGTACAACACTGCCCCTTAAAAGTCAAAGCAGGCTGCTTTTTCTTGGTAAAGTTTGTAAATGTGTAGTGTCAGAATGGTTTCCATATTTTAGAAGTATCAGTTAAGGTACAAAATACAGATCTTTCGGAGTTTAATAAACGAGTAAAGGCTCTTTCATTTCAGGAATGGCAAAACGGCAAGGTGTGGTTAAATACGCAAAGTCAATGGCCAAAACTCAATTTTAAAGTATTTTTTAACACGGCCTTATTGCTTTCGTTTTAAATGCGGAGCATTTCTTAGGCTCGCCTGGTCCTCCGTCGTTGATGGCGGCGCCGTCCACACGCTCACTGCGCATGTGCAACTCTCCTCCTCACACCCACAGTTCCGCGATACTACACTATAAAAAAAAGAAATAGTTAGCGGCGCCCGGTTTCGATCCCACGACTCTCCGGCCGCAACGGGAGGTACGCGGTGCTCTTCCCACTACGCTACAAATCCAGGACAGGAGCAAATGCTACGAACGCGCCTTATGTCCTTGACTCATTCAAACTACGTCAAGAAGCTACTGATACAACGAAGGCACGCGAAGCTGAAGGTCAACGGAAACGACGAACTGAAAACTTTAGAGGGGGATGCTGAATTTCCCGTGGGAAAGCTGTGGCGGGAAGCGCCATGCGCCTTGCAGCTCAACCAGCCCCGTCCGCAGCGCCTCTGATGCTGATTGTGGCAGGATGCCCCTAGGAACTGGCCAACCAAAGAATCCATCACGAGATAGGTTCGCGTTCAACCACCGTCGTCATCTTCCCGTAGGGAACCGCCGAAGAAGAAGAAGAACGAGAAGGCAAAGCTGCGAAGAGGAGGGCGTGTACATTGCTCTCAGCCGGTGCACCAATGTCAACAACCTTTACCTCACCAAAGCTGACGGAGACTACCGATTCTACCACAGAGACAACATCGACAAGAACATGATGGACGAGTTTCGGCGCCTCTAGAACCACCGCCTACTCACCGTAACACAACAGCACTTGCGTGCCTTTGCCACCGGTGTAGACCCGGACGCGGAATTCCCTCTGGCGCTAGTAAAAACCAGATCACTCAACATAACGGCAACACAATGGAACCACACGGAACCGCCACGATGCTTCGCATCCTCATCAGGGTTCCCCACGGGAAGATCTGGCGGATTTTTATACTTCTTTTTTGCATAAAACGGCTTTGTTAGATTAATGGACGCGGGTACTGTTTATGGAGCTAAATGCTTAATCAGAATATAGAAACATGCCATAAAGCAAAAAGAAACCTTACCTCCTCAAAAAAAAAAAAACGAGGAAAATGTCAGGTATGCTAGTTTTGTCAGTTTTTGTCGACACAGCCTTTTTAACAGCTTACGAAGATTGACCGGCCTCACAGACATGACTAAAATCTGAAGCAGAAAAAATCCTCGCAAGACAGAGACGGACGCCGAGGGGGCGATATTGTTGCTTATAAAGGACACCCAAATCACTTAGGGTGCCCACCGAAACGTTTTTCGTACAACCTAAAACACGAGTTTAATGTTATAGTGAGGCTTCATTGCTTGCGACTAATGTTGTCAAAGCTCGCAGTGATTAACCATAGCCGTGCTAACCTCGGTAGGCTCACAAACAGCACAAAAAAATTTTCTCAAATTTGTTTTTTCTAGCAGATGCAGTTCAAGTCCTCATTCAAGAGTTATAAAACCTCCCCAGATCGCACGGCCGACACCCAGTTACCACTACAATTATTGCCTTTTGGAGTGCAAGGGCGCGGGGTCAATTGCCAGCCTCGGCGGCCACGCTTCGGATAGAGGCTAAAAGCGGAAACGCCGTGTGCCGAGATTTTCGCGCATGGTAAGGACCCCGAGATGGCGAAAATTAATTTGTAGCCCTTCACTACAGCGCACCTCATAGTCCAAGTGTAGCTTCATTGAGTAAACGACCCCCCCTCCTCCCCCCCTTTTTAAATCTTTTAGAGTGCAGCATTCTTAGACAAAAAACTACGTGCAGCGCTGGGGGAAATACTTTCTGCAGATCACCTGGCCTCAGCACCCCAAGATAAACAAGCCCACCATAAACGCTGTAGTTCATGATTCACAGTCTTTGGAAATATCATGTGTAGTCCCTTACCATTTTCATCGCAACAGACCCTATTACTTGACCATAAAGGTCACCCTCCCTTAATTCAAACTCTTCACCTTTCCCTCTACCATACAGGTGCGCAATTTGATTTTGATTGACTTTTCTGTAATTTACCCGCCGCGGTAGCTCAGTGGCTAAGGCGTTGCGCTACTGAGCACGAGGTCGCGGGTTCGATTCCCGGCCGCGGCGGTCGCTTTTCTGATGGAGGCGAAAAGCAAAAACACCCGTGTGTACGAGGTTTCGGCGCACGTTAAAGATCCCCAGGTGGTCAAAATTAATCAGGAGCCCTCCACTACGGCGCGCCTCATCGCCTGCGTTGCGTCGGCGCGTTAAACCCTACAATCAATCAATCAAATCAATCAATTTTCTGTAATTATTGCCATTGCCTAACAAATTCTATCTAGCTCGACCGTTTGCTGTACTCACGGAAGGAGGTCTGGCTTCTCCTCAACATCACTCATAATGCGGTAGTGCACCCTTTACAGGAGCTTAGGACGCTTAGTCTCTCGTGTTCGAAGGGTGAACTAAACAGACGGCTATATGATGTCTTCTTGCTATATCTGTATCAACATCTGGCAGTTAGCAATAAAATATTCTTAGGCGTCAACCGAAAGCAAAATAAAGTTATGAAACCCAAAGCTATCTGTTGAGCTCACAAATACTAGATCGCGCCTAACCACTGATAATTAAAGTCAAACCATTTTAATTCGTGGAATTATTCGGCTTGGAACCCGGAGTTTCTTAAGGCACTCCGATCGACCTACACTTCGTTGTAGTTTTTGGCCCGCACTGCCGTGTGCTAAAAATTCACTAGTGCCACCTTTGTGCCAGGGCGTAAATGTTAAAATATATGTAAGCCTTGCCTCATTAAAGTAAACACTTCTTCTGCAATAGCTACGGCGAAACGAAGAATGCCGTATTTACTGGCGTAATGATCGCACTTTTTTTCCCAAAAATATGGTGCAAATTTAGGGGTGCATTCATTACAAGGGGTAAAGTTTTCGCCAAAAACGTTTCAGCGATTCAAACGCAAGCAAGTTGCAGCTCAGAATTTTTACGATAGATCTCATGAACATAATAAAAAAACAATGCTCCACAGACCACACCCCCAGCCGCGTGGCAAAGTGACGCAAAATTCGGTGTTTTCATTAATTACGGAACGCGCCAGAATGAGTTCGCTGCGAGATGAGAAAATGTCGACCAATAACGGCTGCTGCTGTCACAATGCTGGACATCAAAACAAGACACGGCTGCCGACGCAGCAAGCTGTGCGCGTTTTTTTTTCTTTTGTCTTGTTAGTACATTATGTGCATTTAGTGAGTTTCTTCCGCACCAACGATAAACTCATGCTTTCCGACATCGCTAATATCGGCAAGTCTGCGGCAATAACATAGCCATGTCCGCGTTGAAAGAGGAGCAAACATAGGTAAGCACGACCATCGTCAGCTCGATTTGGCACACATACGACATATGGCCGCGGCAAGTTCAAGGTGCGATCATTGCGCGGGAAATAAAAAAAAGTCATGTTTTGAGACAAACTTCAGGGGTGCGATCATTACGCGAGTGCGATCATAATGCGAGCAAATACGTTATATGTGCGAAACCTTTTTAAATAACTAGGACTGTTGGAACGGCATGTCGACTCACCTTAGCGCATAGATGGGCTAAGAATCATTTAAAGGAGTAGTGACACAAATTTTCAAAGCTGAGATAACTATGCAAAATGCTTCCTTCTTGCCAGGAGATATCTCGCAGAAAGTTTCAACAGTAACCGTTCAGTATAACATATTTTAAAACCATTTTAATCTCTGCCCGCACGAGAAAGCCCAGGGCGGGCCAGCATGACATCATCTGCTACTTGCCCCAAACTGCTGACGTCGGGGCTCCCGTGACATAGCCGACGCGCTGGCTGCGGTTGGCACGCTCTGATACACCGTGCGTACACATCATGGTTTTGGGACTAGGCTGCCCGGGCACGCGGGGATGGTGAAGATCTCGGCCGCTCGGCGTTCGTTTTGTCGAAACCGAAACTGACACGAATAAACAACGCCGTAAATGTCTGTTTACCCTGCGATGTACCGTCTGATGTGCCATTCTATGATTAGTGGGGTAATATAAAAAACGCAATTTGAAAATTCTGTGTCACTACTCCGTTAAGGTAAAAAGGCAAAAACTGGCAATAACCTGTGCAAGAATGAATCTTCTCCATTCATATATATATATATATATATACAGGGTGTCCCAGCTATCATGCACCAAGATTTAAAAAAAGAGAAATAACGTAACTCGAAGAAAACCTAGTGCATAATGTTTGCAGTACTGTGAAGAAGCGGAGAGTAATTTTTTCGTTAATGAGACTTAATTAATTATTTTAATTAATTATCTAACTCGAGAAATACTGTCCTAATCACTAAAGTGTCAATGAGGCTTGTAGGTAACCACGAGGGGCATCTAACTGCGCTATTTTCAGCGACGAACTAATTGCGTACTCATTTATTCTGACTGATAAAGGAAACCCGCGAAATATGAAAAATACCACGTGACGACGCTTACGCGCGCATTGTAAAGCAGCGTCCCCAAACAAAGCTGATTGAAAGCAACTGCTTCGCGTGTTACCCGCCCGAAGAGACAGCGCATCACCTTGATACTAGCATGCATGGAAGGAGCAGCAGCAGCAAGATTCGCGGGACGTGTGTGCAGATAAGGAACAAACTCGGTCGCGATTTCTTCTTTCTTTCTTTTGTCTATTTCATTCTGGCTAACTCAGAGGCAGCCTGTTTGAGGGCGTTGCTTTACGGTGCGCGCGGAGGCTCCGTCACGTGGTATTTTTCATATTTCGCGGGTTTCCTTTATCAGTCAGAATAAATGTGTACGCAATTAGTTCATCGCTGAAAATAGCGCAGTTAGATGCCCCTCGTGGTTACCTACAAGTGCCTCATTGACACTTTAGTGATTAGGACAGTATTTCTCGAGTTAGATAATTAATTACAATTAGTTAATTAAGTCTCATTAACGAAAAAATTACTCTCCGCTTCTTCACAGTACTGCAAACATTATGTACTAGGTTTTCTTCGAGTTACGGCTTTACTCTTTTTTTAAATCTTGGTGCATGATAGCTGGGACACCCTGTATATATATATATATATATATATATATATATATATATATATATATATATATATATATATATATATATATATATATAAATATATATAAATATATATATATATATATATATATATATATATATATATATATATATATATATATGTATATATATATATATATATATATATATATATATATATATATATATATATATATATATATATATATATATATATATATATATATATATATATATATATATATATATATATATATATCAAAAAAATACAACCCGCCAAAACTGGCAATCTGCTGATGGAGCAGTAAAATCTGCCACCTCTTCAGGTGGCTTATCGATTACCACTAGCTAATAAACCCGAACGCTTGCATAGTAGTAATACAAATTGAAACTCAATAACAATAGCCACATTTGCTATGTGTGTCTAGAAAACGTGGGTCCGTACGGCTGCAACCATTGTACATTCTGCACGGATAAATGGTAGCTGTTTACGAGCCAGCTTTTCCCGGAGAGGTATAAACAGCCAAATAAACTGGTGGACCCTTTGCTCCTTCTTATTGTTGACGACGGGATATGACCGCAAGACTGGGGTTAAAATATCCCGCACCCAACTTTTCTGATATCAACACCTTCGCTTATCGCGCAAAACGAAAATTCGTTGTTGCTAGAAATATTATTTTCACGGTAACAAACTATCTGCCGACGGGAGAGATTTTTTTTTTTTTGTTTTCAAGATTGTAGGAGCCTCTCTGCAGTGAAAACAATATCAAAACGCGCGCACTGTGCGCGGATGACAGAGAAGGTCAGGACACAGAATCTTCTCCTCTGAAAATACACTAAGGAACTCATAGGCTTTCTACGGGCCACAAACTTAATCACCAGACTTTAGACTGAAAGCCTCCAGTGGCAATCACTGAACTTGAACGTGTAGTGCTTCAGCGCTGGGCATACCTGTCTGCTCCAACTTTTCTTTATTCTTTCGTTTCTCTTTTTTGCCTATTTTCCCTTTCCCGCGTGCAGGATAGCAAACTAGGCTTTAACCAGGTTAACTTTCCTGCCTTTCTTCTAAATACTGCCTTCCTCAAGGCGCGTGAATTCGGTCACCGCGAAGTTCGCGGGACCAAAAAGGGACTCGATTCGAAAAGCGGTTGTTTTTACTACGGCGTAGCTCGCACGCCCGCAATATTTCCGGGTCAGCCTGTGGCCCCATCTATAGCACGTAACACAGCGCAAAAAAACACTTCTGAATGCTACATTGTCGTTAGTTCTACGAAGTAATACAGTGGCAAACTTGTCATACAAGAGAGAGAGAGAGAGAGAGAGAGAGAGAGAGAGAGAGAGAGAGAGAGAGAGAGAAAGTGAGTGAGTGAGTGAGTGAGTGAGTGAGTGAGTGAGTGAGTGAGTGAGTCAGTGAGTGAGTGAGTGAGTGAGTCAGTGAGTGAGTGAGTGAGTGAGTGAGTCAGTGAGTGAGTGAGTGAGTCAGTGAGTGAGTGAGTGAGTCAGTGAGTGAGTGAGTGAGTGAGTGAGTGAGTGAGTGAGTGAGTGAGTGAGTGAGTGAGTGAGTGAGCGAGTGAGTGAGTGAGTGAGTGAGTGAGTGAGTGAGTGAGTGAGTGAGTGAGTCATGAAGCGAGCTAACTAGCTCTAGCTAGCTAGCTATCCCTCTGAGTACACAGTCAATCGACCAATGATCAGATAAGCGAACGAATCGTGGATTTTGCTACGAGCAATAACCTCGCGATATCCCTTTGAATGATAGAGTGGAGCGCTGCAAATCGACTTCTGCTTGTACTTCTACCTCCAACTCCCGGTACACGCGCAATCAACGCCCCCTGATTTGCAAGCTTTCCTTTCGCGCGTCCAACAGCGTCCTCTTTGCCGTGGCGTAAGCAGCCCCTCAAAGGAGAAGCCCGAGGCGCACAATTGGATCGAATTGACTCGCGTTCGCAAGCGCGATACACAGCGCTGCATCCCTCCTCCTCTCCCCCTCTCCACGCAAGCGAATGCGTCGCGACAGAGGCGCGGAGACGCCGCCGCCAGACAGGGTCTTGCCGCGCGCAGTGGATCGGAATCTGAAACGAGCTGGGAATTTCCCGAGATCAAAGCAAATTCCGAGTTTCTCGACTAAAAGACCTTTAAAAGCAAAAAAAGAGAAAAATAAACATTGCCGGTTGTAAGAGGAGAGTGTTTCAATCGAGCTTGTTCTTCTTTCACACTTCGTCGCCGGTGTCAGGAGTAAATCTAATATTTTGTGCTCCTCTGCCGAGAACTCCTGAGTGCATTTACGTTTAGGGTCTATTTTTACTTTTCTGCTCTCGTTTTACCCGTCCAAGCTGGCGTCTTCTTCGATTGCTACTGTTGTGTTTAGCTTTCTTCACTAAAAGTTGTTTACGAAGTTTGCAGGAAGCTTATTGCGTTCTGGTTTGGCTGCAGTTCACAGAAGCAATTTTGAGACGTGAACTGGATTCCTGGCGTGAGTTGCATTGTCTCCTTAACGGCCGCGTTCAGCAGAAACATTTATGCCTTTCTTGTACTACAACCTCGGTGTTTACTTGTTGATTCGAACATAGAAACTACATTTAGTAAACGCCTGTGGGGGTTTTGCTATCTGGAGAAAAAAAGCTGTTCGCATTAGAGTTTTTTCAACCAAAGCTACTTGAATGTATCCCGACACATTTTTAACACATACGGGCTCGTAGAAGAAGTTGAACTGCTGAGCATTCTAGGAGTCACCCAGCAAATTTATGATCATTCGGTCCATCTTCCTACGAACAAATTGCACATCATCACCAATTTCAACGTCGCTGTCCAAGAATTGAATCGTTTGCTTTCCCCGAACACTACGGCAATAAATACGTTTACCATGATAAGAGACCTACAAATTTAAGGCTTGATAATTCGTATTGTTTGGACTCTAGGACATACTACAGGCGCACAAGGCAACTGTATGGCGCACGACGCTGCGAGAAAGAGGCTACAATCCCCTCCCGTGGTGCTCGCCACTTCCGTTCCCCACTCTAAAAGCAGATCGGAAACTCCAGCTACACCAACCCAAAAAGGAAAGCAGAAAACGCTTGCAAGATGAAACTCCGGTTGACCTCCTTGCCCCTCTCAAGCCCTTCTCGTGTCCGGGCGAGGTATTCGGCAATAAAGTATATGCAAATGCTGAGCATACCCCCCACATTATACATAAATGGGCAGCCCCAGCGGACTCTGAATTGCGCCGATTACCCCACTGTAATTGTGGTGACATACCAAATGTTTTCCTCTTAATTTGGCCTGGCCTTGTATTCGCCCCTAACCGCCATCTTCTTTTAACTGTAGGTCCCGCACCGCCGACTGAACTGGAGCACATTAGCCGTGTCCGTGGCGATCACGCTACGCTAAAAGTAATCCCCAGCATGCCTCTAAAAACGGTCTTAACAAATTGTAGCAGTCTGATCTACTCCCCCGACTCACCATAAATATCCACGCTGAATGTCTACAGCGTGAACTGTGCCATTTTGGCGCCACTCACTGACTGACTGAACTGTGCTATTTGAGAATAGGACCCCAAGACTGAAACGGTGTACAATGTGTTAATTGTGACGTCTCCCTTTCTTCTCCACCCTCCTCGATCTCTACTCCCCCGCAGGGTCTTATGACCTCTCGTTTTAAGTGCAGTACACTTTACGGGCGTGCCTTTTCGTCGTAGCTCGCTCGCTGGACCCAAGTGGACCCACACAGTGTTCGGTCGTCGCGGCGTAACCCCGAGGCTTCGCAAGCCAAGCGTTTTATATAGTCATAAGCGTTCGAAACTTGTGAACCGCTGGCGCTTGTCATACATTGCCCCGTTGTTTAGCGCAAAGAAAACTGTAGGTACATTTGAGGCAAAATATACGTAACTAACCGGCAGAGCCCGCGTTCATTTAGTTGGGAATGCTCGTTGGGTTGGTTTTTACGATAGTAAGCGAAAAACAAGTGGCAGTGCAACGCCGGAAAGTGCGGGAGAAAAAGCAAGCACAAAAAGAACAGAACTCCCGCTGACGCAGTTCCAGGCAGGGGGTGCGCGATCACTGCGAAGGCGGGAAATTTTATTTGCATTGTGTGATAGCAGTGAGCGCATAACGGTGCTACAGCCCATTATGGAGTATTAGTGCTCCGCACTTCAGCTCAGCAGCGGCGCAGTCGTGGAGGGCTGTGCATAATTTAGACGTCAAGAGTGTCTCAACTTTGTCGACATATCATACACGCGGACGTTTTTCTTTCCCGTCTTGATCAGAATTGCCTTCTCGTGGCTAAGAAGCCGACCTGTTACGTAGCGTTGAGTAGGATTATAGCAATGAACAAAAGCCCGGTTATTGGCTGTATATATTTATGAGGGAACGTCTGCGTATGATGGTCGTAATATTGTCACGAAGACAAGGACGAAGCAGTTGTGTTGAATGAAAAACACGTTTATTGGAGCGAACTTGTGCTCCCCTAACAACTGAAAAGAATACAGAGGCGGCGAAGCAGCGGTCAACAAAGTGACTTGCACAGGCGAGTGTCGTCGAATCGAATGCCCCGGCGTCCGCACTGCAGGCTTTTTATCTTTTGGCAAGCGTGGTTCTCGAAACGTCGATTCGCATCGAGAACATAGTAGATCCAAGAAGATTATTCTGGGCTGTTCACGTTAGATCGGAATGCTCTCCCTATCACAACAGATAACACATGCGGCACAGAAAGAAAGAATGGAACACGCGCTTCCCTTGGCGCAGAGATAACACAGACCGGCGCAGCCGGGCGGTAAAAGCAAAACACAAATAAACAAACCCAATGTATGGTTCGCGGCATTACCCCCCCCCTCTAAGAGTGCATCGACCCGATGCTAACATAAGCGACAGTCCGAACAAATGAAAATAAAAGTTCGTCATCGTCCGTAGAAAGGTTTTAAGCGAACCACGTGGACGACTTCAGGCCGCGTGCGTCGTCGTGATGTGCCGGAGTCACCATCGGGGATCACTTCGTAGGTAAGTTGGCCAACACGTCGTAGAATCTGGTAGGGTCCGAAATACCGTCGCAGGAGCTTCTCACTGAGTCCGCGTCGTCGGATGGGAGTCCAAACCCACACACGATCCCCTGGTTGGTACTCGGCGTCTCGGCGTCGGAGGTTGTAGCGGCCCGCATCCACCAGCTGCTGGTCCGTTATACGAACTCGAGCGAGCTGGCGGGCCTCCTCCGCACGTTGAAGATATCCGTGGACGTCGGCGTTGAGGTCGTCGTCTTCTACGTGCGGAAGCATGGCGTCGAGCATCGTAGTCGGCCTTCTACCGTAGACAAGCTCGAACGGCGTCAGCTGTGTCGTCTCCTGGATAGCCGTGTTGTACGCAAACGTGACATACGGGAGCACTTCGTCCCAAGTCTTATGTTCAACGTCAACGTACATTGACAGCATATCTGCGATTGTCTTGTTCAGACGTTCTGTTAGTCCGTTCGTTTGGGGGTGGTACGCCGTCGTTCTTCGGTGATCCGTGTTGCTGTAGCGTAATACTCCTTGCATCAGCTCCGCAGTAAATGCCGTTCCGCGGTCTGTGATTAGGACTTCCGGGGCTCCATGTCGCAGCACAACTTGGCTTATAAAGTACTTCGCCACTTCTTGTGCAGTCCCCCTCGGAAGAGCGGCGGTCTCTGCGTAGCGTGTCATGTAGTCTGTCGCTACGACAATCCACTTGTTCTGTGATCGTGACGTAGGGAACGGGCCTAAAAGGTCCATTCCAATCTGTTGAAATGGTCTCGATGGGACGGCGATCGGTTGCAGAAGTCCGGCGGGTCTTGTCGGCGGCGTTTTTCGTCGCTGGCAGTCACGGCAGCTCCGGACGTAGTGGGTGACGTCAGAGGTAAGGCCGGGCCAGTAGTACCTCGCCTTGATTTTTCCAATAGTGCGGGCTGTGCCCAGATGTCCGGAAGACGGGTCGTCGTGGCACGCTTCCAAAATTTCGTCACGAAGGTCCGCGGGGTGACGAGAAGGTAATTCGCTCTTGTTCCGGGGCTGAAATTCTTCTTCACAAGGACGGAGTTTCTCAGGCTGAATGCTGGTAAGCTGCGTTTGAAGGTCCTAGGAACGGCAACGTTGCATCCCTCGAGGTACTCGATTATGACGCGTAAGTCGGGGTTGGCACGCTGCTGGGCGGCTAGGTCGCTCTCCGTCACGATCCCGAAGAACGCGCTGTCTTCATCAGAGTCTTGTGGTGGTGGGTCGACGGGGGCGCGGGACAGGCAGTCGGCGTCGGAGTGTTTCCTGCCGGATTTATAAACGACTGTAACGTCGAACTCCTGCAGGCGCAAGCTCCACCGCCCAAGACGGCCAGAGGGGTCCTTCAAATTGGCGAGCCAACACAGCGCATGGTGGTCTGTTACAACCTTGAATGGCCTTCCATACACGTATGGGCGAAATTTTGAAATCGCCCATATAATAGCCAGGCACTCTTTCTCAGAGGCAGAATAGTTTTTCTCCTCCTTCGACAGACCACGGCTAGCATAGGCGATTACCCTTTCGCAGCCGCTTTGCTTTTGGACAAGGACGGCACCCAAGCCTATATCACTGGCGTCCGTATGCATTTCCGTTTCGGCATTTCCGTCGAAATGAGCGAGCACGGGCGGGCTTTGCAGGCGTTTTTGCAGCTCGCCGAATGCTTTTTCTTGGTCGTTTTCCCAGCTGAAAGGGGTGCTATCTTTCGTCAAGCGCGTGAGTGGCTCTGCAATGCGTGCGAAGTTTGCGACGAAGCGCCGGTAGTATGCGCACAGCCCGAGAAATCTCCGCACGCCCTTCTTGTCTTTCGGCCTTGGGAAGTTCGCAATGGCTGAAGTTTTTGCCGGGTCAGGTAGGACTCCCGCGGCGTTGACGACGTGGCCCAAGAACTTGAGTTCCCCGTATGCGAAACGGCACTTTTCAGGCTTCAGCGTCAACCCCGACGTACGAATGGCCTCGAGTACAGACTCCAACCTTGCAAGGTGTTCGTCGAAAGTCCGGGCGAATACCACTACGTCGTCGAGGTATACGAGGCAGGTGTGCCACTTAAGGCCAGCTAGCACAGTGTCCATGACTCTTTGAAACGTCGCTGGTGCTGTGCACAGCCCAAACGGCATCACCTTGAACTCGTATAGGCCGTCTGGGGTTATAAATGCAGTCTTCTCTCGGTCTCTCTCGTCCACTTCAATTTGCCAGTAGCCGGTCTTCAGGTCCATCGATGAGAAGTACTTCGCGTGGCAGAGGTGGTCGAGGGCGTCGTCGATTCGGGGGAGGGGGTACACGTCCTTTTTCGTGATTTTGTTCAGTCGCCGGTAGTCAACGCAAAACCTTAATGTGCCGTCTTTTTTCTTTACGAGTACGACGGGCGCAGCCCAGGGGCTTTTCGATGGCTGTATAATGTCATCGCTCAGCATGTCGTCGACTTGAGTCCGGATGGCTTCCCGTTCGTGTGAAGAGACGCGGTACGGTGACTGTCGGGTAGGTCGGGCTCCATCTTCGGTTATTATTCGGTGCTTCGCTAGAGGGGTCTGACGTAGTTTTGCGCTCGACGAAAAACATTCGCTATAGCGACGCAGCAAACCCAATAATTTTTGCCGTTGTTCTTGCGGTAGCGCCGGATTCACGTAGAATGGCTGCGGGAGCTTGAATGTTTCTACGGGTGTGCGTTCAAAGTCGGCGACTGCGATCACATCACTTGCTTCTTGCGTTTCTTCGAGGAACGCAATTGCAGCTCCCTTGTTTAAATGCTGGTACTCTTCGGTGAAATTAGTGACCAAAACGTGAGATTGGCGTTGCTTAAAGTGCGCAATGCCTCTTGCGACGGAGACACCGCGGTCGAGAAGCAACCTTCGATCACTCTCTACGATAGCGTCGATGTCAGAAGCAGCATCCTCACAGTAGACGGCGATCATCAAGCTTGCGCGGGGTGGCAGGGTGATGTGATCGTCGGCGATCCTGACAGCAGCACGGTGATCGGGGTTCGGCTGCGGCGTCGTGGAGTGATTGGAGGAAAATGTTATCGACTTGGTCTTCAGATCAATTATTGCGCCGTTGTCCGTCAAAAAGTCCATTGCGAGAATCACGTCGCGGGAGCAGTTAGGCAGAACGACGAACGCCGCAGGGTACGTTGTGCCGTCTATGGTGACGCGCGATGTGCACGTTCCACTTGGCGTCACGAGGTGGCCTCCTGCTGTGCGTATGTGCGGACCGTCCCATCTGGTCATAACTTTCTTCAGTTTAGACGCAAATGGTCCGCTCATTACCGAATAGTCAGCTCCCGTGTCTACGAGGGCGACTACGTCAAAGCCATCGACGGACACCTTGACGTCAGATGCAGTCGTCCTCGAGTTCCGGGTTCGTCGGGGCGTCGTATCTCTGCTTGTACGTGTTGATGGTCGGGCACTGTGCATCGTCGTTGTCGTCGTCTGCTCAACGGACGTCTCGGTCAGGTCGGGTACGCGTCGCGCCGTGTAGCTGTCGTCGTGTTCGGGAGTCTCGTCAGGGTTAGGTCGGGTCGTCGGGATGAGGGCATGTCGTGAATCACTGTCTTCAGCGCGTCCTTGCGTCGTTGGAGGGTTTCTAGTTTTTTCGCCGTAGAGCAACTTCACCTCCAGAAGTTGCCGCCTTTAGTTTCCCCCGCGTGGGCTGGGGGACCTTCCACGGGCGAAGTCAGCGTTGCTACGGCGGTTCGGCGATTGGTAGGGGTAGGGCGACGGCGAACGGTTGGAACGCGCTGGGCCACGGCTGGTTTCAGATAGATATTCGTCGATCTCACGTGGTCGTTGGCCAGGGAGAGGGCGAGGTGCGTCGACGGAGAAACCACGCAGTCCGAGTCTCTTGTATGGGCAGCGACGGTAAATGTGGTCGGCCTCTCCGCAGTGGTAGCACAGAGGACGGTTATCGGGAGTTCGCCATACGTCCGTCTTCCTCGGCGTCTGGTTTCGGGCTACCGGGGGTCGGGCGGGTGACAGTGGGCGGCGGTACGGCGGGGCCTCTTGACGGCGTGTTGGAGCAGGGCGGGGTCGACGAACAGCCGCGGAGTATGTCATAGCTTGTGGCTCTCGGGGTACCTCGGATGGCGTAGAAGTTCCCAACGCTTGTTGCACTTCTTCTCTAATCACGTCGGTGAGGGAAGCGACTTGGGGCTGCGGCGGCGTTGGGAGACGTTTCCGTAGCTCCTCTCTCACTATTGCGCGGATAGTCTCGCGTAGGCTGTCGGCCGGGATCCGCGTGCTGCCAAAGTCGTTCGCATTGGCCGCGCCAACAAAGTTGCGGTCATACTGCTTAGCACGCATTTCGAGGGCTTTCTCAATGGTGCTGGCTTCGGTCACGAATTCGGCGACGGTTTTGGGCGGATTTCGGACAAGTCCAGCAAACAGTTCCTCCTTCACTCCGCGCATTAAGAAGCGCAACTTCTTTTCTTCCGTCATTTCGGGGTCCGCGCGGCGATATAGCTGCTTCATCTCCTCAACGAAGATCACGACACCTTCGTTGGGGTGTTGCGTGCGCGTTTCCAACAAAAGGGCGGCTCTTTCTTTCCGCACGACGGTAGTGAAGGCCTTAGTAAACTCGCTTTTGAACTGAGCCCAGTTTGTCAAGGAGCTCTCGTGGTTCTCGAACCACGTGCGAGCCGAATCTTCCAAGTAAAAGAAAACGTGCCGGAACGTTTCTGCGTCGTCCCACCTGTTGAATTTCCGGACGCGCTCCAGTTTCTCCAACCATTCTTCTGGGTCTTCTGCGGGGGCTCCTCGGAACGATGGCGGTTCCCGGGGCTGCTGCAGGACGATTGGCGAAGTTGTTTCTTGCACCATGGTGTTGGTTGCAACGTTCCTTTTCTTGGGCCCTTCTGGCATCAAACCGAACTCGGGCGGTAAATCTTGCAGGCGGGGGCTGGCTCTTGTTGGACTGGCTTGGCGGCTTTTCGATGTTGTAGTGGGCATGAAAGGTGCGTACCCAGCACCTCCACCAGATGTCACGAAGACAAGGACGAAGCAGTTGTCTTGAATGAGAAACACGTTTATTGGAGCGAACTTGTGCTCCCCTAACAACTGAAAAGAATACAGAGGCGGCGAAGCAGCGGTCAACAAAGTGACTTGCACAGGCGAGTGTCGTCGAATCGAATGCCCCGGCGTCCGCACTGCAGGCTTTTTATCTTTTGGCAAGCGTGGTTCTCGAAACGTCGATTCGCATCGAGAACATAGTAGATCCAAGAAGATTATTCTGGGCTGTTCACGTTAGATCGGAATGCTCTCCCTATCACAACAGATAACACATGCGGCACAGAAAGAAAGAATGGAACACGCGCTTCCCTTGGCGCAGAGATAACACAGACCGGTGCAGCCGGGCGGTAAAAGCAAAACACAAATAAACAAACCCAATGTATGGTTCGCGGCAATATCAACGTTGCACTTTTTTCCCTTACAATATTACTCGCATACTACTCCCAAACAAAGGAACGGCCAGATTTACTACGGTTGCAGAGAACTAGTTTTTAACTATTTCGAAATTAACACCTTGTTTTCTGAATATCTACCATATCTAATTTGCACACCATTGTTTTCTTACTCAACCGCTGTTTCAGCGGATACATGGCACTGTAACAGAAATTAGCAGGAAATGTAACACGTTCCTACAGCTCAGCTTTAGTCGATCCTGTCTTGTTTTAAGCGCGTCCTCTAAACTCTTACTGAAATCACAATAGACTGATCACGCGAGCTTTTTTTCCGCTCCTGAAGGCACGAATTTCGCCTGTGACGTTTGGCCATGAGGTTAGACGTCTCACCGTCCTGTTGTGCGTTAACTTACGCCTGAACTTTCTGGTCATTGGTAGTCGACGCTGTGGCCGTGACAAGTTCTTCAAGAGACTTTCCTCTACCCTCAAGACAGCATCGCGCAGACGTACAGGGCATGCCGTTTGGAAAACCTGGGAAATGTGAGGACGCTAAACGTGTCCGCTTTTCCACGACCGCCAACCGCTCACCGCTAGTCACACTGCCAACGTAAAGTACTGGCACATGCCACTGTCCAATTCCGACCTGTCACATTCGCATGTTGTTGAAATTGTTCAAACTTTCCTTCTGTGTGCGCTGATTTCCCAAAACATGTACGTGCTGAATGCATCGCGCATTCCGAGCGTGCGTAGTTGGCTCGTGCCTATGCGGGGAAGGGGGTCGGGCTGCGCATTAAAGTTGTACGTACCTACACTGCAAATAGGTACCACGGTATTCTGCTCCACATATTTCAAGCTGCCAACAACTCAGGGTAGCTCGCGCTGATCCCACCAAAAAACTCATTTGTCTAGAGCTCTCCATATGGCTGGGCTACGTTTAAAACGACTGTGCTCCCGGCATTGCACAACTGAACTGCCCGCTCAGAATGACGCAACGGACACTGCCGTCTCGTTTCCTCTCATCCAGTGTTCTCCCTTTTACGAAATGTGCTCGTAGGTTTTTGTCACCCCTCAGTCAAGGCTCGCTTCAAGCAGGGCGTGCAGTCGTCCTCCTTTTCATTACAGTTTTCTCCTGTTTTGTTTCCTCCTCCGACCTCTCGGTTACCTCATCATCACGTCCTCTCCCTCCCTCCCTCTTCCTCCCTTACATTCTCTCGCTTTATCTCACTCCCTCTCTTTCTTCCCTCCGTCTCCCCTCTCTCTCCCTCCCTCTACGGGTTCGGGGAAGAAAAGAATCTGCGCCCCATTAGGCACGGGCGCCTCCTTGCCCAGATGCGCCCAACGGGGCTCATCGTCGCGACAGTCCGGGCGTCCCGTTCCCGCGAGCTTTGGACGGCCCGCGCGCGCGGCCGGGCAATAAATCATTCCGTCTTTGACACCCAGTTCATTTGTCAGGGCCCGCTGTCTCTCATATCGCAATAGAAAACCCGGTCATTTGAAATTCAAGCAGCGGCGCTTCTTCTCCTTCTGCTCACCTTTTGGTCACTTTCTCGTCCGGGGAGGAATTCATTTGCGCGGAGGGCCGGCCTTCCTCGGGATTTCGGGAGGCTGGGCCACGGGGGACGAGAAATGGCGCCTTTGTCGTCGCGTGAGTTGAATTTCGGAACAGGAACGGACAATCCGCGAGGGCGATAAAAATGAAGTAGCAATATGTTATGTCGCGTCGGCGCGCTACTGGAACGACGATAAGGAGACAAGGGGCGATTTCCAGCGTCCGTATAGCGCGAGTTAAAAACCAGGCCTGCGTTCTCACTGGCGCGAGTGAAAAAAAAAAGGTGTAATTACTCAAGAGGGATTGAAAGAATAACAATAATAATTTCATGACAGTGTTAGGCTTATATACGTCAACTGAAGGTTATTCAGCAACCCAATATTAGAAACAGTTTTTACACGTCGACCCCACTTGACAGCTCTGCTAGCTCTCCCATGTTAACATGTACCATGTTCTAGTGGGGTCATGGATATGGCCAACCGACGAACCCTTCTCAGCTAGTTTTTCCGAGCACCATCATGGAATTTCTGCTGAACTTGTAACGTCTCAGAACACCATTGGTACAGATATCCACTCTTAATTCTGGCAGGCACGACAAGCCGCGTAAGCTACGATGACCGAACTATCCCAGGCGGCGGCACATTCCATCATAGAGGCGTTAACTTTTTATATTTCTTCGCCGGTCTAGACGAAGGAGAGCTTCCCTTTTTTTTTGTATTTGTAGTCAGTACTGTATTATTATTTCATATATAGAATACACAGTAAGACTTTTGTTGGATTATTCATCCTAAGCCACTGTGGGGTCCCCCATTTACCATTGTGAACTAAAAACCTCGACATGTGCTTCAAGGTTTCGAGATAGGACTCTTTGCCTTAACACGTTTAACACCAAGCATGACATATTTAAAACCCCTTATTATGCTCAGAAATAAATGCTTAGCGAGATATCGTGTAATTGAGGCTTAGGGTGACTCAGTAGGAAAGAAATTTAATGCAGCGGAAACTTACTAGTTCAAAGTAAACCCATGACAATTTATAAATGTCCCCATTCTCGAGCTACAAAGGTGCCCCAAGTTTTAAGGCGAGCTGCCACACCGACCTTTGCCCCTAGTCTGTATCTGAGCCGTGAGAACTAAAAACCTGTAAGACGTTTCACTCGTCGAACTTGCGCATTGGCTAGAAATCTTGGGCATAGCAAGTAGCTATAGATCATGCGGAATGTCCTGGTTCCGTTTTCTTTTTGTTATGCTCACACATTGTTTTTCGCAACAGATTTTTTTTTCGTTTTTCTGTTTGCACAGGAGGCCTCGGCATCATTACAGATCAAGATCACCGCACTTGAATTACGACGGCTACAACACCTCCACTGCAAGTTACGCAAGCCGCCAACTGCCCCGAACATGCTTAACAAGAAGTCTACAAGCCGGCAAAAGAAAACACCAGACGCACGCACACCAAGACGAACACAAGACATCGCTCCATTTCCCCAAGCGTTAAAGCGCAATCTCTCCCGCAAAGACTAGGCAAAGCCCTCGTCGCCAACTCGTACGGCTTCCTTCTTTGATCCGCCGCGTGGAGCAAGTGCGACCTGCGGCCTGGCCGGGAAAGAGACGCTTAACCACGCACAGGGGCTCTCCGCCGAGAACGAAGGGCCCGCCCGCCTCCATTCAGGGCAAGGGCGCCGTGGGACGTCCTAATCACTCCGGGACCCAGCCGGTCGGCGCGGCCTGATTGCAGCGTGGCCACTGTATTCAACGTGTCTCCCAATCGAAGCGCCTCGGCTCCAGAACGGGCACCGGAGCCGTCCAGCATCTATGCACCCCAAAAGACACGCGCACTCAGCAGAGGCGACGTGGCCCTGTGAGTTCGGCAACGAACCATGTGAAGAAGAGGGGTGGGAACCATCTAGTCGTCGCTCGCTCAATCTATACGCACGGCGCAAGGACATCGGTTGCCTACTCCTCCATCTTCTCCCCCTGTAATTCCCTTCATGATTTAGCTTTTCTCTTCGGTTCCTTTTTTTTTCTCCCCACCGGGGATCTCGGATTCTCGATCCATCGCTAGGTGTGGGAAAGAACCACTTCTCGCTTGCGTGGCTGGAAATAGCGTCTCAGAGCAACGACGCGAGGTAAGAGGCAAGAGAAAGAAGGAGGAATGGGGGATACGTACGAGAAAAAAGAAAGATGGCGGAGGCGAAGAAAGAACGCCGGACAGGGATCTCTCAGTCCGGTCTCGCTTGGCGCGCTAATGCGCTCCTATTGATAATTGGGGAGATTGGCCCGGCAGTTCTCCCTATATACTCTGCCCACGTCGTGCCGTTTTTCTCCCCTCTTCGTCCAAGGGAGCGAGAGGAGGCCAAGCGTGGGAGTTCGGTGGAAACGGAGCGCGAGCGTCTTATGCAGGGACGATGCTGCAACCGCTACCGCCTCCGGTTCGGATCAATTGGACGAGTTGCGTCTGTTTCCCCAGTGCCCCATCCGTTTGTCTACCGCCCGAGAAGGGAGGTTAGACCAACTCCGCGCCAAAGCGAGGTGTGCGCTGGAGTGCGATGGTGCGTTAGGAACGCGCAGAGTCGAGCCATTGCGATAAGAAAGGCTGGACCCGCGTACTTGGCAGTATTCGAATTTAACGAGACCAACTAGGGTTTGACTTTTGGACGAAAGGGATCCTAAATGGAAAGCTTATCTTAATGAACCCCGGTCGGTGTTTGTACGCCTATTTCTTCGCGATTTCCTTGAGAATTTTGGCACCGTTTATACCTGTGGCGCAATGCCGCATTTTCGGCGACACTTTTAGAAGCTTTCTAAACTGTGCAAACGCCTTGCATCGGTATAACGGCTAACAAAAGTCACTATTCTTAAGAGCAAACGGAAATTCGGCACATTTAGGGCGGTATATAAGCACAAAGTAGGGACCCTAAATTTTCACCGCCAGGCAGAGATAATTAAAAGGATAACAATGAGGTGGAGTGCATTTGGCAGGCATTCTCACATATTGAGCGGCAGCCTAAAATTGTCACTGAAGAGGCAAGTGTATGACAGCTGCATCTTCCCGGTACTCACCTACGGAGCAGAAACTTAGAGGCTAACTAAGAGGGTTCAACTTAAATTGAGGACGACTCAGCGCGCAATGGAACGGAAGATGATAGGTGTAACATTAAGGGACAAGAAGAGAGCGGAGTGGGTCAGGGAACAAACGCGTGTTAAGGACATCTTCGTAGAAATTAAGAAGAAGAAATGGACTTGGGCAGGGATTGTAATGCAAAGGCAAGATAACCGTTGGTCATTAAGGGTAACTGAGTGGATCGCTAGAGAAGGCAAGCCTGGGAGGGGGCGGCAGAAAGTTAGGTGGCCAGATAAGATCAATAAGTTTGCGGGGATAAATTGGTCGCAGTTAGCACAGGACCGGGGTAATTGGAGATTAATGAGAGAGGCCTTTGCCTTGCAGTGGGCGTAGATAGGAGGAGGAGGATGATGATGATGGTGATGATGATGGTGGCGGTGATGGTGGTGATGGTGGTTGTGGTGGTGGTGATGATGATGATGATGATGATGGTGGTGATGATGATGATGATGATGATGATGATGATGATGATGATGATGATGATGATGATGATGATGATGATGATGATGATGATGATGATGATGACGACGACGACGACGATGACGGTTAGCAGCGTTGTTTAAAAGTACACATTAAATTTGTTTTGGGCCAAGCGAAACAAAAACACCCCCGTTTTGAGTGCGAAACTGTGCCAAAATGACAAGACATGACTCAAAGTAAAGACAGAGTCACGCGCCTTCCGCACGAGCGGGGCCACTGGCGCGGCCCATATGGTAACATGGCTTAAACGAACGCGGCCAGTAGCTGAGTTCCGAGGTTCTGGCCACATATATATCTGGTTGAATCAATTCGATTATTTCTTAGCTAAACCTCCGCCCCCTCCCCCTCCTATCCACAAAAAGTAAGTAAGGGGGAAACGGGGGGGGGGGGGTCACCACCCACTGCCTGCACGGGCCACGCAGATGACGTACCCGGCTCCTTGCTCATGAAACAGGCCCCAATAAAATTACTGAAAGTTCGGTGACTGGGAAGATCATCTTTGAAATAATATTACAGTGTGCAAACAATGCGGAGAGTAGAAAAGCCACAACAGAAGCACTGACCCTAAACTAGCGATTTATTCCAGCACACAGACAATATCAACACGCGAAAGGCACATGGGCAGAGCAGCTTCCCCTGAGCGGTGCGGCTTATAGAAACACAACTAAAGTTACTACAATAGCTAAGTAAGCTAAGCTAAGCTTAGCTTACTTAGCTAAGCTTAGCTAAGCAAATAGCTAAGTAAGCCTTCAAATAGTTAAAGCAGCACTTGTTTTTCATATAACACTCGAATACCTCTTTTCGCAAATAAAATGGACATGGCTTCCAAGATTTTTCTGGCAGTCTTATACCTATGTGTGAGTGGCCCCTCTTCTTCGCAAAAATCTGGCGTGCAGCGACGAATAATTTTTTTCTGTGTTCTGATGAATTTATAGCTGATAATCAGTGCTCATGTTGCGTTTCTTTTATTGTGTCCGGTCCGTTTCCGTATTGTAATTTTCCTAAACAAATAGACACGCCACACATTTCGGCAGTTTCTGTCATCCATCTCCAGTTGAATCCGTCTAGTCAACAGCTTTCTCCTTGACACGGCGTCTTTATTCGTTAAGGCATACGATGCCACCAAGTAAACTGAGGCACGTGAAAATGACTGGAGCTTGTATCATAGAGACTCGATTTATCAAAGGCGACAAACAATTACTCACTGCGAGCTTCATTAACGGGATTGATGGTTAATTGGTGTCTCGAATCTCCTGAGCGACCCTCCGCGTAATTTCGCATATTTTGTTATTTATTTTATTTACTCACGGCTCGTAGCAGTCGAGGTTATCCCGAGAAAACCTGGGTTAAGTTCCGTATCTAAAAATGTAGAATATGCATGTTGACGTCTCTTGGAGTAAAGAGCGTCTATTCTTATCCTTTTGCTTTTTTTTTTTGTTCTTGACAACACGTTACCTCCAACCTAATATGCTGCTTATTTAACCTCACCGGTTGGCACATTGCATGCAACGAACACTTTCCGAATTGCTAAACTAAAACTTGCATTCTTAAAGCGTAGGAATACGCCTAAAGCTTTGAGCTTCTGATCTCAAGCAGTGTTCTTTAAGGTTGATAAATTAAGCGCTTAGATGTACGTGAAGACCACCCCTACAGTGAGGTTATGTGTATGTGCTCAGGGGGACAAATAAGTAGGTGGTGATAATTGATGTCGGTGGCTTAATAAACTAAAATTGATCAATTAACTCTTTATTGGCTGCAGTAAGCAAGCATGATTGTATTTAAAAGTTATACGAATTTGTGTTTCTACGTAGTTTTATGTGGAAGAATTTGTCTAGCGCATCGGTACTACAAGATATCGAACAGCGAAGTTTAATGGTCGTTCGCAATATTACTCACGCAAGACTGAGGTACGGCGCAAAGCTCCTCCCTTTTGTGACGGCCGTGCTGTGTACGGTGTTTAGTTTGATAACGGGGTGGAGGCCGAGGCAAAAGTGGCAACTGGCACCCTTTCAGTCTCGGCTGACGTTATCGCAATCCACAGAGCTCGGAACCGTTTTCGAAACACAAAACAAATGGCAGGAGCTGTGCGCCGGTCTTCATTGTCTAGCACGAGTAATCATGCGAACGGCAATTAAACTTCGCAGCTCGATATCTCGGAGTACAAATGCCCTACAAGAGTTACGGCAAATTAAACTGCGCAGAAACGCGCTTGCGTATAACTTTTGAATACAAAAATGACGTACACGACGTGGCAACCGACAGCACTAGGGAGCGAGTACAAGAACAAGAAAGCGATATTTCCATGGCATTAAGATCTTTTGCCGCTCTCCTGTGTCTACTGCGGTGACAAGGGCAGCCACGTACGATCGCTTGGCATACTAGCCATCCCCGCGTGGATAAAGACAGCGAAGGTAGTTATCAAAGACACTGTTAGCTGCTCGCCCATACTCATGCTCCGATGAAAGCGATCATGACAATACGATAATGATGTATGTTTACATTTGAACCGAGGGTATCGGCGACGCCGTCATATCTAGACAACGTAGCATACAGAGCTGCACTGAATGCATTCAAGGGGTCGACGAAAGTTCATCTGGCTGACCGCGGCCGGACATTATAAAGAAACAGTAAGGGAGTCACTGACCTAGTTCATAAATGTTAAAAACCGTTTTGGAGCCCGCACCGTTTCCTTGTGCTCAATGGACTATGCTCTAGAATATTCCCGCCAAGGACTAACAAGAATGCATAATTGCAGCCTTGTCCCATTACAGAAGAAAGGAAACATGCATAAACGAGCGAATATCTAATGATAAATAATGGTCAAGCATAAAATGAGAAGCAAGCGCGCTATTGCGATGGATGACGGAAGGCAAATGGAGGGGAGGAAGAGAATAAATTAAAAAAAGAGAGAGAGATGTAGGCTGGCGGGGCTTGCTTTTATATAGATTTGGCTCTCAACCGTCTCTAACCCGAATCTCCTTGTATGTGCAACGAAAACCAACGAAAGGTGTATGGCTAATAACACAGTTAATACGCTTATAGTTTGTGTCGCAAGGCTGACTTTTTCTCCCGGCCCCTACGAAAGCTGGGGTTGGAATGGATTTATTCCAGTCTTTCATCCTTTCCTCCCAATGCTCCGCAGCGTTCTCTTTTCCTTGTCCATTCTCCCTAGTCAAGCGGCAACGCCGCACGAAGCCCCTCAGGGAGAAGCTTAAGTTAATATTCTCCAAATAAGTTCTATATTAACTAGAAAGAGTGAGAAAAGAGGAGAAGAAAAAAACAGAGAAAGAGAAGCTAAGTTACGGCTTTCGTCTTTCAACATCCCCTTGCTTTGATGGTGCTAGAGATGATGAGTGGTCCGTTTATATCGCCGATGCAACAGCTGGGATCATAGCTAGTTTCTCTGATGAGGCAACCACGGTCACCGATTTGCCGGCACGCCCGTGTAACGTGCGTATCGACAGTGTTTCGTCACACCACCTGTCGCAGATGCGAAGAGAGCGCTGCCGTTGCGTCACCCAATTTTTGTCGTCCTTTTTTGTTGGTATTGTTGCCGACAGTTTTCGGACCTTGCAGCAATACGGTGGCACTAATACGGCCGCATTAATCTCTCCCCGAAAGGAAATATTATCCTTTGTTTAACCATGGTAATACTTGTCTTAATAAAGTCATGAAATATTTACGCTCAAAAATGGCATACGGGACTAGAGAAATGTAGTTGACGGGGAAAATTATAAGTCGATACATTGCGTGCTGGAGGTTAGTGCGAACCGCAACAACGACTGGAGAGGTAGTGAGGTATGATGAAATAAATACATATCTTCCCGTTGTCAGAGGTTATTATTAATGAAAGACTGCTTCTCGGAGCTACCGAGGTACAAACGAGGTTACAAAGCCACTGAGTTTAAAGGAGAGAAAAATAGCCCGAGTCGTGTAATTAAAACCCTCCAAATCAAATCAATCAAATCAAATCATTTATTTGCCATCATACATAGTAGATGGGAGGGC
This sequence comes from Haemaphysalis longicornis, assembly GCF_048455015.1. Taxonomy (NCBI): domain Eukaryota; kingdom Metazoa; phylum Arthropoda; class Arachnida; order Ixodida; family Ixodidae; genus Haemaphysalis; species Haemaphysalis longicornis. The sequence continues at coordinate 101,859,987 of NW_027526335.1, read as the reverse complement.
GGCGAGAAAAAAGCTGCTCACAGGCAGCTTGACCAGCCCACAGCCCCTGATTTATTTGGTTCAGCGCAGCTTCACGGTTGCACATCAGTACAGTGCATGTACGTGGCATTATAAATGAACTGAACACACTGGAGAAAAAAAAAATCCTCTCCATTCCTTGGGAGAAGAAGAAGAAAAAAAAGAAGAAAAAACAAGTTCCAGTGACAATAAAAACACGGCATAGCAAGGAATCACAGGCATAGAAAGGAATCACAGGACAATCGCCTGCATAGTCAATAGCACGACCAACTCAATAGCAATGCGTTTCGTTCTGCCTCCTCGGCACCACTTGCAGCGGAAGTAAAATACTGGACTTGTTACCTAGCCGCACCGCCACCGCGGACGAGAGGTTGGTTCTGGTTTCCTCGGTACACTATTGAAGTTTGAGTAACAGGCCGTCGACACTCAAAAATCGTTCAACACCTTTCAGCAGACTACTTTGACAAAGCAGAAGGTCCTCGACACGTGCGGCCACTTTACAAATGTAATATTGCTGAATATTCCGCCGCGAGAACGGGTCAACACTTTTCCTTTAGAACTGCTAAAACCTTATGGATTTGCAGTGGGATTGCAGTAAGGGCATATGTAGGGTATTATTTTATTTAAATAGCGGAAGCCTCAAATTGACGCTGCCTCATACCTATTTCACTTGAGTACAACTTCACAAAGGTCTTATCATAGGTCGCCTTATTTCAATTCAAGTATTTCGCTCTAGCATTTAAAATCAGTCTTTAGTTAACCCGCCCCATCCGGGTACAATACCACCTAAGTCAAGACTAATCATATGTCGTTGCTCGGCATAGCAAGGAATCACAGGCATAGAAAGGAATCACAGGACAATCGCCTGCATAGTCAATAGCACGACCAACTCAATAGCAATGCGTTTCGTTCTGCCTCCTCGGCACCACTTGCAGCGGAAGTAAAATACTGGACTTGTTACCTAGCCGCACCGCCACCGCGGACGAGAGGTTGGTTCTGGTTTCCTCGGTACACTATTGAAGTTTGAGTAACAGGCCGTCGACACTCAAAAATCGTTCAACACCTTTCAGCAGACTACTTTGACAAAGCAGAAGGTCCTCGACACGTGCGGCCACTTTACAAATGTAATATTGCTGAATATTCCGCCGCGAGAACGGGTCAACACTTTTCCTTTAGAACTGCTAAAACCTTATGGATTTGCAGTGGGATTGCAGTAAGGGCATATGTAGGGTATTATTTTATTTAAATAGCGGAAGCCTCAAATTGACGCTGCCTCATACCTATTTCACTTGAGTACAACTTCACAAAGGTCTTATCATAGGTCGCCTTATTTCAATTCAAGTATTTCGCTCTAGCATTTAAAATCAGTCTTTAGTTAACCCGCCCCATCCGGGTACAATACCACCTAAGTCAAGACTAATCATATGTCGTTGCTCAACACAGAACTTCAAGGATCGAGAACACATGCATCTGACACCGACAGAAAACTAGAATACATATAGAAAGAGGAATACTTAGCTGGCTGCACGAATAAAAATACTAAACTCACACCCCGTTCGGACATCAGCTTCTGCACTAGTAAATTCATTTTTGCATTTTTTTTTTCAGTTACAAAGTATTAAGTTTAAAACTGCTCATTTTTGTTTTTAGTACCTAGCAATGCCTTCTACTCTGCTTTTCTAAGCGTAAATTCCTATCCGCTGAGTACCTCGAGAACATTGGCGTAACGACGACATTGCAGCTCTCCCCTCAGCACGTGCAGGAAAACCTCAGCTCAATGCCCTTGACACAATATTTTATTTCAATTTTTATTCTTTCTCTTTTGTTCTCTACTACTTTTCTTCTTGCCACAACTACTGCTTTTTCCCTCTTACCCTTTCCCCGCGAGGTAGCAAGTCGGCGAACTCATGTGAGCAAACCTCCCTGCGTTTCCTTTGTAACAAAGAATCTCCCTTCCTCTCTCCCTCTCTATCTCTCTCTAGATGAGGTACTTGATACTCATCTTGTGACAATTGATCGTTCCCTTTGAGGAAATGTCTTTCTTTCTCTCAACTCAAACGAGTTTCGGAAATAAAGTTGTGTTTATAGTAATCAGCGCTACAGCTCAGTTAAAGCGAGTGTACCAAAAAGAGCGAATATGCCTTTTCTCGAAAATGATCCCGCACAACAAATCAAAGTCACGATATGCTTGCGCACGTGGCTGAGCAAGGAAAGGCAACCCAATTATAATACGCCTTGCGGTCCCAGAGGCATAAACAAATTGTAAACTAGGTGAAAGGCCGCAAGAAGAATACAAATGCTTTACATAAACACCCTTGACTTGAAGAGGAAAGTTTTGTTTAGGGTTTCCGCACTCTGCGTTTCGAAGTAAACTAGAATCTCAGAAAGTTGCGCAACTTCGCAGCACCCACACTAGCCCGAAGCTTCGCGCTTCGGCTTCTTTTGCGACCCTTTAAATCGGGTTTTGGTTACGAAAGCACAAATTCTATTAGCCTTTTTTTTTTTCTGAAGAAGAGAAAAGCACATGAAATATACGAGCGTTCAGCTGTGATGGTGTCTTCTGAAAGCCGTAATGCGGATTTTATCGTCTACTGGGGACCGAAACGAACATTCGAAAACGGTCACGGTGGTGGCGGAGTCCAATAGTATTGCTAAGTTCTGATCATATTATTTTCTGCCTTGGCGATTGTAGGTATTGCATCGTCTTGTGGGTTATATTCATTTACAAAGAGACATCGAGGCAGTTAGTCACTGGTGAAAAGAAAACAAACTTATAGTGAGCGCGTAAAACTAAGCCCCTGCTTTTTGGGGTACCCAGCAAAGGATTGTAGTTGATCTCAAATTTGGACAACCACTGACCTCAGTATGCTCTTTGATGATAAGCCTGTATGCACCACTCATTCTAGATTGATAAACAGCGAACTCTTCTAAACATAAAGGCAGCTCGCACGATGTCTAGAGAATTCTGTAGCTCTGGGTCTTGCTGAAACTAAACTCAGCAGTGTACCACCTCGGGCTGGGATATGCCCCGACTGTCATGAATTGCACTCGTAAACCTAATGTTCCTGCTATTGTAAAGTACAAAATACATGGTTGTACACACTAAAACAGCATCCCTTCGCTCACGAGCCCAACCCTCCTGATTGAGGACTCTTCAACTCACGCGTGCTGCCAGCTGTTTAAAACCTAAGTTTGATAAAGTTGACCTCATATTCCTTTCTAAGCTGATTCATGAGCCGGTTAGCGGCACTGAACTTATTTCTCAGGTTCAGCTAGCAGTCATCTTTTAAACCACTATGAAATTGCACCCCTCTTGTAATTTCAACTTACGTAATAGGCACTGTTCCCTATTCAAACTGCAGAGCACGTGTGGGTGTTTCTATGCGAATGTCGACTTTTCAAGTTTGTCCACAGCTTACTCTGTCCGTTAAGTTCAAATATCTCTGGAGTCGTCGAATCTAACTTTCATTCTCTTTCATCAAATAGCATGGAATACTTCTTATTGTTCCTTCGGACGAAATGAATATTTTATAGTATCTGGCTTATGGTTTCGCTGCTCGCATCGTACTATGGCTTGCTGCTTGCATCGACTTGGTCCCCCCTTACAAACGGTCGTCGGTTTATTTGTTGCTGTTGATGTGTGTAATGAAATATGTTTTTGTTTGTGTGATGGAAGTTGAGTTTATTTTGTTGTATGCAGTATTTATATAATGGGCACGTAAAAGACATGTCTTGTGTTTATTTTCAATTCATTCGTCAGTACAAAGCCCTGCTGACTCACCGTTCACGCTAATACACAATTGATTGATTGATTGATTGATTGATTGATTGATTGATTGATTGATTGATTGATTGATTGATTGATTGATTGATTGATTGATTGATTGATTGTGATTGATTGATTGATTGATTGATTGATTAATTGTAGTTAAGGTGTGGAGCTACTGCGTGAAATCGGAAGCCCGTATAAACTCACTCGAACAATTTCGCACTGTCCCTTCAGTGCGCAAATCGTACCCCGAGAATACGGAGTAGGAAGCAGCGGCTCATGAAGAACACGCGGGGAAGAACCGAATCCTCATTCGGCGTACTCCTTCCTGTTCGGTGCGGACAAGGGTGGAACTCTTTTCTACAGGCCTTCACCACTCACGTGACCCCTACAACAGTCGCTCGCAATCTATCAAGGTCGTCAATGATTCAGGAATAATTCTGCTCTTGTAACTGAGTTTGAAGTACCATCTTGGTAATATTATTTTAGGGCAGGACGTTTCATTGGCGTCCTTTGTAGTCATTCATGTTCGTTCATGCGCCAATGTCGTAGGAATGAATAATGCGGGACATTATGCATTACGATATTAAGGCGTAGCGGGATTTGAGCTTGGGTGCGTTCTGTATAAACAGGCACCCTTCAAAGGGTTCACTACCTAACCTGCCCAACACGTTCTGCATCCCACGGATAGAACCAAATCGTTCTTGGAAGACCCCTCCCCCCCCCCCCCCCTGCCTATTTTCTAACTCCCTTCTCCCCAAAACACTGTCCACCGCAAGGTGCAATCCGCCAACAACGTGGAAATAAATGTTTCAAAGAAACAAACAAAAATCCAGCACACATGAGCGCATAGTGGCGGATGGAATTCAAAATGAGACTTCCGCAATTCGGACCACGCCGTAGCAAGCATTTCTAGCCGTTGTGGCAGGCTCATCTCACCTCCATTTACATTTTTGCTTTCCTTTAGTTTGCTCTATTTATTCACGGCACCGCAATATGGGTCAAGTACTCGGTTCTGATACCTGCAACATTACCCAAACACAGCAATCCTTATCATAACTTGGAGAAAATACGTGTGAAATTGGGTACGAGGACAGTCGGGTCGCAAACACTATAGCATTATTCTAGTTGAAATTTTCGGTTCACCTTTACTTTCTAACCAACAGAAAGAAAAAAACAACACTTGGGCGAATATAAACGTGTTCCGGAGTGTGCTTAGAATACGCAATGGGTAGCGAGTTCCTCTTCGTGTAGAAACAAAAGGGAGCGCTCTAACTAGACAAACGTGGAGTCGTAGAGAGCCTACGCGGCACCACCACTCGCAGCAGCTATTTGCGACTGGTAACCAACGCAGCAGACGCACGCGGGCCCTCCATTACTGCGTTGCGCCTCTGTGGGCTCCTTCCGAAGCAGCAAAAGAGTCCCGCGCAGATGGAGCCGCACGGACAGAAAAGGGAGCCGGGGAATAAAGTGCTGCTCGGTGGCGTCTTTTCACCGACGCAGCAGAAGTGTGAGCCTATAGGTGCCCCGTGTCCATTACGGCGCCGTAAATAACCGCCTGCTCTCTCTTTTACGATTACTGTAGGCCGGAATATCTTAGTGCCTGCGAGGGAAGAAAAATACGACCTAAACGATTCCTTTGCTTCTTTGTCTTTTTCAAATGCGCGCGCTTGAGTTGCTTTTCTCTTTGGTTTGCCTCACGTATCCGGGAGTCTTGTGCTTTTTTTTTTTTGTCTTTCTTGTGTTTATTTGTGTCTTATTTATGCTTCCTTATTGCCCCTTTGTGTCCCCTTTGGTCTCCAACTGTCTTTATATCCCATACTAAATTTTTATTTTATATCCGCTCACATCCTTCACCCCAAGATGTTCTACTTCAACTTAAAGAAGATAATACCGAGAAACTTACAAGTCACCACAAATTTCCGATCCTGGCTCTAGACATCAAAGGTGCATTTGACAACATCACTCATTAAGCAATCCTCCAAGGTCTCGCCTCCACTAACTGCGGCCGACGTCTCTACGACTACATTGCCTCATTCATAATCAATCGCACTGCACCAGCTTGAATCGGGCACCTCCGTTCCGACGCTTTCCAAACTATGCCTAAAGGAACCCCCCAAGGCTCAGTGATATCTCCACTACTGTTCAACATCGGCATGAAAGATCTACCTCCTCTGTTGACAACTATCCACAACCTTCACCACACCCCATATGCCGATTATCTCACACTCTGAACTCCTACGGGCTCCATAGGTGACCAACAAGACGCCCCCCAAAGTGCCATCCAAGTAGCACAACAATACCTGCAAGCCTGGGGGTATGAATGTGCCCCCGAAAAATTCGCCTTACTTACACTGTGTAAACGGACACCTAAAAAGCGTGCCAACTCTATACCGGATGCTGAACTCAGCATCAATAATCAACCCGTTCTTAACGTCCCTCACCTCCGAATTCAGGGGCTAACTATTCCGAAAGACGGGTCGGGTGCCCAAACAATTCTGCCACTCCAACGTTCTCCCTCACAATTAAAACATCTTATCCATCGAGTTTCTCACCGAAGATTTGGCCTCCAAGAACCAGATACTCTGCGAATAATCCAGGCCACCCTTATCAGCCGGATTGCATACAGTGTTCCTTACCTAGCCCTAAAACCCTCCGAACAAAACAAACTGAACACTACGATACGGCAAGCCTACAAAACCGTACTAGGATTGCCCCCTAAAACGGCAACAAACAAGTTAATACAACTGGGCGTCCACAATACGTAGAAGGAAATCCAAGAAGCGCACCGAACTTCTCAATTCACACGCCTCCAACTCACCACCACGGGAAGAGCGACCCTCCGCCGGCTAGGGTATTCGACCCCGCAACAGCAAGACGAGAAGACACGCATTCCCGGACCCATTCGACAACACATCAGAGTGGCTCCAATCCCAAGTAGCATGCATCGGACCTATAAGAAGGCACGACGAGAAGCAAGGGCACGAGCAATTCATGTGCATTATTACCACCTCCCCTTCACTCGCTATGCAGACACCTCTCCATACCCCCACAAATCTGCCCACGCTGCCAGTGTGACCGACGCCGACGGAAAAGAGTTAACCTCAGTCACGACCATTACAAAATCTACAGAAAAAGCCGAAGAAGTTGCTATCGCCCTAGCCGCTACCACTTGCGAAGACTACACAGTTATACTGACAGACTCCCAAGCTGCATGCCGCAATTTTCCGATCGGACAAATATCCCTACTAGCATTGGCTATGCTAGAACAAGTTAAACAACTTCCTGAACTACAGATTACCTGCTCACCTGGCCACGAAACCCTCAAAGGAAATGAGTCGGCACACGCCGCTGCCCGCGCGAATAGACACCGGGCCGTTTCCCAAGTGGGTGATAAACTACAAGATCACGACATCCTCAAGCCTACGCCCCTGAGAAAATACGCCGACATACTCGCCAACTACCGGCGCGGGCGCCAACAATACCCAGCACATCACCCACACCTATCCAGAACCGAAGGTACAATACTCCGACGACTACAAACGAACTCTTACCCCCACAATAACCTGCTCCATGCAATGTGCCCCACCCTCTACACCGCATCTTGCAAATACTGCCCCCATCCTGGTACCCTATACCATCTGGTATGGGAGTGTAGACAAACCCCGTCCCTTACTCCTAATCCCCAACCTACATACGAGCAGTGGGTGGCACAGCTGACCAGCTCCTACCTCTCCTCCCAGCGTAGCCTGGTGGAGAGGGCCCGGGTGGCCAGCGCTGGCCAGGGCATCCCGGAATAGACGAAACCCCCCACCAGGCGGGTGCCCAGACATCAGCACCTAAGGCTCGCATAAATAAAGTTTATTCCTCCTCCTTCATTCTTGAAGCATTCACAACAATGTATCGTTGCTGCGAAGTCGATAGGCATCTCCATTGTGACCGATTTTACAGCCTAATTGTTAGGAATTCATTGATATGTGTGCAAAATTACGAACTTCATTCGTTATACTTGGTATCCGCTTGCAAGTTGAATTGGCCAGACTAAGAAAATGAATGCGCACCAGCGTGGTCGCATTGCAAACACTTTGCATTGTTGCTGGGGATCTTCTTGATATTTGCTTTCCTAGTTTAATTCTGTTTGCCTTGTGGATATCTATTTCCAACTAATATTACCAGCCGATGATGCTATAAACTCGTACTGCCGACGTTATTGGTGAGTGGAGCGAGGTGTGGTATGGAATTGTAGCCGAAAGTGCGCCGTTAACAGGCCCTCCACTTTGACATTTGGCTTCGACTGCAGAAGGCAGTGGTTTTGCACGTGCTGGTTTTGACTGTGGCACCTTTAATTTAAAATCACAAGAGAACGTCAGCGGAAGTGGATGATATTACGCATGAGAACGTGACATCATTTTCGGTAAGGATAATAATGCTGACAGTAACGATAATAACCATTCCTTGCTCTCCAGATACGCTTGCTTGCACCTTCACCCATGCCCAGAAAATTTTGGAAAGGAACCTCGCATCGCCCTTCTGACTTCCGTCAAGAGTCATCTTAATGTCGCAACTACAGTGGGGTCACTTGACAGAGAGGGCTAAGTGACAAGGCCATGTCTATGAAGCTGGATTTGCCGCAAGGTTAACTGAAAAGTTGAGTCGGCTCGAAGGCATTTTTCACGTGTCTCCAGCGCACGTATTTTTCTATGAGGTTTAAAGCGCCGACACCACACAGGCGACCAGGCGCGCCGTAATGTAGTGCTCCAGATTAGTTTTGACCACTTTGGGATATTTAACGTGGGCGGAAATATCGAAAAAACGAGCGTTTTCGCTATTCGCCTCCATCACAAGCTACCGGGAGTCAGCGCGCGTTTTCAAGCATACTTAGATTTTCGTGCCTCTAATCACCACTCAAACCTGCTGGCTTTCTGTGCGTCAAAAAAAAATATTGGTATCAATTGCTAACTTGTGTTTACATAATTTTTCCAAGTCTTTGCGTCGACGAAAGGTGACGTTTCATCATCACCAGCCTATCTACGCCCACTGCAGGGCAAATGCCTCTCCCATTATTCTCCAATTATCTCGGTCCTGTGCCAACTGTGACCAATTTATCCCCGCATACTTCTTGATCTCATCTGCCCATCTGACTTTCTGCAGCCGCCTGCAACGCTTTCCTTCTCTGGGGATCAACTCTGTTTAATGACCAACGGTTATTTTGCCTTCGCATTACATGACCTGCCCAAGTCCATTCCTTTTTCTTAATCTCTACTAATATGTCCTTAACACGTGTTTGTTCCCTGACCCACTCCGCTCTCTTCTTGTCCCTTAATGTTACACCTATCATTTTCCGCTCCATCGCACGCTGAGTCGTCCTCAATTTAAGTTGCACCCTCTTAGTCAGCCTCCAAGTTTCTGCCCCGTAGGTGAGTACCGGTAAGATGCAGCTGTCATACACTTTCTTCTTGAGGGACAATGGTAGGCTGCCATTCATTATCTGAATGTCTGCCATATGCACTCCACCCCATTCTTATCCTTCTAATTATATCTGCCTTATGGTTGGGATCCGGGGTCACAACTTGGCCTAAGTAGATATATTCGCTTACTACTTCCATGGCCTCACCACCTATCTCAAACCGCTGTGCTGTCCCGAGTTTATTGATCATTACTTTAGTTTTCTGCATATTAATTTTCAGGCCCACGATTCTACTCTGTTTGTCCAGTGCGGAAAGCATGCTTTGCAACTCGACCCCTGAGTTACTTAGCAAGGCAACATCAGCAGCAAATCTGAGGTTACTCAGGTATTCTCTAATAACCCTTACTCCCACCTGTTCCCAATCCAACGTTCTGAGTACTTCTTGTAAACATGCTGTGAATAACATTGGAGAGGTGATGTTTACTTGACACGAAATTCCCTACAATTCTATCAAATGTACAACATGCTTTCCAGCAGTCGAGAGGGCAACATAACGTTCCGTTCCAGAGAACAGCACAAAAAAATCTGGCGTGGCGTATATTTCAACCAGGGTGCACCAAACACGGAGGGAGGACCGATTACACTGCACCACTAAAGTGAGAGTGAGTGAGGGAGGGAAACAGAAAGAGAGAGAGAGAGGTACTGAATACATTGCTAAAGAAAGGAACGAGGGAGCAAATACTGTCTCCCAGATACGGAGTCACGAAATGCTTCTGGAGAAGATGCAGGTGCTGAGAAATTAGGGCAAAGGAAGCGAATTACATAATTTTGAGAAAGGTGGGAAGAGTAAAAGAGATATCCGGCGGGAGCTAGCCTTCGCAAAACCTGCACTATTAGGGTGGGTGGCAGGGCCATCGACGCACTATTGCGCGTGCACATTCACATATTTTACTGCCCCGCTCCCACAGTCCACCGTCGTATTGCAGGGAGGGCCTCGGTTGCTAGGCAGCAAATCTCTTGCGCAAAGAGAGCAGCTCCCGTCGAACGAAGATGACAATGTCAGCGGCCCTTTCTGTTCAGCTTCTTGGCCAATTGCCAGTGAAAACGCAGATGACTACAGGGACGATGATTATCCGTGTCAGTGATTGTTTTTTTGTGTCGAACGCATCACACAAACCAAAAGCAACGATATCCCTTTAACTGCTTCGCTTGAGAAAAAAAAACTACTTTAATCGTTGCATCTACCTGTCCGCTCTATAGCGAGAGTTTTACGCGCGCGTCTTGCGCAATTGTGACAAGCTGCACGTTCAAAAACTAAGGGGACAAAAACTCAGGTAGAGCAATGTTACAAGTCGCAAGGTCACAATATTCTTATCAGTTCCGGCCTTCAGCTTACCGATGAACCCCCTTCGGAGCTGAAACTTACATCCCAGCTCGCAACACAGTCAAATAAGGAGCGAAATGCGGCATTGCACTGGTAACGTGCTGCTGTATGAAGCTGCTTGTTTCTTCCTAATATGCTGCATGCTTAAGGTAAAAACGATTGCCTCGGTGATTCCAGACTGGGCATCCTCCATACTGTCGTGGGCAGAGGTTGCACTGACTGCGATGACGGTTTTACACGGCAGCGGTTTTACCTAGCTTGCAACAATATCACAGAATTATTTCGCGGTAAGCTGCTAGATATACCCCAACACGACTAATGTTACGTCTTATAGAACGTTACTCGTTTTTGTACATGCCGAGTACTGCACGTAACGCTTGTCGGATGCAATTTTGAGGTGTTAGAAGATTTTATAAGTATTATTATTTATTTATTTATTTATTTAGTACCCACAGCGCCTTGCGGCATTACAGTGGGGGAAGGGGGGGGGGGGGAGAGGTGTACAAAAAGGCAGTCACAAGAAGTACTTATCAGCAAGAAAGAAAGCAAGTTATAAGGGAACGCATATATACATTTCAAATAGCCGAAGACATGCCACGAAAAAATACTGCATTATTACAATAATTCAGAAAAAGGCACTCACAAGTACTTTACACAAGCGGGAATCGAAGGTTCAAACAGCGACAAAGCAATGGAAAGGGCATATAACGTTTTCGATAGCCCTCAGACACACCACGTGAAAAGACAGCATTGGTACGATAATTGAAATACAGTGCGTTCGGTGAGGCTGCAAAAATGCAATTCATGTATTACAAGAAGGAATTGCAGAATAGTGAGCGCACTTGGCAGTGGGGACATTCGCTAGTATTTCTAAAATTTGTGCTCAGTTGCGGAGTTTTTTATTTTGTACAAAATACTCTCTCAGGTTTGGGCGGATTACAAGTGCGCGACCTTTCTATGCTTCGTGCAACAAATTGCTAACGACACGAATAAAAGCGGACATAGGAGAGGAGTATTTTCGCTCTTAGAAACTGGGCCGTAGTAAGGCTAACCTGCATGAACCGCACTGCACCAATTCGCTGACTCTCACGTATCGTTTTGATTTGGCGGTAACCCGGCAATTTTTCCCGCTTCCATTCCGCGATACCAAATTTTTGGTATCGCGGAACCTGCTGCGTTTTTTTTTCTTTCAGGGTTAGACGGGTACTCGGCTTCTTTTCGTCCTGTTCGTGCGGTATCCTTTCGTAATTTTGCGGAAGGATACCGCATAAGGTGACATACTCATCCCTCAACGTTTCCTGATAAATTCCGGAAGTATGCACTATGTGAGTAGATGTTAGAACAGTTTTTTTATGATAGATTCACTAATCAACACTAAGACACGTATGGTTATTCTGTGAGCGAGATTACGAGCGCCGATTTAGTTTATTTCATTGTGTTGCAAGCTGATTTGAGAGCTTCAGCCCCGGAGGGGGGTCATCGGAGAGCGAGTTATAGCACCATGGGTTATCAAGTAATGTTTAACACACAAGAACTGCAGACTCACTTTATTGAGAGGGAAGAAAAACATGTGATATATTTCATAATTACAAAATTCAAATCATTATTTTCAAGTATGTTTTTGTTAAAAAAAATAAAAACACTGCCAGAAAGCCTGAACTAGAATTTTATATAATGCGTTGTCCCTTACGCAAGAGCCTTCTGAGAATGATTTCGCAGCGCCGTATTTTACCGAGCATTTAATAGCGATCAAATCGACGAATACTCAGTCAGTACTCTGGCAATGGCCTGAAAATCGCAAAGATTGTGTCTCTCGCAAAGTGATAAGCCGGTGCGCAAGAGCTGAGTGAACACTTACGAAAAACTAAGTGTGCTGTAGCGCTCCAATGGCCTCTACCGCGCAGTTGAAGCAATTACAAAGGGGCAGAAGTAAAACACGTAAAGGTGCTAACAAAAGAACAAAAATAAATTCCAGTTGTGAAAGCTGTTTGATGCAAAAAAAAGTAAAACAAGGAACATAAAACGCGCGCCACAAATCCAAGCGATAGGAACGAAGACGAAAAAAAGGGAAATTACAGTATCGATCTCCGACAGCGATTTCTCATCAGATCGCAAGCGTAACGAGACGAGAGCATTGTTGGGTGCGAAAAAAGGTCGTCGTTCGTACCGTTCGTACCTCATACCGGCCGAATGCGCTGAACCCTGCAACACGCTTCATTCCTCAGAAAAGAAAAAAAAAGAAAGAAAGAAAGAAAAGACGGAGAGGAGGAGGGGGTGCACGGAGGGTATACGAAGAGAGAGAAACTAAAGAAAAGGAGCAGCGGTCAGGGAGAGAGAGAGGGGGAGGGGGTGTTAGGACTCTTCCTGGTGGAAAAATCGGAGGGAAGATCCCCTAGTGTTTGGCGAGCCAGTCAAACGAGAGACCGGGCGTAGACGGCACGACGCTGGCGAGAGAAGATCGGCGCCGGTGGCCGATGCGACGACGAGGAAGCCCAGGCCCCGTAAGAACCTGCCTGCGAAGAGAGATTAACTACGCGGGGGGCGAGAGGGGGGAGGCGAAAGAAAATGAGAGGCTCCGGAAGGAGCGATCGAGAAGGCCGCTCGCTTGCTGCCGTGTTTTCCGTCTCTCGAGTTCTCGCACGCGGTTCTTGCCACGGCGGCTTTCCCCCGCAGCACCGTTGACAGCTCTCCTAATTGCGAGGGACTAAGGGTCGCTCCTGTTTCTATGCAGCACGGCGGCCGGCTATTGCTGCGTTTTTTTTTCTTTCGGGGTTAGACGGGTTCTCAGCTTCTCTTCGTCTTTCAGTCCTGCCTCCTGACTACATTCGTAGTCATAAATGGGAACTGATCCACGGGAAGAGAGTATTTTTCCGCACAGTGCTGTTCAACGAGGTTAAAATTCTATCAATCTTTTAATGAACGAGCCTTCTGTCGGTATCATACCCTCGAAAACCAGCGAGGGATGACATCTCTCGAAATTCTTCCGAAAGCAGTTGTTAGTAGCACTTCCTCCATGCGGACCTTACCACAGTTTCAAAAAATACTTTTGCTGAGTCTGCTTAGGGTCCCCTGTATTAGCACTCCCAGCGTTGCGTCAAGCTGTCGACGATCTGTGTTTGCAAGGCTTTTAAAAGCCGAGTAGAAGTTCAATGTTGCCTGCACCCTACAGCTGCAATTCTCGTGTATACAGTCTGTTCTTTGGTATCGTTTGCACACACGTCCGTTTTTTTGTGTGCGTTCTGCACGGCACCTCACCCTGTTCGCAAACTAGCGCCGTTATTCTAGTACCACTGCTTTTATCTCCGCAAAGGCTATAACTGTTTACCCGATTTTAGTACTCAATAGCAGAAGCAGTTACATTTTTGTATTGTTAGTGTGCTTTTGAATATTCAATGAGATCTACTGTGAAGCTGGTAAGAACACCAAAAAACTACGTTATACTTACCCCTTTCCTTTGAGAACGTCGGTTCTAGCAAATCCCAGACACTCAATGACTTTTTCGTCATTTCGTGTCACTGGCTTTCTCTATCATTAATTCACAAGGCGACTGATGAGCTCGTACGCTTCATGCAGACGACGAAATAAAACGCAAGAATATAGACTGAAAGATTCCAGTGACAATCACTTAAAGCTAACGTTCAATGCCCTAACGCTAGGCCTACCTGTCCACGCTGTGCTCCAACCCTTCTCCTTCTTCTTCTTCCTCTATTTTTCCCGTTTTTCATTTCCATGTGCGGGATAGATAACTAGGCCCTAGCCAGCTTAACATTCCTGCCAACCTTTTCCCCTTCTATACTTCCTCTCGAAAATATTGCTTACTACTGAAACAATCCAATCCATGTTCTACTGTGCATTAATACCTCTCTTCAATCATGTGATTGTACCGCTAATGATAAATCTAGACAGTTCTGCAAGATTTACGAAAACGCGGCTGTTTTCGTAATCTTTAAAGAATTCAATGATTCTAAATAAACCGACGGTGAGTTAAAACAGACGACTTTTGAAGTCCACCAGCCGGGAAAGTGAGTCTCTAAGGAATACGCTGTTCATTCGTTTGCAAGGCAGCATTCATATTGCCTGACAGAAATTTTCAGAGAGTACAGGAACGCCACGGTTGTCCCAAGAACGGTAACAAGCAATTCACCAGCTCATGATCCAATAATTACGGACTCTTCTTTGCCTACCAAGGGCGATCTTTTTCCTAGACATGAAACACCAAAGAAAAAAAAAAGCGAACTTAAAAATTTGGATTTCCCAAATTCGTGGCACAATAAATGCACTCTGGAGGCATATTAATAACTAATACGTGTTCCTTACATGTTAGTGGCGCTTCATACCTACGTTAATACCTCAGTGGTTTTATTGCAAGCGCTGTCGAAGACGCACAGGTGCCAGTCGAGCTTAGTTAAAATGAAAAATGCAGGCTTGGTACGTAAGTGCTTCGAAGCTCCGCCATCATCATTCTTCATTCTTTAATTCGTACAGATCCCAAAATGCAAAAGAGATGTCGCCGAAATTTTTCTATACGCGGCCGAATGGTTCCTAAAGCGATTAAGAAAACAGAAGAGTGGGGAGACACAGTTTCATAAACCACAATTATTTCTTTTTTTGATAACCCGTTCTATTTCCTTTCGACTCCACCCTAAACGCTTTTTTTTTCATTTGTGTTTTTTTTACAATGCCGATCATGCCTTCGACGGACACAAATTAGGCTCAGAACACAGTTACCCGAGCTTCATGTCTTAACAATACACCTTACCCTCCTATGCACCGGAACAGTTCTCTTCTTTGATTTTTTAATTCCCCTCCCGCAGAATTCCGCGGAGGTACTGAGGTTCACCGTTTCCTGTGGCTTTGTGGAATCAACCTTTTGCTTTATTGTGTTTCAGGGCCATCGATTTTCAATCGATGCTGGCGGCTTGCCTCTAACGACCAGCGGAGAACGTTAACAACCTGACCGATATCGTGTCGTATTAAGCTTTCTTTGCATCTTTTTGTTTTCTTTTCTTCTTGTGTCTTTGTTTCTCCTCTCGTTACGCACTCAAGGTCTTTACCGGAAGGGAGCATTCTGGAGGAAGGAAAATGGGCTGAGGGCAATCAAACATGCTTCAAAGACAACCAGTTGCCTACAAGACATTGTACTCTTCAATTTGTTTTTCTCCCTTTCCATTTACTTTGTTGTTTCTCCTCCTCCTCGGAATGAAGCTATTCTTTCTTATGAGCGCGCTTTCCAATACGCGTGCCTTCGGCACTTGGCCATGGCCGATTTTGACATCTTACTTCCGTGAGCAAAATCTCTCGTTTCTGGTCGATAAAGGTTACATTTGCGTCAACTTTGCTTGGAATCAACACTGACTAAGTAGCAGTGCCTCAGTAACGAGTCATCGATTGGGGTCGATACTGTGGATTTGAACCAGGAGCTCAAAAAGTAAGAAAAACATCCCGGGTCATCTCCACTAACGTAAAACCTGCGGAGGGGCGAAGCATGCAGTGTATAAGTGTATTCTTAGCGCCGGGCATTTTTGCCAACGGAGATGAAACCGTTGGGGGACAGAGGTATACAGCTTTGCTGTAAAAGTCGCTTTTGAAGTACGAAGCTCTCTATCGCGGTGCGCAAACGAGTGTCCCGGTGGTTTTTTAGTACGCGTTACGAAGCGCTCCAGTGCGAGGCGTAAATGAGGTTCCCGGTGTTTTAGTACCGTGACTACATGAGGCGAACGATGATTACGACGATGATGAGGAGGACAGGAGACGCTAACAGCTTCAGCCCCTAAGGTGCTTCGCCCGTAAAATTTCAAACGATAACGTAAGGCGTGCGAGATGACAAGCCTGTGGCGGCGGACGCAATATCTAAGGCCCCTCGTGGGGACTGAAAGGTGTGAGGTCATCAGACTTTCGCCGAAAGGTCATCCCAATAGCATTCACTTCTTTCTTCTCCTGTCGCCAAACGTAAGGTTGGCATAGCTGCTAACCTTAACAGGAAATGTTGTGGTGAGCATTACTGCGACACACAGGTGGGGGCTTAAAATTACCTCTTTTCTCCAGAGGAAACAAACAACAAAAGCCGCTGCGAACAATTGTTCAGACTGGTCGTCAATCAGCAATATTCCCAGTGTATTTTAATCTAACTTCAGAGCATGGCGAAGGAAAGGAAGGAAGGGAGGGGGAGGTTGCAACAATTACATTCCCTTTGATGCCGTATTTCTGTTTTCCAATCTCAAGGAACCACGAGACTGGGAGTTCATGTTAACTCATGACAAGTTGTTTGCTTCGAAATGCTGAAGAAGTTTTAGCCATTTATTTTAGTCTTTTCTGTGGCTGGCGGCCGAAGGTGTCCAAGTATATCTGTTCGGCCAGCGCGAGCAATTCGAAACCCTACGCTGCATTGCAACAATGCCTATAATTTAGAATTGAGTTAAGATCAAAAGAGCTACCCGCGGTAAGTTAATACACGGGCTGTCTGTGATTGACAGGCACCCGCACGAGGCAAGTTCCCCGGTAAAAGCGGGATAATAGGAGACGAGCCGACTAATCACAGACTGCTGTTACCTTGCGCGCATACAGCTATGTGAATCTGGACCCTGTTATTGTACATGAATTGAAACTCTTTGTTTTTCTAGTTACACTAAACATCGCTTAGGTTTCGGCATTTTCTATTCCTACTTGCTGTGAAGTTAGCAGCGTTGCAGGCAACGCTGGCCGTTCGCCCGCTAAATGAGGTTCGGCTTCGACGTCGTCTCGTCAGCCACCGTATTCACATGTGCCATAAGTTATTATAACTGAGCTGGTGAAAACTGCAAGCGTAGAGCTAGCGCACTTTAGTGCTCGCGGCCAAATAACGTGGTTCTCCCTTTCATGACGTCTTCTTGTGTCGTCTACATATACACTATTTTTGTGTCCAAGATATCAGTTCAGCTCGAGCAGTTTATTGCTGCTGAAGGCAAGGCAGAACGCCATCGGGCATCAAACAAAGAGAACTACAGAACTACCACCATCAAAGCAAGGAGGTGTCTAACATAAATCAAGATGTGTAAATAACCTGCTCATGCAGCACGCACCTCCAATCGAAAAACGTTAATTAACAAATGATGAGAAATTCTACTCTTCGAAAGTGGTACAACCAACAGAGCTTTTCAGCGTGTGACATAGAGATGACGCAAAATTAGATTAATGATATGAGCAAATTTTATTACTTTTGAGGGTTGACGGTGGTCATTCCGAAGGTAGACACACACCGTTACAGCTATTTTCTGCTAACCACTTACGAAAAAGTTGGGGTTTCCGTGAGGCGTTTAACCATCGTCCGTCCCGCACTTGGATCACTTCATCCTGTGAGTTTAGAAGCAGCAATGAAAAAATGCTTGCTGATGCTTTCTGGACGTGATCACATCTCGAACCCAAGTCTCGAACTGAGTCGGAGCGGATCTGGCAACCACTCCTCACATACGCCAACATTACTCAACATTACGTACTAGCAAGGCAACTAACTGTCTGTACCCACCAGTCACTGATCTGGCCTCGAAAGAATAGGAAGTCGTCCTGAGACAACGCTACAGACTAATACCAACACGACTATACGCCATCCATCCTACTCTTTATGATACCCTATGCACTCACTGCCAAGCCCCAGGAACGCTGTACCATATTGTCTGAGAATTTCAACTGAACCCAGATCTTCCCCCCGTCCCCAGCCCCTCACGCGAGCAGTGGGAGAGTACGCTTGCCAGCTCCTGCCCTGAAACGCAGCTTTTGCTAGCGGAAATGGCGAAGACAGCCGGCCGTACCAACGGAGTTTTGGACTGAAGACCCAGACCACAAAAAGGATCACTTCAACTCTAAATAAAGTTTCTTTCTTTCTTTCTCTCATTTAGAGATGAAGACGTGCCTCCCGGTACATTCGCTAACTGCGGTATCACCATCGAAATCAATAGGTCGTTTAAAACGTGAGGGTAGACACACAGGAACGCCTCCACTATAGAACGCCTCCCTCACCGAATACAAGTGCAGCTCGGGAGTTCATGTTCGCAGACGCGAAAAATACACGAGACACAAGCCATACCGTAACGACATCTCCGCGCACGCCAACACATGCGCAATATCCTGCAATATCTAAGCTTACATTTGCTCCTTTTGTACGCAACAACAGCCGCGCGTAGCAGTGGAACAACCCGTTTTGTTCCTCATCTGTGTAAACACCGCACAGCGCAATTTCGTCCTGGTAGCGGCCCGGCGGCGACGAAACAAACTTGCGGCCACTTCTCGTTCGTCCGGCGCCACGCTCGATTGTACCGAAGCACTGAAAGAGGCTACGAGAGGGCCGCAAACGTCAAAAGAGAACAAAAGTGGCGCGAATTTCGAAAAACGGTCGGACGCGGCAAGAAGACGCGAAGCTTCGCAGAAGGATGTCTTCATATACGTCTTGGTCGATAAATGGGGCCCCGAGGAGGAGAGAGGGAGGGAGAGGGGGCTGACGCGTGAGCATTGGCGCTGCGTGGGTTTGGTTTGCTTTGGCCTTCGGTCGGGCGTGCCACGCCGTTTTTATTGCCTCGAAGGTGGTGGGAAGGAGGGGGATTCTTTGCTGTCTCTTCCTCTCTTCTTCGTGTTCCCGTCATCGTGGAGCGGCGGGGTGTAGGCGGCGGTGGCCGAAGTATAGACGTGACCAAGCCCCGGCAGCCGCCGCAATCATCCGGCCTTCAAAAACGCCTCTGTTCGCCGTCGCAACGCGAAGCTTGAGACGTGTGCACGCTTATAGCCGTCGCCCTCGGATTCCTCGTCTCTTGAGGCAAGGAAGATGATAGTGGGTTCCGCCGCCTATGTGCAACTATGTGATGCTTTCATCCCAGTTTCTCTTTCTATTCTTCTTCTCCATACCGCCTACTTTCGCTTTTTTTTCTTCTATTTTTGGAGATGACGCTTTGAACGGTAAGAACATGAGCAAAGAACAGCAGCGGAGGCGGAGGAAACAACAGAAAGCTTAGAAATCATTGGTCTCGCGTTGTTGAACTCTCCGGGTATTAAAGATGAGAAGCAGAAAGACGAGTTAAGAAATTGCTTCAAGTACCCTCTTTTCCGGCCTCTTCCCAGTCAAGAAGAAAAGGAAAACATCAGTCCTTTCTGCATTTTTGTTTATTTTTTTCGGTGTACTTAAACCGGTTTGCACCGACGTGCTGGAGAGGTCGCGGCTACTTAGGTTTGTATTTTTCTAGACCTTACAAACACCCCAACAATGTAAACAGAAACGCTTGTCCTGTTCTCTTCTTTTCTTCAACTTGTTTGATGAAAACTGTTTTAAAGTTCATATTACGCAGTACAATATTGCGTACGACATTACCGCCACAAATTCTCGAGCTATGAACATCGGTTGTCCGGCTGTTTGCTCGAGAATAGAAGCACAGGCGCAGTGCAAAGTACGCCTTTTCGCGTGGCACTTTAGGAAGCAAATTATATTGCGGCTCGACATCTGATTATATTTATCTCTAATCGAGGCACTGATTTAACAAAGCCCTTTAGCTTGGTAGGGCTTCGTAACAATTTTCCCCACTTTGTGTCAATGTGATTCACATGTATGTCTCCACGTGGACTTACAATTTGGTTATTTTTAATGTTGTTGTTATAAATATACACGCACGATTGCATGCAAGCATGAAAGCATAAACTCCGGTCACAGAGATTACACTACGGTTTTCTTTGTACCGAATAACTGCATGAATAACATAATTACTGCTGTACTGAATACCATTAAGGTCATCAGATGAAGGGCACATTGTTTTTTATTTAGGTGCGTCCTGACTTACACTTAAGCCATATTTGACCAAAAGCACTTTGGATGTATTTTATATATACCGGTTGTTTTTACTGCAAATAAATAAATAACGAACGTTACATCCATTTTCTGCTGCACCACGGCATGTATTTAGTTTCCCAAATCGAGTCGTTTGTTTCTTCGAACAGGGGATGCGAAGATGCATTTTCTACGTCTTTGTGCAGCATAAATTTCGAGTACTCACTAGGTGTAGAACATAGCTGCCGCAGATTGTCTGTTGTGTGGTCTAGCGAGAGTTTAGGAATAGAAGCTTGCACCGCTGCGAGGTCGTAGCGTTCGTGGCACAGACCCGCCCTACCAATTCCAAGATTTTCTTCCACGGACCGAACGAAGTCGTTTTCGTGTGCCGGTCCCTTTGTAGCTTCCTTCCGCTCGCAATGCGCGCGAAATCTTCTAGCCTTGACCTCTCCCCTGTCACCATTCTCCACAATTGGAAATCCTAAGAAACGCCCTTTTTCTGGGAGCCCGAAGTTCTGATTACGAATTCCGCTCGCAGAAGCTCCCGGGAAGCAATCTCTTGCAGCGTCGCCTGAGTGACCTTTCCTGTTCATTTTTTACAGCTTCGAAGCGGTGTTGACACTCTCTCTGGTTTTTCGGCATTTTGCAACAAGTTAAAGGAGCCATGAAGAGAAAACACAAGTTTGGTTCATTCGAAAGATTGCCTCGTTAGAACCATAGCGACACCACTTATAACGCAAACTTCGCTCAAATAAGCTACATAATTAGGAAAAAAGGAAATGACCATGCGACCCACCAGCTCATTTTCCGCAACAGAACCTATGCCGTCACATGGGCTAAGCTCTGCGATTGGCGGAGGCCGGCAAAAGCAAACGCATGTTAGGCAGGGCTTACAGCTTGCATAGCGAGCTAAATGCCCGTGAAACATACTGCACATTCTTTTTATGACAAAGAACGGTGGAGTAAACGGTTGAAGGTCCAAACGAACTCGCAAGCGTGTGCGCCAATGCGTACGAAACTAGCGCCGCGGCCGAGCTCGACATCTCGCCGTCGCGCAGACGAATTTTCGGGTTCGAGGCTCTTCGGGGCCAACGAACCGTTCCAGCACGCACATCCGCGACCTTGCTTCGTATCGTAATCCCTTCACAGGAGGTTGGCCGTCATATCGCCAACCAGCAAAGGTAAAAATAGAAACGAGGGGAGTAAGGAACAGCAAGAAGCGACGAGATAGTGCCAGTCGTCGCGTAAGTTTCGAATGGTGTTGGCTTGCTGCTGTCGTTACGAGCTCGTTTCCAGTTTACAACCACTGAAAACTTCAGTTTGTTCAGTTACGGCAGGGACCCTTACGTTAGCTCACTCCTGGGACATGCTGGCGCTCGTCGCCGACTTCGTCAAATCGCTCTGACCTTGGGGAAAAAAATGCCGTAAACACCGCGCATTGACGTTCGTATCTTTCTGGTCGAAGCAGAGAGCTCGCGCGAACGGCTTTCCATACACGACACCGGCCAACTGGCATAAGTGATACTGCTACTGAAATTGAACTATTATTAACCGTAATCAAAATACGGCACATACGTACCAGTCTATATTCGTCCGTCGCGACGGGGCTGACGAGGCAGCGGTGCCGACGGCTGGGCGTTCGTCTGTTGTGGCTATCGCGGAATGGTCGCTTTCCCGTCCACCGCGTATCCCACAACTCTTGCCGCTCGTGCACTTAGAAGCATTGAGCGTTTTTGTGGTGTGAGGTTGTTAAATGCAAGCCCGAGCTCCTCGGCGAGAGTTTTGTTCTCCGGATCAGGCGATTCCATGACTAGGGCTGCGGGTGCACTAGGTTTTACTAGTATTTTTAAAATGGCCGCCGTCTCGATCGACTCCCGCGTGTGGGTGCTATATGGAGTCGACATACTAAGTATCTGTTTCATGGACCGGCTCTATGACGCCATTGTACACGTCACGGAATGTTCAATTTTAGCGGGAGATTTAAAATTTTGGCTTAAATTGCCTTATTTCTCAGTGAATAAAGCATCATTTGCTTCCGGGAAAGCGCTTGGGGTACTATGAAACACCTAATCTTTCGAATAAAACAAACTTTTGTTTTCTCTTCATGGCTCCTTTAAGAACCTTAAGAAGAGGAGGCAGATAGAAATTTATTCTCCAACAATCTACGCACGCAGCAAATGCTGCGCATATTTCTGCGTACACTTTCGCAGAAACGTTTAAGTAGATCGAGGACCTGAAGAAATCAATACCGGAAAGGGTTTTTTTTTCGGTCTTGCACGGCAACTTCGAGTGGGCTTAAATGATGCCATCAACTTAACACCCCTTTACACACCAGGAATCCAAGGTGATTTAAAATGTTGATGCGGCTGGGCAACGTCGTGAAATCATTCTCGATAGCAGGACGCACTTGTTTTCGTGTTTCCTTCTTCGCTGCGCAACTTAACATGTACCGCTGCGTTCTTTCTGGAGGCACGAGAGGCAGTTCAATGCTATTTTTGATAATATAAGAAAATTTACAATCAGAAAATTGGAGCCTTACCTTTGGTTCCACACGGGTGGCATTAGAGAGAAAAAAAAAACACAGAAAATATTTGTCATTATACAGAGCAATCGATACGAAAATGGACCACTCTAAGAGTATTTTGAAGATGTGTCGTCTGATATAGCAATACGTTACGGCATGCAAAATACGGTCTCCATGAAAAAGAAAAGTATTAATAAGAGATAGCAGGTGCTGGCGAGGTTACAACACGCGAAAATCATTTTAGATCATGCTCTTATACTGAAGCGCGCTACCAAACCGCCCCCACCAAAGGGCCGGAAGAAGCCCTCACTGGGCTTTTAGCGATCATTGGAAGAAGGGTGGCCTGTTTGGCATCACTTCGGGTGCAACAATTACATTATTCTCCCTGGCTTGGCTGCTCTTAACTTTGGTACCTCCCGCCACACGTCCTGTCCCCATCTCCTCCAATCAGCATCTCTAGGCGCAACACTGTTTCTAACTGCTTTGCACCGTCATGGAAATTTTAAGGTTGCGAAGTTGAACTTCGATTTACTGAGGTCACCGGAACCAAGGAGTACATTTCGTTAGATAAAAAAAACTCGGGTGATCGAGGAAATATTGCGCCTACGGGTCACTGCAAGAGGAATCGACATTCGTTCGATAAATCAAAAAATTAAAAAAAATGTTTTTTTTTTGTAAAATCGAGGCAGAGCTGCATAAAAAAGACCACGTACAGGTGCCCTCAAAAGTAATTGAAACACGGTCTTGCAAATTTACAGGTATTTCTTCTTCCGGAAACTGCCTGGCTGCACTGGTGTGTGTTTAAAGGAGTCCACTTTAATAGACAAAGCTTAATGCATAGCGGTAATTGCTGTCGTAAAGCAGTAAGACAAATATCTTGTGATATTCACAAATCATTGCCCCAATTACAACGGCACCTGTACGTACCATGCTCTTCAGAATAATTCTCAACTTTAAGTATTTTCGTGATATTGATCCAAAGTTAGCTCATTAAGGAGGTTCAATGTTTAAATTTACTATACCTGGATTTGGGGCGGCGTGGTGAAGGGGGCGCGAAGAAAAAACTAAATATAATAATCAAAGCGTTATCTCTTCATCTGCTGTCGCTACAGCCACAAAAGACCATTTCCTTCGAACGGCACGCCATCATGTATTGTATTCCACCTCTTCATAGCCGCTTAGGTTCTTCGCTTCCTCGCTTTTGTTGCGGCGCGGCGCGACACAAACAAAAAACTTCACTCCCCTTGCTCCTCGAGTTCTCATATTTTGCCTTTATCAAATCACTATCCGGCGAATCAAGAACGCAGCAAATTGTTTATTCCGCCCGTATGAAAGCTAGGTACAATGTCCAAGTAAAGAGAACGCTATCTCGAGCGAGCGGCTCGCTGTTCGGAACGCCGGGGAACATCACGTCCGGGATAGCCGCGAACGTGAGCGCTTTCCGGCATCGCACGCGTGCCATCCGAAAAAGACATTCCCCTGCCGTGTACCTCCCGCGCCCGTATTTCTTCCCTCCCCTCCTCCCGTCTTTCGTGGCTCCTCTTCCCGCGGCGTGCTAGTTGCGCGCGGCCGATTGGCAATCTCACGAGAATGCAGCTGCTTGCGAGCGTCGTCATTGGGAGCCCCTTCAATGCCTGCGGTGAGTGATTGATCGCGTAACGAAGTGCCGCTGCCTCCAGCAGCATCGACCTTATCGATTCGCAAATCTCTGTCCCCGGAGACCCAGAGGGGTGGAACGGGTGACAACAAAAAGAAGAAGAGAACGCGAATTCGCGAAACCGCAGAGCCTATCTTTCCGCGAGGATATGTCCTTCACTGGGAATGCGAAAAGTAAAAAAAAAAAAAAAAGAAAGAAACTAGTTCATCAGCGCTGGGTTAGATACAGGATGTAAAACGTTGTCGAGGGCGCAGTTTTGTGTTCTCCCTCCGCGAAAAAGACGAACCACGCTAAAACTTCGAGATCAGTGTATGTCAGTTTTGCACGACAAAGACGGTATCGCGAGGTAGTGGCAATTGGTAGTGATTGCGATGTAAAAACGAACGAGTTGGGAGCTCTGCAATTAATGTTGCTAGTTTACCGGGTGGCTTCCGTTACCAATGATCAAGTGAATGTGGACAGATTTCGCGTAAATTATGCGCTTCATTGTAAAGCTTTTTGCTGCGTGCGTATGTGGGATCCCGGCCCCCTGTTTGCATCGACTCCGATCTGGGTAGTCCTGTATTTTCTATTTCTAAACTGTTCGCATACCAACGCTGGTGCCTTTATATGGAATGTTCATCTGAAAACTTCCGGCTCACTCAAAGTTGAAATGGGACGACCTCCAGTAACTCCACCGAGCACAAACATTTGAAGCGTAGTTTCGCCAGGGGCCCCGTACTTTTCACGAGCGCACTTTTTCCATTTCTGATGTCGTTCAATTATTTAATTCTTTCAATTGAAGTGTTCAATTATTCTATTCAATTATTCCATTATTTTATCACATTGTTTTTACTGCTCACTTGAGTGTATTTTTGTTGATTATCTCACTTCAAGTCTGCCCAATTACGTACATTATTCCGCCAGGACAGCTAAACGCTGACGTCTTTATTGACACTGCGCCAAATGTTATCTCCGACCTTCCTACACCCGCGGCGCGAATCTTTAAGGTTAGGGCATATAAGTTTGTCCATAAAATTGTAGGTCGTCTTCTTTAGGCGAATAGCAGTAGTGGCTCTCTAGAGGGAGAAGCACAGCTTGCCTATACATAGTTGCAGACGACGCGCTTCGAACGCCCCCGCCTGCAGCGCCACACACCGAGTATTCTGGGTGTCGCCTAGCAACGTGTTTTCTGGCCCGCGCGGAGTTATTTTCCTTCTTGGCCTTGATTCGGAGTCTTTGCACTACGACTGAACAAAGCTTCCGAGTCATGCTTTCGCTTAGCTGCCGCCGCAGCATGTCGATGGTTTTAAACACCGGCTTTAATTTGTACCAGCTAAAAAAAGGGAAAAAAAAAAACTTTCAGCTCTTCTTCACTGCAGCTGCGCTTGATGACAAACATTTTAGAACTTTAGAAAGTTTTCCCACCAGGATTTTCTTTACTAGTGCGCCGTGAGAGGCTTAAATGTGTGTGTATTCTGTTTAGGGGTTTACTTCCGCCCTGACCATCCAGTGACGAAGCTTCTTTACGCGCAACAGGAATCGGGAATCTAAAGGAAGGTTGTTTCTTGGCTTTCTGTTTTTCGAAATTTGGGGAGTGAATTATTACGTCCCTTGCCAACTACAACTGTCAACTGAAGGGCCGTGCTTGAAGGTATCTTTTTTTCTGGCAGCTTGAGAGGAAAACTGGCTTACTAAGCAATATGTGAAAGTGAGCTTAATTGTGGATATTGGTCGTTTGCCTGTGTCTGCTTGTTAAACGGGAAACTCCGTTTAGTTTCAAAGTTTGATGGCAGTTCGTGCTAGTTAATATTTGTACTAAACACAAAATTTTCTACAGCAAGTTAAAACACACTTTCTGGCCAAATGTAGGTTCCCTGCTTTTCACACTGCTTTGTTACTGTCAAGTGACATGTCCATATATTCATTGAACTCGATCCATTTTCTCTCACTTCTTGATTCTCTCAGGGCACAAAAATTTCAGGAACTGCAACCAATAATTGAGTATCGTATTCTTCATCTAGTTTTTGTGGTCGCGCATATAATATGTATATTGAATTTCCTTGTTTCAAATTTACAATAGAAAGCACTTTGGCGGCATCAAAAGATTGCCGCGGTGGTCTTTCACTTACACCCATACGCCGGCCAGCACTGGTCTACCGGGATCTCGCTATTAAATTAAGGGAGACTACTAACTAAGCACACAGAACAACTCTTGTACAGAGCCTACACCTTAACAAAACCAGAAAGGATAACGCGATTACGCTATCAATTATGCCCCTAGTAGTTGTCTGTCCGTTTCACCGCAGGCAGCTGCGAGCTGTATCTCACAAAAAAGCGTTCGCACAGCGCCGTCGACTTCTATCAGCACTCAGGTTTCAGGAACCTCTCGGTGGGACGGGCCTTCTCGAGCAGCCACGTCGGAAACGCTGGAAGCATAAATTATTGAACGTATGGCTGGTACGTTACTTGGCCTGGATCAACCACCTCTTCCCATCCCTTCATCCCCGCTCTGGGTCTTTCTTATACAAACCCTCCCTTACGATATTCGCTATACATCTAGTTTCGCTTGCAAATTTCATCTCCACTGACCGCCACAGCTTGCCCCTGTCATCTTTCTCGCATTTCCTGCGAAAGTTTCCTTCTTTCGCGTTCTTTTTCCGGCGTTTTTTCTTTCGCGTTCCGTTACGTGTTATTTCTCTTGCTCTACACTATGCTCGTAGGGACAAAAAATGTATGCACGTTTTTTTTTTCCTTTAGTCCCCAGGGTGCACCAACCTGCGCCCAAAAAATTGCACGCTTTTGTTACTTTCCATTTATTTTTATTTTTCTCACGTATTTCCTTACGGTCATTGATTCGTCACGAATGGAAGAGAAAGAACAAGGATATACGGTTGTCGTTGATGTTGTTGATGTCGTTGTTGCCATGTCGTTGATCCATGTTTACAGCCGAAAGAAGCTGATCCGAGTCCTCGCCGAAAATAAGTTGAGACGGAGGCTGAAATACGGTCCCGTAAAATCTGTATCCCATGCTCTTAGACGCACGGAGATTTACCGCAACGCACTGACGCCATTCCCGGCTTCCTTCACACTTATGCGCTCGACGTCATCGCAGTATCCGAAGCGCAGACTCAACATAAATAAAATTCGTTGAGTAGCGTACCTAAACACATTTAGTATGCTGTTCAAGGAGGCTGTGTCACACAGGGTGCGCAGCGCTACGCGAAGCGACACGTGGCAGCCCTTGCTGATTCCTCACTGCGTGTCTGGGCTATCTCTCTTATTTCGTCTTCCTATTCCTGTTTTGTTTCTGAAGGTTTTGAAGTCCTCTGTTTAAAGCAAAGCTGTCGCGCTATATTTCGCCCAAGCTTTCTTGAGGCCGTCACGTCGCGTCGACACAGAATCGCACGCGACCGGTCAAGAGCTAGTAAAAAACTAAGCATCCACGAATTTTTTAATAGAGGAACACTGTCCTTATCCCTTGTGTACTAATTTCCTGTCTTATATTTGCGTAATGTCTTGTTCTTGTTCAACAAAGTTGACAAGTATGAATATATAAACCGGGCTTGGACGTTTACATGTGGCTGTGAGTATATAAGACTATTGCGCAATATCAATTTTACTTTGGCCGGGTGGCTGAATCGAGTCACAGACAGACATACAGACAGACAGACATACAGACAGACCAAAATTTTTTGGTTTAAGTAGCCCAAGAAAGACTATCGTCTTTAAAAGGCTCTGTAGCTATCAATCTAATACAGGTATCTTGAAAAAATATCGTACTGAACTTGGCCGGTGAGACGACTCTACCATCACGTTGAGTTTAATTTGCTTGTCTTATTTAGTTCATTCATTGTGATATAGTAAAGGTTACAGAATTCCCTTCTGCTGCCTATACCTGGTCGATTACGGAGGCAATATAATTTCAGAAAACGACTGTAACTCTTGTTTTACTGAAACTATAACCAAAGAAATTATATAAGGAATTATTGAGAATTAATTGAAATTAAGTTAGGTTGTGTATTTATGCGATCAACATAGTAAGCCAATCCGCCGCGGTGGTTCAGGGAATAAGGCGTTGTGCTGCTTATTCCAGGATTGCAGTTTCGATCCCGGCGGCGGTGCCTTCTTTTCCTTTGAAGGCGAAAAGCGAGAAAGACCATGTGTCTAGATTCAGGCGCGCGTTAAAGATACCCAGGTAATCAAAATTAATCCGGAGCTTCCCCCCCCCCTACCGCGTGCCTCATAGCCCAGGAGTAGCTTCGGTGCGTTAAACAACCATTAATCAATATAACACATCACCATCAATAACTAAATATTGCTATCTCCTATACGACTTTGTTGGTGTACAATATTCACTGTAATAAAAGCGCCTTAAGTGCTTATGTATTGGTTTTTACTTTATTATTTTTTGTTCACAGCTATATGATTTTTACCACACTCCACTTGTACGAACGTGCGCTTTTTTCTTCGTAGCACCCGACAGGATGTCTGAATCGCCTAGACGTTGCGATGAAAGAAGTATGCATTATTTCCGGCTACAGTGAGTATTTTTCTGACGGTGGCTAAATACAAAAATCCAGGCGTGTCGAGATTTTGGTGCACGCTAAAGATACCCACGACGCCCAAATTGGCCATTCGTTGCCCTTGACTACAGCTCGCCTAACCGCCCAAATCCGGCTTCAACGCACCGAACAGGCACTTTTGTAACACCGTAAGGATACTTCGTTACGGCTGCACCGAATGGCGCCAGCACTGCGGGCTCTTAATTATACGCCCGGTGAGAAATGTGCGCGGCAGGCATACTCCCTTGAGTGTTAATAGCGCTATGGATGTGCCTTCGTAGTAGCGTGAGAGTGTGTTTGCTCTTATACTTGTGCCTCCAGTCAAGCGCTGCTTAGACTCTTATGGTGTTTTAAGAGGAGGTGAAAGGGAACTTCCACCTCACCATAGGCACGCTTCTTGCTTGATTTCTCCTTCTGTCACTCCGGAAAGCTATAGTACTCGTTTCTATCCGCAATTTTCCCTTGGTGCTACTGTGTCGTGTACCAGAGTTGGGGTTAATTTTGTCAGGAATTTTGTTACCGCAACAAGTACTGCAACAACTAAGGCGTCACCGTTAGCTCAGCTGCCAATTGTTTAAAAGTATGTTTTATGAATTTCAAATTTAACACAGGTCAAGTGTTTTTTTTTTTTTTTTTTTTTTGTAGACAGCACACTAGAGAAGGGGTTTTTTTTTTTTTTCAGCCACTTCCAAGAGTATTTCGAGTCGGGATGAGGCTACCCTTTGTCAGGTTTGTTTTGCCGTAAATGTCCGGACTGTAGGTTGACTAATAAGTAACAATGTCAGCACATGCGTTGACTCTGTCTCGTAGCGCTTTGATCTTTCTGGAAAGCTATGCGATGAACAATAAGAAAAACCAGATACCACACGTCGTACTCCGTGGTTTCTGTCTGGACAAAATGACTTTGTGGTATGTTATTATCCTTTTTTAGAAATTTTGTACAGTTAACTTTTCTGTACACTTTTTCTTCAAACAAACCGTTTTTTTCTTTCGTTTGTGTTTGCCATGGTCCGCGAGCAATGTGCAGGACCGGTGGTTTGCGTGCCAGAACGAGTGCGTTAGTAGACCCGCACAAACGATTACATTTAGGATTGTAGTTGTTTTGGTGGAAATGAGTAAGATCACAGCGACGGTGACGACGACGACGATGATGATGAGGACATCAGCCACCAAATTGGCACTACCTGTTTGAGTCCCACGTGCGCCACCCCGACCTGATTTATATTCTACAACCAGGCCACAGGAAAAATTTAGAAGAGCTTTTATTGCACCATAGGCTTTTCTTTCTCTTGGACACACTGGTCTACGTATATTTTGTATCGACTTATGCGCAACAAATTACCAAAATTACGAAAAGGCCTTACCTTAACGATGACTAAGTACTGCAACTGCCGGTCCTTAACAACCCACAGGCACGTAATTCTATGCCATGCAATAATGTGTGTAGGTATTTTGCCTTGAATAATAGCATATGATTCTCGTCTTAAATGCCTTGTTTTATGACGGCTCCCATTTTAAGCAATAGTCTGCGTGGGTAGATAAGCAAATTTTACTTTGGTATTCTTTCTTGCGTACGAGGGAAATATGCAGATAAGTGTTACTCAGCTTCACGAAGTTTAGTACGTCATAGGCTAAAGCTAGACGGAAGCGAAGAGAGTGGAAAAAGGGTTTTAAATAATGCGGTATCACAGAAGAAGCTATGAATGGTTTCACCACCATGCATGGTTAAAAAAAATTTAATGTCCTCGTCATTTATTACAATCGCTCTATAATGGCTCGTCTTTACGACCCATTTCGGGCATGTTTTTAGAAAAATTCCCATTACAAGAACGCACGACTGGAAGGAGCAGCCCTAAAACACGAGGGCCAATAACGTTTTTTTTTTTTTTTTTTTTTTCCCACTGGCTATTTACTCCGAGCTATTCCCTCAGGCCGGGAGGCGAAAGCGCGTCTTCTGTGTCTTCCGCGCCATTTTTCTAGCGAGACATTCATTACCCTTTCGATTAGGCTCCAATTCTCCGCCACCATTGAGGTCGTCCATCAACGGGCGCAGTTTCTCCTATGTTGAAAGAGGGTACAAAATATACGCGAGCGCCAAACTAGACGTTTAAACGATAAACAAGTAGAGAAAGAGTCAGAAAACCGAGGATTCGGTAAGCACAGAACCACATAAACCACAAGTTAGGATGAAAAAAAGAAGGAGGGGCGTAAAAATGCGGGGCAGCCAGCGCCTCTCGAAATCGCCACTTCGCGCCACAACGGGTCGCCCTTTCGTGCGCCGTCCTTCGCGTGTCGAACTCTGTAAACCAGCCTGGTCGAACTCGATAGGGTGTTCTCCTCTCTCCCCTCCTTTTCTTGGCGCGGCCGAAATTGCCTCCCCGGAGCCGGACACAACACTGGTCGGGGGGTTGCAGCACTTGCGATGGCCGCGTTTCTGGTTGCGTGCTCCCCTGCAACGTGCCTCTCGCAGGCGTGGGCGCCGCTGGCGTGAGGAGCGCGGCGGGACCATTAGCATAAAATATAACCCGTGCGCGATTGTGCGCGAGGGCATCGCGGCAGCGGCGGCAGCTGAACAGCGCCCTACGCGAGCGGCAAACAGCCTGGCCGGAAAGCGGGCGGGCGGGCGCGCAACCCCCCTCCCGCTTCCTCCCTAGCTTTCACGGGATGTAATATAGGGGAACGGGCGAGAAAAGAAGTGCGCAACCATGCCTGGACACCAGCAGGCGCCAAACACCGGCTATGTCGAGGCCTGTGCTGTTCTCACCGTCACCCTTTTCCGACCCCTGTTCTCAGCCGAAGAAGCTTCTGGATGCTGCGCAGTGCTCTGCTCCCGCGCCTCCTTTTCCTCATTCCTCTCCTCTTCCACGTCGTTCCTCTCCCTCCTCGCTTCCTGTTTGGCTCGTTTACTCGCCGCGTCAGCATCGCTCCGCTGCTGGAAGCGGCGAAAGTTCACGGGAACGCCATTTAAACGCCCCGCCTGCTTGCCCATCTATCTGGGCAGATGGGAAAGCGGGGGGAGTTGGGCGAAGATGGCTCGTCTCGGCATCGGGGGGCGCGCTGACGCGTGCGAACTCGGGTAGCGAGGCGCGGCCAGTCCGGGGCGTTGGAGAAGGCGGCCCGTGTGACGCAAGACGCGACGTGTTTGCATGCGAAGGACTGAGCTGCGGACATTGCAATGTGTCAAGGGAAGGGGTCGACGCGCCCCAGCCTCCTTTGTGGTCCTTGCTTGACACACGCCGTTTCGCGCGGGAAGGGAGCTAATGAATCGAGATGAGCTGGCTGAAACGAGTATCGGCGATCTAATAGGCTCTAAGTTGTGCGGTTTCGTCACGGTTAGTGGAGCTTTGAAGGAAGCAGTTTATTCTAGCATAGAAAAATGGACACTTCACATGTACCCTTTATGAGAGAATATGACGTGTAAGAAAGATAATACTACTTGCCACTATATTTCAAAACAATTTTACCACCAGTTTGGAGGAATCAGGTGCCGAAGCTGCGTGAAAACCACCGCCTCGTAACTGGGCTACCAGGCGCGCCATGGTAGAACACTGCAGATTAATTTAGATCCCGTTGGCCTGGGCCGAAAGCTGACACACGGGCGTTTTTGTTTTTCGTTGTATCGGACATCCTGCCTCCCTCAAGTAACTTGGCGGTGTGAGCAATTCTGTTTTTGATTACAGTTGGAGTATTTGAGCGAGAATATGAGTTTTTCTGTTGAAAATGTGTTTGCTACAGCCGCAAAGCTTCGTTTAAGAATTAGGGACTCGTTTCAATGAAACAAAAGAAATGCAGTGAAATGAAAAGTTAACAGCTCCCTCGAATGAGTGTTTACCTGAATACCCTGCATCTTCTCTAACCTACACGGATGCACATCAACGCGCCTAGAAACCGGGGATAGGAATATTTTCGCTTTCTTTAGATTGCAGTAATTCTTTAGAAATTCCTGACAACACACCTATTCTTTTCTGGTGCGTCTATATTTCTGAATTAAACAGGTTACAAGCACTGCGGCAGAAATTTTGTGCTTAATGGCGGTGGTGGAAGGGGAGCGGGGTTCGCTTCATCTTCGGCGTTCTTAAGGTAGAATGTTTAGGCATTGCGATTGTTGTTTGTAAAGTATCGCATGATCAACTTAGCACAGTCTCATTGCCAAATTCACATTCAGCTATCGTGGCACTCCTATTTTCAGAGACTCCACTATATGGCGCGCTTCGTTTTTCTTTTTTAGCAGCGAAGCTGTCTATGGCCAAGGTGCAGCTTAGCGTCTACGGTGACAGACCAAGCGTAGGCCAATCTTCAGCGTACGAAAAAAAAAAGATAAAATGAAGGAAGGTCCTAGAACCTCCACTTTTGTTATAAGACGGCCAACATTGCCCCTGAAGAAATGTCTTTTGTAGCGTGAGCTACACCGGCCGAGGTTAAGAAGTTTCGCGTGGCCCCTGGAGAGCCGTGCGGCGCATGCGCTAGGAGCGGTGACGTCACATGGCGCATAGAACGCTGCTCTCTGCCCGGCGTCTCTCACACACCCCCCGCTCCCAGCGTCTTCGCCGACCTCCGTTCCGCACGTGGCGGCCCGGTCCACTTGCTGATCATGCGAGGGGTCGCCGGGCGTGGAACCGATGGTTCGTGCGTCGCAGCAACCCCGGCGTACGCCTGTAGAACCAGCTTAGCTCTGGTGCGATTGGTGACGCTGCGCCGGAGCCGCTTGATAAATGTGCATGTGTCACATAATTCATATACCGTGTGTGTGTCATTGAAGCAGCAGTAAGCATGATAATCAAGCTAATCCTAGACAACCAGGAAAGCCAAGACTAACCAGCTGAACCTTAGCTCACGCTACGTATATACTGGCATAGCCGAGCTAAGCAGTGCTAATATTTTTAGTAATGTATTTGTGTTTATACGTGAAGCCTACTATACAGAGATCGTTCTAAGGTGGTCTTTGTAAGCGGGTTTTCCTACATTGAGGGTTGCATAGTGAAGAATGACCACCACCGGTAAGGTTGCAGCTGCAACTCCCCTTTATGCTCCTATACACTTGCGCCGCTCTTTACCGAGTCGTGTAACTGTTCGCCACGCGCGGCGTCTCTCCACCGCCAACACCCCCAGTGCACTGCGCAATGCCGCGCCTTCTTCGGCGGCCACCTGTGCGGGGCACTAGAGACGTCATTTCCTTAACCACCAGTTGTGTGATTTATTTGCCTGTGACGTAGAGATCGCGCCACTGTGCTTGTAATTCAATAAAGCAAATCACCAACATAGGTAAACCTCAACATAGCAAATCCCACCGGATTGCCAGTTTCACTGGACTTCCCTCTTCACTCGGTTGAAAACCTCAGAATTTTTTGTCCTCAGAGATGTCAAGACAGCATAGACGTTGATTCTGGTCATTTCACTCAAGAGGAATGGCCAATAACTCAGCTGATACTTCACTATCCAGTGTCCAGTTGAGTTCGAGGTTACAAGCCTGTCACTTGCCGTTAAGACCACGGGGATTTTGCAATCTAGACTGTGCTCATTCACATGCGCTATTGTCTAGCAAAAAGTTCAAGCACCGCTATGCTTCTTCACGTTCACGCGTCTGTGCTTTGCGTCCATGCTACGTAACCTTTATTGAGCTCCCCGCCGGATTCCAAGCTCAATTCAAATCTCTTCCGATTACATTCTTCTGCCACTAAACTGCGCGAACAAATGTTAAGTTCCGGAATCAGCACACCCCATTTGTCTTTTTACCCTAGCTTGCCTGTATCGTGCCTGTTTTGCTAGGCGAACTGTTTAAGTGTACAGCCGTCCACAGGCTTAGCTGGAACACCCTCTCCAACTTCAGCGCGGCCGAGCTCAGACATTCCTATGCAAAACGGTTCAAACCAGTGTGGAGGACTTGAGTGCCACCTTTAACGTCAGAGCAGGGAAAAAGTTGTGGCTAGATTGCCTTACGCTAAGAAAGGAGAAGCCAATAAGTGGGGAAAAGGTTGCTCCCGCTAAGACGGTGGACGACTGTACCAGGCTAACTCATTCTATAACAGCTGGTTTGTACATTTCACCAAAATAACTAAATAGAGGGACATGATCAAGTGAGGAAAAGGAGGACAAATTGTCAGACGAACGTGAAAAGGTCGGTCTCTAGAATAAATTCAAACAGCGAATGATGGCGGGGTTGTTGCGTCCACACAACGTCAGCGGATGCGTCGTTCAAGCGGAGGAGCTCCCCCTCAGGGTGGCGTATCCTTGCGGGACGCAGCGTGTGGCCCGGTCATAGTAGAAGGGAAGAAGGTCGGCTCTGGGACCACTGCACTGGCAAATACGGCTACTAAGACCAGTAAAAGCGCTGCAAAAATAGGGCCAGGAATTAAGGCCACCTCCACCCGAATTTTTCTTCTTTGTCTATGACACTTAATTTAGTTTGAAACCACGAGTGTCAGGTGCGTAAACACAAAGAGTTGAACGGTTTCTCAAGATTCATATTTCGTGACAGAGCTACTTTAATTGCGATATTCCGTTCTGAGATAGATACAAGCCTTGTACTTCCGGTGCGATGCATAACGTTGAATAAACTGGTTGGTCTGCCACGCCACGCCCCGAAACGGACATAAATATAGCAAACCACTAAGATTCTTAGACTGCAATGTTGATTCGCATTGTTTTGGCAAGAAAGAGCGCATGATTTAAGGCGGCGACCTTATCTTCATCGGACCCGTCAAAGATAGGAGTGATGAAAACGCCGAGATCGTCGCTATGAGCATGCAATCGTCGGGTGCGACCGAGGAACCGCATCGCATTTCGCTCAAGATGAGCTGCTTCTCTAGCGAGCCAAAAATCGAAGAAGGGCAGTGCTCGTGCGCACCAGGGCTGTCAGAGAAGTGCGAGCACCTTGCTGCGGCTGTCCTACACTGGTACAGCTAAGTCGTGCAGTTTTAACTGCCATAGTTCGGGCTGTGACAGCTTCGCCGTAGCCTCATCTGGAGAGAGTGCAAATTACCGATACATTTTTTTTTCTCGCAGTTTCGTGATCCTCTGCTTTGATACCCAAGTTTAACTACTATGATTTTAAGCCACCCGCGACGTTCGCTAATTATTATACAAAGCCGTACTAGTTGGTTAACAAGCGCGCGGATCACTGCGGGCATTTGGAACGTACACAACCTACTTCTGGCTAAGGCGTTGCGCTGCTGTGCACGAGGTCGCGGGTTCGATTCCCGGCCGCGGCGGCCGCTTTTCAGATGGAGGCGAAAAGCAAAAACGCCCGTGTGTACGAGATTTCGGCGCACGATAAAGATCCCCAGGTGGTCAAAATTAATCCGGTGCCCTCCACTACGGCGCGCCTCATCGCCTGCGTTGCGTCGGCGCGTTAAACTCTACAATCAATCAATCAATCAATCACAACCTACTTCTCGGAGGCGACTTAACTAGAAGCGCACGTGCGATAGGAGTCAACGAAAAGGCGACACAGCGTGCGCCGATAAGCTAACGTCAAGTGTTCGCTGCCTGGAGCTGTCGAAGCTGCGGGAGTCCTGCCATTCACCGACTTGAGCGTCAAGTACTCCGAGCTGCGCCCGGGGAGGCAGCGCAAATGCGCATTGGGGGCACGGCTTCAAGCGCGAAGTAAAACACGATGTTCCAAGCTAATTGAAATCAAGGCTTCATTTCAAACATGTTTCTTGACAATATGAGCACTTAAGAGATAATTTTATCACTTAACGAATGTATTAAAAGCGCAGGTTCGAGCAGAGCACACGGGGGAGGTGCGTCGACAGAAAGTGCGCCGCGCGCATGCAATGCGCCTCCATCACAATGGAAAAGCAAGTGGCTGCTGACATGGAAGGTAGTAATCGTTTTGAGCAAAGTGCTTTGGGCAAACTTACATGGTGGGCGTCACTTTTTTTTCATTCTATAGGTTCCGTGTCCTGCAAGGCGCGTCGTCTGCTTCTCGCGGGAAGCGGTAAAAGTATGCACTGCTGTACTTCAATTGTGCCGTCACACGGAAGGGGACGAAATAAAGCTCCTTACACATCCGATTTATCGTCCTTGGGTCTTCTTTCGGCGGTATGACGATAAATACGCAGTTACGACGCTAAAGAAGCGTGTTGCGCCATGGGGAAGTCCGCGACCGGACCTGATTAGAGCGTTTCTCGCGACGGCCGCCAGGTGGCGAGCACAAACGCGGGGTCGCCAATAGGATGCTGAAGCCCAACAGAGGAGGGCTTTTAGGATTTGCTTAAAAGAATAGAAAAAGGGTTCAAAGTGAACCAGCAGATGGCGCTGAGTGCGCACAGGAAGTAGGGAGCCCACATGCCGACGGCGGCATCTAGGCTCCCTAACAGGAAGTGCCAAACATGCACCTATCCGCGAACGGGATGTCGCACTTGAATAGCTCAGAATGCTTTACAAGCTAGGGTCGCCGTTATTTACGTTCCAGATTCGTTCATTTTCTGTTCGCGCTTTTTTTCGTGCAAAAGTTGATTTTAGTTAACAAATCCAACCAAAGCACAGTAGGTGCTTTGACCACCGTGAATGCCCTCCTGGGTAAGAGCAAAATCATCTGGGCCACCCTCCCCATATTATCACCACAGCCATCGTCATCATCATCACCCCCGTTGCCATCGTCGTTGCCATTTTCTTCATACTTATCACCATCGTCATCATCCACAACAACAACGACAACATCAGGGCCGAAACACTCGTACGCCCTTCCGGCTTACTACCAGGGCAGAGGCAAAATAACATCAGATATTGATTGAAAATATCTTCATTCAAAAGAAAAAAAAGAGAGTGGAAAGAAGGTGGCCATCCTAATTCCAGGATTCTACTGGCTTCCAACGCCGCTGTGGCTCTCTCTATACCAGCCATCGCTATGCCTACGCCACACCAGGGCTAACCGCTCATGGAAGAAAAAAATCTTTGAAAAATACAGACAAGCCTAATTACTTTTGCCCAATTACCCAATTACGTTTGAAGAAATAGCTATAAAGCCATATTGGAGTCCTGGAAGAAGGCCCTGTCCAGCTCCGACCCTGCACAGCAGCTTCCGGCTGTTTAGCAGTGCTGGGGCTGGATAAATATATTCTGAGGTCCTGGAACTTGTATCGCACCCTTAATCTCTTCCCCTTTCCCATTCACCTTTTATCAACTAAAGCTTGCTACTACGTATACTACTACTACTACTACATTAATAGCAGCCGCAACATCATCGTTATAACCATCCACATGTTTATCGCGTCTGTCATGCGTACAGCTACGCGAACTCGTGTTGCAGGGCCAGTAACCACCGAGGCGGCAAAATGTCTCCAAAACAAGCTTCCCCACCTGACGCAAACACCCTGACCCTTCGCGAGAACATTTCCTGCTGGCGCGCCTAAACTCCGCGCAAGTCACAGTTGCGAATCGAGAGAACGCCTGACTGCAGTTACCGTGCCAACCTAGAACCGCGCCCTGCAGGGCTTTAAAGGGGAACCACAGAGCGGAAATGCCAGCTAGGGATCACCAGCGCAGAAGTAACTCGCGGATACGACACGACGTTGAAGATTCGCCTCCTCTCCTGGGGGCACACGATCTCGGTAGCGTAGCCCCCACGCGGCGTTTTAATTACGAGACTCCCTTTTAATTGGATTCACCCCTCGCGAGGAGGCCGTCTCGGAGCAGCATTTCTCGAGCCAAGAACGCGAGCAAGAAAGCGAGTTTGGAGTAAAAGAGAGAAAAGGAGCGAAAAAGGAAGGCGGGGGAAAGGATGAAAAATTCCAGGGTAGAAGGATGGCGTCGGCCGACACCTTTGAATTTAAAAAAGTCATTCAGCGCGGCGTTTTCGAGGCGCGGCCATCCTATCGATTGAACCACCATCAAAAGGAACGCTATCACGATACACCACGAAAGTTGGCACAGGTAGTAGGGGTCACGTATTTGCATCACCGCTTAAGATAAAGGCGGGGCGGAAAAAACGGTGCGAAGGCCTGTCGCCGTCTCAGAGGCGATGCGTCGACCCGCCCCATCTCCAAAATGAGGCGCTTTACAACGAGACGGCCCAAAGCTCAGGAGAAAGGCGGTGCCGTTCAGGCGTTGCTTTTCCGTTACGCTGTTTCTTCTTCCGAACGGCCGTTGCGGTCCCCTCGTGAGCGGACCCTCTAGGGACGCCACCACTGAGAAATTGCCGCTCTTTAGTCGGGAGCGCGCGAAATCTCGTTTTCTTTGAAACTCTTGTACGGACTTTCGAGTAGTGAGACGGTTTCCGTCAAGAGGCGGAGTTGATTTAGCAGCGACAAAACGAAAGTGAAATGTGAAGACACGCGCACGCGCGCCCAGCAAGAATTAAGACAAAGGGAGGGAGAGAGAGAGAGAGAGAGAGAGAGAGAGAGAGAGAGAGAGAGAGAGAGAGAGAGAGAGAGAGAGAGAGAGAGAGAGAGAGAGAGAGAGAGAGAGAGAGAGAGAGAGATTAGGCGTAACAAATGAATGTTTCATGTTCCGCTTTTCAGGGATGCGTGTGTACCCGCGGAATACATTCAGCGTTAGCACAAACCTGATTATAGCACAATACCTTCAAGTGCCTCCAACTTAGCGTGCAAAATACACAGCATTTCCGTCATTTCTATACAAAACAGACCACTCGGAGGCCGGGCTAGTTCTAGTGCTTCCCGAATAATCCTCCCGTGAAGTTCGAATGGTGTTAACAACGGCATTTCAAACTTAAAAAATCCCTTATACAAGAGCTAGAGGTTTTATTCGGTACCCTTCGCCCAAGTTGGCCATGAACTATTAAACCCCAACCATCATCATCATCCCCAAGAGCTAGAGGTATGTGATGACCTGAATAAAGCGAATAACTGATGTATCTCAGAAAATTAATATTAAGGGTGGCTACTATAAGAATTTTAACATTGAATCCACTCACCAGAATGTACGTGTTCCTGATCGAAAGCGCTAAAACATATTGGCAAAGTCTTTTGGACAGTCGTGACCTATCCCGGGGCACGAAACCACTTTTGTCCTCTGTGAACTGCTTTCCGACACAAATTTCCGAAGAAATCTAAAAAAGAAAAGTCTCTCCGAAAAATGTAACTCAAAACGTACAGAAAAAAAAACTTTATCTCGCATGTTTTGAAAATTTGGACTGGCAGTTCGGGAGGCCTGTAAAAACGAACTTAACGAAGCACAAAATGTCAGGCAGGCCTAGAGCTCACCATGTTCTGAAATTTTCGACCGGCAGTTCGGTAGGCCTGTACAGACAAACTTAACGAAAAATTAAATGTCAGGCCGACGTAGGGCTCGCCGTGCTTCCAATAAAGGCTTTTCTCTCTCCCCCACGCTGTGCGCCGACCTGGGCTTTGCAGTGAACACTGGCTCAACGTGCCGACGTAAATGTTCATTTTAGCGACCCCTCGCTTGTGTGCGCTCCCTATTCTTTCTTAATGTGTTTTCTCCGGCCGGAATACGAGTACCACGGGCTTGTGTACCTCCTGTATCTGGACAAGCTACACGTTCGACGTTGCGTCATTTATATTTATATTTTAATTCCCGGCCTACCGTCAAGAAGAGACTTCAATCAACAGGGCTTGTACCACAGCGAGAAAAGAAAAACATCCGCCACAACAAAATCACTGTGAAAATGGTTGGCGAGCCATGTTAGTTTTGAAACTGCAAAACAGAAAGCAAAGAGGGCGGGGTGGGGGGGCTTTCAGTTTGCTGACAAGGACACGTGTGTGAGCCGGGAGACCCTTCGAGGATAATTAACCCCTAATTGAAGGAGACGCGAACAGCGGCTCTTCTTTCTCTAAAAGCATGAGGCCACCCCCGTTGCCACGCTGCACGTAGCACATCCATGATCTTTTTGACTTTTTTGTCCTTGTTCTTGTATCGGTTTTTTTTTTTTTTTTCTGCGCGGGGCGTTCGGGAGTTCATCCCCAGGCCAACCTCTCGTGTTTACGCGCTTCTCTTTCGCGTTCAGCGCTTTGCGGTGGCCCCTTTGTTTTCGTAATTTGGGCAGGCAATCCATTTACTGTTGTCCCCCGGCCGCCGAGCTTGTGGACTTAGGCGTTCCTGATTTCTGCTGGCGCTGCTTCTTTGAAGTGCGAAGATTACCGTAGTATTAGCCCCTGCCTTTCATCACACTAATAAACTTTGACCCGTAGGCAAACGCATCTTTTATCACTATACCGCAGAAGATATTTTTGTTGATGTGGTTGATTTTAACAAATTATTCGGGCCCGTAAAATTCGTTTTCTAGCACCCAAGCGAGCTGCGAACCAGTGACTGGCCCTGTTGCATCAAGATAGGAAATTTGTGACTGCCCCGCTACTAGGGCCGCGACAATTTGACTGGCAGTAAAGTTATGAATGCGCGTCTGAATTTGTTTTGCGTACGGAGCGGCTCCAGTAAACCGTAATGTCGAATTAACCCAGTATAGCGTACAGCTGGGGTGGCTGGTGGATGAAACGTTCGTGATGATGTCAGTTTCGGTAGGTTCACGAAGAATCACGAGACAACAACAAAAAAAAAAAGCCAGCAAACGCTGCCGCACAATTCTGGCCTCTTGCTTTCAACCGCGGTAGAGCCGGGTATTTTCGAACTGGCAGAGGGTTTTTTCGCAATAAGACTCGTATTGCAAAGGTGCACCCTTTACAGGGATGCTTCACCACACACTTCTTAGGCACAATCGCACTGGAGTAAACTATCGCCAAAAAATTACAAAGAAATACCTATTTTTGGAAGCTTTAAGTTCTCCAACAGCGCTGAAGTCCCGACAGTTCCATTAGGTTTTAGGGGCGGGAACGAGAGTGCATTTCAGGAAAAGCGGCGAGCAAACTAGCGTTAAGTGGGGCAAAAATTATGAACCAGGTTTTTTTTTTTATTCATCGATATAATATCTATCTAATTCGTTCCTTATTTGCTTCAATGCCTCCCACTCCCTCTTTGACTTCAACGCCATCGCCAGCCGCCCCACCTGCGGCTCTTCTAGAGGTCCCGCAACATTTACCACGCAGGCAAAGCCTTCGCTAAAATGTCGCCTCGTCAGTTTTTCGGCCTAGTTAGTACAAACAACGCGGATACAAAGATTTTTTAACCATGTTTAGTGAACCCTCGCCAGGCAGTTTAATCGACGACGACACTTGAAACGCTCATCCCTAATGTCAGTTTTTGCACCGAAACGTATGGATAGCGGATAGAACGCGAACCTTTAAACCATATAATCTCCACACTCCTCAGAGATTGTCTACGATACGCGGAAAGCTACATTACTGCGCGCTTACGACGGGTACACTGGAAAACTAGAAGACCACTGTCGCACTGGTCAAAGCATATGCATAGCTGGAGAATGTTCGCTATGTACCGTGGCAGTTTCGGAATACCTAATTCGGGGTACGATGGCTAGTAGTAAATTTTGTAGCAAAGACCATGTGATGGGGAACTAGTTATTCAGTTGTGTTTATCTTCAATATCTTAAAATTCCCAGTAAAAGGGTGTTA
Organism: Haemaphysalis longicornis; assembly: GCF_048455015.1. Lineage (NCBI taxonomy): Eukaryota > Metazoa > Arthropoda > Arachnida > Ixodida > Ixodidae > Haemaphysalis > Haemaphysalis longicornis. The sequence goes on along the minus strand of NW_027526335.1, from coordinate 101,817,452 downwards.
CGCGAAGAAATAGGCAAGTCGCTCATAGATAATTTGTTTGATAGCTTCTTAAAAATGTGCGTTCAAGTGTGACGTACAGCGTTGGCGGCTTGATCATGAATCCAGACTTTCGATATTCTTACAAAAATTAAGAGTGATGGCAGTAGTATGCCCGTCCGAAGAGCACGTACCAAACAGAAACCACTGACGCAGCGTATTGACGATAAATACTGAAACGGTTCTGATCCCTGGGTGGAGTGGTTGTAGAGCTCCTTGAGCTTTCACCAGATCGGTGGCAAGGCTGCTTGATTGGGCGTTACGTAGAAGATCTGTGCTTCAAGGACTGTTTTTGTGTCAGTTTTGCGCGTTGCATACCGTAAAACGCGCATCCAAGTGCGTCCGTGTATCCGCATGGGCATCCCTCTGTTGGTTCGCACTTACGTTTTCGCTCCTCTCGTGTTTACATGGAGTAGCAAGCCAAACTCTCTGACCAGCTGACTACTGCTTATCTACGACGGAACCCTTCATCGTCTTCCTCAGTTCCGCGGGTTCGCACCATCTGTCCCGCTACGGTAATGCCCTGCGCTGCGCGTCTCAGGAGCCCGTGCGATCCACTCTGACGGGGATACTCCGTGTGCAGTTCCAGCTCCTACACCGTTTTCGGCGGCTGGTTAACAATCCTTTAACCAGCTGGTTAAGAAACCTATCTTTATCTTGAAATATCTTGCGAGAAATACCACGTATGTTAATATTCTTTAAACTACGAGCGCTACCTCGAAAAAAACTGAGGAAGCGGCTTTTAATCTTTCCGGCTTGTCTCTCGCTTTATTTTAGTCTACCCACCTTAAAATAAAACAATACCCACAAGAAAAATATACTAGTGATAAGGAAAGAGCAGCCACGACTAAGCTCGAGTTGTGCTTGCAAAGACTGTAGGGAAAAATTAGAATTAATTTTTCGTACCTGTTTTTAAGTTCAGTTATTTTTCCCTGCTCTTTCTTGTGCTGGGCGAAAACAACAAAAAAGCAAGCGCGCCCTCTTTTCTTTACATCGAAAGGAAAGGAAACAAAGACAAGCGCAAATTTAACACGCGTAGGCCTCGAACATGACAACTGTACATTGGGAGATTAAAGGTGGCACGGCCGTCATTCTCGCTGTACAACGCCTGAAAACGGCGAACGGCACGGCTGCGGCGGCGGCATAAGCCTCGCTGCGTGCGCGCTACGCATTTCGCGCGAATTGAGCCAGGGGGCGCGCTCGGTAATGATCCAACAAATCTCATTTCCTAATTAGCCGGTACGTTTGTTTAACAGTCCCCATCGCAGTGGAGCCATTCGGGAGCACCGCAAATACGATCAAGGCGAAGCGGGCGCTCTCGGGTCGTAAATTTTGACAACGAGCACGGAGGCGGAACCTCAACCACCCCCCTCCCACCTTTCCCTCTCACCCGCATTGCCACTCACTCGCAAAATGACGGGCGTTACTTTGGGAGAATACAGCGCTGAGGGCGAGGGGTTGCACTTAAAAGCGCATGAAAGTTTTGCTTTGTTGACTAGCCCATTTTTCCCTGGTCGTACATTTTAACTTTTCAGAATGTTCACTTTGCACGGAATCCGGTTGCGAGTTACCTGCTCCGCTAATTTCTAGAAAATGGGCTCCGCCTTACTTTGCAGGGAGCGTGAAGGAGGAGCCACGTGCCGCTGGAATAGAAGCGTGGGGAATAATCTATATTAATCTCGAGCCGAGCGGATGTGAGATATATGGTGGCGTTTGCGAAAAGAGCGCCTTAAGAATAAGACGTGGGAAATGCGTTTTCCCGTGCGGCGGAACCAGCGAAGGCGTTCCGGCTCTTTCAGTGCAATAGCGCGGGGGAAAAGATCCTGCGTGATAATTTTTCACGAGTCGTTACGCAAGCCAGCGGAACAAAAAGGCACAATATGGTTTATATTATTCGTAAAAAGTGAAGTAATGAACGTACGATCGTGGAAAGTTGTCGCAAAAAACAGAAGGGGAAAGAAACACCACAAAACTTAAACGAGGGAGCGGACTCTCCCTCGCCTCGTTCAATTTCAGAAATATAAGATGCTACCAAAAGATATCATGTCGCCGATGACTAACTTCTTACGTTGCTCGTAGATTGCCAGACTGAATATTTGATAGGAAACTGCCGCGGCGGCGTTCCTATTTTAAGAGGGTCCTCGGCAACGGCAATAGGAAACGCTCGTTGAGACTGCTAACCTTCGACACAGAAATAAAACAGTTTCAGTGTGCTTACCTTACGCATGAAGGAACCAACAACGCATCTTTCCCTTCTCATGTATTGATTACCTCAAAAGAGCTTGCAGGGAACTCCGTATTTGACAAACCTGGCCGCCTAGACGTGCCGCACGTGCTCCTTTTCTCGCGTCGTACTAGAAGCTCTGCAACACTTATAAACACGTTGCTAGGCTGAACCAACATAAAAAACACCCAACTATCTTTTTTTTTCTTTTCAAAAGTAATGCGTACGATTGATCTAAGACAGCATGTTGTTGTAAAAATAAAATTGCAAAATAAACAATGGAGAGTCACTGGGTCTTAAACCCAAGATGTTAGCGCGGGAACCCTTGACTCTACGTTTAAGCCACTGAGGCCGAATAACGGAGCGTTTTAGCAGTTTATCGAGAGGATAGAAGGAGTGCTTCCAGTGAACCAGCAGATGACCCAAGAGGTGGTGCATCTAGGTGGTCTGTTTTGTAGGAAATGGAGCCGCGCTTTATTTTTATATTTAGCTTATCCCTTTCTAGGTGACCTTTGAACCTTTCATGCGCAACCAATACTTTGTTGTACTCTACCTGGTGAAAAACAGGACGACGACTGCATCAGCTTCAGACCTCCCTGCTTGTTTTTACAGCGAGGGTGTATACAAAGAAAATGGCAAGATGTTTCATGTCCGAACGTCAAGAAAAAAAAATGTCATGGCACGTACATACTTATGCAACGTACATTTGAAGGGAATTGCCCAAGAATTGCTAAAATCTCAACGCGGCATGCTAGAAATGCCGGGCGTCTCTAGCATAGGGCAATGTGTTCTTGCCTGATTTGGAGAGCGACACATTGAAGTCACCAACGACTATCCCCCGCCATGTGTTCATCACATTTTACACAGAAACAGTGTGCGAGCACGAATTTCTCAATGTCATCTTTGGCGCTGCTTGGGTATATGTATCCGGTGATGTCCAAGATTCTGTCCTTAGCCTATACGCCGAACACACCTCAAAATCTCGTGGTGTTCCTCTCCTTTCTGAAGTAATTAAGAGCCGAGAGTTTGTGGTGCTTCTACACAGCTTCTATAGTCATCCATGTTCACGGAGAGGAGGGGCTTTTTAAAATTTTTTCCAGTGCCAACTCACTGACCCAGTGGTTTCTAAAAGTTGGTGGGAAAACCTGAACCTACTCCTGTCCTAAACGTAGCACCAATCTCTTCACGAAATCTACGAACTATATCTTCACGGAACCATACGCCTTAAAATGCCATCCACCATCTCAAGTGATCGAACCTTGAACAGTGATATCTTTTCAATTATTCCCTCCCTTCCCCAACAGGGCATTCATGCCCCCTGCGACAACAAAGCTATTCCGCTACCAGTGCCGTTCTCGCACACACCTTGAAAAGGGTAGCGGAAATTTTTTGATTCAGTCGACTTTTTAAAGGGAAGAACAGTCATGTTTTTTTTTGTTCTTATGCGAAGAAACGCAAACTTGTTGATTTCATGCAAAATTTGACCTCTGACACGTTCATCATATTAGATGCGACGCTGAGAGCATCTCTTGTCGGCGGCCCTGTCCTTCCTGCGTGCGTCCGTCGTCGTCGTCGGCGGCGTCCGCACTCTCCACCGCTCACCCCCTCTCCTCTCCGATAGCGAACACTCTCTCGCGAGGGGCATTGGATTGTATTCGATTGGTTTGGATTGGATTGGATTGGATTGGCTTGGCTTGGCTTGGATTTGATTTGGATTGGATTGGATTAAAGTGGATTGTGTTGGATTGTGTTGCGTCATAGCCGCGGCAGACGCACTGGCGCCGGCGCGCGCCCAGGTGAGAGCGAACACTCTCTCTCAACATCTGCGGGTGTGCGGCCCAGCGCGCTCTCACACCGCTGGTGGGCGGAGCTGCGCGCGGTACTGCGCATGTGCAGTACTCTCTCTCTCCGCGGTCTCCTCTCCTTCGGGCGCGCTGCGCATATAACCGGTGTGCCGCTCTCCGGCGGCCTTTCGGTCGACGGTTGCTTTCCGCTTGCGCTTGAACCCCCCCTCAGCGTCGCATCCCACCAGGGTTCCCGCGAGGGGAGGTGGGCGTAATTGTTCTTATTAGTCTCCTGAACGCCTCGCAAAGTGGGTGTTTCTTACAATGCTGTGCCTGTTTTTGTTATATTTATATGCCGGGATTGACGTCTTCGCTCACACCATTAACGCTGCTACTTGCAACGTTGCAAGAAAACGAACGGCGATCTTAGTATTTGTGGGAGCATTCTGGGTATGTTCTCTCGGAGGTGAAAAACAAATTCAAGAAGGTTCACGAGCGCAAAATTACAGGCGCAGGTCGCAGCTATCATGATTGATTAATTTATTATGGGGGTTTAACGCGGCACCGCTTCACAGGCGATGAGGCGTGCTGTAGTGGAGGTCTCCGGATTAATTTTGACCACCTGGGGATCTTTAACGTGCGCCGAAATCCCGAACACATGGCGTTTTCGCTTTTCGCCTCCACCAGAAAGGCGGCCGCCGCGACCGGCAGCACAACGCCTTAGCCACTGAGCCACCCCGGCGGGGGCACCTAATGACTTCTGCAATTGTGCGTTGGGAGTGAATACTTTCTCCAAATAAGATAAGGTTCAATTACATTAAGTTTCGATTTGAGTAGACGAAATCTCAGTTAATTTTATTCTCAAAGAACGCTGCGTCTCAACTTAATGATGCAAATGGTTGAAGGAAAAACCATACAAGAAAAACTCATTAGGTATACGTGATCATCGTTTATAATCCTGGACGTCTACAGTTATAAATTTAACTAAATCGTCTCAGCTGTATCCTATTGAAGGATATCTGATGTGTGCATCCCGTAAAATTTCTTTTTAATTTGCAGAAAAGCCAAGCAAACTTAACGACTCAAGCAGGGCATTCATATTTGCTGGGTATTCAAATGATTACAAATAATGGCGAAATGAATCTGCATCAGCATGTTTCCGGAATACTCCCTCCGTTGTTCCTTGAAGCCCAACGAGAGATGTTCATCAACCGAGCGATTTATTTCGTAAACAATCCGCGGAAAATAAAAAGAGGAACAGATAAGTTTTCAAATTAGCGTATCCAAAGCGCTTGTGCCTCGCTCATATACATGCCATGGAAACGTTTGCAAGGCAGGTTAAGTGAACGTTCATTACCGTATACGAAACTGCCACCGCAAAAGTGCCGATATATACGGCCGACTCGATATTCGCGTGCGTCGCCGTGTGCGGTAATGATACATTATGGCTCCGCGGAATGGTCCAGCTCGAAACTTTCTAAACTTCATATTTATTATTTTTTTCGAATAGGCTTAATCGGTGTCCAGAAATAAACCGGCCGGGCAACGTTAAGTCGATTGAGGTGCGCAAGCGCACGCATTGTTTTCGCAGTAGTCAAGCAACGGACGCGCCACAATGGAGTAGCGGATGAAACATTCGACGGCCACGCACACGGACCTCAGTTCAGACCATAGCAGCTCCATTCCTGACGGTGGCAAAATAAACGGCTGCGCCTAATCTCACGACAGCCATGAAGATTATCTCTTAGAAATTCTCACGGCAGTTTCCATAAAAGCTGGCTGGCCTAACATTTGCTGAATAATATTACGTCCCAACGTAACCTAACGTAACATAACCTCCCCGAACCTAACGTAACCTAACCGAACCCGTCATAATCTACCGAAATCCAGCCAAACTGCCACAAAGCTAATCTAGCCCAGCCCAACGACACAGAACACAACCTATATTAAACGTATAGTTCCACCCATTATAGATGTCTAGTGCGTCCATCTCTTGTTATAGTAAATACCAGAGTAACAAAAGGCAGTAACAAGATCACGGTCACCGAAAAATTCCGAAAGCTAAAAAAACAAAAACATCACAATGCCGCACTCGAACCTAAGCCGGCTCGTTTAAAACCGAGTACTATACCACAGCGCTACAGGGGCAGCTACAAACACGGCTTTTCAGGGAATATTTATCCCATAGAATATCCGGGCAGTGTTCTTATCCAATGAGATGCGACTGCCGTGAGAAATTTCGCATGTCTAGAAGGCCCAAGAACTGTTCGAGTGAAGTGGATCCCGGCGCATGCGGGTAAGGACTTGTTGAGTAAGAACGCAAACCACAACGAGACGGCACACGCGGAGGCGCGAGCACTCACCAACCGCGCCCCCACAACTGACCGTCCAACGTGGTTCGGTGCTAAGGACCGAATGACAGACTATGGCGAAATGACCAAAGCCTACCGCCTGGCTCGGAGGACCTTCCCACCTCCGGACCCGGGGTTGAGCCGGGCGGAGGCAGTGCTACCAAGACAGCTTCAAACCGGGTCCCTACCCACCCCGGCTCTGATGCACCGAATGTATCCGGAAGCATACCCTACTGCCAAGTGCCAGCTCTGCTGCAGGGAGACTGCAGACCAGAAGCACATCTTATGGAACTGTGTCACGAGCCCAATGAAAGCGAGGTCAAGAACCATCCCGCCACGGCTTGCAGAAGCCGCAAAGAGTTAGGTTCTGCGATGTTCCTGTTAGGCTAGGCTAGGTGTTGAAGGGAGAGGCCAAGTTTTCCCGGATTTTACAAGGCCCTTCCTGTTGGTCCCCCACACTGACAGTGTTTTCTAGGGGGGAGAAGCTAGGTCCGTCCCGCGGAGCAAGAATAAGATAGGAGGGGAAACAAGGCTTCCTAGCGCGACCAGATAATGTCACAAGCGCTCGTCATAGGTTAAGCTAGCGGCATCTGCCGCGGGTGAAGAAACTGCGTGGCTACCGCGATGGACATGGCACCCCACGGAATGAAATGCGGCCGCTATCATTTCGTCCATCAGGTGCCGCTACCCTATCCTTCGCCATGGCAGCTACGAAGCTTTGCAGTCCACTTTGGTTTTCATTGTGACATTATCTGGTCGCACGCCCGCGCTTGCCGCAAAGGGCTGTTTCGCCTCGTATATATTCTTGTTCCGTGGTCGATCCCCAGCTCCGCTGTTTATCCAGCAGTGCACCGTTAATGCAAGCTGCGCCAATTTTTTTTAAAAGCGCAGCTTGTTACCTCTACCTCCCAAGGGTTCTGTCGCAACCGTTGCTGTCAACAGAAAACTCCCGCGAACAAATAAAACAAGTTACTGGCACCGCCAGGAATCGAACCGGGAACGAATAGAGAAACGGAGCGAAAGCCCATTGTCTTACTGATTGAGCAACAAGCCCACGTGGAGACGGAGGAGACAGATGCTGTACTCACCCCGCACAGCTGCAGGTTTACCCCGGCGTTCTCGCTGAATGCCAAGTCGTAGCGTCACGCGACCTTTCGCTCCGCTGTGCGCTCCTCCCACGTCATGTGTAGCGGCCGGGTGCGCGCCTTGCGCATGCGCTAGGAGTTAGTAGAATATAAAGGAAGCTCACACCAACGCATGGCGTCGCTTAGCGTCCCCTCCCTCGGCTGCGGCAGAGACGGAGGAGAAGTGAGATCGTCTAACACCGGGTTTAAGCTTCCTTCGATATTATATAAAAACAAGTTTCGACCCATGTACGTCCCCAATACAACTCAACCAAGCACCATTCATAGATCCTGCATTGATTTAACCTTAGCAAAGCTTATCTCTTTGAAGTAATAAAGGATTTGGTTAAGTCCCTCTCATTTGTATCTTGTTTCACTCTTTGTAGAGCCACGTGTGTGAATTTAAGTGACGTCACATGGTTAATCCTTGTGGGGGTCGTTTGCCGCTTCCTTTTATAACCGATTGGCGCGCTTTTTTGCGTTTTAGGAGCCCAAGAAATACCATCACCTATAAAACGGCGCCAAGAGTGCGCGTACGCGTATTCCCCTTGTGCTCACACTCGAACAGGCGCGAAAGCCCGGGCGTCACTGTTTTATTACCCTATCTACAGTGGTGCCCCAGTTAAGGGTAGCGCCGTTTTTAGTCTTGGTATTTTCTTTTTTTTTGGTAACGTAACTGGACTAAGCTCGAGCTTAAACAGCTTCAGTTTTAAAAGGAAATTTGTACGAAGTCGTGCTTTCTATTGTATCAATCCGCGCAGCCATTTTTGAGTGCGGGGACTGACAGGCCGTAGGCAAAGTGCGCCATCACATACAGATTAAAATGGACTTCTGGGCAAGTTGTTATCGCACGATAGACGAGTAAAGAGCAAACAAATTACACAAAGGACGAGAGAGTACAAAAGGAACAAGCGCTACTTGTAACTCGCATCTATTCGTACAAGTGCTCATATGTATACATAAAACGTCCGCACATTAGCAAGAAATTACATTCTCCAGTGCATTCAACCGTCCCTCGTGTGGTCGCAAAGCGCGCTCTTGCGTGCAGATAACAATAGTCAGCAACCGACGAATTTAAGACACCTGGAACCACAACCCCCCCCCCCCCCCCCGAAAACACACGCACAAACAAACACAAAAAAAGCAAAGAAAGCATAGTCCGGACGATTTGAAATTATCCAGAGGCAAGATATGCAATTTCCCTGGCCCATATACTCAAAGACGGCATGCGTTTGTAAGCTTCACCAAGACGAACCATTACCGCTGCTTCAATGATCTCTCTTGCGAGCTCGTTTTTATGCTTCGTTATTACAAGTCTCGTTAAGACGAGGCGTGCATTCGCATTTCCGGCAATGTTCACTGAGTTGCCTCGTGTGCCTCTTGCCTCTAGATAATTCTAAATCGACCACACCATGCTTTCGTGGCTTTTTTGTGTTTTTTGTGTGTTTTCGGTAAGTTTGTGGTACCACGTTGCTCGCATTCGTCGGTTTCTGCCTATTGTTATATGCACGCAAGAGCGCGCACTGCGCTCACACGAGGGACGGTTGGTTGCACTGGAGAATGTAATTTCTTGGTGATGCGTGCACGTTTTGTGTATATACTGCAGGGTGATCAAAGTAAAGTCGACAGGTTTCTTTAAAACTATGCGCTTAGTATTAAGTCGCTTAGATTTAGGTTAACACCAACTCTACAGTAGGGTTATGCGCCTAGGGGGACACAGAATGAGGTGGTAATTATTGATCTCAGTGGCCTAATTAACTAAAATTGAATAATTAACTTTTTAGTGGCTACAGTAAGCAGGCATGTTAGTATTGAAAAGTTAGACGCATTCATATTTCTGCACAGTTCCATTTGGCAGAATTCTTCTATAGCGCATCTCTAGACCGAGATATCGAAGTACGAAATTTAATTGCCGTTCGCATGATTACACATGCACGGCGGTGAGGATAGCCGCAAAGCTCCTCCCTTTTGTCACGCGCCTGCTGAGTACGGTGTTTAGTTTAAAAAGGGATGGCGGCATAGGCAAAAAGGGATAACTATCACCCTTTCAGTCTTGGCCTGAGTAATCGCAAACTGCAATAGGTGGAACCGATGTTGTTCCTTGATTTCTTCCGCCGAGCGTGAGGGAGGGGCAGTTATCACTTTTGTCCATACCCCCACCCCTTTGTCGAACTAAACACAGCAGGCCCGTGACAAAATGGAGGAGCTTCGCGGCGTTCCTCACTGTCGTGCATGCGTAATCATACGAGCGGCAATTAAACTTCGTGGTTCAATATCTCCGTCTACAGATGCGCTAGAAGAATTCTGCTAAATGGAACTGTGCAGAAAGACGATTGCGTCTAACTTTTGAATACAAACATGCCTTCTTACTGTGGCCACTAAAATGTCAATTATTCCATTTTAGTTAATTAAGCCACTGAGACAAATAATTACCACCTCATTCTGCGTCCCCTGGGTGTATAACCTCACTGTAGAGGTGGCCTTTACGTAAATCTAAGCACCTAATTTTAAAGAAAACTGTCGACTTAACTTTGGTCACCCTGTATATGAGCATTTGTAAGAATAAATGCAAGTTAGAATATAGAAGTAGCGCTTGTTCCTTTTGTCCTCTCTCGTCCTTTGTGCAATTTGTTTGCTCTTTACTCGTCCATCATTCGATAACAACTTGCCCAGAAGTCCGTTTTCATCTTTATGCGAGGGCGCACTTTGCCTACGGCCTGTCAGTCTTGCTTGTTTCTCCTTCTAGTGTCCACGCTTTTTCTTGCGCCTTTAAACCCTGTGATCATGTCAGTTCCCGCACTCAGAAATGGCTGCACGGATTGATACGATGGAAAACACGACTCAGTACACACTTTCTTTTAAAACTGAAGATGTTTAAGCTCGAGCTTGGTCCGGTTACGTTGTCAAAAAAAATGTGGTTGATCCCTGTTTCATAGCGATCGATAAAACACGAAAGTGTAAGGTGCCTTCACAGGAGCACTTGAATGTTACAGAACCTCTTTTATGTGCGAAGTGTTCGCAAGCCTGACCCCGCCATTATTATCGTTTCTGGGAAATACAACAATTTTATCCTTTGTGGTATGGGTTACATAAATGGATTATAAAAGCAAGTACGCTCGACTCCCGTGATATTCATCTTCACGTATTATTGGTCCCTGTTATGCGGGGAAATATAAATGAACTTTGGTTTTAAAATTTCATCGCGACTAAAGTTTGAATTAGGGCGTGGGGTGAGAAGGATCCAATCGTCTTGCATAACAAAAAGAGCATACCTCCTCCACCTCCTCAGCAAAAACAGAACAAAAAAATCAAGCCCGGATCTACACCGCTATTGACCAAGCTGTATTTTATGAGAACATTAGTAGACACGAAACAGGCGTCTATACCCCCCAAAGTCAGCATTTCCAGGCATTGGCTTCTGCGATTAGGCGTGCCGAACGAAACACAAAACCAAGAGATAAGAACACCGAAAAGCAAGAATCAAGGACGACGCAAGGTATGAAGAGCGCGCGCCCACCGCCGCCAGCGGACACGACCATCCCCGTGACAGGCCATAAAAACGCTGCGCTATTTATTTTTTACGACCTCGTGAAGCTCTCCCTACCAAAAAAGCGTCCACTCGGTCGTTAATTGTTGTCTCTACCTGCGCGGCTGACATTTATTGCGCCCGTGATTTTACCTCCGTCCCTTTTTTCCTCCGATATCGCGGCCGCACCTCTTCTTCTTCGCTCAGCGCTCTCATCCTGCGGGGAGGACTGTTCTTTACCGCTCGCTTCTCCGCCAACCGAACGGTCATAAGGAGCGGCGAACATAAAAACGTGAGTAATTGATATCGAATGACCCTGGCTCCGAAATGATTCCCTGATAATGTCCCCCGCGAGCTGGTCGTCTTCTCCGAGCTCGCACGCGCCAGCGGAGTCGAGGCAGCACAGGAGCGGCGACAAGCCGCCGCCCGAAGCGCAGAGCGGCAACAGCATCACCGACATCCACGTCCGCCGCGTAATGCGAGCGTGTATGTATGTGTGCGGATGTCCGTGTGCGTGCGTGTGTGTATTCGCCGGATCCCCAGTGAGCGCTGCGCGCCGAGAAGGGAAGCGGAGGGAGTGCGCTATTTGGAAATGGTAATTGTGCTTCGGAGCTAATTTGTCATTTGGCGACGTCGACCGGAAGCCAAAGTACTACTCGATTCGAGGGTCGTCAAATGGTGCGCGACACGAGTGAAAGAGAGAATAAAAGGGCAAAAAAGATGTGTGGGATCAGTGGGTAAAAAAAGGATGAGAAAATTTAGTATGCGCGGAGATGGGAAAAAATGGGGAAGAAAAGGAGAGGGAAAAGCGTTGGACCCTGCGGAACCACTAATCGAGAGGACCGAATTAAGAGCGAGGGCATTGACCATGCATATTAACAAGGCAGGGGAAAAGTCAACAGTACCATGGAGTCACGTACGCGCACGAGTTTTGTGGCATCTCGACCTTCGTCCTACACAACAGCCGAATTTTTCTAACAGTCACAGTACGGTGCTGGTAAGGTTAGGTTAAAGATTTCCTGTGTTGGCTGGGATGTTTGCTTTGCTATGGATGTATGCATGCATTGATTCATTATTTTTTTCTGGCGGGTTTAAGGTACGTAGTTGTATCTGTTGCTACCAACGAGAAAAAAAATTCGGGACACGCCCGGCGAGGTGAAAGATAAAACAAACATTGTTTTTTATTGTTTTTTTCTGTATGGTATAATGTCACCGAACACGTCTGAAGCATCTGCTGTGATGCGCAATTGCCTTGGACTGCACAAATCCCTCGCGCGATTCGCGCTTTACTCTTTAGAGCACAAACTGGCAGAGCGTATTATAATACACAAGTCGGCTTCGTTCAGCATGCTCGCAGCTGAAAAAAAAAAATTACACCATCTTCCCACGTGGGAACACTAAGGAGATGCAAAGCCGTGCAAACTCGAGATGCTATGCATCTCCTCAGGGTTCCCACGTGGGAAGATGGTGTAATTTTTTTGCTTTTCGCCTCCATCAGAAAAGCGGCCGCCGCGGCCGGGAATCGAACCCGCGACCTCGTGCTCAGCAACGCAACGCCTTAGCCACTGAGCCACCGCGGCGGGTCACTGCCAGAATCGTTGGCGTCCATTGTCAGCTGATCGGACGGCGCAGACCGAAGCAGCAACTGAAGGGAGCAGCGGCGCGGACCTGGTTTATCTGAAGTGGCGGGGAGGAGGGGAGAGGAGGAGCAGCGCGCACAGCTGTAGAGGAGAGGAGAGAGTGACGGTATATAGAGCGGATGGAGTGGAGAGGATGAGATGAGAGAGGAGACGCGCATGCGCGCTTATCGTGCAGCTGGCGTGGAGAGGGTGAGGGGAGGAGCAGCGCGCAAAGCTGGCGGGAAGAGGGGGAGAGGTGCGGGCAACGAACGGACGCAGGACATAGCCCCGAGCAAGAGATGCTTTGCATCTAGTATCATAACAAACCCTAATGACTCCGTACATTTTTTGAAGCTGTCAGAAATATTGTTTAAATACACGATTGCGTGAATATTTCGCATAATTTTGCTGCACCCTTCTCAACAGGGGGGAAATATGGAAGGTTGTTTACCTCATCTGGAACCTTTTGACAATCGAATACAAGGATAAAATCAGGCTGGGCCTCATTAAGGAGGCTACAGCTCTGACCCTGTGAAATAAAAACAGGACAACGGAGTCTGAGAGAATGAGAAGCAGCAAATCAGCTATAATATTGGATTTAAACCGTCGTGATGGTCGTGAAGGTTGCGTACAGCTTCGCTACATTCAAGACTTACGCATTAGTATGAGCTTCCTACATTTTTTTTTTTTGTTTTGTGGTCATCCAATCGTTTCGTCACACGGATAGAAGCACTCTTGTTGATGCCGCAGCAAAACAGTCAGCAACAGCTGCTACAGCTGGGGGAATATGCAACACCCCCTTCCCTGTTCGATTTCGCATCTTCCAACATTGGTGCTTACCTACATTATACATGATGCTTTGTCACTAAATAATGTAAGTATCGTAACAGTAAGAGAGACTTTGTCACCCGTTTCCTTAAATTAGGGTGCACTGTCAGAAGATATGGGGAGTCGACTCAAGAGAGCCAACAAACCCCACCGAATCTACAGGGCACAGGTGACAAAGGGGGTGGCCGTCTGATGTGCGGCTTTCGCCGACTAGAGCGGCAAGAATGAACAAGAGCCTTGAACGAAAAACAGCACAAAGACTTATATTGAGACAGGCAAGTTACAAATACAAGCACGAGGTAGCAGATCGATAATTACAGGCAACTTAGATGGAATTCAAATGCAAGAAACAGTCCAATTAGACAAGATGATACAAACAGGAGCGTTAACAAATGAATATTACGAATCGGAGCAGTTAACTAAAAGAAAATGAACAGTTCGATGCATATGAGAGACAGAGTCCCAGCATATTCACCGACCGGGCCGGACGATGCACCGCTGTCGGAGGCGAGTCGGCTACCTGGGAAGCGTGGCTTCGCTGTAGGCCAGGCCGTCCGAGACGATCACGGTCATTCGAGGCCCGGGAGTACGTTGGAGTCCTCCAGGGCGCGGGTCGCCGATGGTGTGATGTACAAACTGGCAGGTGCCGTTGTCAATCACGACGTCCAAACGTAGCTGGTGGGTTTAGGTGTGGCTTCTCTTTTTATAGCCGTGCCGGCGCGGAGGGGGAGAGCACAACACACAGCGCGCCCGCCGCCGTCAGCGAATAACTTCACTCTTCTCCCTTCTAGAATCATCGCCGCTCTTTAGCACTGGCAAGGCCACGCGCACCTCCTCGAAAGTACTGGAAGCTTCGACGAAACCCGAGCGGCGGAGGTTTTATTTTTGTTGTTTTCTTGCCGGCGAGCCGGCGGGTGATCATGTTACCGTCTCTTCGTTCGAGAAACCTCCAGCCTTGTCTCGGGCGAATAGAACCGAGTGTAAGAAGAATTAGGCGCTGTACAATAAAAATGAAAAATTTATACGGTACGTTTAGACGTCGTACGCTCGAGTTTGTGACAGACTTAGCTCCCTCATAAAAATTCGTAGTGGCGGGTATGTTTCCTCTTTTCTTGCCGCTACTGCAGTGTCGAATGCGAGAACGTTAAGGTGGAAACTTTAAGGTGTGGGAATTAAAATCTTGCTTCAAGCTTAGAGTCTTACAAAGCTATACGGGAACTCCGTATATGTTAGTAGCACAGACAACACATTTTTCAGTACTGCGTTTTACGTAAGAGAAAAACTGGCTACAAAGGTAGTCTGCATGTCAGATCTTACAAAAGCATGTCCTAAAAACTCACATGCATAGGCTAACCCTAACCCTCGCCCCTGAATAGCCTTTGAGATATTGATTATATTATCAAAGAATGCGCTATGCACCTGTGTTCAGCAACAACGTTGCTCGTAAGCACGTCATTAGGTTTTTTTGTTGAAACAATATAGCACTTTTTGTTCTGCTGGCAAGCTGTTAAGCAGTTGAGACCGTGGTAAGCTGCTGAGAAGCATGTTACTGCAAATGCATTTTTAAAGCGAAGCTTTTGTGTCCTCACTGACGCTGTTGTAAGCCAATACGTCCTGCTGGAAAGCCAACTTTCTCTGCCGGTGATAATGACTGATCGTCGGTGAAGTAAAAGAAAAAAAACGCTTCCCGTGGCCGGAATCGACGCTGGGTGCCTCGCGTCATGAAGCCGACGTCTATCCGACTGCTCCATTTTGACACGGTCGAAGCGGTTTGGAAAACTCAGACGGCAACCAAAGAATCCGTCACGAAAAGAATGGGGTTGCTCCGCGTGCCCTAAGACTGTTAGCCACCAGACGTTAGGCCTAACTCACCATTTTGAGGTTTAGGACGATAGGCCTAGCGTCACATCTTGAGACCTCAAACCGGCACCGACTCAAAGTACACCCCAAACCGAAACGTTATGCCTACGGTGTGCACACCGGAGAGTGGCTGTTGGTATTCTAACAAAAGTGGTGAGTACCTACAGAGTAGCACATACTCGCCGTGTGGCATTGGCCCATCAAGGAATCCATCACAAGCAAGCTTCGCGTTCAACCACCGTCGTCTTTAGACGGAGGGGTGCATGATTTTTCGCTTATGCTTCTAGTGGACGCGTTTTAACGAAAAACGGTTTTATATTTTGGTATGGTGTATGCCTGGTTCCAAAAACAAATCTCGTGTAAACTTGCGTCCGCATATCTTTGGGGAGCCTTATTCGATATTGTGACACTTCCCGCAGGCGAAAATTTAACATCGCCCCTCGCGTACTTCATCCCTATCATAATAGCCCCTGCTCTTTGCCATAGGCATGGCTTTATCCTTACAGGTCTTCCGTATGCTGCCGCAGCCCTTGTTTTATCGTGTCTACATTTGCCCACAATACCCATTTGACTTGCCATTGGTAGCAGGTAAAGCGGTTCAAACAATCATTAATGAAGCCTTATCCCATGCCTACCAGATGCATCGCTTGTCAAATTCTATCAGGCCGCAAATAGCGGCGCTGCGAAAAGCATTGCGAATGAACTATCTTTCGTCTTTACCATTCTTTACGGGTGGCGCCACCACGCGGCGCTCCCTTCGTTAGTGGAATGAGCCGGTGCATTGGGCTACGCAGCCTCCCGTTCTTTTGTCGTGTTTACTTCGGTGCTTTGAACGTTTTGGGGGTGTTGTGAGTGGAAATGTGCGGTGAAATGATGTTTAGACCGATGTGTTGAGTTCTTAGATGTAATAACGGCTACGCAAACTTGTCAGGCGCTTCTAAATTTGGGAATGGGCTACAATGACATGAGCGCTTTTTGCAGTGATCTACGCTTGGCTCCATCCGTTCTGAGTACGACTAAAACTACTATTATTTGTATTCATTTCTTCTTAGATGCACTAACGGCTACGTAAACTTCTTTGAAGCTTCTTAGTTTGGGAATGGGCTACATTGACATGAGCGCTTTTTGCAGCGCTCTGCGCCTGGCTCCGCGCGATCTGAGTAGGAATAAAACTATTAATATTGGTATTTATTCCTACTATTTTAAATTATGTTCACGGGTTTCAATGATTACTGTTTCCACGCCAGCCTTAACGCTGGAATACCTCGATACGTGGGCTTTGAAGAGAAAGGGACCTACGTACGAGATCGATTACCGTGTGGCCATGGAAACGTTGTCGCAGTGTACACTTCCTTTCTGTAACCGTGAGCTTTGTGCCTTAGGTTTTGGTGAGCGACACTGTCACAGCATGGGAGCCTGAGAGCCGAAGCGGAACTCCCACGTTTGTAGCGGTCATTTTATCATAAGCCAAAGTTATTCAACCACCCAACAGCCCAAGCTAAAAACCATGCCTCCTTCCCTTCCCGTTTTACAATTTGCGTGTAATAAAGGCTGGTACCGATAGTTTAAAAAATGTGGCAATGTAATTTAAGCCCGTGTTTTTTAATGCTCAAGTATTCTTTACTGAGCAACTAAAAATCGTGTAATGCCTTGTGAAGAAACCAAAAACGCGCGATTAGTTGCCTCAAATATAAATGCATCAACCCTAACCCTCCAGCACAAACGCATTTCCGACACACTGGAAGCAGTTAGGATTTGGAGAGGGGTGCATGGAAGTGCAAAATCAAACAGCAAAATCATTCAGCCCTCCGTTTAACGACGAAGATGGTTGAACGCGAAGCTTTCTTCGTGCGAAATCGAGGGGGAAATAGTGGAAGTCAACGACGCTGCGATCAAAAGACCAAACTGCGTGCTGGTAAAATTCAAAGTTCTCACTAGTCACAAGTTTAAATCCAGAAGGCAATCAAGGAAACCCACACGAGAAAGCTTTGCGATAAACCATCATCGTCGTTTGGCGGAGGAGCGCATGATTTTTCAAGCATGGGTGGCAGCTTGTAAAATGACCGCAGCATTCAGTTGCGAAACTGAGTGTAGGTTTTAGGCACACTCCTGTCGTTCGTCCTTTAGCCACGCAGGAATTGTTTTTTGAAAAAGCATTACCCAACTAGCCAGCAACCACTGAAATTCTTGTAAAGCAATGCTTTTCTACGACAAGCAATAACGTTCTACTATCATGCGGTATTTATTCTGTAAACGATTTTCGATGACTGTATTAAGCGTAATTCTGTGAAATTAAACATGTTTCTACCGTAGTTGACGTTGTTACGTAAGCGTCGTCCATCACAATTTCTGTTTTTACGTAAATTTTAAAAGGCACCCCCCAAATTTTTCTTTCGTTTGTGCACGACGCCGTTTCGTCATCAACTACTAAAGGCCAGCGCCGCAGCATTCCTGGATCGGCTTTGTAGGAGAATTTAGCTGCAATATATCCCTCGATATGCCAAACTTCATGCAGGCGTGAAGAATTTGCGAGAAGGAATGGACTTGCACTTCCTGCTTGACTTCCAGCTTGGCGAACTGAGCGTCGTCTGCTATTCGTAAGTACTGAGTAAAGGCGTAAATCACACACAAGGCTTGCCTCGCAAAGGCCACCTCCACGCTCAAGATTTACCGATCTGAAAAAAGTCCTTGTGGTTATCTACGCTTTGCAAGCCGAACCACAGCAGAACGACAGAAAGCCCTGCACAGCAACGCTGCGCTGACCACCACCGGAATTCCACTGACGAGCGGTTCGCCACGGGCGGCGCTGTTGGCTGAAGCGATGGTGGCGCCATACAACGGCCGCCCGGTCCCTACACCATCTTCATCCGGAAGACGCAGGTGAGGAGATTGGTATTATTAAGATTATCCAGTATTTTTTAAGAACTTTATCAGCCCGGCAGGAATGGTTAGGGACGTCACAGCTCGTTTGTCCTAGACCGCAAAAATATTGGCTGCACTAAGGTTCTGAACGGTATCCCGTACTTTTCACTTTTCATTGTTGCCTTTATCCTGCTGGCATGCCAAGTGACTGAGCATCGGCGTCTTAACTTTCTAATCTACTAGGGCGAGGTCATAATATGGCCGCCTATGTACGCAACACTGTCCTCGGCTCAAAGCTATTCCAATTCAACTTACAATACACGCGTGTTTGCATTATTGCTCCTCCAGAAGGCGCGTATATGCGTTTCCTAGTCAGTACAGCCAGCCGTCACCTAAGCTTGCTTATGGGGGTTATATAACAGCATAAACACACCTGAAGCATACAAAAACACCCGAACTGAAATAAATAACAGCCAAAACGGACCTGCAATGGTTGAAAACCATGGTGTAGAAAAATATTCAACAGAAATAGCCGAAACCGACCTAGAAGGGGAAAACTCACAAAAACGTACAAGAAGCAGTAGCTGAAACTGACCAAAATGCAACGAAAATACCCGAAATCCCATTTATAATGCATAAATATGTCATAAGTAGATAATGTGCATGATAACAAATGTTAATATTCAAATATGACAAACCCTTGAAAATAAAAAAAATGGTGACGGCATTTGAACCCGGGTTATGATGTTTGCCGGGAAGGAGCGGAGCTACTACACTACGAGACCGGTTCGAAAAGATTAAATTGAGTGCCGCATGCACGTGGACATAGCTTCAAACATTCCCCTAGATGGCGCCATGCGTTGCTTGGCTGTGCTGAATAGGAAACGCATATACGGCAGAAAGCCACGACCTAAAGTGGGATCCAGAATGCGGTCTAAAGCTCTCAGGCAGTGCGAGACGTTGGCTAAGTTCTATAAAAAAATCTGCCTACTCTGATTCACCTAAAGTGTAACTATGATGGCGCCCGTTCTGCAATTATCCTATGCTTGGTGAAGCCTATTTTACAGTCTATAGTTACCAATCAGTCAAAAAAATGCAACGAAGCTCACCATAACGCGTAAGACTGCAACCTTCACGACCATCACAACGGTTTAAGTCCACGATTGCAGCCGATTTGCTCTTTCTTCGCTTCCGCAACCACCTTTGCTCCTTCATTGTTGCTATAAGTGTGAGCTTCCTTGATTTTCTTGGAAGTGATACTCATTGGACATCCCTTGGAGGAGCGTACGCTATTACATGTCTTTCTCGTTCCCAGCAAGTGTTACCGCGATTACGGAGAACGCTGGAGTTTTTTTTTTTTTGCCAATATTGGCCAATCGTCAGAGGCGCTGTGCGGTCGCCGAGAGGCACGCACACACGAGCATTCAGCATTTTCTTGGCTTTATTTTAACTGCCGGGCGATTACCACAATCTTGGCCAATTTTCCTAAGTGGGTATGCTTGGCTTGACGAACGTGCGCCAGGGACGCTGGGAGGTCGCCACGAGGCACGCACACATAAACGCTCGGCATTTTCTTGGTTTTTTTTAACTGCCGGGTGGTCACTGCGAGCCACGCGCTCACGCGCGCTCGACATTTTCTTGGTATTTTTAACTGCGGACATGAAACTCTAACGATTTGTTGAAGAGCTTCATTGTTAAAATTCCAGCGTTTACATTGGTGCTCTCGTGAAACGGTCAATCGGGGAAGATGCGCAGTGTTACAGGGCTCCAAGCTTCCTACTCCTGTTAATGCGTTACAGGAACATACCCACCTGATTATCTGGCGACAACTGGGCGCCGAATTACAGCTGTATGCCCACTCCCTTAAAGACACGTCTTGTGTTGAGATCGCCCAGAAACTTTCTCCTGCGGGGTTCCCTTTATTTACGACAAGACATGCCGCTACTAAGAACTTTCTATTTTATGGAACAAGATCTAATTGTCCATTTTCTAGATCGCTGTATCCATTACACAGGCGCCTTTTGTGCGGAAAAGGGAGTGCCGTCACCTTTTTTATTTTGTCCCATACACTGTTATTTCAATAATCAGAAAAAAATTCACAAGCATCGGAGCGGTCTCCTGTGCTCTTAGAATTGCCCGTTATTTGTGGGGCCACTCAAGCAACCGTGCAAATGGAGCAGACGAGGCTGCCTACAAATAAAAGGTTCCCCAATACTACACCTCTTCCAATGCATGCCTGTCATTGAGTGGATGCATGGCCCCGGCTCTGCCGAGAGAACTATCACAGCCCGTGAGGTGAGCGAACTGGTGTGTTCCATCTAACCGTCCGCAAGATCACCCGCTCCCAGACGGATTCGGTCAAGAACACAAGCACCGAACCCGCGAACCGTGGACCCTGAACCGAACCCTGTTCCTCCTGACCTGCTCCGGAGATGTCACCCCGAGGAGGATGGTATCGCGGAGGATGGTATCGCGGAGGATGGTATCGCGGAGGATGGTTTGCTCTTGGTATCGCGGAAGTTCCTACCGTAACTGTTTTCTTTGCAGCTCTACCACATAACGCTATGTAGTCGGCCGCCATCTCATTTGGCCGATCTTGGGACGCAGGCCTGCGCCGCTCCCTCGCGGGGAGCCGGTGGAAGAACCCGGAGGACTGCGAGACAACTTGAAAAGCTAGTTTCTGGAGTTTCTCTGAATACTAACATGTTGCCGACGTCACGTGCTTCTTCTATGCCCATTTTCCTGTGAACTCGGATCATCTTTTTGCGTAATAAACAACTTATTTCCTGTCGGCTCATTCTGTTTTTGTGAAATTTAATTCCAGAAGGCGTTTAGCTGGGCATTATAAGCTGCAACAGATACCGTTGTGTGAATTGCAAGCGCTTTTCAGATGAGAAATTCCACGAGAATATACGGGCAGTCTGCTCTGTGTAACAGACGTCTAACTGGTACTTCAGAAAGCAATTCGCAAGGCTGCTTTAAAATTTTGTACAAGTTATTATTCGTTCCTTTAAAATCTACTGATCTTTTAATGTGTGCGCTTGTCTTTTTCTGCCCCATGCCTCACTTCTTACGCTTATAGGCAAATGTGGCTACTGAAAAATGTTTGAAAGGCCTCATTATTGCCTTTTTCTTGCGTGCTGTACTCAGTACATTTGCTTATTTAAAGAAGTGAGTTAGGCCTGCATCGTTGCTGCAGCACGCGCTGTTCCTGCTCTGTGCACCGAATAACCCTCTTTCCGCTACCTCGTTTTTATTGTTTAGCTTCGTTTTAATGCAAGAAGTTTTGAGACTTTGATCTCGGCTACTACGAGCGATTACGGCGCGGCTGAATACTGCAGCAGAAACAATTAGTCTTAAAGCACCAGCGAACGCGCACTGCTTACGCAATTTCTGAACTAATGCTACATGCGCTCTTTGACTGTCATAAAAAATGCCGATTAAACGCTTTGGCGCATCTCCGAGAAGGTTGCAATACGGTAGCTTAAAACTAAATGTAATGGCCTTTTTATTTCAACCTTGTGCAATCATAACGATAAGCGGCGCAAGATGCTTTCAGACACGAAGATTCTCTTCTGTGGCCCATCTTTAGATTGCCCGTTTAAGCTTACTGTCGTTATTGTTGCTGTTCGCGGTAAATGTTATTACCAGCCATAATTCTCCGGAGAACGTTCGTCCGGAGTGCGTAACGTGATCGGCGTTTAAACTCCGACAGCGAGTCTCTCTTGCAGCCACCGTCTCGGACGTATCTCGGCCAACAATATATTCTAGCGAACTGCTACGCACTGCGAATGATAGTTGCATTCGATTTGCCTCCATTTTCGGATTTTCTGTTTCTTTGTCGGCTCGAAGTTTTTTGACATCTTCCCTCTTTGTATGCATAATCATAGCTATGAAGTCAGTCTTATCTCAATGATATACAGAACTTTTTCATGTTATTGTTACTGTTGTAAGCATGACAGATCAATGAACATGCCGGGGGTTATCTTGTGCAAGCACTTTAGATATTTTTTTATTGAAATTGTTACGAATAACGCGAATTGAAACAATGATTGTCGTCATAACATCAATTCGGGTACATATCAGATTTTGGGTTCGGGCTAGTTGGTAGCGGTAATCGATCACTTCGTGTAGCACAAAAAAAAAACGACAGAGGACACAGGGAGGCGACGGGCACAAGCGGTAACTTCCAACTGAGTTTATTGAAAAAATGCATGAATTTAAACACTGGGGCGGGACATTATCATAAAGAAACAAAGATAGAAAAGAACAGAACGAAAGCAAGCTATGATAAAATTTGCACACAAAATTATTTGCCCACCGCTGTACCGTCGACAAAAGGCAGAACGAGGCATTGACTAAGACGGTTGATTCGACAGCACGAAGCCTCCCAGTTACTTGCGCACGCCAACGTCTTGCGTCTTCCGGTGTCGTGGCGACGAGCACATTCCAGGCAAGTGGCTCATTGAGCGGGTGATTAAAGTTGCTTGCGCACGGAGACATCTTGTGTCCCCAGGTGTCGTGGCAGTCGTTTACTGGGCACCTTACAAGCGTGAGGAGCACTGTATTCTGTTGTGGGGTGCTGAGTTTACCGCAGCCGTTTTATCGAACCTACCACCCAGACGCCGACGACGGGTTTCAACTTTCAAGGCCACCTGGGGTGCTAGGGGTGCGCGCGCAGCGACTAAGCTTGATTGTACCCCTCATCTACAACCAGCCTATACGTGGCCAACGGCGTGGTTTGCGTCGGCGAGCGTGGGCCCTGCTGTCTTCTTTTCCAAGTCGACAACACGAGAAACACTACCTTCTGTGGTCGCTAACCACCCCCATGGGTGGCTCTCGCCCTTATAAACATTATTTTCAACATAAATGGCGTGAGCGTATTTCCTCCGGAGCATTGGAAGCGTATTTCCGCCGGGACTCGAGAGCTCGATGTGTGTCATCAGCGACATTTTGCCTCCGGCAGATACTGCCAGAATTAGGCAGGGTGTGTTGTGAAGAGTTGACAGGTCTGTGTTGATAGGGTTGGTTGTACGCGGCCTAATTCCAGGGAATGCCAAGATTATGTGATGACTGTTCGGATGAGCAAAAAGTCGTCAACGCCCGTGCCCGCGATGAAGGTTTTCCCTCTCGTACATATGCTTACCGCGTACGAAGACCACACGACTGTTTATGCGGGTGGCTCAGTGACCGCGGAATCTTCCGCCATTGGCGTGTAGATTCTATCGGTCCAGTGCACAGTCAGGAAAAAACTGAGCCACAAAGCATCCTCCAGTGCTAGCAGCTGTAACGGCTGTCCTTTATTTCATTGACGCAAATCATGCCCGGCGATGGTGATCTTCTTGGACTCGCGCGGTGCTTTGTAAGCTCTACGAAGGCTATCCAACCACCACAGTCAGCTTGTGTGCGAAATCAGCGAAATCCACACAGCGGCAGCGCGCGCGGGCCACAACATCGTGCTTCAATGGCTGCCTGGTCACTCGGGAATAGAAGGAAATGCCTCATCTGATGCAGCCGACTCTCTGCGCAACACAACACAGCTTCCTTTCTCTCGCAAGCATGGTTGTGCCCTCATCTCTCTAACTGGATGGAGTGAGCAAATGCCAAAATGGCAGGACCCTCGCAGCGGATATCCACCTCTGCATGGCGTTGACCCTCTATGTAAATTCCGTTTTCCACCCGACTCGAACAAAGGGTCTGAAGGTGTACTGCATCGTCTGCGTCTCAACGTGGCTTACAACCGAAACTTCAAGTTCAAAATAGGGTGGGAAGATTTACCACTGTGCCTCACGTGTTCTGTGCGCGAGACTATTGAGCCCTTGTTGTGTATACGCCCGCGATTTTCCGATGCGCGGGCGACAGCGGCTAGCTGCCCATGTCGTGTATGACCTGCAGCAAGGCTTTAGTTGCGTCAGTTTCTTGGACCCTGGGCCACCAGCAATAAGTCAACTTTAGGGGCAAAAATTCTGCGGCATTTTTTGCGATACTCTGAACTCGAGAAAATACTGTAATTTTTTTAATTGTGCGCATGACTACAATAGTACGCGTTTGCGTCTCATGTACGTTTTTTTTCTCCGTTTCTTGTTTGGCGTTCAGTGGTTCCTCGGCACCATTTGCTCAATTTTCCTACTCAACTTTATTTATAGTTTTGTTTCTTGAATTTCACTGCGTCTCCTTTTTTATTTAATTTTTGTTTTCTCTCTCATTGTTATCTTCGCAATCTCTCCCATCGACCTCACTGCATTGCAATCATCCCCATCTGGCGTAGCAAGCCCTGCCACCAACAGAGATGACCTCTTCAGCCCACATTAAAAAGTATTCTCTCTCTCTCTCTCTCTCTCTCTCTCTCTCTCTCTCTCTCTCTCTCTCTCTCTCTCTCTCTCTCTCTCTCTCTCTCTCTCTCTCTCTCTCTCTCGGATGGCCCTCGCAATGTGCGCACCTAAGGACCCGTAAGTCTTGGGCATTATTTCTGCTTATGAGGAACGGTGTTCGTTGCTTATTCATGTACTTTTGCCGAACAGCTCTGTGTTCTATTTAGTCAAATCGGTATGCGGGGCAGGAACTGAATAAAAAAATCATGCACCCCTCCGTCTAACGACGACGATGGTTGAACGCGAAGCTTTCTCGTGATGGATTCTTTGGTTGGCCATTCCCACAATGAGAGTATGTGCTGCTCCGGAGGTATCTAGAATACCCACAGCAACTCTCGGGTGTGCACTCCGTACGCCTAACGTTTGGGATTGGGGTACACGGCGCGAATCGGTACCTGCCTCTGGGGGGCGTTCGCTTCCACCACGTCGAAATGCAGCAGTCGGGTAAACGCCGGATGCGTAATGAGGGACCCAGGTTCGATTCCGGCCACGGGTGGCTTTTTTTTTTCACTTCACGCACGATTATTCATTATCATCATCGTCAAAGAACGTTGTCTTCCCTGCGGGGCGTATTGCCGTACAACGTCATTACTGGAGACACTAAACCTTTGCTTTAAAAAATGGCGTTTGACTGAAGGGAGCCAGGGGCTAAGCCCTCTCTTCAGCCTTACGAAGTCAGAAGCATGCGTGGCGATGTTACCACAAAAGCTATTTAGGCCTGCATGTCCCCGTGTGCGTTCGCGTAGGAGCCAATAGCTCCCTGTGGATTTTTTCTGAGCCGTTAGGGTTGGGAAAGAAAGCCATTACGAAACAAAAATTTGAATGCTTAGTTAGTCTGTTTTCTTTATATGAGCTGTAACAGCTTGCATGCCGTACAATCGTTCTCACAAATAATATGCGTTGCCAACTATTTAACGTATATAAATAAACGCTAGCGTCGTAAATGCGGACACGAACAAGCTCGATAGTGGCTCACTGGGAAACCAGAGTTCGTAATGAAAGAAACAAAAGCCCAAAGTGGCTCACTGGAAAACCAGAGTTCGTAATGAAAGAAACAAAAGCCCAAACAAAACAAGAGAGATAATAGCATGTAATTTACACGTATCGTGCAGCGGAATGATGGTTCTTCTTCTCAAAAGCGGCAAAGGCGTGTCTTTTTACGCCAGTGTCCACTCATCCGTATCAGCAGTAGTATTTGTGGGATAAGTGTTGTATTTCCGTGAGGGCACCAAATGTCAAATAGCTTCAAAAAAAGGTTACTTATGGCATCTTTAAGTTCGTGCACAAATAAACCTTTTCAGGTATAACATTTCTGTTGTTTATTAAGCTCATAATAATTGAAGCATTAATATCATGTGTTTGATTTTTTTTAAGAGTGGTCGACGCCCGTATAAAGGTTTAGAGGGCCCTTTATCCTGAGTCGTCGAGATTAATTACAAGAGTAACAAGATCGCGTGGAGTCACGTCGCTTTACGTTGTCGCATTCCCTTGCACTGTGTTTCACGTCTTCCCTGACGTGGAGGACACAGAGCAATTCCCCGCGTTCCGCTGAAGACATGCGATTACGTAGCGTGCGTGTAGCCTGTTCTCACTAGGCATAAGTATACGTAGCTGGAAATATATTTTGTTTGTCTTTCGAGTAACTACCTGTTTGGAGTTTTATTACGTGTAGATTGTAGTTTGTTTGCTCTTAATATATTTTATTGCTAGCCTCCACGGAGTCCGCTTTGTGTCCGTGGTCGTATCTACTCACACTGTCACTCATGAAGGAAGTGGTAGTGCTTCCGCTCTTCGTACTTTCTCCTCTTAAGCGAGGAAAAGAACGACCCCGACACGGAATCTTAAGAGTGTTATCTTTCCCCCATTTAAGATTTTGTAGCTTCACTTCAGCTATGAGCCAGTCGTTGCGTTGCTAATGAGGATGAGGTCTTGATGGTGTCGAAGCGCCAAGATGCTCGTAGACTTGCAGACATAGTCTTCGTAAAAAATTTCTGTCCATTACAAACATTATCGTTACCAATAATTAAAAATACAAGCGTTTTTTTCCAGTGGAGCTGAAACGTTTTACGTTTACGTTAGAAAGCTTGAAGAAGGAGATTTCTTTCGCACTGTCATAAGATATTTTGGTCTCACCTCGACCTCAAGCTTTTGCTTTGAATTGTTTGTGTGCAGAGACGTTTGGCTTTGCGTAACAAATTTTGATCAAAACTGCGTGTATACACAGACAAGAGATTTTCTCCGAGACACGAGTGTATCAAAGTCGAAGACAAAGTTGCCCTGTTTACACTACTGAGCAATATTTATAAGATACTTTTGTACCACAATACCACCAACCAAACATTTGAATGCTTAGTGGCCTCAGCCACATGAAGCTGCAAGAGCAAACCGCGTAATAAAATGGAATGGGGGCAGGGGGCGTTTTGTTGCGTACGTACGTTCGTCCACAAAATAATTGCATTTTGAAAGCATGTATCCCATCCTACGATATAAAAAAAGGATAACCACCGGGAACAGTTCACCGTTGAAGTAGATCTCCCACGCTACAACGAAGGGCACTAAGCTCCATTTTATTAACGATGCTCATACATTTAACCCTTAATGAATTTGTTGTCCTATTTCATGTTTCATGTAGTGCGTGCCTCCTACACATACGAATAATTAGCGATTGTAAGTCAGAAACGGGCAAAAGGGCCAACTGATTATAGACTAGATTCACCGACAACAACCATACTCATCAGCGCGAATTCTGAGCGCAGCTGTTTAGGTATTTTGATTTCGCGACATACTGAGGCAAGGAATATGACAGAAACGTGCAGGTCTGTACAGTTACAGACCCATCTTTTCGGTATTTTTATTTAAAAAACTCTTTGAGTATCATGTCTGGGGCAGGCAGTGTGTTGTGCGGCTTATTGAAAACTGAATAAAGTGGAGTACAACTGCCCCGCCTATCGGGATACGGGGAGGAATGAGGGCGTGGTTGATACATGGGCGCGTTTCACAGCAGTCGCCGCAAACAGAGCTGTGCTCGGCGAACAGCCGATGGCGCGCCACTCTGGTGCCATCTCTTAGCCTCGCAGAACCACCTCCGCTCACGCAGACAGGAGTTTCCCGTTAATTACTCCATTCCTCCGCTTTCGTCCTTGCCTCTCTTCGCTATCATCGTCATTCATTCGCCGCTGCGCTTGACGTTCACTCTTTCGCCGTCCCCTGTGCCAATAAATACACCGTTCGCTCGGCTACGTCAACCGCCACAACGACGACGTCCAATGCACGAAAGGGCGCATAACAACTGCGCTATAGCACAATCCCGCCATGGCCACCTCCTGCGGTGGCCCAGTGGTAGCTGCGTTTTTCTTCTAAACAGAACAACGCCCTCTTACTGCGAAATTGCTAACTACGAGAGCTCATTGCTTTGATTGGTTGTGGTGCTTAACACGCCGAAGTTACGCCTAGGCTATGAGGGTCCCGTAGTTCAGGGCTTCGGTTTGATTTTGACCACCTGGGGATATTTTAACGCGAGCCGCAATCTCGACATAGAGGCGTTTCCGCTTTTCGCCTCCATCGGAAAAGTGGCAACCACAGCGCGGATCCCACCCGCGTTCTTGGGCTCAACAGCACAGCGCCTGAGCCACTGAGCCACCCCGGCGGGTGGGTCATTGTATCGACGAGTCTTCGCGTGTAACATCGTGCCCGAATTCGGCCATGCCCGCACATGTACGCAGCATGAGCATGCCCAATGAACCGCATGTATCCTTGCACAGCATGCCCACTTGCTGGAGAGTCTGCATTCCAGCGTTCTGGGAGCTTGTAGCGGCTATCTCCGGGAGTAACAGGTCTGCCTAAGTATCGAGAATGTTTGAACTGATTGTCAAAGACAGCCATCCTGCTGACGCCGAGAGTGAATTCGACCACCACCCGCCTTGTGGGGCTGGGGATACGCACAGTACCGCCGCGCAAAGTTCAAAATTGGAATCACCAAAGGGGGAGAAGTTATTAAATTGCGACAAACAGCTGCACGAAAAGCATAAGTTGATGGTTGGAAGTGAACGCCGCAAAGTTTACATGTTGCTAAGGTCATGTGTGCACCCCCCCCCCCCCCCTCGGTAATGAATGTATTTGCATGAAGCATGTCTGCCGTCTCGAGGCTGTGATCCGGTGCGCTTCCGCGATGACTGTTTGTATGCGGGATCACCTTCGAAAACAGTTATTCCTGAGGAAGACTTCGGAGACTCGGAGACTTAATTGGGCTGGGATAAAACTAGGTAGTCGCTAAACTCGTGGGAGACTTGATAAGGGAGGACGAAGCCACGCAGTCGCGAAACTCGGCGCATGTCGGGCGTAGGTACAAATTAACGATACACGAAAAATACCCAGCAGATAGTTGCACTGTGAAGAATAGATGTAGCACGAAAGGCGCTTTCAAGACGTATATTTACTCTCGGGGAGACTCAGGGTAAACATGCTGGTCTGCCAGTATGTTACTCTATGTACACGAAAACAAACGAGAACAGTCTCCTATAACAAAATAACAAAAAACCGGGACACACTCAGGGATCCAGATGGAGACCGGCTTCCTATGAGATGGAGATTGTAACCCTATGCAATCTCCATCACGCCCGGTATGTGGGACTAGCAACATCGCAGAAAGAACGGATTGCTTGCGGGAAGCTGCAAGGACGGCAAGGAAAAGGAGATGCAGCGATTGCACACTTAAGAGTCCCTAGAGCAGCTTTTCCACGTACAGCTAAGAATCTAGAGTATCGAGCCTTTCAAGGAAAAGCATTGCGTGCCGAAGACAATTTCTTTTTACAGCACTTTCACGAGGAGGAAAGAGAGACGCGGAAGGTTTCGTCTTCATTTCCTTGAAGCTCGTTTCTGACTAAAACGTGAAAAAGTGGTGTGCGTGCGGCGCTGGTTGTACGGAATAGTACACGAAGTTCATTATAAGCAAAAACGCATAAAATCAATGGGCATACGAGTGCGACAGTGACGGTTTACGCAATTGTAGAACACGTAACAAGAAGCGGAGCTTAACTGCGCCTAAGGGGAAGCTAAATTACTTTCTCTTAAATTTAATCTCGTTCGTGAGCGCTAGTTTATCCCTTCAGATAAAAAGAATCGTGGACACAACTGCGGAAAACCGTAGCATGGGACAATTTTAAAGCCAATAGTTTCTCGTGAACGTGATGCCGGCGACGTTTGTAGAAGAGTGAGTAAGAACGCACGTCAAAATGCATCCGAACATTTTTACAAACAGTGCACACGTAATTGATAGCCTGTTTGAACTGATATCTAAACTTGCTTTCTGACGATTGAATACAGAGCGCTAAATTTAACACGATGACTGCGGTAACGTAGGTCGTGTTCGTACAGGTACTGGACTGCTTCGGGTGGAGTACTTGATAAACACCGGGACAACGTTCTTCTTAGCAGTGAACCCGCGGCAAAAAGGCATTACTGCGTTCTTTTTGCTACAGCATAAGGAAAAAAAGGAGAACCTACATTTCAGACCAAGACAGCGCAAAATCAAGCGCCGGAGAACCGAAGTATACTGCCACAACGAAGGGCTTATTACCCTTTTTAACACCAGGGAACAAAACAGATTCAAGTATAATTATCCTAGAAAAAATTGTTTAGCAAAAGTGCCGTTTCAATACAACCGCAGCCAACTTGCTGCCCGATGTTGTAAACATGAAAGCTCCGCAAATAATTTTCGAAGAGATTAAAGTACGGATACATTAGCTGCATCTACTAATCTAATCGCTTACCAATAAAAAAATAAAGAAATGTTTAATGATTCAGTGTCTATGTATACCGGAATCTTTGTTGTATGGTCTTGTACTGAGCGAGTCCCGAGAAAACGTTTCACTGAAATGACGGTGCTGTCTTCCACTGTTCGTGTCTTCAGGCGTGCTAGTAAAAGTGATCAAGTCGTTGCTACCGCGTGGCATTCAGTTATCAGCGCTCACGATTGCGGTACGGGGTCACGATTGCGGCACGGGGAGCGTGCGACGTACGCTTGTTTTTGGTAACCCTCTTCGCGTAATGATTACACCCAATTTTGTGGCAACCACAAAGCTTGTTTTTTTGTGTGTAAATGCGGAGACATGGAAATAAAACGGATACAAAAGGACTTTTGTGAACTCCCGACTAGGAAAGCTTCGACGTCATTACGACGTACGCTCGTTTTTGCCAACCCTCTTCACGATCCCACGCCAACCACAGTCTGTCTTTTTTTCTCGTCGGAATGCGCGGAGATCAAAAGAACAACAAAAAAGAAACAGCAACGACTTCAACGTCGTAAAAACACTCACCAGAGAAAAGAACACCAATCACCAGAAGCCACCTTGTCGCCCACTGTGTCCTCCAGCCGGCCATGGCAGTTGAGACACACGCGATGACACAGGCGCGTGGGTTCCAGCGACTGGACAATCTCGTTCAACAAAATCCACCCGTGATGCGAGCCGCGGCCTCCCGAGTCCACTTTGCGGCCGCCGATCTCATCTGTGCGTCAGAGAAGGCCGCTGCGCTCCCGCGCAAACCCCCCTAATCTTCCATTTTCGCAGCCGGCTTTCCGGCCCCGCTCTCAAACAACTTAGCGTCCACTTTGGTACAAAAGGAAGCCGTCTAAGCGCGTGTAGTTGACGCCGAGAGGCCCATTTGATCCATCGGCTTTCGCGGTTTCCGTTACGTGTATTTTTCTTCCTGCTGCGAAGTCTTCAGCACTTTTTTTAGATCACTTGTTGATAAAAACACAGGTAGAAGTCTTCAGCACTTTTAGATCACTTGTTAATGAAAACACAGGTAGAAACGCGTACCGCACTGCGCTCGCACAAAATACAGCATGCGTCCACGTTTCAGCTGAAACAAGAGTTGAGATCTGCCTGTCCGCTGGCCAACATGTGCGAATAGACGAAGAGCGTGAGAATGCGAAAATAACGGGTCCACTTTCGTATAATACGAGAAGTCCCTCGTTGATTTACGCTTTCTTATTTAGTGTGCTTTATAATGGGCAACCCGTTCGTTCCCACTAAATTTCTTTTTCAGCGGCGTAGTGTCCCACGAACTCAGACGTCCACAAATTTTCAATGTCTTAAACGGCCACGTGTCTAACTCGACGTGGTACCGCGACAGTCCGAAGATTACATCAACACAGACACACACATTCACGCGCACCACACACGAGAACGCACGCGGCGCGGCGCGTCAAACGAGCATCGCCGGAGGCGCCGTGAACGGAAACAGGAAGTGTTGCATCGTTGTTGTCCGACGCGACCCACGCTGGGAGCATCCGTCAAGCGAGTCCAGTTCGAGCGGCACAACAACGACTACAACAAAGTCGGCGGCGGTGATCGGACGCGGCGACCGCGAGCACGAACACTGCGCCGCGGCTACAACCGAGAGCTTTCGCCGGGTTGTTCTCCTTGGCCCGGGCCCTCGACTCGATGAGACGACTCTGGGTCCCGAACGACCACGTGCCCGGAACAGAAAACGGCGCCAGCGCCACTCGTGGCGGCGAAGAGAAACCAGAGCGCCGCCGCTGCTGCCCCTGCCCCGGACCCGGGACCTGCGTCGGCAGGGTGCGCGCACGCACGCACGCACACACGCACACGCTGCTCGCCGAAACGAACGTAGCGCGTGCGCGCTTGTCCCAAAAACGGAGTTCCCCCCTCCCGCCCGCTCCAAGATCCGCTGGTCGATAGCATCGCCACCGAGTATTCTTCTCCACTACTTTTTTCGGTCGTTTGTTTCATTTTTGGGTTAGCCGTGTATCGTATTTAATCCAGCTCCCAGGTGAATTTTCTTGCGTTAATTTTATCGTGAGTCCTTGAGGTCAGCCTATAATTGGGACCGAAGAAACGCTCCCGTAAAATAGTGGCCGAAATTAGCAGCGCCCGGTAGCGAAACTTCAATTCAAATTAGGGCTTAACGCGGAGAAGCTACACCTATGCTACTCTACTCTCTGCGTTCTAGGGTTGAGGAATAATTTAATCCTCCTCCCCCATTTTTTATGGGGTCCAATATCTTGTATGCTCAGAGATTTTTTTTTTAATTTGTCTTCATCATTAACATGGCCTCCGATACTGGGAATTAAATCCGCTACTCCACATTTACTACCAAACGCCTCAGCCACGATGGCACCGCGCTGAGGAACCAGATAATCTGTCGTGAAAGACTGTCTGCAACTTTAAAAGACACAATTAAGACAAAATTTCAACTTTGTTTATTCAAAATACCGCATTGTCCAAATCCAATGCTGTCAATTCTAACGCAAGCTCCAAAGAATCAGGCTAGATAATAAAAACAACCAAATGAAGTGCTACGGCGATTTGCTTCGCAATTTTCTCTCCGATCCCTTATGACGTCGCAGGAACATTTTCGTACGTGTGGCAGGCGCCGACAAAGCTACAGCCAAGAGATATGATTGATTGATTGATTGATTGATTGATTGATTGATTGATTGATTGATTGATTGATTGATTGATTGATTGATTGATTGATTGATTGATTGATTGATTGATTGATTGATTGATTGATTGATTGATTGATTGATTGATTGTAGGGTATAACGCGCCGACGCAACGCAGGCGATGATGAGGCGCCCCGTAGTGGAGGGCTCCGGATTAATTTTGACCACCTGGGGACCTTTAACGTGCGCCGAAAGCTCGTACACAAGGGCGTTTTTCCTTTTCCCCTCCATCAGCCAAGAGATATGACTGCGTGATTGCAGTGGTGCGTCTAGTAGCTTCCATTTGACCTTACTTCTAGGACTCTGACACGAAGCTAACGCTATCGTAACTCCATTTATATATTTTTGCTGTTATGCTGGTGCTGATGCTGGGCAGCCCACAATTTGAAGTTTTTCGAAATTCTTATCTTTTTTTTTGTGAAAAAAACAACGTTTTCGGGGTCGCAGTGGAGTTTGCTGAGCTTCAAAATGGTGGTTCAAGACGTTGCGTGTCTTCTCCACGGAACCTTTAAACACAATTTCCAAAACGGCTTCTTCTCATATGCACCAAGCGGCACCGCTCCTGACGCCACCTGTGTGTAGATTCTATTAGTGTGATAAGCCACACGGCGTTTCCTTAAGTCTAACCCTTGTGGTTGCTCCCAACATTGGACTTCGCTTTTCACAGCAGCCGCTACATTGCTGATTTTTACCAGGAGTGGGCAAATGGCTACATAATTTCTGGCTTTACCCAGTACGCGAAGTATGGTTGTGAACGGCGAGGCAACTTGAAATCAACAGCGTGACATCATCATGCCGATTTCGGCGACTCACCCCGATTGTAGGAAATACATCAATATCTTCTGCGAATTTAAACCCATTACTCGGACAAAGCACGCCACTGACTCGTTT
This sequence comes from Haemaphysalis longicornis, assembly GCF_048455015.1. Taxonomy (NCBI): domain Eukaryota; kingdom Metazoa; phylum Arthropoda; class Arachnida; order Ixodida; family Ixodidae; genus Haemaphysalis; species Haemaphysalis longicornis. The sequence goes on along the minus strand of NW_027526335.1, from coordinate 101,783,506 downwards.
TTCCGGCGTTTGTGTTATATTCAATTTTGCTAGGTGTCGTGCTACACTGAGCAGGTGAACATAATAGAGGGATATGAATACGTGCATTAAAAGGAGTATGTAAGAGAAAATCCACGCACGCGTGAGAATCTGAGGTACGTCGTACCAAGGCGTATGACACCGCAGTCGATTTTTGTATCTTGAAACAAATTAGCGGCACGCAATAACGCCTCACCGAGTCAATTTGTACCAAAAATAAAAGTAAAACTTCCAAAATAGGTAGAGAGTGCTGGAAACTGCACTTTACGTTGCCACTGCAAAAATGCACCTGTTTAAAATATACTTAACCTCATTGAAAGCTGTGAAAAGTCATTTACAATCCTTCACTCGCAATGTCACTAGCATCGACATTGCCTAATTTATTTTGAAAATTATCCGTGATTTGCTTCTGGTTGCGAATCTTATGCCTGGAGTGGGATGTGTCGGGTTATTTAATGTTGCGCAATTCACCTTGAATAAAATGTCGCATTACATCTTGCTCCACCCGCATCTAAAACCTCCATTTGACAAGGTGAAAAACATTCACGTCGGGGAGAAGCAACCGTTCACTACCGAGTATATTCGCAGGGCAAAACTGTGTACCGCCGGACATTTGAAATTTTAAGGAGTTTTTCTTGATAAATACGCAGATATTTAATAGTATCATCAAGCCAAACATACAGAAAGTATTGTTTAGTGCGCGAAAGTATTCGCAAACTGACACGCGAACGACGAGCAGCATTCACAGCCGTCGTATTCGTCCGTCAAATGTACGTTGTTTTGTATTCGATGACCTGAAAACTACACAACGATTACAGGTAGCTGTGTTTTCCTTGTCTTTTTTTTTTCTATTTCTGTAGGCGAAATCTGAAAGAGCGTCATTGTTCGAAAAACCAGCGTTGTTGCTTTTTTCCAGTAAATAAAGCGGCCGCCGCTGGAAAAAAATAAATAAACACATTTGACGAAGAAAAGTTTGACATCCACCTAAATGCAGCCATACGGCTACATAAAGTTACCGTGGATGTCAAACTTTCCTTCGAAGAAGCTTACTCCACCTCGGGTATTTCCCCTAAATCTGGTCGATTAACATCTGTCCTTCACTTCGAGTTGTTGATCAATTCGTTCTCGTACTACAAACGGCTAGACTCTGGGGTAGCTCAGTTGGTAGAGCGGCTGCCCTAGATAGGCGGCGGCCCCGGGTTCCAATCCTAGACCAGTACAAATATTTCTTCAGCTGCAAATTTTCTGGGGAACCTGTACAGCTTTTCTTTGTAACCGTATGGCTGCATTGAGGTGGATGTCAAACTTTCCTTCACAAAATCTTACTCCACCTTGAGGATTTCCCCTGAAACTGGTGCAAAACACATTTGACTTCCTGTGAAGCTCAACCCTAGCCTCCAGAGTAGGCTCCGAGTGCGATTCCGCCACGCTGCTTCAGCACGGTGCCAGCGGCAGGACATGAGTTAACCTAGTGGCTGCGGCGCTGACGTCATATCGCGTCACACGTGACCGTGATGGCACGTCAGTAGACCAGATTCATCCCAGCCGCGAAGAAGTCTAACACTGGGCAAGCCATGGCTGGAAGTGTCGCCAGTCTTCCTGTCAAAGTAATTTGCTCCAACGACGATGAGGCGAAATCGAAGAACGAGGGGCAAACGGGATGTAGGAGTAAAGAAAAAGTGCCGCCTGGGGAGTCCTAATGCTGTCGTTTCCAAAGCACGTAAGCAGACGAAAATGCCCCTGAACTTTTTAAAAGTGTGCTTCTTAGAATGTTAGTTTATATAGAGAAACTTAAATAAAAGGACGCCATAGTCGCAAGCGCACAAAACGGAAAAGCGACACTGAAATATTGAACCTCACATATCCTCAATCGTACCCTCCCCCTCCTTCCTTCCTGCACCTACGAAGTGCAATCTCCTCACTCCGAAACACATATGAAGTTTAGGTAGAATTGATTTGTCTTATCCTGTTAGCCAACTGAACCATACAATACCTTTTTTTTAACCTGACCTCACATGGCGGGGTTCAGGTTCATTTGCAATCGAGGTCGGCGTATGAAATGAAAACCTGGTGAGGCTTCTTAATAATGGCAGCAAGATCAGACTTCTTTTTATTTAAAGGGTAAGGATTCAGGCATTACACTTTTTGTGTCATGAGTGCCGATCTGAATGCAAGAACGAAGGACAGTTTGCTCCCAAGTGAACATGGCCATGCAAAAATGGGTGGCTTGAGGACAGCAATGCACTAATACGTTCTGAATAGGGAAGCATGATTGGCCATTTTCAAGCCACAAAGCGCTCCTTCGAGTTGGTACGTTGACATCGCAGCCAATGGAAATTGGGGAATCGTCCGTGAGCCTCCGACGGTAGGGCCATCATCCCTTGTTAGTCCCACAAAGTCCATTCGTGAGACTTGGGTTTGTCATGCTGACGTCGCCGCAAGTAGTAGTACGAAACTTTAATGAGCCATAAAATAGGAGTGGTTCCCCAGTCCGGCAATCGAAGTGATGACCGCGCGACCGATGGCGTATGCCGGTAACTGGGAATTGGTAAAACTGCGGTGAGCTTCGGACTACAGCTATCATCGCCATTTGCCAGTCTCCTCAAATGACTATGTTGAAGTCGTCGGTGGTTAACGAGAATTGGTGCACCGGCCGTGAGCTTCTGACGTGACTTGCCATAGTCACTGACAACTGTCGTCTGAAGCTTACGGGTATGCTATGCCTGTGTTCAACCTTAACGTGTGGTTACCATGATGCAAAGTGCCTAGCAAAGTGCCAAGGAATGCCAAACCCCTTTTACGTCAATGTGCGTGTACCGGTTGTCGACGTGTTGAGTCAAATGAGAGGATTCTTTCACAAGGTCCACATTTATTCAGCTACAGCCATGAAGCTAAAGTGGCGCCGGGAAAGGGGGCTCGACTTGCATACAGGAGGCCCTGGCTTTGATTACTGTACAGCCTAAATTTTACTGCAAAGCTTTTGTGTCCTGACTTATGACGTTGTACGCCAATACGCCCCACAGGAACGCCGACTTTCTCTGGCAATGATGATGAATGATCGTGAATGAAGTGAAGGAAAACGCGCTTTCCGTGGCCGGAAGCGATCCTGGGTCCCTCGTGTTATGAAGCCGGCGTCTATCCGACTGCTCCATTTCGACATGGTCGAAGCTGTTATAAAAACTCCGACGACAACCAAAGAATCCGTCACGAGAAGAATGTCGTTTCTCGGCGTGCCAAAGGCTGATAGCCAGAAAACGTTAGGCCTAACTCTCCGTTTTGAGGGTTAGGACGTTAGGCCTAGCGTCACATCTTTGGGTTTAACAACTCAAACCCCCACCCACTCAAAATAAAATGCACGCCAATCCACTCTGTGAACGTGGTTGGAAAGCGAAACTGTAAACGACGCCCACAACGATTACTCATGCGACGTCACTTGAATTCACACACGTTGTTCTACAAAGAATGAAACCAGAGACAAATGAAAGGCATTTAACCACACCGTTTATTCCTCCAAAGAGATATTATTTGCTAAGGTTAAATCAATGCATGATCCATGAGTGGTGGTTGGTTGAGTTGCATTGGGGAAGCACATTAGTGGAAACTCTTTTTTATATAAAATTGAAGGAAGCTCAAAGCCGGTGTTAGACGCTCTTACTTCTCCTTCGTCTCTGCCACCGCCGACGGAGACGACGAGATTGGCTGCAGAGACGGAGGAGAAGTGAGAAGCCACGCGTCGGTGTGAGCTTCCTTTAACTTTTACTAACTCATCGCGCATGCGCAAGCCGCGCACACGACCGCTACATGTGCCGTGGGCGGAGCACACAGCAGCGCGAAAGGTCGCGTGATGCTACCCCGTGGCATTCAGCGAGAACGCATGGGGTAAACCCGCAGATGTTCTCGGCGAGTGCACCATCTGTCTCTCCCTTCTCCGCCTGGGCTCGTAGTTCAATCTGTATAAAACTACGGGCTCTTGCTCCGCTTCTCTATTCGCTCAAGGTCCGATTCCTGGCGGTGCCAGTAACTTTATTTATTTGTCGCAGGAGTTTTCTGTTGACACCAACGGTCACGACAGAACTCTTGGGGGGTAGAGGTAAAAAGCTTCGCCTTAAAAAGTGCTCACTGAGCGCCAAGCCGCCGTATACGACCCCAATCCTTAAACGTTAAGCCTACGCAGTGCATACACGAGAATTGCTGTGCAAGCGCTACACTCGGTTTACAAGCTCTCCACATACATGAAATCGCCATCCGACGCGTGCTGCGGGATGATACACGGGCTGGAGGCACCAGTGACTGCAAGAAACCTCCTTGAATTCCTGCAGGGCAACAAGCCACTTCTACTCCGTGCACGCATGATGGGCCAAACTCGGTCGGCGGTGCTCACAATTTAAAACTAGCACGTACCCTTCTAGGAGAAAGTGGGGGGCATGCTCTACCGCTGCAGATCGGTTCGACGCACAACGCAAGTGTGCCGCTTGCGGAGAAGTGGGGCACCGCATGGACATGTTCCCACAACCTGAGAACACACGCAGCCCCGACTGCGGAAGAACTGACCGAAATACCAAACACGTGTGCAGCGCTACGTGCCAGTTGTGTTCCCTGCCTCCCACCACGGCAGGAAAGGACTGCTCACGGCGCCTTATTCCAACCACCTCAGCGGGTGCACAGGCCGGCTCCACCACTGAAAACAGCAACAACAACAACCAGGTGAGCTGGTCTGCTGTTGCTGCTCGATCTCTCGCTGCCAAACCAAAAGCACCCTCAACAAACCGTCATACAGACCCCCACCCCCTGCACAGTATTGCCGCAGATACACACTGCCCCCCTCCACACCCCCTCCCCCCGTCAATACATAATCTCTTTTTTTTTTCCTGCTCGAAACAGCTGTGAGCAGCTTCAAGCAGCTGCGTATTTTATTTGCCCATAGAACGCCTATGGCGGGGGACGTTTTGAGCTGCTTGGAGCTGCTCAGAGCTGCCCTGATCAGGCAAAAAAAGAGACCTAAAGCCCACTTCCCCTCCCCCCATAGCACCGTCGGAGTAGATGTTCAAGTTGATTGCTCTAATTCGAAAATTCAGCAGTAAAACGCCCAAGTGATAGCTCGGCTAGAGGCTCTTGAGGCTTCCCGCGCCGCCACAGCACCCTCGTCTGCGCCCACCCTCTCGCCTACGGAGGACCAGTTAAAGGCCGCAGTGGAGGCTCAGTTCACAGCCAAAGTTATCCCCTACGTGGCGCAACCAATGGAACAATCTTAACTGCAAACATCCAAATCAATCACCGACACGGCAGAACAAATCGTCAAACGTCTTACCGAACCATATCGGCATGAGAAAAAGTATCCTTCCCCGACCTCCCGCAAGCGAAAACACTCCGAACGGCGCATGGCCCGCCACCGCCGCAATAATGGTCATATACCGATGGAATTGTCGCTACTTCAAACGGAAAAAAGCAGCCCCCAATCTCCGAAAAACGACATCCCTCCCCGACATCGTTGCTTTACAGGAGACCCATATTTGCCCATACCCAAACCGTTACTCAAAGGGGCTATAACACGCTCATCAATCCCAAGAAAAACCTACTGCAGTTCGAGGAAATCACAACCTTACTCCTCAAGCGACAATGTTGACCTCTCAGCTGAACCATGCTTTCGTGAAAGTACTCCTAAGGCTAACCAGACGGCCCGGCTTTTTTATTATAAGTGTCTACATGCCGCCGGCGCTACCTTTGAGGTCAGGTGTGAGCCGAAGTCGAAATCGCGGATGTTTTTAAAAATGTCAATTTTTTTGCCTGTTTTTTTTTCTTGGATGTAGAATTTATTGGACATAATTTTGCTGAGAAAAGTTTATTCCTACACAGTTCCTTTCATGAGGCACAGAAAAAAAAATGTGAACGCCTCCGGTGTCTACGAAACCTGAACTGACACTGCCAGTTTTGTGTGCACAACAAAAATGCCCTGGTTTGGAGTTCTTAGCTTGTTATTTAACGCTCGTATCACTTACAAAAATGTAATAATGCCCTAATAGCGTTTCCAACACTTTATTTATCATTTAAAATTATAACCCTTTTACCAGGCGGACGCGCGATGTTTTGCACGTGTTGTTTGTGGTCTGGAGACCGCGCGCGTGCCAAACAGTGGCGGATTGCTTGGTGGATTGGCTTACTCTCTGTCGCTGATTTTTTTCTTACTGGCAGCTACTGTATAGCGTGGTTTAGAGTGCAAAGACGCACAAAAAAAACAAACACGAAAAACAAATGATCAGCAGCGCATCGCAAAGGCATCCCGTCAGAGCACTGATTCTGCAAAGCAAGCTAGAAAATAAACGCGAAGTACCACACGAGAAAAATCAGATACGAGCAAGACCGAAGACGGACCTAGGTACAAATGGCGGGGATTTCGTTCTCCTGGTCATCTTATATAAGCGCTGCACTTGTTCGAAATCTTTTTTGTTGATTTTCTCAGAACGTGATTTTTGGCGATTCCTTTAAACGCAAACATCCATAACTTTTTTTTGAAATCGAGATTTTTTAGTGAAACTTAGCAGACTACCTTTTCACATTATTTGGTGTGCGATGAACCTCAGGAAATAAAATCATGCCCCAAGTTTTGAAATTGCCGCCTTTTACACTAAGGCACACCCAATGAAAACGCATATTTGTTGGGTTATTTCATCGCCATGCTTCGAAGATTCCTGTGATTTCACTTATATTGGTTCATTGCACAGGCCACAGCCTCCCCTACATCACTGCCAAAAATTGTGTTTTTTTTTTGCCGGATTAAATTCGAGTTATGAGTGTTGGCGTGAGACCCACATTTCATAAAATTTTAAAATATTAAAAATATAAACATAAAACACTCATATTTGAAAAATCTCCCATGCGTCTAAAAAAGTGTGCTTTATGATGCAGACCAACAATCTCAATTGTTTATCTATTTTTGAATTTTTTTTACCCAGCACTTTTTTTTATTGCGCCATTTTGCCCCAGGGCATCAGAGGAATTGAAAAAAAAAACGAAAGTGGCGGGAGGCAAGCGGCTTCATGGACTACAGAATGCCGTATAGGCCAGTTTCAGCAAGAAAGTCCAAGAGCTGCCTGTAAAGAGGACCATGCGTCCACCGATAAATATCGGGCGGGCTGCCTGGTCGGTGTCCTGGGGCTACCATGAGCCGGATTCGGGCTGGTTGGAGTCCTGGACATGTCCCCAGGAGGTGGTCTAATGTCGCCTCCGCAGCGGAAACAGGGCAGTAGGGGCAGGTCGCATAGGTAACCGCAAGGCCAGAAGTCCATGTTGCACGAACAGCAGGCGTGAGTGCAACGCCCAGGCGAATTCCCCGGAGCGTGACCTCCTCACGGCGGGTTAAGCCGCCAGGAAGGTCAGTCCTACGCGGAGGAAGAAGGGCACGCGTGGAGCGCCGAAGAGACTCTTTCTTGATTAGAAGAGCGTCCTGCAGGGTCAGCTGCAGAAGCGGGAGCGGGAACATAACTTGCGGAGGATGAGCAGCCAAGTCGGCCTCGACGTGGGTGGGCGTGCTACGGCGGGTCCAGAGGATGCGGACAGGGCACGGGAACGATTGCAGTATCCGGTGCGCATCGCTTGTAATGCCCAGTGTGCTGTATACACGCGGTATCTCGCGAGTAGCCTGTGTTGGATCGGTATAGATGATCAGGCAAGACAGGGGGTCAACACATAGACGAGGGCCTAGGGCACACAAGCCGTCACGGATGGCGGCCAGCTCTGCCAGAACCGACGAAAGTGGTGCCTCCGTAACATAACTGCATGTCTGGTTTACAGACGGCATAGCAGGGCAAACTAGGCTCGTGTGGATGATGCCATTGTCCACCCCTGCATCCACATGGGCCTGGAGGCCATCTGTTGTGTTGATAGGGAGGGGTGGGTTGGTCTGATGCCCTGGGCGAATACTTTTTATACGCCCGAGAGGCCGGTTGTCGGTGGCCTGTGGGCGGCGCCATGGCGGTGGCTCAGCTGGACGCGGTATCAGAGGTGATGCGGGGTCATAGTAGTGCGCTACTGCGGCGGCGGCAGAAGTCGATTTAGTTTTTAGAAGACGTGCCGATCGACGCTGGTGTACAAGTTCGTCCAGTGTGTTAATCTGTGCCTCAGCTTGCAGGGTCGGAATGCAGGTCATGCGAGGAAGGCCGGTGATCACTCGCATTGCTTCCCTGTTTTCGGTTTCCAAACTATCCCAGTTGCGTAAAGTGAGATGCTAGAACTGGGCTTGGTAGACGATACGAGGCTGAAAGACTGCCCGCACTAATACACGCAAGACTCGAGAGCAGGCGCCCCCCGACTTCTGGCCGATGCGGCGGAACAAGTGAAGCATGATGGCAGCTTTTCGTCGAGTGTAACGGACCCATGAAGCTGCCGAACCTGCTGCGAGTATTCCTAAACCCAATACACGAATATAAGCAGCGGTATCCAGAGGTTCCCCATTCAAGGACAGGCATATTGGTGTGTGCGACAATCGGCGTCGGCCCCTACGATTGGTGACTGACATGTATGCAGTCTTTGAAGGGGACAGATTCAATCCAGCACTTGGCCTCATACTTTAACATCCATATAAAATCTACTCCAACAAGCAGTGAAGCATGCGGGAAACAACCCAGTATTCCTACTAGAAACCTCAGTTGCCCGCGAATAACATGGGGACACTCTCATGCTTTCAAAACGGGCCCAGCCCTTCTACATGCTACGCAGCTGTATAGCTTTATGCTATGCAACGACCTAACGGTACCGACGTGCATGGGTACTACCGTTCCCGACGTTATCTACGCCCGAAACGCACGAGCCATACCATTCCCGACGTTATCTACGCCCGAAACGGGTCTCAACTAACCTGGGAGACCTTGCCTGGTACTCTTGGCAGTGACAACCTCATCATCAAACTCAGGCTCACACGCAGTAGGCTGGCGCTGAATCGGAACTGCCAAGCACACCACTGGCCTAACTTCCGGCATGATCCGATAACCCTACCATTACCAACACAGAGCATTGAGGTGTGTTGCAGCGCCTATACGAGCTACAGCAGGCCCACACTAAGCACATGGCCTAAACTTCTGGCACCCCAACCATTGACAACCACCTTGCCTCCGGACAACCTCCGGTTGCGCCAAAAGCACAACCGGAATCTGCAACGGAAAATTGCTCGGATCACTCAACAAGCGCTTCATTACGCCCAACGACTGAACTCCCAAAATTGGCGCATGTTTTGCGATCAATTATGGGGCTTTCTTATGACCGTGCGGACTTTGTGCATACCTTATGATCTCGTCCAAATTAAAGACATCTACGGCCCTACATGTCACCCGCCTTCTGCACAACCATTTATCCGTGCACGCCTGACCAACCGTTGGACCAAGTACGCACCAAGATTTTCGGGGACAATACGACAGTAATCACCCACCCAGATTACATGGGACCGCCCAATCTCACTCTCGATGCCCCGTTCATTAAGACCGAACTGGACCAAACGTTAGCTAAGTTAACCCGCTACACGGCACCAGGCCACGACCAGATAACCACGGCCTCCTACAGAACCTGAAGGAAGACCACCAGGAGTCACTACAGGAGTCACAACCATCACTCCACTCAGGGCAGAGTACCGGCGCACTGGCGACATGCCGAAATAACCCTTTTACCCAAACCTAACAAGCTGTTACATTCAGGGAGTAGTACCCGAACCGGTCTCCGTCGCCTTCGTCATGCGTGGTAACATGCTCAAGAGCGGCCAGAAAAAGTTGCTGCCTTGGTGATGACGACCAGAAGGCGAAGGCAAAGTTAACTGGTTTACTGCATGGCAAAAGATAAGCAGAAGCAATACAGGAACAAGGCTCTAACGGGCGAGATTACAGCAGAACTCGGCAGGGCGACAGCATCGACTCGCTGCTACAAAAAGAACTGAACCGAGAGGGCAAGTTTTCTAACCAGGAGCCGTAACGTCTGAACGGTTTTTCCAGTGCTTCGGTGCACACGGGCCGAAAATAGTATACACACACCCAGTGCTTCGGTGCACCCGGCGCGAAAATAGTACAGACGCAAACAACACTCCTTCTCCATCCGTGAGAGCCGGCAGTAGTGGCAGTCCTTGAGTCTGAGGCAGGGAGAAAAGGAGATCTCTGCTGCGGCGTCCGCTTCGTCGGGACATGTCTCTACATGAATATCCGTTGGCTTCGTGTTTTGTAGCTGTAACGGCTTGAGTTACCGACAACGGGCCCCATGCGGCAGGCGCGCATGTTGAGGGTTGGCTCTGTCACGAAGCAAAGCGCGCGAAAAGGGTGCCGGTGCGCTGAATCGTAACAAAGCCCATCGCCATTGACAACCTGCGCCCTACCTATCTAACATCGTGCGTCGGCAACTTGTTCAAGCACTTCGTTAGAACCCGGTATATGCTGCCGCATACGATGCTTTTTAGACCTCATTTGTCGACCGAAGATGTCCATTTAGAACTAAAACAGCTCATTACCAATAACCTGAGTAAGACACAACCCAGGCCTATATTAGCACTTGACATGCTGGGTTTTTATAAAGTCACCCTTGCAGCCATTTTCAACAGGTTACAAACCCTCAATTGTGTGGCCGCCGCAAACAACTATGTGAGTGCGTTTCTTACAGCAATAAACATGCTCAGTTGTTAGCGCTCGTGTGTGTGTTCTCCCTCGTCCTTCGTTTTTTTCGCGCTGTTTTGCTTCAGCTCAGTTTCTTACAGATTGCACTGCCACCCTTCACTGGGCCCCCGTGTCTCTAGCAAGCTCAGCAAACCAGCCAATGGTACCTTCCAAAGCTCGGTGATTTTACCTATGCTTTTCAACACCGCCCCATCGGGGTTACCGGCCTAGCTCAATTGAATAGAGGATGTTTCCCGTGCACAGTACGCGGCCGATTTAACGCTATAAATCACCAAAGGGTCCTCAGGATACTAGCTAGTTCAATTACAACGAGTGATCGACACCCCACTGGCATTCTTGCAAACGTGTGGCGTAATGTGCGCACTTTCAAAATCTGCCATACTCATTATGCGTTCGCGGGCACGAGCGTGACCGGTTACACCGATTCCAGATCCGATAGTGGCCATAAAGGGTGCAGTCCTTCCAACAGTGCAAATGCTCCGAATCCTGAGATCCTACCACCATGATGGAAGTGGAGCAGCTATGCTTCCTAGGCTTCAACAGACTGTGGCCCAGCTCACTCATCCTATTTAAAGCGTCGGCTCCCGCCCTCATGTACTCAAAGAAGCAGATACATGCAGAATTGTTCAGGCCGTAATAATCAGCAGAATAACTTATGGGACACCCTATGTGGCTCCTAAGACTAGGGCGACCAACAAGATATAATAGTTTACAAAGCACGCAAAACCGCTCCTGGGCTACCAGCCTTCCCATCAACTTCTCGCCTCCTCCCGCTGGGCTTGCATAACAAACTGGCACATTTATTTGAAGGCCACAACAACAGTCAGCATAACGACTTCAACTTACCGCTACAGGGCGATATGTGCTAAGCACTTTGGGCTGCTCCCATCCACCAAAAATCTACATCCTGCAGCGCATGACAGCGATCAAGCAAGCTGCCATACGGGTGCTTCCAGTTCCAAAGCACGTGCACCCGACTTAGTGTTGGCCGCAGGCGACACCGCGCACGGCTTCTGACAGCCAGGTTGCTACGGACCCCGAAGCATGCTACACGGACGCCACGAGCTACTTTCCAAATGCCATGCGGCTGCTGTAGTCAGGGCGGATGGCAGCATACTGGCAACATCAACGTTTCTTACCGGCTCTACAAGTACAGCTGAAGCGGCTATCGCCTTAGCGGTGGTGCCCGCCACGACCACAAACGCTACCCTGCTCAGCGACTCACAGAGAGCCTGCCGACGGTGTGCAACGGGGGATATCACTGGCCTTGCAGCGACCATCCTCAATCAATGACCAGAATTGCCAGATACCCGCAATGTACGGATCCCAATCCATACATCCCTATCTGGGAATGAGGTGGTGTATGCCACTTCCCACGACCTTACCCACCGGGCATTCCCAGAAGGAGAAGAAGACGAGCCACTTAGCGGCCCTCCGGTCCTGCATCCCCTTTCACAAAACTATTTCGACAACATTCATAATTACCGGGCTTCCCGCAGGGCCCTACTACCTCCTCGTCCATCCCCAGGAGTGGCCGTCACACACATTTAGCGACGACACCAGAACGAGACTCACCACAACCACACCTTCCTCCATTGAATTTACCCTACCGCATGCCCCCCAACTGCTCATACTGCCCCGGCATCCCAAACACAACTCATTTGGTTTGGATGTGCCCTGCCAACCCACCAACCCCCCCCCCCCCCCCCAACCACACACCCTTGAGCAGTGGGAGAGCTTGCTGCGCAGTGGCCAGCTGTCGGATCAGGAGTTTCTTGTGACGCGTGCGCGGGCCGTAGCAGCACAGCGTGGACTACCGGACTAGGATGTCCACCCACCGCCTTCGGTCGCACTCAAGGCGGTAATAAGAAAACGTTTTCCAATCCAATCCCATCCTCCAGAATCGCACATACTCGCAGTGTGGCATTGGCCCACCAAAGTATCATTCACGAGAAAGCTTCGGGTTCAATCATCGTCGTCGTCAGACGGAGGAGTGCACGATGCTTATTAGATTTTGTACCTAACTCAATTACTTTCCACCGTACTACGTATCTGGACCAGTAAATCACATTCACAAGGTGCGGGAGTGCCAATGTAACATCGCAGCATTCAGAAATTCTTTTCACAGCGGAGCTCTTGTTACTGGCCGTAAGTTCGGGGTACGTGCGCGCCGAAAACTCCCCGAGAAAAGACCCAGCGCTCGTGCACGCGTACCTCGAGCGCACGTTCGTGAAGCTAAGCATACCCACTTGGGGTCATTGGCCAACATTGGCAAAAAAAAAAAAAAAAAAAAAACTCCAGCCTTGGCCGCTTGCCTCGAGCGCACATTGGTCAAGCCAAACATACCTACTTAGGGAGACTTGCCAACATTGACCACAAAAACACTCCAGCGTTCGCCGTATCAGGGCAAAACTTGCTCAGAACGAGGAAGACGCGTCATAGCGTATGCATTTCATTCGTTCGTCCTCGTGTCGTCGTGCGCATGCGCTCTGTACCGTAGAAGAGCCCCGACTTCAGTGTCGAAGCTGCTGTAAGTTATCATTCACTGCACATGGCGCAGCCGCGGGTAGTTTACCCGGCCGAGGAAGAGGCAGCGCTTCCAGAAGCTCGGCGGGCAATGCATCCGCTAGAGACGATAAGTCACTCTTCAAGAGGGGCGTACGAAAACGTCGACCAAAATGACGAGCTCACTGTGGCCTTGCTCAACATAAGGTCATTTGAATGGCATGCCACTGACGTCAACCACGACGCCACGGCAATATTGAAACTCAAACTTTGTGTCCGTCAGTGATCACCAACAATAGCTTCGCCATTAAAGTCTTGCGCGTGAGTGCAAGCTTCCCTGATTTTTTTCCCCAAAAAAACTGTTTTCCAGTTCAATCATTTACCTTCAGCAATTGGCGCTGCCATTGGTAGTGATTCATGCTTTCCTTTGTGAGAGTCAGTTGAATCGCTGAACTTATAACCGGTTTCTTTTGTTTAGTGCTATCAACCTGTGTTTCTGTCAACCTGACTTCTATCAACTTGCTGTCAGCCTGACGTTCTGTTAACTTGAGTTTATTGCTGTATTAAGTATACGTGCTACTGTCTGCTTTCTTTGGCTGTACTGTACTTGTTGCAATGTAAGTTTGTAGCCCCCCCCCCCCCCACCGCCCTGTATTTTCATATCGGCGCAATGGGTACCAAATAAATAAATAAATAAATAAATAAATAAATAAATAAATAAATACTTCGCTCTTATTTTTTTTCCTCACCTTTCGCCATTTTAGAAACTGTTTCATGGCTACAGACTCCGCACGGAGGGTTTTCTCCTCAATGGGCCCTTTTTTCGCTTCTGAATCTACACCCCTTCACCTGAAATTCGCTCATTCCGTATGTAGCCCGTTTCGTGTGTGCGCGCGGCTACTTAGACACATTTTACGTCTGGCGCACTGAGAGCACATGGATGGCATTTATAAATAACAGTTCACATTTACGCACCAGGAGTGCGTAGATCTGGACTTCGGAGTTAATTTGAACACTGTGGACTGCGCAGGTTGTACGTTGTCCTTCCGACCGCTTATATAGCTATGAGCCTGAGTGCATCATACGTCGAAAAGCCTGACGTATGGCTTGTACGACTAAGAACCGCATTTTGCTTATTACTGTCAATTAAAAGTATTAATTATAGCAAAACATAAACAGCTTGTTACCTCTACACCAGTAAAAATGAACGCACACTGTTGAAGAAGGCATGTAGACCTCCTTTTTAAGCATGACGAACAAATTACGTCGTTGCCCCTGATACGCCGTTTTCAAACAAGATAAAGTAATGAAGGAAGGCCACAGACCAGCAAGAAAGAACAAGCCGTTATCCTAGCCTGACTGCGCCGGCCAACTTCAGCCGCTGCACCATGAGCTTTGGCTATGTGCCGCGAAACATAAGCCTGGATGGCATTAGAAAGTGCGAGGGAAGACGACGTTGAAGGCCTGTCAAAATCACGCGGTCACTTGCGCCGTGTCATGTCAGACAGCAAGCCGGTGAGCCGCACACGCACATTCCCGACAGCCGGCCACGACGCTTCAAAGGACGTTGTCATCTACAGAGCTCATTGAAGAGCAGCGCTTAGCCATTCGCGGTCCCTGACATCTGTCGTGTGTCCTCATGCGTCGCTTTACAGCCGACTGTTTCCGCCTCATTGTGAGCGCCTGGGCGGTGCTGTAGGTGTTCCGACATCTCACTTGAAAGCGACGTTTTGTATTTTTTTGTAGAAAATAAGCTTGTCAAACCGTTTTGGAAGTTGATAAAGTTGACGCTGAGCTAGTTCTAACCATGATCTGCTTTATATATAACGAACCGCACACGCAACTGGCGCCTGTACACAAAGCCAGCGGTCCAATAAATAGCTTGGTATGTTATGATGTTGATGTATGTTAGGTTGCTGTCATTTCATTGTTAAAGGAAACAGTATTACCAGGGATTACCCCAATTTTTATGTTCGTGTAATAAATGCGCTTTCCTCTTCCTGAAAATTCGAGCCCGATGTTGGCTCAATTCTCTTGTTTGATGTCATTTGTTTGCACTCCGGTAACGCGTCGGCTTTATACACGTTTTTCGAAAATTGGTACGACAAAAAAAAAAACAATGCTGCTAAAACGAATTCCTCTTCTGTTAGCCCAAAGTAGTTCCTCAGGGTTTCTTTTTATCACAAACGTCTGTCACATGCCTTCTATTTTCTTATCATAAACCTCATGGAAATATCTATTTACAGCGTACACCCCTTATGTTACCTCCAGTTATTAAAACAGGTAAACAAACGCACGGCTTCCCAATTTTCAAATGAATTTGTGGGCCATGGCGTAATAAGTCTGTCCGGTTCTGAAAAAAATAGGTCAAGTGCACCCTACACAGATTCTTATCGAACAATATTGAGACGTAGCCGCGGTGAGTTGTTTTGACGGTACACACAACAGTATAAGGGACAACGACGCAATTTGTTAGTTATATTTAAAAACGGATGTCTACACACCCTCTTCAATGGTGTGCTATGTTTTTTAACTGATATGAAGGTAACAAGCTCATTACGTTTTAATATAGTTAAAACTTTTAATTGACTGTAATAGGCGAAATGCGGTTCTTAGTCGTACAACAGTATTCACCACCAGTTCTGAAGAATTTCCGATCCGCTAGCACTTTGAAAATCACTTGAAATCCCTGCTTAAAAATAAAACTTTTATGTTCTCCGCTGTCTCTGCACCACCTGTTCCACATCTTGTCATTGCTGCCGTAATTTCGTCGTCATCCCTATAAATCAGCATTTCGTTGGCAACACTATTATGCCAAAAAGGTATATACGAATAGGCATTCCGCACCCATGCAAAGCACTAATTTACTCAACCGCACGTCCCCCCCCCCCCTCAAAAAAAAAAAAAAAGAAAAAAACGTTTCCACCAAAACGTTACAATAGTGTACCACTTTAGAATTCCCCTACACATTTACAGCAGTAACGTAATCAGGGGAATACTACAAAGCAGAGTTATCATTGCATAACTCAGTGTTAGCCTTATTGTGGTATGAACAAACAGAAGAAAAGGCACGACTATCATCGCACCGCCATGTTTTGAAGTGGGTATTTGGTCGGCGGACTCCAGACAAAGAAGGTGGCTGGTAAATCGCCATTACCCCCTGTTTGCCCTTCTAGCGAGAACAAGTTCTTGAAGTTTGCGTTAATATCGTCCCCATTTTTTTGGGACTAAGCGGGGCTTTCGAATACGGCGAAGGTGAATTTTGTTTTTGTTATTCTTTTCAGAGCTGGACCAGCGAAAGAGGGGTGTACAAATAGCTCGAAAGGGGACTCCTAGAAAAATGTCTCAGGTTTTACACGTAAAAACCATAGTTATCACTAGCCAAACCGAAGACTGTGCATACAGTTTTAGGCCTAAATAAAGTTTATCCAATCCAATCCAATCCAATTCAATCCAATCGTGAAAATTTGCCTTTGCATGAGATTTTGCGGACTGCCCCATGCCTATGTATGATTTAATTCATCATTTCTCTTGCGCTGAAGAACACGCACAGAAAGCGCAGCCGGCAAGCCATCGATAGCGAGTCTTAGGGACCAAGCGCCGGTGAAGCAGCCGTTAAAACTTGGCATGGTCGCGTGGTTCGCTTGCGATTAAGTGCAGGCACAGGCGGTCCAACAGACGCTGAGCGATAAAGCGCTTGCCAAGTAGCCGCTTCGTCCTCGCCTAGTCACATGGTACCCCAGCAACAAGTAACAGGCGAGCGAAGCGATAAGAAAGAAAGGCGCAGCTTGGACGCCGGTGGCTGAAGGTAACTTGCGGAGCGATAAATGACTTCGCATGGTATAGCGTATTCAAGCCTTCGCTTTAAAACCTATCTGGGCTGTTGCTGTTGCACAGCACAGGACATCACTCATTCGGTCGCTGATACGAGCCCTGCTTTCGCTCATGCATTTCTGGTGCGGGAAAGTAGGCATTTTTGCGGCGCGGTCAGTATCTATTTCGCTAAGCTAATAGAGAGTTTTAGCTAACCGTTTTAGACGGTCCGCTCCGGTATCGGCGGCACGCTCAGCGCAACCGGAGCCAATGCCGTTCGCGGCCGAGCGCGCCACGCATGTGCAATGGCGCTCCCGCTCGCTATCGGAGCGGAGCGGACCGTGAAAGACGGTCAGCTAAAACTCTCTAATATCTAAGTGCTGTTAAAAGGCGTTCTCTTTCTGTGTCTCTGTCTCTCCCTCTCTCCCTCCTTCTCTCTCTCTCTTTCTCTCTCTTTCTTTCCATCCATCCATCCATCCATCCATCCATCCATCCATCCATCCATCCATCCATCCATCCGTCGGTCCGTCCATCCGTCCGTCCGTCCGTCCGTCCGTCCGTCTACCTATCTATCTATCTATCTATCTATCTATCTATCTATCTATCTATCTATCTATCTATCTATCTATCTATCTATCTATCTCTCTCTCTCTCTCTCTCTCTCTCTCTCTCTCTCTCTCTCTCTCTCTCACTCTCTCTCTCTCTCTCTCTCTCTCTCTCTCTCTCTCTCTCTCTCTCTCTCTCTCTTCCTTACAGTCACTCATTCGCTCACCAACTCCCTCACTCACTCTATCACCAGAAACCACGCAATACAATTTTTTCTTGGCGATTCCTGCGCCTCTTATATGTCAGTATTTTTTAATAAACAACATCAGTTTCGGCAAGCTATATAGGCTGTTATCCGCGTTGTAAATAATGTCAGCCCGGTTTGCCTTCTCGGAGTGCAGCTTGTGCCAACGCGCGGCTCTCGGTAGCACAGAAACAAGCGAGCCAAAGTGCTCACTCGTAACGAGGCTGTTCTGAGAACGGTGCGTTCTCGTCGACGCTACCCAAAGTGCACAAAGCAAGTAGCTTCAAAGACGCGAGTTGAAAGGGGAGAGAACGCGCCAAAATCGAAGAGGCAGGCGCGCAATTAGAAGCAAAAGGGGAAAAAAGCGCCTCTGGGCAGGGCCCCGACCTCTTCCTTCTCCCTAATTCAATTTTCTTTGCGCTGATGGATAGACGGCAGGCGGCGAGCAGCACACAGCCTCATACCGCGTCATGCTCGCGTCAAGCAACGCGCCAGCGGCTTCTGGCATTCGGTGGCCTGTCGAGCGTTCCACGATGCGAAACCCCTCCTCTGTACCGCCCGCTGTCCGCCATTCAGCACCACTTAGAAAACAAGACTCGTTGTCCTGCTCTTTGCTCCGCTCTAGCTATCGTAATGCCATTGGCCAAAGTGATGCTGTGTTGGTTGACGTTTTTTTCGGGAGGCCAATAAAGAGGATGCGTTTGGGCAACCCCAATTAGATGGGCACGCGACACAGAAACACCGCTGGATAAGTGACGTTGCGTCACCGCTCTACTCGCAATCCTTGGCATCTGTGTCGGTTTCGTGATTATAGACGACGGCTTCACGAAACCGCGTCTGTAGTAACGTTTGTTAGTTTCTTTTGTTCATGTGTATATGTGGGGCCAAGCACTGGTCGAACTCTTAGCAAGAAGACACGCAGGGTAAGCATGCAGGTACTATTATTTCCATGCTTCTTGTGATTTCGTTTCTACAGCTGTCTTGGCCAGTTTGTGCTTTATATTGCTGCGTGAGACGTGTGGTTATCCACAGCCCTTTCTACATTGTTTATCCAGTTACGGTTGTCAGCTTCACCTCCTTTCAAATGCAATCACGGAAGCGTAAAAGCATTGATTGTATCTAGAGTTAACGCGGCGTAATAGGATGCTTTGATTGCTCCCAAGACTGGCTTTTGTCTCGATACCTCTGTGGGCGCTCTGGAAACTGAAGACACTGGCTAAGTTGTGTCTTTACTCTTGCGTCTGTGCAGGCGCGTGGCATGTTTCTTTCCACCTGGTTTCTTTGTATTAAACATTCCTAAATATAAATATATTTCAACACGGATAGAGTGAGTACTTACCCTAAGCGGTCCCCGGCGTTCTGGACTGTTGGCTTTCCTTTCTTATGTCTGCATCTGCATAAATATATAATGGACAATATTCAGCTGTCTAGCGGGCTAATGGCAGTATTGCGTAAGGGCAGTATTGCGATATATTTGTTATCGCAATAGAATTGCGTTACTTTGGTGTGTTTTGTGTTTATTACTGTAAAAGCTGTACAGCATGCATTTTTGCCGTCTGCTGCTGACGTTTGAATTGGGCTGACGGGCTCGTCAAGCTGCTTCTATGCAGCTTTTATCGTCAGCCTTCGATGTAAATAACGATAAATTGAAATAAAAGATACCTCACCTCAAAAAAGGGAAGTGCTTTGAATGACCATCTAACGGCGATATTATTATTATTTTTTTTCAGAAAGGAGAAGAAAAGTAAGGCACAGACGCGCCCAGGGTGGCTGCAAACCCGCGACCTCCGGATCCCGCGTACAATGACTCAACAACTTGGCTTTGTCGGCGTCAGTATTCTCTCCTACTTTCTGCAGCATTTATGTTTACCTAATAGTATCCTACGCTTAGAGGGGGTAGCCGACGCCTCTTTGACAACTGGAGGTGAAGGGGACCCTCTTTTTAACCTCCGGGCCATGACTCAACCATCTACAGCCTGTAAACAGTACTCGAGTGACAGGAAAAACCCCTTCTGCTATCTCTTGGCCCCAAGGCGTCCAGAACCGAGGCCCTCGCAATATATGTAGCTTATCATAGGAAAGGGGTTTGTTCAGGATATAGTACAGCCCATTGGTGTGTCCTACCTCTAGAAAGGGTGTATTGCCGCGAACGCACATTAACTCCGGGGAAACAAAACTTAATATGCGATGAAAGTTGCAATCCCACTTCTGCGAATTTCTGTCGGGCTCTCAGTTCGAGTTTCGGAAGCACACGCTCATCGATATAAAAAATATTCATAACTTAAAGTGACTTGCGCATTGTCTTTTATGACAGCAGTGCGCAGACACAGGTGTGCACAAACCACGACACCCAAAGATGCATCACG
Source organism: Haemaphysalis longicornis (assembly GCF_048455015.1). Lineage (NCBI taxonomy): Eukaryota > Metazoa > Arthropoda > Arachnida > Ixodida > Ixodidae > Haemaphysalis > Haemaphysalis longicornis. Next base: position 101,763,374 of record NW_027526335.1, on the reverse strand, counting down.
GCCTCAAACCCTTCCTGCCCTAAATTTGGAAAGTAAATGGTAAGTATTTCAGACTCAAGAATTCAGGCAGTTACCACAAAAATGATATACCTACATTTGTTTTTACAAGCGACCGGCCATCTTACTGAGCGACCGAGCGAGTGACTGACTAATCGTTCTAAGCCCAAGCACTACATACAGAGACTTGAAATATTGGGTGTGCTTTTAATGCGTAGCATTCTTTGCCGAGTACGCCCACAGTCAGGACCGTGTAACGCCCTGCGTTTGCACAAAAATGCCGATTTGGCGAAGGTATCACCTTAAATCGTTATAATAGCGTAAATTATGTAATTTTTGGTCGGCCAGAATTTTGACAAACCAAGAAATAAGAAAAACAGAAAAAATAGCGAAAATGGCGACCCGTGTAACACCCTGCATTTCTACAAAAAAACAGATTTGGCGGAAGTAACACCGTTAATCGTTATGATAGCGCAAATGGAGATAACTGGTCCGACCTAATCTTGAAAAACCAACAAATAAAAAATGGAAAAATCAACTACCCCTCTTTCTCCTCACACCGATGGGAAAACGCAAAGATTTAGTCGTTGAGTTCGTCGTTTGATCGTTGCGTTTGATCCTTTGCTTGGGTCGGATTTACCGCTCGTTCGGCGGGTTCGATGCAGGTAGACGCACTAAAGCTTCGCGTTTTCCCATTGTAGTCGTTACACAGAGGAGAAGTTGATTTGTTTGAAGTAAGCTGAGGGAATGAAGACACGTTCCTTTTCTGGCGGAGGCGAAAAGAGAAAGCGCCCGTGTGTTCGAGATTTCGGCGTACGTTCAATATCTTTAGGTGGTCCGAATTAATCCGGAGCCCTCCACTACGGCGCGCCTCATCACCTGTGAAGCGCCGGCGCGTTAAACCTCATAATCAAGCAAGGGCGCGCTCCTTAAGTCTGGCAGTCTTGGCTTTATCCGGAGTACTAAAGAACCAACAACTTTACGTTTACACAGTTTTGCCTTGTGAGCGTTGTGGTAAACATTCAAGGTTCTGCCATCGTGACTCGACACAATGTGTTTGCAAACGTGAGATCTACGCAGGAATGGTTTTGAACGGTGAGTAGAACTGGGGTCTTCAGACACAACGAGTATTGGTCTAGCATGAAGCTCTCGATCCATTTACCCGATTACTTTGTCAGGTCCCCGTACAAAACTCCGCAGAGCAGGATCGGAGTCTCTTCTATCGGTACCTGTACTGTCTGCATTACCTCGACCAGGAAACTCCGAACGTCCCTCTGGGACGTGTTCGGAGCTGCCGCAGCTCATTATCCCGCTTGCTAACATGATGATTTCCTCGGTGTCGCTTGGCCTCTATCGTTTCGGCGAGACGAAACTGCAGGTCCTCCAGACGGGCGCGGGAGCACTCGCATGCCCGCTCGCGGTGACGTTTCTTAAAGGTAGCCTGCTAATCCTCTGAACGAACCGGTATATACCCATTACGATAGCCAGTCCCACACTGCGAGCATGTGATACTCTGTAGGTACAGACCACTTTGTTTGGGATTGGCAACCCAAAGAATCCATCACAAGAAATCCATCACAACCATCGTCGTGATTAAACCAAACGATCAAACGACAAACTGAACAACTGAAGTATCACGTTTTCCCATCATTGTTGTTAAGGAGACAGGTAGTTGATGTTTTTATGTATCCCTAACCTGTACCATTTGATATGGCACTGTGAGCACTTCAAGACCGATCGCGAGCCACTATTGGACCTCGGTTCCTTACCCGGAGATGAAGAAGCGCACCTGCAACGCGTTCGAGAGGACCCCTCAGTACTTGAGAAAGTTATTGAATACGCACTAACCAGTGGTCTTTATAAGCTGGTGTAATAACCTGGACCGACACCTCTAAAAATCGTCGCACCTATCTCTTCACGGTTTCTGTGAACTATATGTTCACGGACTTTACAATGCTATCCACCATTTAAGGTGATTGAACCTTGAACATTGTTCTTTTTTTTCGATTATTCCCTCCCTTCCTTCATGTCCCTTTCCTTCCCCAACAGGGCATTCATGCCCCCTCTGATAATAAAGGCATTCCTCCTCCTCCCTTCACCTACGGCAATTCATCATCATCGTCAGAGAAAGTTGGCTTTCCTGCAGGGCGTATTGGCTTACAACGGCATCAGTAAGAGCTGTAGAGCTTCGTTTAAAAAAAAATCGAAAATGGGGACACGTGTAACGCCCTGCATATCCACAACAGTGCAGATTTGGCGGAAGATCCACCTGTAATCGTTCAATAGCGTAAATGGAGACAATTGGACAAAACAATTTTGAAAAACCGAGAGATAAGAGAAATAGAAAACATTGAATAAATGGCGAACTGTGTAACAGTCCCTGAATTTCCACAAAAGGGCAGATTTTGTGGAAATAGCACCTTTAATTGTTATAACAGCGTAAATGGAAATAATTGTACAGAGTAAATATGTAAAAATTAAATCATTTGGCTCTAAAAAACTCACACTCTACACAAGCGGCCTAAGCATGCTAAGAATTAGCACACAATTCTATGGATCTTCGCAGATTTTTTCTTGCGTAACGTAGAAGCTTACTAAGGCATGATTTTTATATTCCTTTCTTAAGGAAGAGAAGAATGTTGGGATGTGTTTTTATGCATGCCTGATTATCTATAAAGCCGGTTAACCTATTAATAGAACTGGTATTTCCTTATATTTATAGTCAATCAGAATATCAAAAAGTGCGTTTAGGAGTAGGCTAGTAGGGTCCTAACCAAGTGCGAACATGTAAATGTGTATTTAAAGTCAACTTACTCATCTGTTCCTCAACCGTTCTCATGCCTGTTGCTACATCGAATTGATTTTCGCTTACATATAATACACACACAAATTTCCAAAGCTTAATTCCAGTAACTTGCCTTATCAACAGCTATATGTGTGCGACAGAAGTTTTGTACTTTCACATAGTCCTAGCTGCCTCTCAAGCCCGTTTAGGTAGCGATTTGCCGATTTTTCGGGAGGGGGTGGGTGGGAGAGGTAAAGAGGGAGCGAGAGAAGCACCACGCCGCCTTCTGTAGCCTTGTGTAAACTCCGTACCGCCCCTCCGCAGTGCAGAACTCTTGGAATAAAGTGCCCACTTGAAGCTCGATAACGAAACTTGAGCTGTACTGTGTGGCCTCTTCCCTTCGAGACAAAAAGGGGCAAGGAAAGCGAACAACAAGACGAGGGAGAGGCGAGCGTGACGTGACAACGTTTCCGCCAGGTTTTATTTTATTTTTGTTGCGGCCATGGGATCGAGTGTTTAAAGAAATTGCGGCGTCATTTGAATTGGTTTGGAAGGGTTGCCTCTCATGGCGAGTTTCCGGCTGTGGCAGATTTGTGTTGACAAAATTAATCATGCGTGCACTCCGAAACTGTATAGGCTTTGAAAATAATTTTTTTTTTTTTTGTAATAAGAGCGGCGAAGCTTCGCGGAAAACACCGAATGCTGCCTTTAGAACAACACCCGAAACAAATATCGGGGGAGGAAACAGAATAACACAAGCATGCCAACTCCGAGGTTTATCTAGTATTTTCTCCCTCCCGGTATTTAGACTGTCCTCGTCCTTGCTCGGTTTTTGTGCAGCTAGACAGTTGTCCGCGTTTTTCCGCCCTCACGAACAGCAAGCCTCTCGTGCGTATGTTTTTTGGAAGGCCCTAATTACTCCTCCTGTCTTTTATTCGCCCTCAGCACTTTTTTTGCACTCCATCCCTGTAAATGAACTGCCTGTTTTTGTGACCTTTGCCGCCTTATTTGTGGTTATTTACTGCAGAGCTTTCCCTCTCTCGCTTTTATGAATCCCGAAATACGAAGCAAAGATGACCTTGCATCTGCCCGAAAACTACCACCGCTAATTACTCCTAAAAAGGAAGATGAGTGCGAAGCTATAACATGCACAAACTACCGCTGTATAACTGTAGAGCTGGTGATTCCTAGGAATGAAAACAAAAATTCAGGGTGAACTAAGCCCATGTGCAACATTGTTATTGTAGCAGACAGGCGGATAGGCTTCTTCGGTATACAGTTGACACATATAGAATACAATTTGTTCATTCACTTAAACATTTTACCTCTTCGTACACTTTCGGCAGTGTGACAGGAATAGACTTTAAGCAGGAAACAGGGATTCCAAGTGAAACGTTGCAGTGAGACTCTTATGCTCAGAATCCTTCAATGCTTTTCTGGTCCCAAAACTTCTGCGTGACAGGATGGGAGAGTTTCATATGTTGACCCAAGCTCCCGCGCGGGGCGCAGCGAGTTCGGTGCAGGCGGCTTAGACGGCTGCGGAAGTACCTATTTGCAGCGCATTGGGCCTCGATCATGCTGTGGTGTTTTTTGTGCGATATACCTTTGTTCACTTAACGCGAAGGGCAAACCATGTAAACTACCATGTTTCAGATGCCCTGCGTGCTTGGTTGCCGCTCTGGCCATCGAAGCACATGGGGAAAATTTTGCAGCCGCCCCTTTTCATGGGGACGATTTCCCGTGCAAGCCGGGTGAACTTCGAAAGCGTTGTGGTCCCTCACAAGGGCCGAGCGCCAGGCCAGGGAGTCGCTTGTACCTATTTTACCGGTAGGTGTCCGGCGCCACCAAGGCACACGAATGCACATGGTGCCTGCCACAGCCACGGTGGACGCTCCACTCGCAACCGCCTGTGGCAGGACATGCCGCCAGACTCTTCCACCCCCGGCAATGCGGCAACGCGGCATCATGGCCGGGGGCCCCGGCAGATGGCCAAGGGTCAGGGGCCCCTCGCAAGGGTAAAGGCAGCCTTTTTCTCATAAACGTATGCAAACGAACACTTGCATAGCACAGCCGTGGTTAGCTTGTGTAGGCTCTTCTTCACGCGCTTGGCAGCTGCCTGCTACGGCCATCCAGCGGTCAAAGCTTCCTGTCACCGGTTTTGCGCACCCAAAATCTGCGGTGGCCACATTTTGATAATCTAATCAGTTATGTCAATTTCTGAAAGGTAGGGCCTGGCTCGCTGTGCCTGCAAGTATTTTTTTTTTACCTTGCCCTTTGGGTGGGTGGGAGGCAGGCACTCTGCGTGTGAGTTTTTATCAGTGAGACACCCTGCCTATATCCTCAGCTTAGCAGTCCCCCTCGGTAGTAATACCGACCCCTCTCCCCCCTATCCGCGTGCCCATTACGCTGCCTCCACTTCTTTGGCGTTTTTTCTGCTGCCCATGCTCACTTTCCTACGGTAGATTTCTGTTGTTATTATATTATTGACTCGCTATAAAATCACGCAGATCTAGCGGTAAACCAGCCTGCAAAGAGACCGGGTTTTTAAACCCACTTTCTCAACGCTCCAGGCGACCCAGGGCTGTGTATACCGCTTGAATTCCGGCACGAGTTAACCACCTAGGTGACAAATCAAAGGCTAGTCAAAAACCGATAACGCCAAATGTCCGCCCTCCCAAAGCGAAAACTTAGCCTTGCCTGTCGTAACTAACGATCATAGCAAAATGGTTCCGTAACACGCGTGGGCTTGCCTCTATCTTGAAGCTAAAGCTACGTGACAATAACTGAAACAAAAATATGCCTAGCTTGCTCGCGCTTTTACTGTTGGAAATGAAGAGCAGAAGGATGTATGCGTGTTCGTAATGGAGAAACATTTGGCCAGCAAGCATCGCGGGAGGCAGGCGCAGCCTTCTCACTGACAGGGGCGATCCTAGCGGCAGCTTTTGTCGCGGAATGAAGCTTCGGCAGGAATTTCGTGACCACCAGAAAAGCATTGAAAGACTCTGGTAATACTCGGGAATAATTTGTGACTGCGAGAACATTCAGTAAAAAAATTCCCCCGCATTTCTCCGAGGGGGAGAATGTGAAAGTGCGAATGCACGGTTGTCGGCCCGCTTGCGGCGCTTGCGCTCGGCCCCCGCAGCCCACCGCCTCGCCGCCTTCTCTTCCATCTCTTCCATCGGGTTTGTAGTATCACGTGTACACCACGCAGTTATCAAGCCGCTATAACGCCGCTGAGTCGCCAACGCACGCCGCTGACGACGTAGTTTGAATGCGTTAAAGATATAAGGCGCGTCACTAACAATGATATCAGCGTCGTGTCCGTGGCTTGGTCGGTAGAGCGTCGCGCTGCGGCCGCAAAGTCCTCGGATCGAAACCTGGCGCCGGATGCTGTTTCTCTTTTAAATATAGAGGAGCACTGCGGACGCCGCCGCCGCCGGCGGTGGATGGTTTGGGGTCGCTTATAAAGTGCATTCGCACTTAAAACCTGAGGGGAGATGGCAGTAAGCCAGCTTAGAGGTGGCTCAGCGATGAGGGCTTCGATCTCGAACACTCGTTAGCCTAGGCTGGTGACGTGAGAGGAGTGCAAAGAGAGGACCAGTATTTGCGTTAAAAGATTTCACTTTTTTGTCCGCATACACCGTTGCTGAGACGCCCAAACATCATCTTACGGGCACAGATTGGTTTATCGGTACGTCAGAAAGAAAGAAATAAACTTCAATCTTCAATTCAAACTAAATGCACCGTGTTTTCGAATCGCTGACAGCCTTTGGCGGACAAGAGATGAGGGCTTCGGTTTTTGTTGTTTCGTGTGTTGTTTTCATACCTTTTAATTGTACGGGACACCCCGCAGAGTTTTGCGTCGAGTTGACGTAGAAGCAACCGAAGGTGCTGGCTGACTTATCAAATAATCCAGGCGTACTTTTTTCAATCAGTCCAGTCAGTCCAGTCAGTCCAGTCAGTCATTTACTCAGTCGGTCAGTCGGTCAAGCAAGCAAGCAAGAAAGCAAGCAATCAAGAAGCAGCAAATAACATTTACGTATTTCCAATAATTGTACAGTTCTCGTATTGCCCTAAGCATCCCCAACGGCGTGACGCTAACTTCTTGATAGCGAAAGCGGCACATTTGTGTTAACTGATACCCTTCTAGTTTTCACAATGTTCGACATGGTACGACTGATGATGCCTTTCCATTACAACTAATTTACAAGTGGTACGACTTCACCCCAATGTGTCATAAACCTTAATGTCCTAATGCGTCTTATTGAAGCAAAAAGGGCGGTGAGAATTTTTTTAAGTAATCACTTAGAACGTAGTGTAGTATTCTACAGCTTATAAGACAGGTCCTGGTACTTTGAGCGCTTCGGGTGTATTCTTCAATTTTAGGACATCACGCTTGCCTGAGAACTCTATTGAGACACGAAGAGCAAAGCAAAATCAGACAACTGATGTCAACTTCCGATTTTTATGCTACACGAATTTATCCTGACGTAATTCAGAGTCGATTGCAAATTTCTTTCAGTCCTACCTTTTTCGAACAGCAGAGCTGTTGAAGCGAGCTTTGTCCGTCCTTCGCACCAAAAAACGTCGAAGCAGCAAGAAAAAAAATGTGGCTAGGGAGGTCCCGGGAATCGAACCCCCTACCTTTACACCCTGAAACCGGCAACCTAACCACTCGGCCACCCCAAAGGCCATAAAGGTACGGGATTAACAGTGGCGGGGAACAATAACACGTGCAGCCAATGGGAAAGAAAGAAGAAAACCCGTAGTAGGAATCGAACCTCGGTCCCTCGCGTTATGAAACTGCCGTCTATACGACTGAGCTATCACAGCAGTCCATTTTATATTTATTGCATGGAAGGCTAGCCCGAAAAGCTTTAAAATCCCCCTCTTTCTACAATACGTTCACTGACACATATTTTAAAAGTCACGCAGGCATACGCACGCCTCAAGCACATATAACCAGTCCTGTGGCTGCGATTGTGCCGCGTATACACTATACACAAGCGCACATTGTTCGCGAAAAATTGACTTAGTTCCCCGAGGTTTCTCCGCATTGCGGTCAACCATGCGACACTTGCAGAGGCTAAACAATTCGATGAGCACAATAAGGTCGTAGGGCCTGAAAACGTTTTTCATTACTGGCAAGAATCGTTAACCTCAGGGGGCGATGTCTGTGTCCTTTTTAAGAGTCCGCCTCAGAACACCTCCATCCCCCCTCCAAAAAAAAAAAATGCACAGCATCCCGACACAAAACATAGCAGTGATCAATTGTCTCGGGTTGGTTACACAAGCGAAAGTTGACAATCCAAAGCACATAAGCACTTTACTATTGAGCCATGTTTTACCGGCAACGTAGACGTACGCAACTTTAAAGAAAAAGTTTTGCAGCTGCCCACATGCCCATTCCTTTGACAAGCTTCAACACGCTATTGTCTACAATCGTTAGATATGGTTGGCGGTAAGCTGGCACCGGGAATAAACTTTCAGTTAAAACACCCGTCAATTACTTGCTGGAGAGACGGTACATGTACTCGAGAGAAAATTCACAGTAAGATATTTGGAAGTGCCAGCAACCACTTTACGAAAGCCCCAAGGCGGGTTAGGATTGTCGGGGTGGGTAGGGGCACATAAAAGATGCGAACGGGCACTCAATTTACGCTGAATAAAAACCCTTACAAACGGGTGATCAGCCATTTTGAAAAAGAAGAACCGCGAGACATCTGAATAGCGAACTAATCCACCAATCGAACACCACCAGAGCTTAATGGCAGGAAAAAGTTATCGCGGCGCACGGGCTCCCACTTGGATCTGTGCCCACTGCCCATCCCCTGGCACCCTATACCACCTGGTATGGGAATGCCAGCAATCCCCGTCTTTATCTCCAATCCCCAACCCTACTTACTAGCAGTGGGCGGACCGGCTGACCAGCTCGGTCCTTGCGGCGCAACAAGAAGTCGTCGCTAGAGCCCGGGCAGCCAGCCAGGACCAGGGCATCCCGGACTAAGGTTGCCCCCCACAGGGCTGGTGCCCCTACCATCTAGCACCAAATTTGCTCGTTTTTATTAAACGTTTATTTCTCTCTCTCTCCTTAACACTCTATGAAATGCTTGAACCTTATATCATACACAGCTAACGGCCTGCATAACATAAACAAGTTCGGAAAACAAGAAATACATTACACAGTTATGCATGCGCAAATACAGACAGCTCCCGCCCCATCCATGCCTGCCTTTTACGCTTCACAACGGTACGCACAGAAGACCAATGAGGTCCACTGTTTTCAATCCCGCATAGAGAAACCCCACGGTACCGTATTGTTTCAGAATCCCGTGTTATACGTCGAAATTGACGCGGTTGCGTACCCCAGCAGCCCTTCCAAAAACCTGTTGATTTTTCAAGGGTCACCTGAGCTCCATTTACATCGCGAAACCGCTGTGTCAGCATCATTACCTCCAAATCACTTTTCTTGTCCATACAAAAAAATGCAAAGTGATCTTCATAGTCTAAAACTTTGACGATATTTTTCCAGGGAGAAAATATCAATGACACTGCTTTGGAGGATGCTAATGCACAGGGGCTCAAGGTAAAAACCGAATAAAAAAAATGCCTCCAATCTACGCTGTGAAGGTGGTTGGACTACGAAGCTGCAAACGACATCCCCAACGATTACACATGTGACGTCACTTGATTTCTCACACGTGGCTCTACAAAGAGTGAAACCAGAGACAAGTGAAATGTACTTAACCACACTTTCTACTACTGCACAACTACATTCCCGACTGCTTTGTGTTCTTTTTCTACTGTCGGTTCTTCTGGCGTCTTCACTTTCCGTGGTCTACCTGAGGTAGCCTGGAATGAAGAAGGTAATATGCCGTTGTTCTTTTTATAGATGAAAGCGAGGTGACGTGTGCTTTTGCGTACTTTTGCACTCGGAGTAGCTTAAGAAACCGTATTCTTTACCGGTATGGCCAGTACTCCTGGGGAGCGATGTGCCTGCCTTCTTAATGATGATAACTTTCTGCTGACATCGCCACGAAAATTTGCTTGGGTGGTACATGTATACTAATTCGTAGTAAATATGGCAACAAGGGGAAACCTCGCGGAAGATCTAATTATTATTAATAATATTTCACGATACCGTATGCCAGTGCGCTGGCTAAACCAGGAGTAGGTACATCAAAACATAATCGTAAAAAACAAGAGACAACAATACAGCACAAACTAAAGTTAAGAAAGAAGGTGACGCTCCAAGTCACCAACAAACAGTTCTAGGTAAAAAAAAGATATATTTGAAAGCATTTGATCGGGCAAAAATGGGGTGGGGGCTAGAGAATGTTCATGACCATGACGAGTGCGTCGTGCTGATAGCGGTTTAACATTGTCAGGGAGATCAATTTTTGCAGTACACGGCTTAACTTTCTCCGAGCTTCTAAAACAAATCTAATGGAAATATTCTGGGCGCACAACATTTCCTTTTTGTTCGTAGAGCTGGCGTCGGCCTTGGACTTTGCCGTGGCCACAAGTCCAAGTCCAAGGCGAAGTGGTCTGAGTTAGCAGGCGGACCACTTCGGTATAGATGTGAAAGCCTGCTGACGAAACGACCTGGTCCTGCCAGTCATACAGAACTTTCAGTAGCAAGTTCGGATATCCATTTGAGCTGCAACAGCCGAGTCTCCGATGAAAGGAGAGGGACCGCCAGCTCTGCTCTTTCTCCGGCATTACACCATTAGTGCAAACTGCGGCAATTTTTCGTTGTAGACTTTGTGCTACCGCCAAAGCACACATTTCGGTTCAAACATGGCCTGTTAGATTTTAGTTGCCTGCAGCTATAGTCAAAAGTGCAGGGCACTTGCACCCCCACTGAAAACATAAAAATACGGATAAGAACATTCCGCTGCTCGGGTGAAAGTACAAAAGCCGAATTATAATCTTGCGGCCAGGGACACATGGCTCATTGATTAACGACCGGTATATATTTGCATAGCCGGTATCGTACAGTACGCGACTAACTCGTCTTGAGAACAGCATTTCGTGCTATAAGGCTTTGGCTGCCCTGGCTTAAAGAAACTTAAACAGAACCAGTGCATCACCCTAATCTAAGCTTCGGTCGAAAAGCTTGTGGCAGAAGATTTTGCGTATAGGCAGCTCAGGTGGTGTAACTTGCTGTTCAAGACTAAGGCCTACGCAAACAAAATGCTTCTGTCATCCGTATCGTTATTCCAAGCATTAATGACCACGCACTGTGGTTCAAAGTGAGTTTTCTTTGCTTTTCTTTCTTCGATTGCGCAGTTCGCGGCTGCGTTACGTGTCCCGCAGTTTCAGAAACTTCAAAGCTTATCAATCTATTATCAATAGCAATCTATTATTATAATGACCACGCGGATCGAATACATAACCCGAAGCTTGGCGGAGACACTGACGGGCCCCTTTTGGGGCTTTAAGACTTTCGCAGATCCATTTCACGTCGGATTTTTATTTTTAAACCCACTAAACGCTAACGATCAGCCGACCAGGCTTGCTTGCTTTTGATAGATATGATTAGGTATTCCAAACAAACGTTTTATAGCCTATAAACGAGTGCAATATTGAACGCTGCGTTCAATTCCATCCGGCCAACTGACAACATCAGCAAAGGTCGCTTCATCTCGACCAAAACTGAAAAGGAAAGAGAAAAAGAGGGGGACAGCTACTGCGAGCTGCTTACAGGGAACATCGTCAGTACACGGCCTGCATGCAATGGTAATGATGCGCTGCGGTTCCCGTATGAAAAACAAGCGGCGACGTCGGAATGACGGCTAATAGCTACCGGTCTCCCCTACCGGCGCGGCGCGTTCTTTTATTTCAGAAAGTGGGTCATGGGGCAACAGCGAGCACTTCTATCATTGTTCCAAGTGGAATAGCAAAGGGGACGAGACGGCGGAGGAGAAGGTTGCGAGATTGGCAAAACAAAATATCCCTTATTGGAAGAACGCGCGGGGGGAAATGTACAATCCGAGAAAGGAATGGCCAAGATGGCAACACAAAGAAAATAACAATCGATACGAGACCGAAGCGGAAGTATTCAATGGCTGGCGATGACCGAAGCGCAGCTAGTGCGGACGCAATGCGAGATAAGCGACGAAGTAAAAGAACACCAAAACAGGGTAAGAGTTGCGAGGACAGGCAGAGAAAAAATAGAGAACAACCACCACAACAACAAAAGAAACTCGCAGCTCGAAGAGCTTGAGCACGGAAGAAGCAACGAAAGGGTCTCACGCCAAAGTCGTACCACCATGTCGTGCCTGAGATACTGCGGACGACCGCGGGTCGCCTTAACCGCCAGCAATCACGCAGTGGAACTCGTGAACCCTACCGCCGAGTAACGTGGCGGGCACGGAACATCTATGCAAGGACTATTTGTATGTGTTTGCGTCACCGTCGCTGTCTTCGTTCTTTTCCTTCTTTATTTCTTCACTCGCTCTCACTCAGAGGCTGTAATCCCATGACTTCGGCGTGTCCTCATGGACGCCTCTCAACATACGTTGGTGGAGAAGTCCCGCGCAAAGTCCGATCTTCGGCTCCAGCAGCTTTGGGCTCAGCGCAAGCAAGCTGAAGTGATTGCCGCACGGAATCCTTCGTCCATACCGGCCAGGCTTACCGCTCAGCGCAAGCAAGCTGAAGTGATTGCCGCACGGAATCCTTCGTCCATACCGGCCAGGCTTACCTTACCGCTGCTGCCAGACGGCACGAAAAAGACTGTCAAGGCAGCGCTGGCTTGACTGCAGGTGCGCCTCTCTAGGCCCATCTTCCTCACGGCGCCTGTCTGGCGTACGTTTCGCGCCATGGAATCGGGCAGTCGCCCTCCGGATGCAGCTGCCAGCGCTTGTATTGCGTCAAACAAGGATCCGGCCCAATTCGCCCCCGACGTTGCTCGGGCCTTGTTACCTGCATTTGATGTTGTGCCAGTGGCCATGCCGTCTCCGTTCCCCCTGCCGAACGATGTTGGATTACGGCATACTCATGAAGCCGTTTTGTGAATCCAGGCACCGTTCACAGCGGCTGAATTCCTGGCAGCGTTCGTTCACGCCAAACAGCGGACTGCTCCGGGTCCCTACGGCATAACTTACGAGGTGTGCAAGAATATCGACGACCCAGCCCTCGCGCCGCTTTTGGACTCGGTTAATCAGGTGTGGCTCTCCGGTACTCTACCTGACTCTTGGATTCGGGCGGATATTGTTCCCATTCCAAAGCCCGGGAAACCACCACATGTTCTTCAGAACTTGCGCCCCGTCGCCCTGACATCGACGCTATGCAAGTTGTTAGAGCGAATGCTTGCAACACGGCTTCAGTGGTGGCTTGATACCTTCCAATGGTATCACCCGGCGCAAATTGGATTCAGGCCCTATCTCGGTACTGAGGATGGGTTGGAATACCTCTCATCTATGGTTTTAGTTGGAGGCCGATCCCACCGTGTGAGAACTGTGCTCGCCATGGGCATATGTAAAGCGTATGACAACGTGAGTCACGCTGCCATCCTACAAATTCTAAAAGGCCTCCACCTTCCAAGCAAAGTCTGATATTTCGTCCGATACTTCCTTCAACACCGTTTTTTTTTTCATCCGCATCAACGGAGCACGTTTTGTTCACTTTACACCAGTCCGAGGCGTACACAAGGGTCTGTTCGGTCTCCGCTTCTTTTCAACATCGTCTTGTTGCCGCTACCTTGGCACCTTGCTTCAATCCGAGATCTATATTTCCTCATGTACGCGGATGACATTACGGTGTGGTCAGTGCATCCAGACCTGTCACGACAAGCCGAGTGCCTCCAGCAAGCCCTAACAGACTGCCAGAGATGGTGCGAGTATGCGGGCCTCACTCTCTCGCAAGAGAAGACTGATTTACTTCCCGTGGCCAACGCTTGGGGCCACCGCCACCTTACAGTGTCTCCCATTTCACTGCAACTAAATGGGAACGACATACCCACTGTTGACCGTGTTCGAGTCCTAGGACTAGAAATATCGGCATCAGGGTCAGCAGCTCAGTGGCTCCGATCTGCTCGACAGCAAACCGGACACATACTCCACCTCGTTCACCGCATCGCTCATACGTCTGGCGGGGCCTTCTGGACGATTGTCCGTCTCCTAGTGCACTCCGTACTACAGCCACGGCTTGTGTATCAGGCACAGTTCCAGAACATGACGCAAGCGGACTGGTCTCGACTTGAGGCCATCAACAGGGCCGCCATGCGCCCCATTACTGGCCTCCCTCGCATAACACTAATTCCACCGCTACAAGCCGAAGCCCAGCTAAACACGCTAGATGAGATCATTCATCAGCGTCATTCCACTCGCCTGCTAAAGCGTGGATACGTACCGAAGGCAGCAGCTCTCACTGCATATATGGGCCAGGTTCCTGATACGATACCAGCCTTTTATGCGGCGACCGCCCTGGCTCTACCATCAGGTCAGGGGCAACAAGCCTCTGGCAAGGCTACATGTCCGAACCTCTGGCCTTCATCAACCTCCGTATGCAGCCCTCCTTCACGTCCATCACTGGGCGCCTGCGACGCGACCACGAGTCATGCAGGCTTTCGTGGACGCCGGGGCACATGACTGCCTCGTAACCACAGCCTTGGCTTGTCCCTCTCACCCAACCTTAAACCAGTGCTGCGCCTACGAGACCCTCCGCCCTCTACCAAGCCTGTTGGCAGAACTTACTGCAATTCGGAATGGTCTCCAAGCGCTTTCATCGACAGTGACTACCTGCGTGAAACCGGAAATTTACACGGACTCAACGACAGCGATACGTGATCTACGTCACGTTGCGCGTAGCACCAGCATGTCGGCACGTATTTAGGCGATCCTGGACACATACCCATGCCCTGTGCGTGTTTTGTGGGTTCGCCGGGACATGATTCCTGCCCACCTAGCGGCGGATCGGGCTTGTCGCCGTATAGACCTTCCACGGCCGCTACCACTTCTTCTGGTGTCCACCCTAGAAGAACTGCTGGCGGAAAAAGGAGAACCTCGGCCGCGGCACGTGTGATTTACTTCCACCGCGTGGAACTGACCTCCCATGTGGGCTCGCTCGCTGGGAGGAGGTCCTGCTGTGGGGGCTTCGAGTGGGGTGGCCTTATACCCAGCAGTGACCCACGCTTGGCCTGCCCGCTATCATTCACCGTTTGCGGACACCTGTACCTTTTGTACAGTCCCTGCGTCCGAAGCCGACACGAGCCACATTCTATGGACCTGCCCTGCCCTTCAAACCTCTTGCCTGCAACACCTCCGGGGCACAGGGCTCCATCCTGAGAGAGCCCCTGATCTACAGCGGTGGATATGCCCTCAGTACTGGTCTCTGCTGACGGTCTCTGCCCCGCAAGCGCGCTTTCGGAATATAGAACTACTCAGCCCCTAGTTCTGCGGGCAATTGCATTTTCGCAAATCTAACACTGGATATCGGTTTGAGTGATCACGCTCTACAAGTTTCCCATTGCAATCACACGCCTAACTGCAATACTTAATAAGTTAATTTTAAAGTACTAATAATTGTTGCCGTAAATAACAATTGGAACACATTTTATTGCGTAAGCGACAGCCCCTGATCACTACGCGCAAGAAAAACCATTTTCCTCCGAAAGCCTTTTTTTTTTAATTGCTTAGACTTCCCTGAAACACCCTCTATAATAAAACTTGCTGCTGGGATGGTTGGTTCATGATCATAACAACTGGGATTAGCGCTTTTGAGAACAGGACACACGTAAAAAAAACGGACAGGACTGGCGCTACTTAAACTGATTTATTCACAAGCTACATCTTCGCTTTTATACAATAACGGACTCGATCATGCGCAGCGTGCACCATTTAAAAGACAACTCTCAACCAATCATCGCAACAAATACATAGATAACCGCAGCCGTTAACACAATGTCATACAAGATAAAAATTTCAACTCAGACGTGAAAAGAGCAACAGCAGTATCACTGACACAATCAGTACCATGTTTATTGATATAAAAAGCCTCCAATATTTCCTGCGCCTTTGCATCGTGGCTTCTGCCCAAAATCTTAATCTCACTTAGCCGTGCGACACAATCCTTACAGTTAGCGCAATGGGCAGGCAAGTGCGCTGCCCCCACATTCTTTATTGCCAATTCATGCTCACGTGCTCGATCATTAATACACCGGCTCGTCTGGCCGATATAGGCCTTCCCGCAGGACAGCGGAATCTTACACACCACGCCGGTGCAGCATTTCACAAAAGGCCTAGCATGCTACATATCGCAACTGGCTTCTGCGCAGCACAAATGCCAGGGCACAGGACAGAGAGCTTCCTGGGAGCGGAAAAGACAACAGGGATGCCGTGTTTCTTTGCCACCTTCTTCATGTGGTGGGAAAGCTTGTGCACATAGGGCACCACTTCAGGCCTTACTGTCGTGCGCACCTCATCCGGCGTTTCCTTTCTTCCGCCCCTTTTTATCTTGTGGAGCAAGGCCTCAGCAACCGCTATAATGACCGAGCACGGAAATCCTGCTAAAAACAACCTTCCCACCTGTTTTTGGAAGGATTGGTGCATTTTGTGAAGGCTGCGTCTAATCTCACGGCAGCCGTGAGAATTACCTTCAGCGAATTATCACGGCAGTTTCCATAAAAGCTGGCTGGCCTAAAGTTTGCTGAATAATATTACCTCGCAACGCAACCTAACATAGCATAACCTCACCGAAGCTGGCGTAACCCAACCGAACCCGTTATAACCTACCCACATCCAGCCCGACTGCAACAAACCTAATCTAACGCAGCCCAACGACACAGAACACAACCTTTATCAAACGTAATTCAACCCACTCTAGAAGCCCTATGCGTCGATCTCTTGATGTAGTAGAAGGGGGAGTAAAAAAAAGTATTAACAAAATCACGACGACTGAAAAACTCTGTGAAAGCAAAAAAAAAAAAAGAACATCGCAATGTCGGACTGGAACCTAAGCCTCCTCGTTTAAAACAAAGTATTCTACCACAGCGCTCCAAGTGCAGCTGAAAACACGGATTTTTATAGAAATATGTATCCCTTACAATCTCCGGGTACCGTGCTTAGCCAATGAGAGGCGACTGCCGTGAGAAATTTCTGACCGTATTTCTCCCGGTTGCCGGGATAATAGACACTACCTTTTGTGAAAGCACGACCTCGTGAGTGCAGACTCCAGGCATAAACCTGCAATTGCGGGCTTAACTGTCTTGGGGTGTGAAGAGCTGAACGGCATCAGAGCTTTTTTGCCCGGGGCGAAGAACACCAGCAGGTGTCGTCCTTCTGAAATTCTAAGTTAAGATCTAAAAACTGCAACACACCGTTTAACGGTAGTTCGTGTGTGAACTTTAGGCCTTTTCCATGTAGTGGAAAGGTGGATAAAACTTGGTTAATTGCTTGTGCACGCGCTGTTAATTCTAAATGGTTAAATAAGACTAGAAAGTCGTCGACATATCTAAAAACCTTGCAGACAATTCCTCCTTCAAAGGCACTTGCCGAAGCCCTATCAACAAAGGCTAAAAACATGTTACATAAAACAGGGGCAACACACGAACCAATGCAAATGCCTTGTCGTTGAAGGTAAAAGCCGTCGTCAAAAGTGATGAAGGTATTCTTAAGATAAAATTCCAACAATGAAATGAAACCATCGACCGTCACACCGGCTGCGTTCTGAAATTTAACTGCACCGTTCTCGTCAATAATGTCCCTTACACAGGCACACAACTCTCCCTGAGGCACAGAATAAAACAGATCTTCTACATCCACTGAAAACCCATAGCTAACAGAGTGATCACTTTGAAAGAATCGAGTAACCACTTCCGAATTCTTCGTGGCGTACGGGTCCTTGACAGCTAACTCTTTCAAATGTTTTTCAAGAAAGCCGCTGACGCATTCCTGCCAAGTGCCTCTCTCGCTAACAATGGTACGAAACGGCACATCTACTTTGTGTGTTTTTGCTGACAAGAAGACCTTTAGGGCACTACTTTTACTGTCAGTAACACACTTCGCTAACCTCGTAAGCTGCAGCTCCTTGCACATAGCAGACGCCTTGCTTTTCTTCCTCGTCGCGCTTGCTTTCACAGGAACAAAGTTCTTTTTTATGGCTTGTGACGCTTTTTCTGAGAACGTCCCACTCGGCACGACAACAAAACCTCCCTCTTTGTCGGCTTGCATTAGCCGTAGGTTGTTGTCCTTAAAGAAGCCGACCACGTTCCTAGTGGGGTCTGGTTTTTGACTGGGAAGTCCACTCCTCACGCACCTGGCGATCACGTCAACACCCTCCAACACACACCGTTCTTTGTCTTCCTGTGGCGCCTTTCTTGCGATGCAACGGTTCAGGGCTAGCAGATCATGTGCAGGTATGCGGTGCTCATAGCTGAACTTGGGTTCATTATTTAAAACCTTAGAAACCTCTTCTGGCACCTCCAGGCTATCATCCAGCACAACATCCAGCACAAACCTTGTGCCTTATGTGCACAAGGTTTCCCACCACATGAAGAAGGCGGCAAAGAAACACGGCATCCCTGTTGTCTTTTCCGCTCCCAGGAAGCTCTCTGCCCTGTGCCCTCGGATTTCTGCTGGGCAGAAGCGAGCTTGCGATAAGCAGCACGCTAGGCCTTCTGTGAAATGCTGCACCGGCGTGGTGTGTATCGGCCAGACGGGCGGGTGTATTAATGATCGAGCACGTGGGCATGAATTGGCAATAAAGAATGGGGGGACAGCGCACTTGCCTGCACATTGCGCTAACTGTAAGGATTGTGTCGCACGGCTAAGTGAGATTAGCCACGATGCAAAGGCGCAGGAAATATTGGAGGCTTTTTATATCAAGAAACATGGCACTGATTGTGTCAGTGATACTTCTGTTGCTCTTTTCACGTCTGAGTTGAAATTTTTATCTTGTATGACATAGTGTTAACGGCTGCGGTTATCTATGTATTTGTTGCGATGATTGGTTGGGAGTTGTCTTTTAAATGGTGCACGCTGCGCATGATCGAGTCCGTTATTGTATAAAAGCGAAGATGTAGCTTGTGTATAAATCAGTTGAAGTAGCGTGAGTCCTGTCCGTTTTAGATGCGACGCCGAGAGGAGCATCTCTTGTCGGCGGCCCTGTCCTTCCTGCGTCGTCATCGTCCGCGTCCGCACAGCTGCGTCTCTCCTCCGCTCGCCTCCTCTCCTCTCTCCGATAGCGAACACTCTCGCCCAACGTCTGCGGGCGCGTGGCGCAGCGCACGCTCACTCCGCCGGTGGGCGGCGCTGCGCGCTGCGCAAGCGCGCTGTGCGCATGTGCAGCGCCCTCTCTCTCCGCGGTCTCCTCTCCTTCGGGCGCGCTGCGCATATAAGCGGAGTGCCGCGCTCCGGCCGGTCTCTCAGTCGACGGTCGTCCGCGCTACGCTTTCTCTCTCTCTCTCTCTCTCTCTCTCTCTCTCGCATTACCCGACGATTGCTCACGCAATTCGAGTAATCGACCCAACGGAAACGCACAATGGAACCCCCTTCAGCGTCGCATCACACCAGGGTTCCCACAAGGGGAGGTGGGCGTAATTTTTTTTTCTTACGTGTGTCCTGTTATTTAAAGAGCTAATCCCAGTTGTTATGACCCTCTATAAACATTAGTAGCTGAAGTTAAATGGCTTCGTAGGCTACATTGGAAATTGATTTCTCAACATTTCCAGACGTATGAGCACAAATAATTAGCGCCCGTAAGCACTCCGATTGCAGATGGGACTAAATTTTGAGATAATCACATGACCATTACCAACCCATGTGTGTCCGCTGCAGGACGCAGCCTTCTCTA
Source organism: Haemaphysalis longicornis (assembly GCF_048455015.1). Lineage (NCBI taxonomy): Eukaryota > Metazoa > Arthropoda > Arachnida > Ixodida > Ixodidae > Haemaphysalis > Haemaphysalis longicornis. Next base: position 101,743,798 of record NW_027526335.1, on the reverse strand, counting down.
AAAGATCTCCAGTCAGTCACACCGAATGTTCTGGTATACATTATTTCCCTCCAGTTTTCTTGTATTTCATCCCTTCATCAGGTACTTTGTGTTCCGCTATTTCATTTCCCATCCCTTGGTTCGACGGGTGTTCCGCCAGTTGTCCGTCACTCGCGTTGCATGTCCTGCTTAACCTCAATTTTACGCTTAATTCGAACTAGATATTCTTCTACCCGAATTGGTTTCGTAATCTATGACGCAGTTTTCTTATGCATAAGTGTTGCATTGAGCATTCTTCTTTTCCTCTGTCACTGCGCCGACCTAAGGTTACTTTCAAGGTGCTTAGTAGGACCCCTTTCCGCCGCGTACGATGATTGATTATGGGCTTTAACGCGGCAACGCTACACAGGCGATGGGGCACGTAGTAGCGGAGTGCTCCGGATAAGTTTTGACCGCTTGGGGATCTTTAACGTGCGCCGAAATTTCGAACACACTGGTGTTTTCGCCTTTCGCCTCCATTAGAAAAACGGCTGCCGCTGTCGGGAATGGACCCCGCGTCCCTGGGCTCAGCAGCACAACGCCTTAACCACTGAGCCAGCGCGGCGGTCCACCGCGTACGCAATCACTGTAAGTGCGCAATGGTTGTATATATACCAGTATATGTAGGGACACAAGTTGCCTATTGCTTATGACTTATACATCTTACTGAATGCAGCCCAGCCCATGCGAATTCTCCGTTTAATTTTTTTTCTCGTGATTTGTATCAGCACTTATAACTTGCTCAGCATAGTTATGATCACTTCAAGTATTTCAATACCTACCCACCATGAGGGCATGTTTTTTTTTCTCCTCACGTATTAATTTCTTGTGTTTACCCCCTGGAACTTAACTCCGTTAGTACAATTCCTCAAGGATCGTCCGGAACTTCGCATTTGCCTGAATGAATAAGACGATGTCATAGCCAATTAAGTCCCCTCCCGATAAAACGGCTACCCCTCCCCCCTCAAAAAAAATTTCTAGAATTGCTGGCTACTTCACAGGTTGCATTCTGCAAGCTAGCCATGTGATTTGTTTTAGCTTTGGTAGTAAATGTGCAGAGGTCAAGACTGTTAACAACAACGCGCAAACGCGTGTCCTTCCATACATCCAGCGCAGCCTGCTGATAACCGCCCGCGTTACCAACGAGATTAGGGAACGCGCTGCGGTAGCCAGGCTTGTGAAAGCGATTGTTTCTTTTGCCTTTTTTTCCACGCAGGCAGCGTGCGTCTCGGTCGTGTTTCTGGGCGTGAAAATAAAGAAATTAACGCGTGAATAATATCGTGGATGATTATTCTCTTGAAAATGACGCACAAAGCGTCGAGCCTTACGCGAAACCTCGCCCCTTCTCATGCTTGCGCGAGTGTGCCAAAACTTCACGGTACTGATAATGAAAGTCTGTGACAAAGAACCGCGCCTTAGGTGATATCACAACTTCTCTGGTTATCAGCCGAACATAACTCCAAAAAATTACACCATCTTCCCACGTGGGAACCCTGAGGGGATTCCGCGGCTCGCACTTGAGCTGCCGAACAAAGTTTCATCTCTCTCTCTCTCTCTCTCTGAGGGTATGCAAAGCCGTGGAGTAGTAGCGCGTTAATTGGTTGTTAGAGTAAAGACACGTGTAGTAGTGTATTAAATGTCTTCTTTATTTATCGAGCAGTGGGGAACGTTTTGCGGCTTCTCTGTCTCGAAGCAAGGAATCCGCTGTTCGACGCTAGCGTTTCGAAGCGTTGTCACGTTGCCGAACGTCATCTGGATCAGCTACTCGCCGCTGGCGTTTCAAAGCGGCTTCTCGTTCTCGAAGCGAGGAATCCGCTACTCGACGCTGCCGTTTACGTTCGGCGTCCCGAGCTCTCCTCTGTGCAGCCTTGCCTTCGGAGGTGCTCGCGGTTCTGACAATGTGCTGGCTGGCGCTAGTTGAAGGTGTGCCAGCCAGTTCGCTGACGGAATCGTTGGCGTGTCCATTTCCAGTCATCCGACGGCGCAGTACCGAAGAAGCAACTGAGTGGAGCGCGGACCGGGTTTATTTGCAGAGCAGAGGGAGTGGAGAGGATGAGCAGCGCGCATGCGCGGGATTGGACAGCTGGTGCGGAAAGGGGAGAGGAGGAGCAGGGCGTGTAGCGCACAGGTGGTGTGGAGAGGAGGAGCAGCGCGCGCTAGCGCACAGGTGGTGTGGAGAGGAGGAGGGGAGAGAATGGTGTTATCACAGGTGGTGTGGAGAGGAGGAGAGGGGCGGACGCCGGAAGACGGACGAGGGAGGGTCGACTAAGAGATGCTTTGCGTCTAAAACACGCGTTAACCGCTGTCGCAGTGAGGCACTGTTTATGTCGAACCTTCCCCCTAAACATGGCAGCATCCGGAATTTCTTTCATATGCCTAGCTGTCAAAGCGCCGTCCATTAATCTGTCTAGTCATACCGGTGGCTACCAGCAGGCTACACTGCATGTATCGAAGGCCACGCGTTCGCCCATTGTTGTTTATTGCACGATATGTCAATGTAGGAAAGGACATTTACAACATATTTTCAACTATGTACAGGTACTCCAAAAGTTAAACGGAGCAGGTGAGCGACGTCCGGAGCTGGCAAAACTGCATTCCAGCGCGATCTATGAATAGATGCGCGGCAGATAGCCAGAGTGCGTGGGCACATCCAGCTGGCCCATCTCGATTACCCGACCGTGGCCTCCGCGATTTGCTGCCGGCGGCGCGCCGTTGCTCCGGCCGTCCCATTCGGCGCGGAAACAAGGGAAGCGGTGTAATTTCGCTAACTCCGTCACACGCCGCGAGGCGGCGCCGTTAGCCTAAGGTTGAAGCGAGGCTCGTCTGGCCGACGCTGCCTGAGCAATGAGTTGTAAATCAGCCTTCGTTGTCGCGTCTTTGGGATAGAAAACTTGAATATATAGTCTATGTATTTTGACTCGATCCTACAAGTACAAAGTTGTTTAACGTACGTTGTTTAACACCCACGATTGTCTTTGCGCTGCTACATCATTTTCGCGCGATAACGCTGCTCGAAAATATGCTTTTTTTTGCCTTTTAAGTTGTTTCGAACGCTCTGGGTATCCGTTGTGTGTGTGTGTGTGTGTGTGCGTGTGTGTGTGTGTGTGTGTGTGTGTGTGTGTGTGTGTGTGTGTGTGTGTGTGTGTGTGTGTGTGTGTGTGTGTGTGTGCGTGTGTGTGCGTGTGTGTGTGTGCGTGTGTGTGTGTGTGTGTGTGTGTGTGTGTGTGCGTGCGTGCGTGCGTGCGTGTGTGTGTGTGTGTGTGTGTGTGTGTGTGTGTGTGTGCGTGCGTGCGTGCGTGCGTGAGTGCGTGAATGCGCGCGCGAAAACAGCGTAATACCGATAAGCTCTCGTGTATTGTTTATAGGCAGGCGACTACGATAGTCAAATAATCTGTTAGGTTTCCACGGGTACGAATCAATCATATTTTTGCGTTTTATTTACTATGCCTAGGGGTTTCAAGTACCTACTGCAATCACGCTATCAAATTGTTTGCCGTGAGTGAAAAAGTCATGATATTCCGCGATGTCTTTCATTTCAAAATACATATTTAGAGTCGATAGCGATCGCTATCGACTCTAAATATGTATTTTTTCGAAATACTCTTTCTGAATTTCTAGATTTGCTAATTTGTTGTCATGACATATTAAGGGCATTATTTTTTTCGGTGAGCAGTTCAGCTGATCACTAATATCTGTATGCACAACATCGGCTGTAAGTAAGTTGTTCGGGATATTAGTGAACAAACACATCAAGTGGAGAACTATACTAACTCGGGTAAAGATTTTTATTACATTACTTAGACCACGGCCATTTATGGTAGACTGGAAGTCTCTCTGTACGTTTGTATATGCAAGCATGCATGCCAATAAACGGCACCAGCACGTGTACCCTGCCTATTGCGGAAGAAATACCGATAGCCATTTGGACAGTATACACTTCAGATGCTGAAGTATACGACGTCTCTGCTAACAGTATCGCGGTAGAAGTTACGCCCAACGTTTCAAGTAGTGTTGCCATGCCATCTACTTTATCTGTCAAAGACCGCACGTTTAAAGGAGAAAAAAGGAAACGACATAGGGGGTATTTTCGTGTTTACTAATGGTTGGATTTCGGTCGGTTGAATTCCCATAATTTGGTTCTTGCTTGGAACGCACGGAATATGCGTTCCGTGCGTTCCAAACAACATGTACGAGATTTTTAGAAACAAAACAGGAAAACGTGTTGTGTTTTGGAACCATGCGTGACTACAAAAAAGAATACTGCTGTGCAATGGATTCACCTATGCATCACCCCGGGCATAGTCTACGTCAAAACTTCAAAGCACCAGTAACTACCCTAATGGCACCAGTAACTACTTCTACCTTTCACCTGCATTGGTGTGCGGTAACTTTTTTATTAAACGTCGCACACAGGGTGCAAAGGCCGAGTTTTCGTCCTCAGCACCCGCCCGCGCCAGGGAAAACGACCTTAGGCTAAGCGTGCCGCGGTGCGGCGGAAAACGGCGAAACAGCCTCTTCGCAATTACGCTCTCTCCGGGCGATTGGAACGGCCGGAGCAACGGCGCGCCGCCGGTAGCCGATCGCGGAGGCCACGACCCGACGCTCGCGTTATCGCCGGCTTAAGCGAAGCCGCGCTGCTGTCATCCCTGCTCGCCAGAGGCGCTACCAATGCTTACGAGTCCAGCTGAAATACCCTTCTTTTCCACCATTTTTACTGAAGTTTGTGCAATAAATCCGATTTGTTTTGAAGCAGCTGGCCTCCGATAGGCTCAACTACCTCCTATATTCTCTTGAGCGTCTATTAGAACCATGGAAGCAATTCAGCCAATACGCGCATAAACTGTTTCTTTTTATTCTTCTTTATGCGTTTCCTTGAGACAAGCATGGTTATGGCAGTACCTGCTGAATGATTCACGAGAGTTTACACCTCATGACACGACACACTTGCCGTCGGGAATAACCTCCAACCACGGCAGAGACGTAGAAAATCTGGCGGCGTTCTTTAAAAAGCGGAACCCCTACTCCGGTGGAGATCAGTTTCCTTCCAGACGCGGGCAAACAGATTCGTGCATAAAGTATTGGAAGCGCCCCTGGCGAGCAGAGATGACAGCAGCGCGGCTTCGCTTAAGCCGGCGATAAGGCGAGCGTCAGCGTCTTATAAGGCGAGCGTCAGTATAGAGTAGGTCGTGGTCAGCGTATCGAGATGGGCCAGCCGGATGTGCCCACGCCACGCACACTCGCTATCTGCTGCGCATCTATGCGTATATCGCGCTGGGATGCAGTTTTGCCCGTTCCGGCCGCCGCTCTCGTGCCCCGTTTAACTTTTGGAGCACCTGTACGCATACAAATGAGTTGATTACAAGATGAAAAATAAAGCTAAACATAATGAACAGTTGTGTACACTTGTTCTCAAACGGGGGGCAACAGTGAACAACTAATTAGGAGGGGATATCAGTCATGGCGAGAATAATTTTGGTCATACACGTCTTTAAGATTAATGATCATTTGGCATAAGTGTGATCTGGAAGAAACCATAGGCTCAGCGTGCCTATCCAGCATTCGCGTTTTGCATACAATATGCAGGACGATTAGAAAAAAAAAACAATCCTATGGCACATCGCCGTCTGTGGGTGATACGAGAAATTGTATACCATACGGAGTTAATTCAAAGTCCTTCTTAAGAGTTCTTTGGAGGACATCCGAAAATAGTATGTCATCCTTACAATTTATGAAGCAGTGCTGAATAGTTTCCGGTGCATCGCACAGGAAACAGTTCACGGAAGACACAGAAATGTTCCGGTTGTGCAGCCACGTCTTAACAGGCAAAGTTTCGCTGTGCAGTTTGAAGAGGAACGTTTTTGTTGAGGGAGAAAGCGGCATTTTACGGGCACGTAAGAGCACATCTTGTCCAGACAGGTTGGAAAAGAAAAAAAAATGCAACCTCTGTACCTATGAAAAATTGAAGAGACGTTAACGCGTCACAATGCAAGTTTTTTCACTGCCTCCTTCTCGTATTTTGTATTTGGTTTCCGTCTTCTTTTTCCCGAGGAATGGGCTAACACTGGCCCGAGAACGCGGGTTAATAGACACAGGCCCATATAATGCGAGCAGATAATGAGAGACCAGTTAACCTAACATGCCCAACTTACAGAAATTTTCGAGCATGGAAAAAAAGAACAAGGAATGCACACCAGCGCCATGTCCATGCATAATTCGCATTTGAAGCATATTTGAAAAATGAGCTTCTATCTGTGCTTAACACAGCATCGCGCATGCGCGGGTACCCATCATACAACCACATGTGGGCGAGCGCACACCCACGCACGTCTTAAAACGATACATCGGTAACGTGAAGTATGATACGGACAATGGTGATGGCGGAATCACGACGGATATGGCTATAACATCTGACGCCGTAAATTTGTCAGTCCACTTTTCTGACCATCCGATAAACAAGCATTTATTTGCGATTGTCATTTCCTAGTCAAATAACCCTCCCTACACACTTATAACTACAGAACAAAGTGTTTATTAAATCGGTGTTCTTAAATGAGAAGAATCTGATATTCCCACTTCTCTAATGAAGCACGCCTGCGCGAGTGGTCACGGGTGATCTTTTATCTGAATAGGTGATTTCAAACAGGGAACGTCGATAATTCGGCGCATTAGTCATAACCACTGACACAGTAACAGTACGATTTTATTCTGTAGGAGTAACACTTCGTTCATAAAGAAAATTCTTTGAGCTTAAAAACATAAACGTGGACACTTGAAAAAGAAAAATTGGACAAACTGTGCGCATGACATTTTATGGGGGTGGCCAGCAGCAACGTTATAAGAAATTTCGAGTTTTGTGTTTAGAGTTCCCCGGCATCAACAAAACCACACAAATAACTCCCCGGACTTTGGACCGCAGTTTCATTCGAGCCGGAGCGAAAAGTGCCCATAACCCGAAACATCAGAACGCGTTATCCAGGGAGACCGGAAGGTAACGCAAAGAGATTGAAAGTCGCGCGGCGACAAAAGTGAGACCGAGCAAAACAAAAACGAAAAACGCCGAAAACAAACCCAACGCCAGCGCCGCCGCCCGTAGGCCAGCCCAAAGTTCCCGGCAGGCGACGGTGGCCCTGGCAGAGGCTGTGGTGGCGATGCCTTTGCTGGACTCTCACTTCCGGTGGAAGCGAATTTCGCGCGACGGAAATTGCTTTTTGCGAAGCGCGAAACCATGTCCGGGCGTCCCGCGGAGCGCATGTGTTTATTCTTCATATCCTCGGAGATTTCCCGAAGCGGGACACCAACGCAGCCTCCCCCGGACGCCCGCTTCTGGTAGAGTGGTGAGGCGGGTCTCCCCTTAGAACTCTTCTGAAAGCCTTCATAGAGGTTCATCACTGGGAGCACCGTTATCAGGTAGGATTCGCAAGATTAAAAGAAACACCACCGTGCAAGGACTGGAACAGAAAGATTGGAGGCAGTCACACACCACTGAGGAGCTGGTGCGGGTTAGTCTCGAGGCCTTCGTGCCTAGCAGGTGATGTGTCCAGGGTCGCTTTCCCGCCTTCCCGCTGTTCGCTCACTCGAAGCCAATGGATGTTTGCGTGCAACCCAGGGAGACCCCAGAACCCTCCAATGGCGTTATGCGGCCGAACGGAAGAATACAAAACCGGCCAAAACCGGACTGTGAAAGAGGCCCAGAAGTGCATGCGCGATGACTATCTTTGCGCGACGATGCCTTTTTTTTACGCGGTCGCGAGCGTGCGTACGCCATTGTATGGCTAAGCACACGGAAACGAAGACCGCCAAGGGATGGTAAGAAGCGGCGTTTCGTCGTTGAGATTCTGTTCCGCGCCTCCTCGAGTTGATGATTGTCGATGCTATATAGTTTAGTTTTTCCCCCTGTGTGGGTGCATGTGTAGGGGGGAAAGGGCTGGCCACGAGGAAAGACTACTAGAATTTCCCGAACCAGGGCTAGAGGACACAACGCGTGCTGCTACATTTCCGCCATGAGCGCCGCAGGATATGAGCTGCCGTCTTCGCCTCTTCATAGCCATACAAACAGCGCAATCTCTCACTTTGCGTAAGGAGAAGGGCAGCTCTAAGTCAAGGCTCACGATGAAGATTGACGAATGCCCGTGCCATGCGTACCTAAATGTCATTATTGTTTAATGACATTCAAAAAAAGAACGACATTATTTGAGCTGCCCGTGCTTTATACTCTCCAATGCGCATATACAACAAAGGAGTTAGGCATGATAGCTTCGACGCAGATAAAAACATCTTCAAAGGGTTAACACGTCTTTTGCAATTGTAAGCATTTTGAGAAATGGTGTTTTTTTGAAATGGTGTGAGCCGTTTCTAACAACGGTCGCAGCAGTTGTCGTCACCTGTCAAGCTGTAGCCAAAACCGAAGTATTCAAAATGACGCCGAATAGGGACGTCCACTGATATCGCCGATACATCGACGATTAACATTGCGTTCTGCATTGCCTTTGGCCGCTGTTTCAATGAAGTTCGTCTGCTTTCGAACTTCGTCGCCATCTGAACTGCGCATTAGATGGCAACATGAATAGGGAAAGAAAGTAGAAATGGCGCCCGCGAGTACCCGGCCGCGGGAAACAAGGGAGCTGTATCAGCACAGACACCTCGGCACTTGTCCAATGCGCACTTCCCGCTGCTTTTCCTGGCCACTGTTGCATTTTTTTTTCTAGGTAAAAACACGACTCGAACTGCTCGGACGCCAAAGATAAAATGTACGTTGAAAAACAGTTAACTTTGCCTCCCGTAGCTATGTTTCCGCGTCAACACTCTGCTGCTGAGAGTTTTGTTGGTTTCATTTGGTGCCCATCGCGTTTGAGAGTAGGCAGATTTAGGGCGAACGTGAAGGCGAATGAGTTCTTCGAGTCTCCCAAAATCCCTAACGACATAAGACAAAATGGCATTAGAGTTTTTTGTGTACCAGCAAATTAATAGCAGCAAAACTTGAGGCATTAAACACTTAATGGCGTTTTTCGTGCACATGTGGCATGGGTATTAAGCTAGCGCGCTTATACTTACGGCATAACGAAATAGAATAAGTCGATAAATACCGAACGCAAGCATGCGTCAACTAGCCCAGCAGCATTCTCTAGTGAAACTTTACAGCGAAGCCTCGCGTCCACGTGTTCCCTCCAGTTTCTGGCCTCTTGGACGAACAGAAATATCGTTCGCGCCTTTTTTTTTGTTACGTATTACGGCATCACTTATGTTCTCTTACTTCTAAATTCCTACACTACAGTACACCTTGTTAACTAATTGTAGGGCTACAGCCTCAAATACGAGGAGTTATTTTCCCGTACATGCCGCAAGAACGTGTCCGCTGGACAACGTACCCTCTGGCTGGCGCACCAGCTTGCTGCAATCGTGTAACCATTCTGTAGGATCCACAGTTGTTCAACGTATGCTCGAAATAATCCACAACAAAATCTTTACGTCAACGCATTGACCTCCAGATGAAATCCTAAACACCGCAGGACTCCTAAACAACTCAACTGCTCTTTAGACAGCCGCAACGGTGAACGCTGCGATACTCGAATCGAGAGGCTTTCAATAGATTTCCAAGGGCAGGACGACCGTTGTCGCCGTGTTTCAATTACAGCAACACGTTATTCGAGTTCTTTAAACAATTCTTCTCTCAACCTTCTTTCTGGCGTAAAGAACCGAGCTACAGAGAAGACTCTTCGAGATTTGTAAAAATTGCTCCCCCATTGCAACTCTTCTTTACGAAACACCCGATTTGGTGCTTGTAAGTCTTATGCTGCGACAGCTGACGAACCAAACTCTTCTAAAGAACAGCCGCGTCCACAATAACGAGGCAGAGGCCCGTTGCTGAAGACGGTGCCTCCCCCTTCCCGTGGATAAAGCAGGGGCGAATGAGGCAAAAATGGGTCCACTAAGGCAAGGACAGTTGTGGGACCAGGGAAAGCTAAAGGCGGGAGATGAAGAGGAACTATAAGAAACACCAAGAATAAAAATAAAACACAGGCGGAAGAAGAATTGCCGAGTGACGCGGCGGCGGCCAATGAAGGGGTCACGACGCAAACCATGCAAGCGGAGCAGCGCTCAGGATTCCCTACGCGCGCGTCCTGTCGTCCTGTCGTTCTCTTTCATCCAAAATACTGTATTCTCGCTGCCACCACGCCAGCGTCGCCATTTTCCTCCTACCAAATTTCCCAGTCTCGGCGACGCGGGCGCGCATTCATTCTTCACGGACCGACGCCTACGTTATATATGCGCGGATATATATATATATATATATATATATATATATATATATATATATATATATATATATATATATATATATATATATATACACACACACACACACACACACACACACACACACACACACACACACACACACACACACACACACACACACACACACACACACACACACACACACACACACACACACACACACACACACACACACACACACACACACACACACACACACACACACACACACACACACACACACACACACACACACACACACACACACACACACACACACACACACACACACACACACACACACACACACACACACACACACACACACACACACACACACACACACACACACACACACACACACACACACACACACACACACACACACACACACACACACACACACACACACACACACACACACACACACACACACACACACACACACACACACACACACACACACACACACACACACACACACACACACACACACACACACACACACACACACACACACACACACACACACACACACACACACACACACACACACACACACACACACACACACACACACACACACACACACACACACACACACACACACACACACACACACACACACACACACACACACACACACACACACACACACACACACACACACACACACACACACACACACACACACACACACACACACACACACACACACACACACACACACACACACACACACACACACACACACACACACACACACACACACACACACACACACACACACACACACACACACACACACACACACACACACACACACACACACACACACACACACACACACACACACACACACACACACACACACACACACACACACACACACACACACACACACACACACACACACACACACACACACACACACACACACACACACACACACACACACACACACACACACACACACACACACACACACACACACACACACACACACACACACACACACACACACACACACACACACACACACACACACACACACACACACACACACACACACACACACACACACACACACACACACACACACACACACACACACACACACACACACACACACACACACACACACACACACACACACACACACACACACACACACACACACACACACACACACACACACACACACACACACACACACACACACACACACACACACACACACACTTTTCTCTGCCACCACCAGCCCAGCCCAACCGTCCGTCTCGCCTTTCTATCGTCATCCTCCCTTGCTCTTCTTCTCTGCTTCTTTTCCTTCTCGCCGTATTCCCGACAGCCCTTTTAGATTCCTTTCAGTTTCTTCTCTCTTCAAATCACTCGGGCGATTCCGTTAGTTAGATTTCGAGGCCGTACACGACCCGCTTTATTCCCTTCCGCCTCGCGCGCGTAACTCGTGCTCGTTGTGCGAGGCCTTTCTGGCACACTGTATCGCGCTATATAACTTATCCCCAGCGGCCTCCCGTTCCCTCCACTCTCTCTCCCTCTCTCTCCCTCTCTCCCCTTCACCCTCTCGTGAGCATCCGCTGTTCGCGCAGCAGCAGCAGTTCAGGAGCACCACCACGCGACGACCAACCATTCAGTTTTGCGCGCGGGATGGCGAGGGCTAGGCGCCGCGCCCCGTTTTATCCATTTTTCTTCCGTCCGTTTGCAGATTGGAAACGGGCTGCGGCAACGGCCCGGGAACGGGCAACGAAACGAACAGCGCCAAAGCGAAAGCACCCGAGACACAATTCCTTTTGTGTTCGGCCGAGGCGGTCGTTTCGCGCTGCCAGCTTTAAACCACAACCACCGCGGAGCCCGCTGAAAGAATGCAGAGAAGGCACGTGAGGGAAAAAAGTAACCTAAAAGATGGGGAAATGGAAAGAAAGGGGGGAGGGGGGATCGAATCGGGGCCACTCACGAACACTCTGCATCTGTGAAGAAGACTGGCCCCGCCATCTGCGTATGGGAATTGTAGAAAGTAAAGGAAGAGACTGAGCGAAGTGATTGGGCAACGTACAGAATTGACGTGGTTCACGCGCGACGCTTTTAAGGAAAGAAGGAAGAAATAAATTCTCAGACGACAGACCATTTCCATCTTCGACTTACACTTGGAAGTGGGTTGTATCCGCTGCGACCCTGAAATCAAGACAGGAAAAAAAGGAATATTTGAAAAGGGATACCAAAAATGTCAGGCTCAGAAAGTAAGAGGTGGGAACAACGCGCTTGTGCTTGGAAGAAGAAACAGAAAAAAAACGAGCCCAGAATCTGCGAATAGTTCACCACTTTAAAAAAAAAAATGGCGAGAACATTGTGAAAAATCGAAAACATTATGGAATAAGCACCCGCGTACATTTTGTTTCGTCCGTCATCATTTTGTCCTTTCCTTCCCGCACGAACGTGTCGTTCAATTCAGACGGGAACATCCCGAGCGCCATGACTAACCGCATCCTTTTTCGAGTGTATTTTTTCTCTCGTATACTTCCCACCAGCTAGCATAAACTCTTGTACGATGTCTGTCTATTCCCCCGCAGCCAAATTATGTCGACGCGCGTACTTCTTGCGCTGTTGCAGAGGCGACCAGGCGAGCCCATTTTATTTTCTTCTCCCTAGAAACTGACAAGTACATCGGTTCGCTCTGCAGCCAGCCGTGTCTAAAGCAGAAGGGCCTGTATGCCGGGCGCCGCGACAAAAGGAAAATGAAACCGTTTGGCGACGAGAAACGTTGCCGCAAGACTCCCTCAGCGTCCGGAAATGATGGAAGTCGTAAATGCTCCAGCCTGGTCCGGAGTGAATTTCTCGATTCGACGTCGCGCAGCCCTTCATGCTGAGATCCTGTTTTGCGAGCATTAAGAGTTTTATTTCCGGTGGTTACGATTTTTTTCTTGTACGCCGACATGGAGCTTCGCGCTGATCTAGTCTGACGCTCTGTAGAAACTTTACGCATGTAACCGAATGTGGATGGAGTAGTATCAAAATGAACAGAAGGAAATAGGTAAAAGTTGTTCTTCGTCGCACGCTTTTATTGATACATAAATTTACATTCTGACTGAACGCTGAGAGATAACTTATGACTGACGTTTCGAAAATAGCTTGCGCTTGCGCAGTTATCTGTGTCGAAACCGAGACAAATTATATAGCGGCAACATAATACGAAATCCTAAATGACGCTAAATGACGTGGTAGCAATGAATAAAAAAGCGTGTTGTTGTCACTTTGCGGGGATGTTATAAATAACATCGTAAAAAGTTTTTTGATAAGCCCCCTTCCTCTTTTCCCATTCAGAAGACTCAAATGAGGATTTCGCCAGATCGTTTCGCAAACAACGCTAAACAGAAGAAGCTCTCTAACATTAGATGAAACTGAATAATGCTGCATTCCTCTCCTTGGCGTATCATCCATCACTATCCTCACTAACGTCAATCTCGGGCTCCTCGTCGCACGTCTCTTCGCATCTCTCAACACTTTATTTTGTCTCAGTCGTTCCATTACCGCTCACGACCCCTCATCCAACCTCTTCCCACAACCTTGATGGAATTTTTCATCCCTTGTAACTCTTCGACCTCCCACCATTCTCGTCGACCAGCTGCTCGACCTTATTCTATCTCCACTTGTGCTAATGTTCTTCATTGAATTCCCTGTAAAACCTTCCATAAGGTTTATTATGATCACTCCTATGTCGCTGGTATCGTAACATTCCTTGTGAGATCCATTGACGTACTCCTTGTCCCGGTTATTAGTGTTCTGGCAGCCGTCATTTTCAACGTTCATTTATTGCTCGTGGCGTTTCTTGCATCCAACTTCCTGGCCACACACAATTATTATGGTAGCGGAAACATTACCACAGGCTTCGCTGGTAGTCTCTTGCTTGTAATGTTCAAGATAGGTAAGTTTACCATGTATAAATTTCTCTCGTTTCGACTGCAGCATACGTAGCTTTTGGTGCTTAACGGCAAAGCGCTAAGGTAGACTGCAACCGTGTACAGTATTGAACGCGAGGAGATGTACCGACAGGAACAATAACCTGCACGTGTGCCACAGAGCTCAGCCTGTCGGGGCGTCATGAAATTTTGGCGCTTCGAACAAGAAACACCAAAATTCACAATAAAAAATGCAAAGGTGTCAACGCAGTGCGTCGGTAGAACAGAGAGGCCTTGTGGACGCCAGAAAGAAGTGATATAAAACCGTCAGGCCTTGAGAAACAACAGGCTCCGATTCAGGCAAGACTAGGCGCCCTCCTTAGACCATGCATCCTTAGCGCTATATACAATGTATCCAGCATCCTTAAGCCAACTGGCCCAACTTTTCGTCCTCAATTTGCCCTCAATATGCACATTAACACTTTCTATCGTGTTTGTTAGAATATTAAGCCAACTTCGATTACGGTTTTCATTATCAGAGAATAGTATGGATATTTGCAATATGGGCATTTACACATTCACTTCGCAAACAACGTCGAGTGAGTAAAAGAGAGTGGGGGTACAAAGCAGTGCCGATGTTTTAAATAAAATTGCGTAGACACCGCGAACTACATTGTTTACGATGAAAAGAACTGATTCTCAAGGAATCAGTACCATAAGTGCGCCTCCGTAGTAGGCGAGCCCGCTACGTACTGGAATTTAAAAGCGCTAGCCCTCAACAATGTCCGAAGCTTGAATACTTTCCTCCATGAGTTCTGCTGTATTGACACATTAAAAGTCGAAGCCGAACAATCAAACATGACCCCATTGGCTACATGACCATTTGAAAGCACGATGAGCCCGTACTGCATAAAACGGGTAACAGCATGCAGTTATATTTCCTACTTCCTCAGTACGAGCCCTGTAAAGGGTACTCCACCACACAAAAATCAACTTGCCGTGAAGACAGCTTCGGTTACCTTGTGGCAAATATGGAGAAAGTAGCTGTAATGAGATGACTCCACTGGGTTGCTGCAACTTCTTTTCATGGTGGCATACAATATTCCAATAATATTAGCACAGATGAGAAGTAATTATTGAATTTAAAATACGGTTACGTGGTACTTGCAGAGTCCAGCCGTCTAAGAGAACAAAAAAAAAAAAAAACAGGTTTCGAACTCCCGCTGCCCATATGGTGAGTGCCTCGTGTGAATGGCATGCACAGCCACGCTCCATGGCAAGCAACACCAGTAACAGGTGCAAATAGCGTTCAGGTCGAGTGGACCAAAAAACACTCGTTGAAGTGCCGAAAGGCGGCGGTGTTCCC
Organism: Haemaphysalis longicornis; assembly: GCF_048455015.1. Classification (NCBI taxonomy): domain Eukaryota; kingdom Metazoa; phylum Arthropoda; class Arachnida; order Ixodida; family Ixodidae; genus Haemaphysalis; species Haemaphysalis longicornis. The sequence continues at coordinate 101,728,225 of NW_027526335.1, read as the reverse complement.
GACTCTCCAAGTTTAAATGTATTAGGCGCCAAAGTGGGAGAACCAACGCGACCAAGAAAAGTCTGGTTCACCGGTACTGCTATACAGTCTCGAGTGTCCGGACTTCCTTATGCAATATGCAAAGGATACAACGTATAGAAACCACAATGATTGTGGCATCACCCAGGCGCTCTAGCGTCACACGTAGGTAAGCCGAGTTAACCGCGTGATGGTCTGCTAAACTAAGCCTTCTGTTTGCCGCCGTCACGTAGAGGTTAGTATGGCTTAAGTTAGAGTTATTGGGCCCCAGGTTGCAACACGAAGAATGTTTAAATTCTGCACTGCCAACAATCCGCGGATAAAAGCAGAGTTCAAAATTCATCTTCAATATATATATATATATATATATATATATATATATATATATATATATATATATATATGTATTGCATTGGCGCTCTGGTGCCGTTTTAGGTGGCATTAAGGTAAACTCACCTTATCACATTCCTGTGGGTCTTGGTAATTCATGGCCCACGTGGTTAAAAAGAACTGTGAACCGACACGGAAGGTTTTACCAATTCACAGAAATGTTTATAACGGCCTGGTTTGTTTCGTTTAGAAATATATAGCTTCTTTAGTGAGATAAAATAAACAAGAAACGCATTTTGGTTTATCCACTTTTCACACGACGGCGCTAGCTGTCCAGCAAGCAAGAGTTTTATTGTTTTATTTGAGCACAGAAGGGGCATATCTGTGAAATAACCAAACTATGCCTTTGGCAACATCAATATGTATATGTAAATTTTTGGTAGTGGTGCACGATGGTTTTTAATCTCCTTTGTCATGTAGTAGTAAGTGTCACAGGAATATTAACAAGTGAGGCCCCCTTAAACGGATAATGACACGTAGCTTGACATCCGGAAAATACCGCCCTGCCGTTTAGAAATGTGCCTTGAAAACTACGTGGTCGAAATAAATTATTTAGTGGTTACCTCGGTAAGCGGTGGCAAAAGATGCTATTTCGTCACGAATCTCAATCAACCACTCATTTTGCCAAATATGGTACAGATGAACATTTCTTATCTTCCCGTCCCCCACAGAGCTGCGCGGCTTCATTTCTTTAACCCTATTGGTTGAGTTTCACAGACGGCAGTCGGCCCTACTGCCTTTCTCTTAATTTAGGACACGACGCCTTGTACAAAGTTTGGTCCCTAATCTGTGAGGCTCAGCTGTTATCCCAAAGCGTTGCACTTTTCACGGCACCTCGTTTTTATGACTTTCTGCAGTAAACTAAGTCTTCGTTCAAACTGCTTAGTACAGCACCATGTCCGTGCCCTGAAAGGTAGTGCTGGTTGTATGTATGTGTCACACAGTTGAACCTGGATATAACGAAGCCGACAAAAAAATCGCAATTTTTCATTACAGGCAGGTTTTCGTTACACCCAGGTTTCGAGTTATAGCTCGCGTGAATGAAGAAGAAACGAAGCCAAAATGCTAGACATCAGGATGCTGAACTCATCACTCACGTATTTATTTCACAGTGACAAACTGCGTAATCTGCGTTTGCTGCTTTCCCACGAGCTTAGGCAGTGCACGGCACTCCAAAAAAGAAAGTTCACTTACCTCCGTATTCACAAAAGTAACTTAAGAAATACTTTTAACGCGTTGAGGTGCCTTAACTCGTATCAAGGACCAAACTTATGCTGAAATTGCGCCTTTCCGTGAACTTGATGCTCTTTTCCGCGCTCAAAATTGTTGAGAAGGTGCTAGCTGGGACAATGTACCGGGCGGCGACATTCTTCATTCTCGCCGGTAGACACGGCATTTAAAATTGCGAGCGTGTCTTGAAATGGTAGAGTGTCTCGATTTGGTGGCAGCAGAACTCGTCATCCGCGAACCGACAGCATAGATAGCAGTCGAGGCGCGCGACTACACGCCGACAGGCAGGCTTATTTAAGCGCCTAACCTACACCGCACTCACACTGTAAACGCACGGTAGTTCGCGGTGCGGACGAACTTCACTGAATTACAGTATTTCTCTCAGGTAATTTTTCGGAAAAAGTGCAAAAAAAATGGCTCATAAGCGTAGAGAATTTGTTACATCAAGGTTAACCGTCACGACGCTTTCGTTACATTGAGGTCGCGAACAAATGGGTTTCAATGGGGTTATCCGTGGGGAATTGAAAAACTTCGTTAAATCCAGAAATTCGTTGCATAGAGGTTCCTTACATCCAGGTTTACCTGTAGAACAGTGACAGAGGCAACCTAGTTCACAATAACGGAGAGGTGTCCATTTTCCTGAATGTACCGTACTTCGTGATAATTACCGTCGTATTTCTTTTTCGTTGTTAAAAGCAGCTCTCAGAACTCAACCAAGTTCATATATTCGTTCCATTGTCTGATAACCCCTTCTTTAGGCTGAACCACTCCCTCACTCCTTGACCGTTGAAGATTTCTTTTTAATTTTCTTTTTTTTTCCTTTTTAACTTTATCGCTAACCCCAGCATTTGGGTTCATTTCTTCCTGAAACATTTTTTGAAGGACTCGTCGGACTCACTGAGCGGGACAATGGTGTACGCGAATTTCAAGTACCAGATATTTTACATGTACTTCAGTTACAGGCGCAAACATGCTTTTCAAAATTATTGTTTCATATTACGGAGCTGCAGTAGGGGGTATTGGTTCCTCCTTTTAAAATTCTGTAAAATTTTACTTGCGAACTATATCGAAGTATTAATGCGTGAACCAGACATAATGAAAATTAACTTCAAGCGAAAAAAAAAAAAAAACTTCATAGAAGCTCCAGACCCTCACAAAGAATACCACTACGAGGAAGCTGGCATTTCCCCTGAGAGTCTTCTCGTCTGACCAATACCGTGCAGACCAATGCCCAGGAGCCCCAGTTTCCCCGCGCACGGCGGCAACTACATCTTACACACGGAGGAAAACAACCTCTCTGTGCTACTAGTTCGCAATCCGCCTTCTATGGCCAGCAGCAGCAACAGTCCACAGCTTCAAAGTGAGAACCACAAAGGCTCTGAATAGTCTCTATGAGTAATATTTTGATCTTTTTTTGTCAAATAGAGAAACGTTTCGACTCAAACTACGAAAGACAAAACTTCGTCTCGATGCAGTAAATACTAACCAAACTACGTAGCACATATTGTGTCATCATGGGCAGAACTATCAGCAGGCATGTACTTGTTTCCAAGAGTAGCTGCCTCTATACACCAATTAGGCAAGTTGACAGCCCTGCCTTTTCCTTCTCGACATGGTTCCGCCAGGCAATCGGTTATTGTTGTTGCAACATCCAATTCCCAACGTTCCGGTCCAGAAAATTTGTCTGCGCGGGCTCTGTTATTTCCCCCTCCGTCTCCCTTTCTTTTTTGTGTCCTTCCTCTATCCGCTTTTCTTTATGTTGTCATCGTCCCGCAGAAGCTTGGGTTACAAGGTCTAATTGCGTGCACGTCGAAGACAATTCGTCCTGCGCGGGAGAAAGAAAGGGAGCACCTTGTCAGACGCGAAACGGCAGCGGCGACGTCTGAGCCAGAAGGCCCACCTAGGTCCTTCGCAGTTGGGGAACGTACGGTATCGGCCCCGAAGACAAAGGGCAGTTACGACACCGCCAGAGCCCACGGCGGCTCCCGATGTTGGGGCAATTCCCGCGAAGAGGCCACCAACCTTAGGCCGGGAACCCCTCCCCCCTTACCCGGAAGAAATACCACTGGCTTACTTTGTTTCCGCATTCCTAGGTAGCGTGGCACAGCACTGGGCCCAAAAAAGAACAAAAGAACAAAAAAGGCAGGTCTCGTTCCTTCTTTACGGGAATTAGTACAAGCGCGGTGGATGCTTCTTACAACATGTGCCACCATCGTAGAGGAACACATGCCCACCCCAAGCTTTGATGCTACCATAAGTTAAAAGCTATTGGCAGGCCGTTGACGTTTTTCAACAAAAGGATAAATATACTGCTTCCCATGCCGATCGATGACCCATCCCTCTACACCATAGATAGTATAAGTTATCAGCCCCATTCTTTTATGAGCAGCATTTTCCCTCTCCCCCCCCCTTCCCTCAACACACGCGCACTCCTTCTGCTCGTCTTCTTCTACTTTACGAGCTGGGATATTGCTGATGAGGAGGATGGTGGAGCCTCCACCTGTTACCGAACTCCTGAGGTTATTGAGAACGATTGCGAGGGGGATGCCCTGGGGTATTAAAGCACCTACAAGTGAACGAACGTACGCGTGTAAAGATACACTTGTCGCTCCTATAGCCCAATTGTAGCAGTAAAAACCAAAAGCTCTCTACATCTTTATTATCAAGGTCAAGTTAAACGTAGAATGAAAAACGGTCGACAAGAACACACGGGACACAGCATAACTTTACAACCTCCGCGCTCGTTTGTAATGTTACGAGCAGACTGTACAATCGCCTAATCAAAAACGGGAAACTCCTTGTGACGTGGATACAAGGCTGTGTGTGCAGAATCTTATTTTATCTCTCTGTCCCTCTCTCTCTCTCTCTCTCCTGTTATCTCTTTTTCGCCCCATTTCCCCTTCGCCAGCGCTGGGCAGCCAATTGGATTTCTTTGCCTGGTTGAGCTTCCTGTCTCTTTCGTTTTCTTTGCTTTCTGACAACCTTGTTGTCCACTGGAAAAGTGGGAGGGAAAGCAGGGGATATATGTCCTCCTTGTACCTGTAGACTTGCATGCTGTTGACTTCTGAATTCGAATTCAAATGTCGTTTGAGCCACCGCCATCCACAACGACGTTCCACTTACATTACATGTGTTGTTTTGTCTGTTGCAATATTTTTAGCAAGCTCGTAAATGTTTTTTCTATCCTCCTCTTTCTTGGTAGGGTCCCGGGCTCAGCAGAAAATACACCTGTGCCTTATGAGTACAGAATTAATTATGCAGGAAACTTTGGGGTTAATGGTGTAAAAGAGACGCCGTGGTCCTTTGGTCATTTTGAGGAAAAAAACTAGTACACATGATTATTGTAAAGTGCCCAGAGTTCTTCGATTTGCCCAAAAAGTTCTCTGCATCGGACGTTGAGTCCCATTTTGTCCGACACGCCGCCAGCTTAAAAACAGAGCTTATCCAATAACTTGTTCAGACACACTCACCCCACCACAGCGGATTGTGGGGTTATAGCAAAGTTTATGTGATCTTATTAACAGAGCATCTGGGAAGCGCGAGCAAACAGATATAACGCATGACCAACTGGACATCCGTTAGGGCGTTGTCTAATGCCCGTTTTTTTAGGCTGGGATACCAGATAGCCCACTAGCATGTTCCGAGGCCTCTCACTATCGCAGGATTACCTGGGATGAAACAATAGGGTCGATCATCGCGTGTAAGGAATAGTCTCCATTTGAACTGAAGCTATCGATTTCTTATTTACAGGTCACGAGATTAAAGAGCGACTGTATTAGGAACAATGTATTCACCAATCAATGAGCTGCAAAATTTGTCTCGTCACTTCCCTTACACGGGCTGCGCAAGACGTAATTAGATTCGTAACCTATAGGTGTAAGTCTGCCAAACTGAGACCTACTGTCCATATATCACTGCACAGAACTGCAGAGGAAGCAAGGTCGTATACCGTTGCTCCTGGCGCGCGAGGTTCACGGCTCCTCTCACGGGGGCAAAACGCCGGTGGCATCGCGTCGGTAGCGACGCCAGAGAAGAGGCCGCGGCGCGCGCGACTGCAACAGGAAGAAAACGGTAGCAACGGCGGCAGCAGTTTCCGATGGCGAAACCTGTCCCCTATAAAATATCCCCCCTGCACCGCAACGACACGACACGCGATACATCATCGCTCGCCGCCGCCCCGGGCCGAACCTCGCTTTATTTTGCGCCCCTTGCTGTCTGTCCCCCGTTTCTTCCCTCTTGGTCTGTGCTCTTCTCTCTCTCTCTCTTCAACTTCCTCCGTTGTTCGCCGCCACAGCGTCCACCCACCCACTCCTTCCCCGGCCCTTGTTCTGCTATCTTTTATTGCTGATCTGCGCCGCCACTGGGACCAGGCAAGGGGCATCGAGATTGCGATAATAGCTGGCTTCCTACGCGGCCCGCTCTTTCCGCGAAGCCATTTGTCGATGCTCGCCGCTCTCGAAGCTCGTATCGCTCGCTGCTGCCGCTTTCTTCGCCCCCCGTTTGCATGGGTGGTAGCGGTTGTCAGTTGAGTGTGTACTTTCGTTCCTCTTCGTCCTCGACGCAGAATAAGATGCGCACGCTTTTGTTGTTGTTGTTGTTGTTGTTGTTCTGTACATCCTTCATTGTTCAGCTTGAGAGCGCCTTTTAGAAAAACAAAGCAAGCGGAAGGTCTAGTCATAAATGTTTTATTTTATGGCTTTACTCCTTATTCAACGTACGAAACCAGAATTTTTGTCAATTTTTTATCGGGTTACGTGTTAAGTACTCTTTTTTCTTCTGTAGTACGTAACACCGAGCTGGTGGTACTGAAATAGCGAGCTTTCTTTAGCAGGTGGTCCGATTAAGGCTAGAGCGACGCCGTTCGTGGTTCAGGGGAGCCATCCATCAAAATAATCGAGCTCGCAACGCACTTAAGCGAGTGTTGCGTACTTCGCGAAGCGTACCCTCCTGAGCGCACATTTCTTTTTCCCAGTTTTCTATAAAGGCTTCCACCCACTTGTTCATGTTTCTTTTCGTGCGTTCCTAGGCTGACTATGTCAAGCGTGAGTAGGTCGTAGCTCACAGAGGCTGAAGCTGATCGTGGTTACTTCACAACGAGGGAGGGAGTAGAAAGCGCAGGGATAAACACGAAGCAATCTTCCGTTGAACATTTAATTACAGTATACCGTTTTCTCCGAGGTTGAATTTTAATACGATGGTAATAGTAAGCGCATTGCCAATAACAGAGGGTACCGAGTGCTAACACGCAAAACACCGCCTAACCACTATGTTGCCTGTACAACTTGCCATCTTTTAATACTACAACTACTTGTGTGATATGCTTGGGCCGCACTTGGACTAAGAGATTTGAACTTGCGTATTCTATATCCCCTCAATCCTAAGTTCATTGCGTTTTTATTTCACGTCATAGGGGCGGAGCCATTTGGGGGCTGGGCTGTTGGCGTCCCCTGTCGTCATCGTCGTCGTCGTCGTAATCGCCATTGTAATCGTCGCCTCATGTAGTCAGTGTACTAAAACACCAAAAAAAACTCGTTAACGCCTCACGCTAGAACGTAACGCGTACTAGAAAAAAACGAGACTCGTTTACGCCTCGCGCGAGAGAGCTTCGTGCTTCGAAGACTTTTACAGCAAAGCTGTATACCTCTACCCCCCCAACGGTTTCATCTCCGTTGGTAAAACTGCCAAGGCGCCAAGAATACACTTATACACTCCATGCTTCGCCCCTGCCCAGGTTTCATGTTAATGGAGATGGCCCGAGATTTTTTTTTTCTTTGCTACGTGTAGGTAAATTTCATGTGATTGGAATAACACAAACTTTGGTGCATTAGTTGCGGGATGTTTCAGAAAAATCAACTACGACCGAGAGTTGACAAGTAAAGAACAGTAAATTTCCAAATAAAAAACCTATCCGTGAACACGATTTCGTGGCTTATTTGCACAAGGCGACACCAGTGAAGATGAGGGGTGAGGGAGCACTGAGGCGGTGCGTGCGTGCGTGCGTGCGTGCGTGCGTGAGAAAGTGAGTGAGTGAGTGAGTGAGTGAGTGAGTGAGTGAGTGAGTGAGTGAGTGAGTGAGTGAGTGAGTTCGGGAGTGAGAGTCAGTGAGAGTGTGTGTGAGTGAGGGAGTGAGAGTGAGTGAGAGAGTGAGAGTGAGTGAGTGAGAGTGAGAGAGTGAGTGAGAGAGTGAGTGAGAGAGTGAGTGAGTGACTGAGTGAGTAAGTGACTGAGTAAGTGACTGAGTGAGTGGCCCAGTGAGTGACTCAGTGAGTGAGTGAGTGAGTGAGTGAGTGAGTGAGTGAGTGAGTGAGTGAGTGAGTGAGTGAGTGAGTGAGTGAATGACTGAGTGAGTGACTGAGTGACTGAGATGACTTGGTGAGTGAGATGACTGAGTTAGTGAGTGACTGAGTGAGTGGATGAGTGTATAAGTGATTGAGTGACTGAGTGATTGAGTAAGTGAGTCAGTGAGTGAGTCAGTGAGTGAGTCAGTGAGTGAGTGAGTGAGTGAGTGAGTGAGTGAGTGAGTGAGTGAGTGTGTGAGTGACTGAGTGAGTGAATGAGTGAGTGACTGAGTGACTGAGCGAGTGACTGAGTTAGTGACTGAGTGAATGACTGAGTGAGTGACTGAGGGACTGAGTGAGTGAGACTGACTGAATAACTGAGTGACTGAATAAGTGAGTGAGTGAGTGAGAGTGACAGTGAGGGAGTGAGAGTGAGAGTGAGTGACTGAGTGACTGAGAGTGAGTGACTGAGTGAGTGACTGACTGATTGAATGACTGAGTGAGTGACTGAGTGACTGAATCACAGAATGAGAGTGAGTTAGTGAGTGAGTTTGTGAGAGTGAGTGAGTGAATTAGTGAGTGTGTGAGAGTGAGTGAGTGCGTGAGTGAGTAGAAATTTCTTGAGCCGTTTACAAAAAATAAGAAAGATTTGACTGTAATCTTCTCCTGCGTATTGTAAACAGATTCGGAATTGGGGGATCCTTGTGTATATTGCCCCGAACCGTGTCTTTGATTTGCTTGCTGAGCCTGAGGACGGGGATTCGATTCCCGGCCACAGCGGCCGCTTTCCTGGTGGAGGAGAAAAGGGAAAACGCCCGTGCGTCCGAATTTCAGCGCACGTTAACGACCCCCAGGTGGTCAAAATTAATCCGGAGCCCTCCAGTATACGGCGAGCCTCATAGCCCAGGTCTAGTTTCGGCGCGTTAAACCGCATAATCACGCAATCACACACAATCGCTTTTGATTTGTTTAGCTGTATTGCTTCCAGCACCTGGCCACGGACGGGTATCTGATCTTGTCTGCTAAGCGACTCACGCGTCACCTTCTACTTTTGTATGCCACGCGGGCAACCTCGCCTTGATAAAGAAAGGGTGTTGCGTAGCGTTCACTTTCCCAGACTTTCCTTGTTTAATTTATAACGTTATCGGTCTAAATTGACGTTTTTAGTACCGAGATAACTGCGGATCAATGTGGGGAGAGCAAAAGCAGCGACATTCGATACGTCGACTTTGGTTTGTGCACGTTGCTTTGTTGACCGCTTCTTCGCCATTGTCTATTATTTGAGTTTTTTGAAAGCACGAGTTCGCTTCAGTAAGCGTTCATTTCTTCGAGAATGCGGCTTCCTGAGGTATATATCTTTGTCGCACTACTGTGGGACTAACGATTGAGAACTTAAAAATTCTATGGCATTTTTCTGGATTTTTTTTCTTCGGCTTGCCAACTAACCGAAAACGTCTTTGTTTAAAATTAGCGAAGTGCTGGGCTTGTAAGAAGTAAGGGGGCTGCCCTATCCGGCCATACTGACGCAGGAACACAAAATGTATGTCCCTAGGAGCCCGCAAAAACCTCCATTCAAAATGCTGCCAGCAAGCATGCTTAAATAATTGCTAAGTTACTTCATGATTTCGTCGGAATAACTACGCAGGTTAGATCAAGTAAACAAACGTGTAAAAGTAATTAGAGGCGGTCACCATTACGCACGTATACGAGGCGTGCTGTCTCCCTACTCCCACTTCCTGCTGCTATGTTGCAACGTTACTCTTATGTTACTCAATGTTACTCAATGTTACTCTTATGTTACTAAATGTTACTCTTATGTTACTCTTACGCTACTCAAAGTTTATGTTGCAAAGTTACTCTTCAGGAAACTGTGGAAGAGTATGAAGCAATTGGCTGCGTATCTGCTCAGTCCGCGGTAAATATCACAAGAAGACGAAAGCCTTCTGCCACCCCTTCCACGTAAATGTCTCTCTTCTATCCTCCGTACACTTCTAACGCTCTTCCCTCCCCCCCCCCCCCGGCCTCCGACAACGCTCCTCCCTTGACAAACCCGGTGGAGGTTTAAAAAAGTCAATTCAATTTTTCCTCATTCCTCTGTTCGTGCGCCATCTATTTGAACATTTGGTTACTATTGCAATAGAAATGCCGCCCCGATGTCTAGGCTCGGGAACGAGCCCTTTTCTTAAGTTAAAAAAAAAAAAAACGAGGTTGTTTTTAACGCGTATTCAGCCGCTCCACCACTTCCAATGATGTTTAATTAAACCAGTAGTCCAAGAGAGAGAGCGGGTAGGAGCACTGTATTCTAAGAACGCACGCATTAGCAGGGACGCCCGCTGCCTGCTGCTCCGCATGCGGCTCGACTGCATGCAATGTGGCGGAGCGCCTGCACCAACACTGGCTCAGGGACTCCCCTACATGTGCGGACTGTTCAGAACTGGGGACTCTAGGGCACCTACTCTGCTTCTGCCTCCACCACGCGGCGCCGAGAGCAGAGCTCCACCGAGCGCTCCAGCGTCCAGCCCTTCCCAGCGCCGGTATGGAGGACCTTCTGTTCCCGAAGGGGCCTGCGGCAACCCAACGGGAAGTCTTCGCCCCTATGCTGCGTTACCTGGAGGCGACCGACCTCATGCAGCGGCTGTATCCCGGACTTCAAAGACTGAATGATGTGCCCGAACTAACAGCCATATCTCTTATTCTTTATCCTCTCTTTATGCCTGTATCTTTCTCTCTCTACATCATCCTTTCACCCCTACCTCTACTTCCCTTCCCCGAATGGGATTGTATGCAGGTGAGCTCCCTGCTGAGCTCAAAAATATCCCAGTGCACTTACTTTCCTTTTCCTTTCCCACAAACCACAACCACCACCACCTAAAAACAATCATGCTGGGGATCTCTTTTTCCAGATACACAGACACGCGCCGATGATGGCTGTTGCAGGTCTATTCTATTTCTATTTCTATTTATAATTTCTAAACATTTCTATTTATAAAACGTTGACCAATGTAACACACGGGTATAGCTTACTCGGAGGGTATGCAACACTTTCATAAATTTACAGCGGCAACTCTCGGGTATGCGTCGGAGTTTAGGCGTAACGTTTCTCTTGGCGCTCTTTTGACGTCAACCGGTGTCCGCCACTTGACGTACAATGAGTACTTCTTCCGTTAAACATCAGCTGACGACGTTAGACCTCAATGCACAGTGTTAGTTGACCTTCAATTAACCTTATGACGTTCCAGACAGCGTCATGCTCATTACGTCGATCTGCTAGTGCCTATTGTCGGGCTGTCGCCCACCCGTGTTACCGTCTTCCTGTGCTGCGCATCACCATTAATGCGAGAGAATCGTAAACGAAAAATGCGGGAAGCTTTACCACTGAAGATTCACGGAAGAGCCTCAAGGAATGAGGCCTCACTGAGTGAACGCCCTCGCGCGAAAGCGGCCGAGGTAGGCTGCAAGGGCTTTAGCAATAAGCAATAAAAAAATTGCAGCAAACCGAATACATTGTGCACATGCAGAAAGTCTGAGCGCTAGAAATATACAGACAGATAGAACAAAAAAACTGTGGTTGATTCCTCTGTCATAGGAATCAGTCAGACATGAAAGTGAAATGTGCAGCGAAATCTGCAGATGAGCATGATTTGCGGGTCGGCAGCTGTATTGTGGGTGTGCTTGGCAAGCGACGTCCTACTGGCGGGTCGCTTCGGCAAAGGTGTACTGGCGTCATTTCCATGACGGATATGACGTCAGTCAAATCTTTCTGTATACCGGCATAAAACACTTTCGTGTTAAAATATAAAACACGAAATCGAACAACCCTAAGTATAACCAGAGTCCCTTAATACCGTTCTGGTCACGAAACTTCTCCGTCACTCTATGGGAGAGCTTGATATGGTGCCAAGAACGGCCGCTACGCGGCGCAAGCTGTCTTAGGGGGGCCATCGCCCCGCTGCGCCCGGCTGAACGCGCAGCGGCGGCAGCCCGAAGGCGTTGTGTGGAGGCAGCTCGCGGTATTCCTTCCACTAAAGTTTTTGCATCACCATCACGCGAACTTTATGTGCCAGTGCACCGCGTTCAAGGTGGACGGCATGAAACTTCGAATGCACAATGAACGTGCTGTGTGACGGGCTGCAGCTCCGGATACCGAAGGAACAAGGAAAAGGCGTCGCTCTTCTGTTTCCCAAGTAGCGCCGAACTTCGAGAGGAATGGAAGAGAGCTATACGGCGGTTGGAAGCTGGCGGTTTCAACTTCGAAAGCAAGAACGTTCGGGTTTGCGAAAAGCATTTTTATCCTAGCGACGTTGTAAGAACCGACGACCACATCGGGAACGGGGTGGTCGTATCTCTTCAGCGAGAGAGACCGAGGCGTCGGACGGATTCCGTTCCAATGATTTTTGACGGGCTCCAGGCCTACCTGACAAAGGTGAAGCCGTGTTCCCGGCCAGTGATTCAGAGACAACCAGCGAAGAGGCGGCGCGAATTGTCTAAGCGGTGTATCATTAGCACCAAATTTAAGATATATTGCATGCTTTAAATCATAACCGCCCGCCCCCCAGCATCCAAAAAATTAAAAAAAAATGTATGATGTGGAGCCTCGGTAGTGGCAAAGGCGGCCGAGCAGCCAGCACTGGCATCAAAAGGAACTTGCAGACTAGGCTGCTGTACTTCCCTTCCCGAGGAAATCATGGGTTGTCGGCCGGTAATTAATAATGCTATAAACAGTAAACGCAAGGAAACGTCAAACGGCGCGTGTCCCATGTAAATTGCGTGGAAAAAAGGGATCAATCAAATGTTAGGCACGTGAAACTCGTGTTTAGAGCGGTCACGAAAGCGCTCGGCTGCTATAACCGCGCCGTCGAAAATCCCCGCGTCAAGAAAGCGATCGGCGCTTACACCAAAACAACTGCGCATTTGGGTGTAAACTCAATTGAAAGGTGTGGAATAAAACTTCTGGCTGGACCATTTACCTCATTTGAATACTTGGGTAGCAGCGCGCGAGAGGCCAGCCGGATATAAACCAATGTGATTGCTCCTGTACTACCCAGTCGTGTCTCATTCCGTTCACCCTCCTCCCCCTATTTGCAGCACTACCAGAATAGAAAGCTCAACTACTGCATAAACATAATCGCCCTTTGGCCAGGCGCAAATATAAACACGTTGTCAAGCAGATCTAGCAGTAGCTGCTCGCATCGGGATCATGAGCATCATCTTTCAACACTTGCGAGCTGTGACGTACCGCTTCGAGGCATCGTATGTACGCATATAATTGGGCTATGAGGTAATTATTAACACAATGCGTTATCGCGGGGTGTGAGAACACTTTTAAAGGCGCTGCTGTTTATAAGGTAGGCCCGCACTCCAAAGCAAACTACGCGTGCGTTCCAAAGTAAACAGCTCTCATTCGTCGTCGACACTGGATCCCGTTTCGACTTATTTATCTGGTGGCATTGATGCATTCAGAGACGTTTAAGAAAAGGTAACAGGAAGAACAGCACGCACCTAATCGCGTCGAAACGTTGACAGAAGTGCGCATACAAGCCCAGCACTGGCGGCGGCTTGTGGCCCCCCTACGACGGGTGGCGCCGCTAGCGAGAGATTTTGTCCCTATATCAACCTCCGGGCGCAGTTTCGTGACCAGAAAAGCATTGAAGGACTCTGGTATAACGTACTATTTAGTACTAAAGGTTGCTTTCCCGCAAGAAGCCCCTGTGTGCAGAGTGTACTCTTTAGTACTTAAGGTTGCTTCACCGCAAAACGCCCCTGTGTGCAGGGGTGCACCCTTTGCAGGCCGCTTGCTTCGTTGTACAGGCATCCCTTCCGTGACGGAAATGACGTCAGCTAAATCTTCCTGTATCCGGGAATAAAACACTTCCGTGTTAAAAAAAAAAAAACGACAGCAATGACAGACATCTCGTCCAGCATACAGAGTGGGGTTCGCTTGCCTAGTTAACGTTTGAGAAAAGTAACGTGGTATTACTACTAACAAAAGAAGGGAAATTAATGAAATATCGAAAGCGGGAAACATGGCCACACTAAAGTACAGAGAGACCGGAAGAAAGGAGAGGGGCGCTCTTCGCAAAGATGGGCTCAAGGCGACGTCGACGGAAGACGTGACGCTAACGAGACTTCGTCAGCATGAAAGCCGCCTGTGAGGACGGCGGCAGCGGCGACAGCACGGCACTCGCACTGAGCGTGCCAGCTGTTGCGAGTTGATGAAAGGACCGTTCGTTGAGACGCCGAACGGAAGCGCGTAATATCGGCGCGCAGAAAGCTGCCGCGCTGCAACACCGCCACCCGGCAGTTTTGAAGGGGCACGCACGCCGCCTCCGAGAGCAGTTTCCTTCTGGCGCTCGCCAGCAGCCGCAGTGGCCAACTTCGCAAGGTCGCTTTTCTGCCCCAGAGAGCGCCGCGGTTTCGCAGTGACGTTTTTAATTACGCCGGGCGGAGTAAACGCCACGCTGCTTCAGTCCGGCCGTTTGAACAGCCGCAAGCTGGACATGTGAACTACGGGTGTGTTCATACAAAGGTCTCGCTTTATATTTCCTTCTTTTTTGTTTATGCCACGCATATCTTCGTGAGCCGAGATTGATTGATTGATTGATTGATTGATTGATTGATTGATTGATTGATTGATTGATTGATTGATTGATTGATTGATTGATTGATTGATTGATTGATTGATTGATTGATTCTTCCCACTGAGTACATAACATACATATAAAACAACAGTTTTCCTTACAGTCAAGCAGTAACCTTAATTAACTACAATAAAAAATCCGTAGGCACCTGAGCTGGACAAAGAAAGAATAAATTTAATGAAAAACGGCCACCTCAGCAATTCTTGTGGGTTGTGAATGCGAAAGCACCAATGACCATCAGAACACGCCTGACGCACCTTGGTTCGCGTCGCGTTGTCCAAAGACATCGCAGCCTTTCCACCGGAAACACTTCGCATTGTATTCTACCATAAAGCTTTCGAATGCCTTTGATCTGTCTCGTACACGTTGCGCCACTGCTCGCCTAATGTCACCGTGGAATGGTAGAGTTATTAAAGACGATGTTAATTTCGCTGCTTTTTCTTCCTCTCCCTGATCTTCGATCTACTGGCGAGGACGCTCACGTCTGGGTACTAGCGAGTTCAAGTTCGCGTAATGGGACGCCTCGTGAAAAGGCCGTTTTGCTAGTAGGGGACTACGACGCCGTACGCCGACTTTTTCGCTCGAGCTCGCCCTCGAGAACGCATCCTACAGCGTATCGCTTCCGAAGGAGCCGTTTTAACAGCGCAGCTGTTCTTGGGCGAGGCTTTGATGGGACGATATGTGGTAACGCGGTCGCCGCGACGTGGAGCGGGTATAAAGCCTAGCGGGGGTGAGAGCAAGCCCCCAGCGCACATGCAAGTTAAAAGAAGGCCCGAACGAGACGCTTACGTAGGCAAAGCTTTTCTCGACTGCTAAATCTGGGGGCAATGTTTATACTCGTCAACACTGTTGAGCAAAAAGAAGATATTGGGCATTCTTGAGGCAAGACATCAATACATAAGCAATATTTGCGTAATTCTTTTAATTAAAAATGCAAGGCTGCTTGATTTTTGTGACAGCCAATGAAACATTGTGACGGTAACAAAACAAAAAGCGCGCGTGGAGCCCCTCGTGCTAATGTTCCAAGTTTAAAAGTAACCAAAGGCTCCAGTAGATGGCGCCAGCAGTGGAACACGGCAAAAATGAATTGGCGCGAACGGGAATCGACTTGTTGGCTTTGAGGAGTTCCAGGAAGCTTATCCCAGCGATTAGAGAAGGCCAGGCAGCTTCGCTGTTCACATCAGCGTTCGCAATGATGCTTGGCCGATTCTGAGGAGCTCAGCATGTCGGCGTCTCCAGTCGTCGTTTAATCTACTCACGGTACTAAAACACCGGGACACTCGTTTTCCAACGTCTCGCGCTAGAACGTAACGCGTACTAAAATAACACAGCGGGACACTCGTTTTCGAACGCCTCGCGCTGGAACGTTTCATCTCCGTAGGAAAAAACGCTCACTAAAAGAACACACCGGGACACTCGTTGTCTAACGTGTCGCGCTTGAACGAGACATTTCCAGCAAAGCTGTATGCTCTACCCCACCCCCCAATTGTTTCATCTCCGTGGGCAAGAATACACTTATATACACAAGGATACACAAGAATACACTTATATACTAATGCTTACCCCTCCCCGGGTTTCACGTTAGAGGAGATGGCCCGGTTCTGTTTTTTCTATTGCGGACGCCGGGCTCCAGCTTTTTCACAGAATGGGACATTAATGGCTTTCGCCTTAATAAATTCATTTTCACACCCATATATAGGCAATTTAAATTCGTCTGATCTTAAGTAACATCGCAAAACATTTGCGCAATAGCGCTCTTTCTGCACTATCTGCAAGAAACTAAGAATTAATGAAAAACGCTATTTTCTTTTTCGAAACAGCGGCCTGCTTCAGGATTGCGAGGGCACACCCCATCGATCTGTACACTACACAGGGGAATTGCGTTGTTTCCCAATTCCGTCAATGTTTCAGCACGGTAATAATACCGACGTCCAGGCTGCCACGTTATTGCTTCCAATTACCGGCAGTCTGCTTTCGTAAAGCCTGTAAAGGAAAAGTGCACAGGTCCCATGAAAGGAAGCCTGCTTCCATGATTTAACGCGGGGTTTCTTATACCCAAAGAGATTCCTTCAGGTTATACGTAAAAATACCTGCGGATAAACGAGATAAAATAATCATGGCGCTGATACACCTAATGATCTCTTTGTTTTGATTCACTGCAACAGTAATGATCTCAGCAGGCAGACGAGAAAAGAAGTTATTTACGACGCGTTTGGTATGCAGGCAAGGGTTACGTGAGCAGGATCGAAATAAAGTGGGCCTATAGCGCAAACCTTGCAGCGAGCTCTAGCCAAGCAGAACTCTGAAAGGGTTGTTTATCCCCCCCCCCCCCCGTATACGCTAAATAAGGTATGTTTGCACGGAAGGGGTTTTGCAATCCAGCTAACTCCGAAGACAGAGCATCGACCCATTTCCCTCTCTATCGTAGGCAAACTTGCCTTGCAGCCACACAGAAATAATGTAGCACATGCCAGGCGTGTGACTTTCGTAACACGCAATAAGACGAGATTTCATCAATAAGCCTTTCTCCCGACCTCCGGGCTTTTTAGTTGCAGCGTTGGGGGATGTTCGTGCCGAGGCTTGGCAATCGCATACCGTGCCTATCCGGATACGCTTGCGGTGCGCTTGTGAGTTTCTTTTGCTTTGATTCCTAATAAAATTGCGCTGATTCTATTTGGAAAGGTATTAAATCTCTGTTCTTTATACTTTCGAAAATATTTGTTGCAAGCGCATGTCTCTAAACAATTTTGGCAGTATTGCAACATTTCAATTTGATACGTCACGCCTGCTGCGCGTCCTGTGTATTTGCCCAACTTGGACAAACCAAAGGACACCAAAAAATCATGGGAGCTCGTTCCAAAGTTGGAACTTTTCCGACACACTAGATTAAATTTCAGTGTAGTTTTATTTCACGAACAAAAAGTGCAGTGACCCTTGCTTTTTTGCTATGTCTGAGTTCTAACCCTGATCGGCCTCTGTCAAATAAAAAGGCTTTAATATTAAGGTAGGCATTCAAAGTAACCAACGAAATTATCCAAATCATAAAATTGAAATTAATCGTGGGTCAAGTATGGGGACAGTTGCCTGTAGTAACTATTCTAAAATTGTGAGCGGTAAACCACCTTAGTTGTTGTACAGCCAGTGCGTATTTATGATAATATAATGTGCGGAAAAACTCACGGTCTCACTAAACATCTTAAAAAAATTGGGGCAACTTCGCACCAGTGGCACGAGGACTGGGCAAACAGTGAAGCCGGCGGCCCCTCCTAGCTTGTTCTTGGTTCGGCTAAGCTGATGCGGGGTAATGCGCGTGCGCACGGCCAGATTTTTGTGCGTGATTTCGTCCTTAGATCCCAAAAGAGCAATGAACACTCGGTCATTATAGTATGTACTATGTACGCACTCCCACCGGCTGTGCGGTGAAGCTACAAGAGTAGCGGAGGGCGCAGAGGGACGAGCGGTTGCTGAAAACTTTTGAGCTCGTTCGGTGTCCACTGTTCGGTTTGTGTGGTCTGGCGTGTGGGACGCTAATTAATATGTTGGTTAACGTTATCGCTTCTCTGCCTTTTGGCTTCTTTCATTTTTACACTAATTCTTATCTTTGCACCGTCAAAACTGCACCACTCGTCGCAATAAGCGATAGAGCTGATTGCCCCTCGACGCTTTTCCGAAGCCGTTGCTTTTACTAGTTGTGGTACGCCTCCGACAGGTGGTGACACGACCCCAACCCGAGCACGGCGAGGCAAAGATACGATGAAGTGCAGCCAGCGAGCGTGAAGACGTCATCACTTGGCGAAGTTTTCCTACGCATATTCCCAACTACCAGCTCAAACAGAATCACTGGTAAAAAATCAGATCGGCCAAATCAGCCATCAAAAGAAAAATGCTAAGGTTGATACTCGTCAGATAAGAAGGTAGTACCGTGGACTAAAGAACAGACTTTGACGCCATTCTAGTTCAAATTAAGAGAAAAAATTTATCCCACCTCCCCTCGCGGGAACCCCTGTGTAGATGCGACGCATAGGGGGTTCCGTTGTTGTTTCCGGTAGGTTGATTCGCCCATCGCGTGAAACGTGCCGTGAACCCCCTGCCGAGGCTATGACACAACGTGGCGCGGCTATGACGCAACACAATCCAACGCAATCAACTTTAATCCAATCCAATCCAATCCAAATCCAATCCAAGCCAAGCCAAGCCAATCGAATCCAATCCAATGCCCCTCGCGAGAGAGTGTTCGCTATCGGAGAGGAGAGGGGGTGAGCGGCGGAGAGCGCAGCTCGCGCGGCGAGGAGAATTGGGGAGGGATGTGGACGGACAACAACAACGCCGTATGGAGGGACAAGGCGAGTGAATGAGATGCAGTCGCATCTAAAATTGAGTTGGAGCTCGCCACCTGATGCGTATGACAGACAAGTGAAACATCTTTCTAATCCAGGGTTTCAGGGTAACCACTCTTAAAACAGAAAAAAATCAGTTTTGCCTTCCTACTATCCATAGAGCTTTCACAATGCCAAAAGCACAATGTAAGCGTTGGTATGAGTATATGTAATCAATCGCGGTGTTTTGGGCGGGGGATAGAGACGGCTTATAACGCATCTCACTGGCATGACAAGCGCCAAAAGGAAGATCATCGAGAAGAGAAGTCGTGTCTCATCTTGCACAAAGAGAACCAGGATCTTGTCCCCTCTCGTTAAGTAGCTCCCGGTTCGTTGTAGTCTTTAGTGTGGAACGTTATGAGAAGCGGCGTCATATCCCCCGCCTCACTTAGAACCGAGAGATACCCGAATCGAAAAATGTACTCGCCATGTACCCTGCTAGGGTGACCCAAATTTTAAAAACAAAATTCACGAGAAGACGTCGAGCAGTTTCTCTCTGGCTCTGTCACCCTAAAGAAGAAAAAAAGGGAACAAATGCCCCTCATTGTCTCAAATGCAAATATTTGCGCACACTAGCAGTGCCCTTTTCAGGCAGCCAATTAAGCTATAGAGGGCTTACAATTCCAAATAGTTCTTATTTGCTGCTGCTTTTTCAGCGAAATTCCTTCTAACAAAACTCAAGAAGGTACAAAAGATAAAGGAAAAAAGCAAGCCTAGATTGGGCATATGTTTTAGACGTCATTTTGAAACTCGCTAAAGCTTCGCTGCCCGTAGGGCGCACAATAGAAGTCCCTCCAGTGCTGGGTCCGGGCGCACGCGCCAGGAGTTCGGCAGCAATTAGATTGGACTCCGTATTTTTTTCTCTTTGCGAACGGCTCTCGCCGGACCAGCATCAGAGTCGGCCGGGGGTGGCGGTGGGGGGGCCTCTTTTTCGCTCTGCCCCAAAGTGTTCCGGTGTTCGTTATTCACTTTGCTCGGACAAAAGCGGGCCCCGGGGCGAAGGAATCTCAAATGTCGCCTTCCAATATCGACAGTGACCGAAGAGGACGACTCACTCGTTTCTTTACCGCGAGTTTCTTAATTTCCTACGGCTGCGCTTCGGCCTCCTCACCCGTCCCCTCTCTCTCTCGCTTCTTGCTTCTAGCTTCACTTCGGGCTCAAACGCATATCCCCCTTCTTCCTAGTCCCGCTCATTCAAATCGTTCCGCCGAGCTATTAGCTTAATTCGGTTCCTCCGGTCGGTCTTTCTTCTCCAACAATAAGAGATGTGGAATATTTTTCGTGTGCCATTTATCTGTCTTCTTTGGTTCGTTACGGGACAGTCCTTTGGTGTGTTACCGTCCCCTCTTTTTCTTTTTTCTTTTTTCGGTTTATCTTTCTCCTTCAACATTCCCAAGGACGTACGGAGTAAAAAAAAAAAGGCGGTACTCGAAGCAATCACAGGGGACTGTCGACGACTCCGAACTAAAGGGAAAAAAATATTCCGCTGATCTGTGTTTGACTTGGAGCGGCTGCCTTTCATGATCGCAATGATGAGATTGGATTTCATACATTCTATAGCTTTTATTGGGCGGTAATGGCGAACCGATCAGTTTGCTTCGGGATACCTAAACACTCCTACTGCTTGTTTGGGAGCTATATGCTGAATTGCGTAACGGGGGGGGGGGGGGGGGGGGCGTTGAATTTGGTTTAGAATTAAAGGGTATCTCCAGTGTGCCTTACTGCTTCAATTTCGGAATGAAAGCGCACGTAGGAGCATAACCCAGAAATTATTAGCTAATATATGGGTGACGTCAACCTTTATGAGGTAAGGTTATAATTTGCGTTCAAATGAACAAAGAGAAGTAAAATTAATATTAAGTCGGACGCAAGTAAGACAGCTCGCTATAACGAGTACACAAGTTAGCGCTGTGAAGTTGATTTTAAACGGTCCAAGGGTAGAAGTGACCACCAGTCTTAAGAGCGGTTAAAAGAAGATGATGACCTTTAGGACGGTGTAGAATTGACTCGTGCAGATAAATAGGGTGGGGTCCGTATTTCCTGTGGTCTCATACGGCTATTCCTGAAATTAGCTTTAAAGGGGCCCTGAAAGGCATTTTGAGCACACTAAAAGAACTAGCGCAACCGTTAGATTGGGTCGTCAACGTCCTCTGTGCCAAGTATTACTCTTGTACGCGCAGCGGAAAGCTCACACTTTTGTTGCAAAGTTTGTCGTTTTTTTCTCACCCTTCCCTTCGTGTTTTTGGGCGCCGCCATCTTCACATGTCTACATCATCGATTCCCAGATGTTCGTCATGAGCTAGACATCCTGCTATTGGGCGGCTTTTTCACGCACTTCCGGCAAAGAGATGAGTCGTCTGCTCAGCGTCGGCTCGCCGGCTGATCTGCCAGCGGAGTGCTTGGGCATTTTACGACAAACGAAACAAGTGTAAAACAAACACTTAACCGTTTGTATTGAATGCAACACGGCCATAACATGACATGGATATTCTGTTACCTGAGTACGTTCCATAAACAAAGCGTTGAAGCCCCGTGGCACTTCTTTCGTGCAATCGCAGAGAACGCCCTGAGCCGAATGCCCGGGTTTGACGCATACATTTTATTCAACTTCAAAACAATCCAGAGATGCGTTTCTAACGAACACAATGTCACAACATGCGTTGAAAGTCTGAACCACAATTGACAGAGGATGGGTTGCCTCCTGCCCGTCGTAAATTCGGTACTCACCTCGCGCGCGGTTTGCGGGGACGAACAGCAAGTCACTTAACTCTGGCGCACAAGCCGATGGCTTTTAGCCACGCACACTGCACATACCCCATGCGAGGTTGAGTCGTACGCCGCACGAGAAAGATAATCCAGACCATGGGAAGCACTATCCACCCGCAGAAGCACAACGTCGCATTTCATCGCGAAACAAAGGCGTCCACAACACACACACACCATCGCCTCCTGTAATGCCAAACGCATCTCGCACTTCCCAATGGGAGTGAGTGGTACGCCTGCAGTTCCCACATGTCGCGAAGTGGGGCCCCAAGCTGAACCGGGATCACGCAACCGTAACTGACTTCTGGAGCGGTTTATGCCTTGTTACCAAGGCAACCGATGTTTGAGATTGTCAAAGAAATGGCGCTCGCTCCAGCGCTAGAAAGCTCAGAGCCGCGACGGAGCATGTTTTGCCAACGTTGCCGCTCTCCACCACGCGTCGCCCCAAGCTGAACTGGTCACATGATTGAAGCGTTTTGTGCACGGGTTCTGTATCGATTTAATGTGACTTCTTCACATGCCGCCGGCAGGAATTACCACCGCCGCAAAATAAGACCCAGCACCAGCGGGGCCACATCTGATACGGCGCTTTTTGGATAAACAGTGCGCGGTGCATCAAGGGAACGAGCGCACGACCCTCCTTGTGCGGCTGCGAGTTCGCCGCCGATAAAAAGTCATGTGCCGCCAGCAACGTACACCGCGAAACGGCAAGGCCAGGCCGCCGCATACATCCGGCCAGATTTTTCGTTCGCTTTTCCAGCCTTGAGCGGAGTGCATGATTCATGGTGTCAACAAAGCTTGCCCGTAGCAGACGACAATAGCGGAAGTACGTCACCTCTGCGGAGCGCAGCATCATGGGAGGCAAGTCTCGCGCGCCGTCAACAGCGGAGAGTAAGTCGAAAGGAGGAGGAAACGCGGAGCGACGATAATGCGCGGTTTTTGATTTACGATTTCTCAGCTAATACTCATCGCTTTAACATAATTCTTGCGGGAGGAGATTGCAAATACATTGCTTTATTTGGGTACATGTACATCCATGCATCGGCGGAAGGTATTTCAGGACCCCTTTAAGGTAGGCTTAACACACAAGGCACAGAACCATAAGTGTTTAACATAGCATCCACACATTTCCGGGCTTTTTTTATTGGGCATTTCTTCGCGTGTTTGTATTAAAAAATTGGCAGTGGAGTTTGGAGGTCGGAGGGTTCACTTTTCTGTGCTTTGTGCCCCCTCCCGGTTATTCTCTGTGTGGTAGTTGCATTCATGCACTCCCACGGCCAAGTAAGAAAAAAAGAATGCGGAAGTACCTTGGCCTTCCTGAAATAAAAAAGATTTTACCAGTGTACCATTTGTTGGGCAAGGGCATTTTACTAAACCCAGTTTATAACACATATATATTGGCAATAACATGAACAGACTCGGTAGGCCCTAGCTTAAGGCCACCTTTAAGCTACTGTCAAACTTAAAACCACTCTTTTACGTTTCTTTTTTTTTTCCTTTTACTTTTCTTTTTTCTGTGTGTGAAAAACGAAAGCCGTTCATTCGGACTAACATCGCACTTTCCCGTAACGGGAACAGCGGCAGCCTGCGGTATTCGATCTCCACTCGAGGCATCTTGTGCGGCAGGAAAAGGGGTGGGGAACGCAAGGAAGTAGCGTAGGCCTGACAAGCAAGAAAGGAAGCCTGTCGCCTATCTGTGCACCGCATATCCTTCTCCAGATGCAGACTGCGTTGGGTCCGCAATGGCGACGTGCCGTATCCTTATCGCACCCGGCGCCAGCGAAAACCGCGGCAAGGTTTTCAGCTCCACGTGAGGAATACTTTGATTGCGCAGGAACCCTTATAGTTCAAATGTTTTTCGGTTGTAATCCTTACTTTTATTTTTTCGCCTTACTTTGAGCTCTTACATTCGTCTTGTGTTTTTACTCGTCCCGCATCTAAATGCTTAAAGACCAAGAATTGTTTTTACGTTCCACCTCAATGTATGTATGTATGTATTTATTGCACAAAAACAAGAAAGGAAGGTCCACCAACAGGCGTTAATTGTCTCGCCTAGGGGCGGACACCGGAACGCCTGCTGGTGTGGGGGAGGTGGGATAGGGAGGAAAGAGTACATAGGCATAGGGGGATAGGGTAGAGGGCTAACATAAATATATAAAACATGGGCAAGAATAACCTATATACAACGTTAGGTGAAAGAGTAAAAAAAAACACAAAAAAAACAAAAAAAAACCGAAACACCAGACAAATAAAGAAATATCAAAATACAGGACACGAAGGAGTAGGACACCTGCACGCTTACACACACCCACTCACACACCCACACACACACACACACACAGGAATTCTACCCTAACAGCTACACTCCACTGCGACCCGGGCAGTTACGTAGAGTTGTAGCTTAGTGCATTGTGGAGCCCCGAGGCCCCCAGGTAAGCTCCCAGGGCCTCGAGCACTTTGTCCCGCTCCCTGGCATTTCCTGGGGGCCAAAGCAGTTCCTCGAGCGGCCGCACCCCTCGGAGCACGGCCAGAAGCTCCGCCCGCCCTGCCGCAAACTTGGGGCACTCGTACAGTACATGCGGCAGGGACTGCACGGGCGCTCGGCAGTGCGTGCAGGCGGGACTGGCCACCCGCCCCAGTCGGTGCTTCCGCTCTGACGTCCATGCGGCCCCCACGCGGAGGCGCAGGACGGCCGAGCGCAGTCGACGAGGCAGGCGTGATGCCCGCACAGGCGGCAGACCCCCTCCGACACGCAGCCGCGGGTCTGGATGCCCGGTGCGGAGGTGTCGCTGGATGAGCAGGCGGGCGTCGTCCGCTGCCGCCTGGGCCAACATGTCCGAGGGAGGCAGCGCGTGAGCCCCGGCGGCCAGCTCGTCTGCCCGCTCGTTTCCGTCCAGGCCGATGTGGGCGGGGACCCACTGAAGGCACAGCCGAGTGCCCCGGTCCGCCAGCTGCGCCGCTTTCTCCCGGATGCCCCGCACCAACAGGGAGTGCGAGTCGCCGTCCCGTAGACGCGCCAGGGCCACCCGGGAGTCGCACAGCAGGGCACAGCGCTCGGGCAAGGGCTCCACCTCCAGCAGCAGGTCCAGGCCCAGTCCGACACCCACCAGCTCGGCAGTGGCCGAAGATGAGGCATAGGGCAGCCGCGCCTGCCGGGTGGCCTCTCCCAGCACGGCTGCCGCTGCGGCCGACCCCTGCTGCTGCCGCACCGAGCCATCCGTGTAGACAAGGGTGTGGCTTTCGAGGTCGCCCCAGATGACGCCCCGTGTCAGCTGCAGTTGTCCGCATGGGGGTGTCCGCCGCTTGCTGCGCAGACCTGGGATGTCCAGCCTCACTTCAGCTGTCAGAGCAGGAGCCGGGCCACCAGGTTGCGCATCCACGGGGGCCACCACCTCCTCGTAGAGCGCGAGCATGCGCCCCATGCGCGAGCGGTGATGGCCCCTCAGTCGCTGCAGCAGCGGGCCGCCCCCATCGGCGCGCCGCAGCCGGCCAATTTGGCCAAGCGCCCGCCGGTCAGCCGTCATCTCGAGGGTCCACGCCCCCGCCTCGGCCAGCGTCTTCTCGCACGACGAGCTCTGGGGCAAGCCGAGGCAAGCGCGGACCCCCTTGCGGTGATCCCTTTCCAGCTGCCGCCAGGTCGGTTTCCGCAGGCTCACCAGCGGCAGCGCATACATGAGGAGACCCACAGCGGAGGCGTTGTACAGCCGGAGAGCCGTCCGCTGTGAGCAACCCATGTCCCGGGCCACCATCTTGTGCACCGCCGTGGTGGCCAGCTGCGCCCTGGCTCGGAGCTCCTTGGCTGCCTGCCGGAAGTTCAGCCGGTGGTCCAGGGTGAGTCCCAGGTACCGCACCCTGGTCTTCCACTGGAGCTCCTCACCATCGATGGTCAGGCGCCGGGTCCGTGCACGGGCGGCGGCGTCTGGATGCACCAGCATGGCGTCTGTCTTTGACGCCGACAGCTGTAGGCCGACGCCCGCCAGCTTGGCCCGGACTGCATCCATGGCCGCCTGCAGCTGCCGCACAATGGCTCGGCCCTGACCCTTGGGCCCCAGCACCCACAGGGCGATGTCGTCGGCGTACACCGAAATGTACACTCGGTGGCCCCCTCCTCTGGGCAGGCAGCCTGGCAGGGCGGCCATCACCAGGTTGAAGAGGAAGGGGCTGATGACGGAGCCCTGTGGGGTGCCCACGTCCACCGGCTGGGGGGCCGACAGGGCGTCTCCCACCTGCACCTGCGCCGTGCGGCCCGTCAGGAACGCCTCGACAAAGCCCCGCAGCTTGCCCCCAATGCCAGCCTCCTCCATGGCCAGGGAGATGGCATGACGCTGCAGGTTGTCGAAGGCGCCCTTCACGTCCAGCAGCACCAAGGCCGCCACCTGCTTGGAGGCCATGGCGTGTTCAAGGGCCGCCACGACGTCGGCGATGGAGTCGGTGGCTGCCCGGTGTCTCCGGAAGCCCGTCAGCTGCTCGGGGATGGCCTCTTCCTCCGCTGCGATGGCCTCCATCCTCCGCAGTGCCACCCGTTCGAGCAGCTTGCAGCCACAGGATGTGAGGGCCACAGGCCGGTACGCCGTGACTGCCACAAGGCCCTTGCCTGGCTTTGGGATGGGCCGCAAGATGGCTAGCAGCCACTCTGGTGGCAGCCGGCCCGCGTCCCAAATGACGTTGTAGGCGGCCAGGAGCCGGCCGAACCCCACCTCATCCAGATTGCGCATCATCTGGTAGGTGAGGCCGTCCGCCCCTGGGGCCGACTTACGCTTGCAGCTGCGGAGGGCACTGCGGAGCTCAGTCTCCGTGATAGGGGCGTTGTTGAGGTGGTGAAGTAGTTCCCCCGTCTCAGCAACAGCAGCAGCGGGCCCTGGTTCCGCCTGGTGTGGCGGCAGGAAGTGTGCAGCGAAGAGGTTGGCCAACTCCGCAAAGCTGGCCTGCTTGCGGATGGCCATGGCAGCCAGGGGGTTGCGGTTTCTCTGGGGCTTGAGGACGGCGTTGAAGATGCCCCAGAGGCGGCGGCAGCGTGGGTCGGCCTCCGAGCTGACGCATAGCTCGGCCCAGCGCTGCCGGCTCAGGCGGTTGGCGTGACGGCGGCAAGCCGCATCCACTCGCCGGTATGCTGTCCAGTCCGCCCGCTCCCCCGAGCGCTGGGCCTTCCTCTCCGCACGGTTGCGCACCGCCCGCAGCTGCAGCAGCTTCAGGTCCGGCGTGGTGGCCCCCTCTGCTACTGTGCAGCTCTGCGTGGCTTGTCTGGCGCAGCAAACCAGGCCCCGGAACAGCTCGGCTCCTTCCCCCAGGTCCTGCTCGGCAAGGCGGCGCCGGAACAGGTCCCAGTGGGTGACGTGGTGCAGTGCGGCTCGCTTGGCTGTCCTGTCGGGTGGTGCGATGTGCAGCGGGTAATGGTCGGATCCCCACTGCTGGGCTCCCTCCTCCAGGTGGCCTCAACCCCGGCTGACACTAGGGTGAGATCAATGGCGGTGGCTGCGCAATTGCCCCGCCGGAAGGTGCTCTCACCAGTGTTCAGCACGGACAGGTTGAGGCGCAGCATGGCGTCCCACAGATGCTCTCCGCGAGCGTCTATCCGGCCATCTCCCCAGGCAGTGTGGTGTGCGTTGAAGTCACCACAGAGGAGATGGCGGACTGCACACAGGGACACCAGCCGATCCAGGAGGCACGCGTCCCAAGGCCGTCCAGGGCGCACGTACACACTGCACACTGTAAAGTCTGCACCACCCGCACTGAGCCGCAACGTCACTGCCGCGCACTCTTGCACCACTGTCGTCACCGCACTGGTATCCAGCTCTGCGTGCTGCACATCGTTCCTCACAAACAGTGAGGCACGCGAGGTTCCTGGGGGGTGGGACGGGTCGCCACACACCACCTCCGAGCACTGGGCACTGTCACACGCCGTAGGGCTGTGATAGCCGGTGTAGCCCGGCAGGCGAGTCCCCCCCGAGCCGTCCCTTCCCACTCGCACATAGCTCTCCTGTAGAGCCACGACATGGGGCTCGTGCTGCAGCAGAAACGTACTCAGCTCCGCACGACGCGGTCGCAGCGAGTTGACGTTCCACTGCAGCACTGTAGGCACCAGGGGCTCTGTTGTTCTATTTTCCTGCCTTTTTGGTTGGGAACGCAATCCTGTTGTTGGAGTTCCCGTCTTAAGTTTAGCTTCGTCATTAACCCTGTCCGATCGAACACCTCACAAAGTTTCACCTTTTACTTAATCCCCTTTAATGACATTGCACACGGTAATATTCTGGTAGGGTATTCAACAAATGAAACCCAGCTGTCACCATGGCTCATACCCCTAGGGCGCGCGATTTAATACCCACGTCATATTCGTTTCCACATTTCTTTTATTACTCAGGGCAGAGAGCGATAAATGAGGAAAGTCGGAAAAATTTTGCGCCATCAATCCACGGACAGAGTGACGGAATAACAGAACGATAGAGCGCGTGCGACGACGGGTAACCTTCAAGCCGAGTTCCGAGCCGGCGCCGACATTGGCTACGGTGGCGTGGCGTTCGCTGGCCTACGCGCCCGTCGTCTGGCTTCCCTCCGAAAGGCGTTTGGTTGAATTTACCCGTAGATGTCAACTTTCCTCGCAAAATACAATGTCATCGTCGAGCTGTGAGTCGCGTAGCGACTTCTGTTCTTGAACGTTCCCCGGCTCACAGACAACAGTAGGCGTTTTGGAATAAATGGGCAAGTCCTTATAAGTTTTCCTACTCGAACCGCACTACAAGGCTTCTTATCAATACAGCCCTCCCTGAGCTCCCTCAACCCGCACCAGTTACTTCATCCATACGCCAAGGTTGTTCTCTACGCCCCTGCTTTATTTCCTTTACATGGAGGTGTTCTGCCCTAATTAACACGCTCGTGAAAAACGAGTAAGCCACGGTGTTTACGTCCACCACAACGTTTATCTCGCCACGGTTGTAACAAAATGAAACCCAATTGCCAATTTATTTCATCGCGTGTTCGGTATCGTATACCTAACAGCTTTGCTGACAATACAATTCTTAGGACAGGATAGATCCAACGTGTTTCCGGGGCCCCGGCAGGCTATATAAAAAAACATTAATTTTTTACCTTACTGCAATACATTCCGTCATATACTGCGCGCAACATACGTGTGTGTATGACACGCATGGGACACATATATGTATGTGATGCATGTATTTGACATGCGTCCCACATGTTTCAGTCACTGTGCAAAGGGCTTAGGGCTCCCCGGAGAGGGACTAAACGGAACGAGCGACGCTGCTTTCCTGAATAAGCCTTTATCTTTTCTCCGCTTTCTATGCAATAGCACACTGCATTCGGAAGCCGAACGGCCCGAACAACAGGTGATTTCCGAAGCTCGGTGAATGCAATCGAGAAAAAAGACGGGTGTAGGTGGTACTGACATTTTGAAAGTTACAGAACACTCATGGATGCGGCGGTGAGCTCATTACAAAGCACCCTAACCTTCCACCAACGCTCTGATCCCTTTAAAAGCGTGATGCATTTAACTTCGATCCTACGACATAACCCCGGAATTATGCTGATGGTTTCTTTGTTATTTACCCAAATAAAAACGCCCTCTATCAGCCTTCAGGGCGGCTTGAGTGTTGAAGTTTGATTATTAATAATATTTTGCTTATGCTATCAGCGTCGCCGAAGGCTGAATAAATCTTTAATTTTATTTAGCACGAATATTTTATAATTTCTATGACGCCAGCACGGAAGCAAAAGAGAAGAAACAGCAACCGTGATAACTTACGACGTCGTGATAAGAATGACATCAAATAACGCGTATAAGCCCGACTGCTCTTGCATATCCGTCAAAAAGCTCCGAACGGGGATGCTACAGGGGGACAAAGCGCTGAAAAATAATAAAAAGTAAAACAGAAAGAGGCGCTCGCGAGAACAAAGTCAAAACTACACCCTGGCAACTGCTCTGTCAAGGCGTATGCGCGCGAAAGCGCCGAAAAGTGAAATATAATGCGAGCTCTCGTCGAAACGCGAGAGCGTGAAAAGAGCGAAAAGCGTTCGCTGCCCGTGTCGTCTTTCTTCTTTTCATCCTCGCCGCCCTCCTCCTCCTCTCTCACTCATTCTCGTCCGCTCCCGACTCCCTCGGGACGAGGGCGTACAAGAAAATAGCGCGCCACCGGCCGATCCAATGCGTCGACGCGAAATCTCCAAATGGTGCGCCTCGCCGCCGCCTCCGCCTTCATGAAAACAAAGCGTCGCCGATCAAACATGGCGCAGAATCCCATTTCCGGCTATTTATATTCCATTGTCACGAAGCAACGTTCGTCGCCTTGCGCGGCGGCATCGGCGCCTGCCGTATAGTCGCTCGACGTTCCCCTCTCTCCTCCCCCATCTTTTTGAAAAAGTTATTTCGGTCGAAGCTCTTCGAGCCCCCCTCCCGCCTCTCGCCCCCTTCCCCCCCCCCCCCCCCCTCGCGAATATATACGCCTTCCCAGAAGCTGCTGGGACGGCTACGTCGACTTCTAGAACGATACGTCGGCAACGACAAGGCGTTCCACTTTACAGTTCTTCTCGCGCACGTTTTTAGCTCCATCTGCTTTTTTAAGAAACGTCCTGCTGACAACGGAAAGCCTGCCCATTTCTCTCCCTTTTTCTGCTTTGACCGCAGCGTTAAATACAACGCTAAAGTTTTTCGTGATTTAGGCGGAGGTTAGCGCTGTTCACGTGCCCTTGATCGTGGTTTGAATCCAGCGCCGTGAACACGCGGGGTCCGGAATGCCCAACACCTCAACACGAGGACTACTGCGGCCTTAAAGTCAGCCTACAGCATTGCTTTCTCTCTCTCTCTCTCTCTCTCTCTCTCTCTCTCTCTCTCTCTCTCTCTCTCTCTCTCTCTCTCTCAATCGGCCCTTTTCTTTGAGCGTCAAAAGACCGCGTCAAATAGTGCCAAGCGGGCACAAGACACCGACATTCCCAACACTCTTTCGCTCCGGAGCAGTGAACTGCCGCGCCGAATCCTGAAATATTGCCTCCTGCTCGAGAACTCGTCGCCACAGCGCCGGGCGTTACCGCCTTCTCTTCCAGTGCTAGTGCCGGCACCCTCAAAGGCTTTCGCCGCGGCGCACTTCGTGAGTGAAGAAGCGTGTTGAACGAGCACCAACGTCCCGCTCCGGCCCGCTTGATTTACGAGCGGCACGCTGCCAATATTGGCGCGCATTGGCAAGGAATTTTGTTTCAACTTCTCTCCTTCTCCCCCAACCCTTACTCTCTCTCGCAAAGGTTTTCGCACAGATACCCAAGCAGTGCAACTTCGCAGAACGATAAACACTAGGCGTGTGTACCAGCATCGAGACTTCTGTTTTTTTATTATTCAACCGCGTATACAGACGTCTTGTTAAATACCTTCTGCGGAAGTTTACTTCCGAAATTAGGCACTGCGGCCGATGCGAATGCCGAGGTGCCTCTCCTTTCGCTCCTGCTAGTTCACAAATTGGCCACCCACCTGCTCACTCCGATGCGAATGTCGTTGAAAGACGATAGTCGTATGGCGCCCCAGCACAGTAAATGCCAAGGCTCGCTTCTCATTTCCGGTCACGTCTCATGTTGTTCCTCTCCCGTCTCGCTCCTCCCACGGTAAACACGCTAGATGTTAGCCCAAGTCATGTTAAAATTACTGTGATCCACTGTTTGATGCTGAGAACATCTATGCTAGCGCCGCCGTAAGACGAAGACGGGCGTGCAACGAGGCTTTAGAGACCGTAATAGAACCAACGGTTATAGAACTTCACGACTTCACTCCACGCGCGTTCCACGAGCCAGTTATTGGAACATTTCGTTACTGTTGCCGTTTGACTTCTTAGAAGGCCACCAGGGTTAACCGCTGGTGACGGCTTTTGAATTTCTCTGGGCGTATTTTTTCAACATCCATGCTTGTTTGATAACACTGCAACTATCACATATGTATTGATATTTTGCGTTAGATATGCGGAATCCTTTGTTGTTGTTTTTTTCAACAATGTTCAGAAGTATGAACATTGCCACCTGGCTTAGTGGTTTAGAAATTGCTGGGGGTATATAAGCGTATCGTTCCACCTCCGCACATTTATTTTGGCCAGGCAGCTGAATGGAGGGACAGACAGACAGACAGACAGACAGACAGACAGACAGACAGACAGACAGACAGACAGACAGACAGACAGACAGACAGACAGACAGACAGACAGACAGACAGACAGACAGACAGACAGACAGACAGACAGACAGACCAAAATTTCTTCGTTCAAGTAGCCCTAGAAAGCCTGTCGTCTTTAAAACGCTCTGTCATTGATTTCGACGAGCAAAGCGCGCAGTCTGGAGTTCCGCTTCTCCGCCTGACAGCCACGTTGAGTGGCGAAGAGAGCAGCCGGGGGGAATTGTGAGAGAGCTTATTTAGGCGCGAATCAATATTCGGGCGACGAGACGTCTGGCGGGAAAAATAAAGTGCTGCATTGCTTCCTTGTTATGCGTTATTTCGCCCCGGAAGGAAGAGGCCGTTCCCTCGTGGGCCGAGGACGACAACAGTGTTATTTCTGGTAGCTTCAATAGCTTGTTTAGGCGTGTTCTAACGTCGCGACGACCTTTCGCTGCCGGCTCCCTTCTTGACAAATGACCCACACGCCGTCGACGGAAGTGCCAGTATCGTCTCGTGGTACAAGCATTGCGTACTGAACTGCTCGTGCTGTGGATACAGCTGTGATTCACGACATCTTGTGCGACATCTGGGGGGCCTTTTTGATAAAGTAGAAAATGTCGACGAGAAAAAAGGTGAAATCGAGCGCGAGTTTTTTTTTTTATATATTAGCGAGCTTATTTTACTTTTATCCGCAATTATTAACCTAGTTTGTATTTTTTTTTCATTGGCGCAGAGCCGTAGGCTGTTTTAGAAAGCCGTTCTATATTGCTGAACCGGCATTCGGTCTAACCCTATGAAATTCAGTTTAGACAAATTGTTGTCCTGAACCCACTGTTTCAACAAGTAGGGTAGAACTGACTGCGACTTAAGCTTCCATTCGTAATCAGCCGTAACGAAAATGTTGGTCAGTGTTATCTTAACAAAACGGCAACAAATAAAGTATGATCCTTTATTTACGTATCTTCGGTAGCATGTTCCTATTGGTCAGGTTTCTGAATGCCCGCATGGCATTTTTAGCTCCCGAATACAAGCGTCTACGGGCGACAACGGAAAAAACGACACTGAAGCATAAACGACCACTACAACTGCCGCCCCAAATCAAGCGCAGGAAACGACCGTTGGAACGTAAACCACCGCCAACTGTCGTCCCGAAATGTCAGGCGTTATTCCAAGGCCCTGAGGCGCGGCGAGTTTTTATACGTGCAAGTGCGCGTGGTTCGTATTTCACACCCGCTTGCGTGGTTTGTGAACTTTGTGTCAGAGAGTGACCCTGACCCCACGTTCGCGCGCTGTAATAGAAAGTTGGCAGGGCTCTCTCTTGTTTTAAATTGTATCGTATTTAAATTGTATTGTTGTTCACATACCTGCTTTTGTGCAAAGAGTTTATATGCGGGCCTTTTTCTCTAATTACTTACTTCTGTTTTGTGTTCTTTTCCTTCGCTTTTACATTTTAGCATTTACATAATGATGTCTGCCAAGATTGAGTTTATTGCGCACGCATAATGTACTGGTTGATTATCCCTCCAATCCTCCCCTATGTTTTGCCCTCCCGGGTCATTAGGATAAATAAATAAATAAATAAATAAATAAATAAATAAATAAATAAATAAATAAATAAATAAATAAATAAATAAATAAATAAATAAATAAATAAATAAATAAAATCTTAGGTAATGCGTACAATTGAATTTTTCTCCGTAATACAACTTTTTAAAAGTTCCAAGAGAAATAGACCGTTTTATATTAACCGTTACATTAAGTGCATAACAGTCAAACTTCTTGAATGACCCACAAACACGATTCAACAATGATACAGCTCCGAGCATTACTGGAGAGTTAAAGACATCCTAGCTAAAGCAAGCTGGTGAGCTCCGTTTCGCCTGATGGACAATTTCCTGGTGCTTGTTAGCAACATAAGCAGTTGTCTTCTACAAACATCGCTTTGCATACCTACGCGTTTTCTACTCTTCGAAACTACAACGGCATGTATTTTGTCCCCAGGGAGGACTTCTTGCGGTATAATACTGCCCGCTATCAGTTGTCTTCGCTATTGATAGCTCGCTTCAAGCATACGAAGCCTGTCCGACGGTAAGGCAACCACCGCCTTCACAAATCCGCGGCAAACGCTGTTGTAAACGACTCTTTCACCGCGCACTGGCCACTAAGCAAGACCTGTAGCTAAAAATAGGCTGAGCTCCCGTTAGAACCACACTGTTCTAGTCCCATCCCACTGCAGGAAAGCAGAAGCTCTGTTCACCGCATAATATTCTTCAGAAAGGGATGACACCACTACATCCACATTTTATTCAGTGCCCGAAATACATCGGAGTCCTTCTGACATATGATTGGTAATTCCGCATCACTGTTCGCCGTTATTGCAGATTGTCGCCCTACTTACGCAAAAACGATGTGTATTTAAATTTATTACGGTAAGGCAAAGTTTTTAGTATTAAAAAAACGTGTTCAAGAGTAGCAGCCGGCCACAAGCGAGCCCTTGCCAGTTCACCGTAGCCAAATGCCTTTCTCGTCGTCTTAAGGGCTCCAACAATCCCCCTGAGACCACGCGTCTCTTCATTTGCAGCTGCGAGATGCGCTTAAAGGAGCACTGACACAAATTTTGGGCGCTAATATTATTGCACAGTTCGCTTCCTTCACTCAACAGAATACCCTGGCTGAAATATGAGCGGCCTGCGATGCGAAGAACATAGTTCAATTGGATTTTATTTATCGCGCTGACGGAGCAGCGCGCGGAGCGGCACTCAGCAAATGGACATCAGCGTGACATCACCCCGTGAAGCCAAAAGAAGTGACGCGACAGCGCTCGTCAAAAACTCGTGACGTCACTACACGCGCGCGCCCCCACGAGCGGCGAGCGGGCGCAACACCCTCTCAAGCGGTCGCCGGTGACGTCCGCACAAAGCGGTGAGGTCAGGCAGGGAGTCTGTCATATGCGCCATTCGGGATGAAAGCGCGGGAATTTGAAACAAACGATTTTCAGGCCGTTCAATGTAATTAACTATCGCGCGCTGAAGTATTTGAAGTGCTGTTTGAGGTTCGCCAGACTAATAAGTAAACATCGATAAAAGCAATAAAAGTGTAACATAAAATTTTCGTGTCAGTGCTAATTTAAGGCTTTCTGTGACACAATCCCTGCAGCCCGAGGCACAGCCTCAGTGCTTATCATCTAGAAGTACTATCAGACGAATGGTTGCGCCTTCGTGCGAGACACGTGAACACCGTCCATCAGCAGGCTTGTTCCTGGCGATATGAGGGCAGAGCGGAAAAGTTTTGCAAGTCAGTTACTGCAATGGCCTGGCGTACGGCTCCGCTCCGTAAGGCCGGATGCAACGATGATGAGCTTGGGGGAGAACCCAGGTGTGCGAGGAGGCGTCAACAAAAAGACAAGTACAGGAGTTCAAAGAACACTTGCGAGTTCACCGGATCGTGGCGGGACTGCTCGGACTACTGCGCTGGTAATGGTTTCTGTGGCGTAGGTGGTGGACGAGGTGGAAACACCAGAAAGAAGGGTGTCCACGCGCGAGGTTTGTCCACGGCCATATAAACGAAAAGGGAAATACCCGACTGGAGGATTACAAGCGAATGACACGATAGGAACGCTTGCGCCCGTTTTATAGCACAAAATGACGTTCTTACAGCAAAGCTATCTATCTCTAGCCCCAAAGGCGCGATTGTTGTGCGCGGACAACTTTTTACCCGCATGCTACAATGACACCAATATTCCAACGACACGGTACAGATCCATTTCGTCTTGGTCACAAGCGGATTGTCACTACCATTATTCTATAACTGTAAAGCATTACAAAAGTCCATCAAAAAAGGTAGTGACTTTGCAAAAGCTCTGCTGGTTATTCACTTTCAAAGGTCGAGATGGCTCCCAATGTTTTTTTTTTTTTTTTTTCTGTAGCACGGACAACGTAAGTTCAAAAGCACCACTACTCCTACGTAACTATTCTGCCCACTGTCCTCTTCATAAATATTTAACACCCAAAAACACTCCTGAAGAAACCTTATGTGCTGATTTGGGTCCACAGAAAACAAATTCAATAACAACGGACAAATTGCGTTTACTGGCCCAAATGTCACTCGCCTCGCAAGCAGACTACTCTCGCCGACGTTCAAATTTCGTTTCCCGCCGTGATTCTCACGCCGGAGCACCACTTATGCCTGCAGCAGCTAACCACAATAAACGCGGGACGAAGCAGCAGAAGACAAAACTCGCAGAGCTCATCACGGCCACTCTCAGGGTTCTTTTCCCGTCTCCCCCCTCTTCCCCGTCCTCCTGGCCGGCAACTCTTCCAGGCTCAAAATTCTATTTGTGGACCGACCAGGACTACGTTCCGACCGTGGCCGTCCTTGATCAACTTTTGGCGCCGCCGCCGCACTCTTTCCTCTTCTTCGCACCTTTCGTCCCTTCTTCGATGCTGGGCGAATCGTTTCTCTGAGTAGCGTATATAGAATACACTGGGCGAAAGTAATGGCGGCGTAGCCTCGACGTTTGCTTCGTTTCCGCCGGCACCTCTTCCCCTCCCCTTCCTCACCCTACATTAGTCGTGCTCAGCGCCAGAAGCTAACTTCTCTCCAACTACATTGTAAGCCGGCCAGGCCAGCCCTCCGCCGGACGGCGGCTGTTCTCTGCTCGTGTGTTGACCTCGTAGCTTGCTCCCGTTCTTCCATGAGAGAAAGGCAATCTGGAGGAGTCTTCAAGTGCTGCTCGGCGGTGGCCCCTTTCGTGGCGCCGTGGCTCTGTGTATTTCTACATCCGGCGCATCCTTTCATCTCGCTTAGATATTCATGAGAAAAAGGCCGCGCGAACTCGTGTCCCGTTACAAGCCTTTTTCTCGCGTCTTTTTTTCTTCGTCTCCCAATTTCTCTCTTCTCGAAGACGTCGCAGAAGGGGAACAAATGCGGATAAAGAGAATGTGTAAACTGAGAGAAGCGAGTTGTTGTCTCGCGCGGCGTTGTCTCGCATCCTTGCGACCGGAGAGAGTTGCCATAAGATGCCGACGACAATCCCGAGATTTGCTCTCGGGAGTAAGCAGAGGTAAATGTACAAACTCGCTTGATTTTCTTCGTTTACTCGTAAACAAACAATAATACCCGCGCCCCCATTTCGGAGACGCGCCCATTTCCTTTTTCTTCTCGACACGTTTTACACGCGCAAGAAAACAGGCTTGTTCCGCTCTCACTCCACTCGGCTTAGCTCGAGTAAGATTACGCTGGCCCTATGTAGCCGTCTCCGCAAACATTGTCCTCACAAATCCCCGTGCCTTCATCGTCAGAGAAAGCAAGAAGACAACGGCGTCTTCGCGAGATTAGAAACGAAACAACGCCGACCTTTTTCCAGATATAACGTGCGCGTCGCGCTCCCGGACATCGCGAAAAGCGCTTGTTTGCGTTCCAAAGGGGATATTGAAGTCGGCGGCGCGACTTTAATATTGTGTACCAGGCGGAACGTCAGTCTGACAGCAGTGGAGACCGATGACATAAGGAGCAATATTGTAACACACTAAGGACTAACTATAACTGTGGCGGTTCGATTGAGGCACCGTTAGGGTCGAGTCAGGCTTACGCGGGGGTTAGGCGTAGTAATATAGCGATAAGTGCGCCTGTTCCTACTTCGCTCCGACCCCTGCGTCTCAGCCTTCATTTGAAGCGTTCGATCAATGTCCTGTGAGGGGAAAAGTGAGAGCTTAGGATATGAGACGTCTAGCATGACATGGATACTTCTCCGAGTTCACTAAGATGATGACGATGATTATTATAGCATTTTTCGGCGCAAGACCAACAAAGGCAAAGAGCGCCAGTAAAAGTTAATGAGAGGGATTTAAATATGAGTGCGGAAATCTGTCAGCAAGCATACACGTGAAATAACTTAAAAGGCAATGAAGATGGCGGGGCCAGTTTGTGATCCCGCATGATATAAGATGTGTTGCAGAAAGTGACTCTCAGTGAAAGTCTTAAAAGGTACCTAAAACGGTACTTAAAAAGGTACTTAAAATAAGGGGTCATCTCTGGGTGCAACGGAAAGTGGATCTGTATAGCTCTGGAAAGTGTTTCGAGTGTTTTTCACTGAGTGAGAATGTGTATAACGGATAAACCCTCCCCACAAGAGTTCCCTATTAAAATAAGTAGAAATAAGAAATTAGAAAATTGCCGATTTGGGAAATGCTCTTGCTCAACGTTTCATGATTTCAGTCGGGTTAAGCTCTGGCCTGCATAACCCAAAACGGTGACGCCTCCGAAACGGGTCAGCAGCAGCCCAATAACTCGCGAGCCTTTTTGTCGTTTTTATTGGTGTGTGTCACAAAGGCCAGATATTTTTGAGGCTACTGCGCAAAGTGAGAACGTGTTGGTAGAAAGATATAAATGTAAAAGTGACCAATTTCGAGTGCTCAAACAGCTCTGTGAAATTACAAGGGTCCTTTGGCATGTTCTAGAATTGTCTGAACTGCGATTACCACTGCAGGTTACTCAGGCTTCGTTCGGTGTCAGCCAACTTATCGGCATTCCTCTGACGACAAGGTTTTCAAAAGGTGCAGTAACGATTACACCAGTACGTCCTGTTCGGGTCCCGCATCTCATTTTTGTTAGGCTCTCTATAAAACCAACAGCCTTAGTTTACGTTCTGGGGTACTGGGACGGACAATTAAAGATTTAGTCGACAAAAGGTAAAAGTACGCCTTGTAATTGCATCCTAGCAGGACCTTAGCGAAAGCTCAAAATTAACGAGTACGACCGCCGCTGGGTTTCCGTATTTGTAATGTTGAGTAGGGACACTTTTTCTTTATTGTTTTTTGGGCTTTCAGAAGCGTTTCTCGGCGGGTATCACTGTTTATATGACAGCAAGATTCCTTACTACTGCAACCATTGAAGTTTCACTGCACTGCGCAATTCTGGCACCAGTCTCCATGACGTCACATTAACCAATGCTGCAACCGGAAAAATCTGCTGATGACGTCACGTGGTCCCATCCTTTCATGAGGCGACGTGTGTAAAGGGTTATGAAGGAAAAATACAACCTTTACAATACAATACAATACAATACAATTTGAATGACCTATCCTTTGGTACCCCAGGCAGCTCCATCCAGCCACGAGAGACATTTTTAGCCAAAGAAAATGCCATAAAAATTAAAAAGAAATAGAAAATTCTACGGTACACTACGTGAGCAGTAACGCAGAGGAGACAGCAAAAAAAAACTTGGCTTCAATCCACACTGTGAAGGTGGTTGGAAAGCAAAGCTTTAAACGACCCCCACAACGACTGCCCATGCGGCGCAACTTGAATTTCACACACGTGGCTCAACAAAGAGTGAAACCAGAGACCCTGCCAGCCGTTTCCTGGGATTCGCCGGCGTGGAGTTCCGAACGCAGCAGCGAGAAAGAAAACGGAGAGGGGCGTCTTTCGAAGGGTGCGGAGGAGGGCGGCACTCGCGGCTATGGCGTCATCTCTCTCACTAACTCCCCCTCACTCTCGTTTAATGCGTCGGCTAGTTCGCATCACGTGGTTAGTTCGCATCACGTGACATTTGTTTCCACTGCGACACTGCACGGGCGCAGCCATTTTGTTGTTTATGAGTTTCAGTCGGTAAACTCTGGAAAGCTTAGTTTCTCCTCCTTGCTCTGCGGCTGCGCGCGACTCATGTCGTTACCAACGCCAATCAAAGTTAACACGAGCAGCAGCATTTCATCAGCAGGCGCGTGTCATATCTTTGACGGTGTTGGTAACAAGCGACGCGATAGAAGAGGCCGTCGGAGCGGCAATCTTGCTACACTGATAAACACCAAAATGGCCGCCGTTGCTGACTTGCGTGCCTGAGTGGCGGTACTCTAATGCTTTATGTAGTGACACTAGCCGAACCCAAACCACCGTATGTCTCCCCGTCGCCACGTGTGGGCGTAGCTTAGTCGGCCAGACGACGGGCTCTCGCTCCGCTTCTCCATTAGGGCCCAGGTTCGATCCCTGGTGGTGCCAGAAGTTTATTTGTGTAGCCAAGGTGTAGCCAGTAGCCAGAAGTAGCCTGGGATGTTTGTTTGTGTAGCCAGTAGTAATCTGGGAGTTTTCTGCTGACGCGGATCCGAAAATTTCCTTGGCTGGTTAGAGCTACACTGCTTCGCAGTAAAGTAGTTGCACGTGTGTTAATGGAGCGTTAGCATTCAAGTGATGCGATCAAACGAAACAAGATGCTCCACTGTAATCACGCAGTCAATTTATTTGGTGGTGGCTCTGTTCAGTGGCCGACAATGGTTCGAGCAAGATCCTGTGACCTAATTATTGCCCCGAAATAGAAGTGGCTAGTAAATCGCGACTGTTTAATTCGTTTTGCTTAATATCGATCTCATTGGTTAGAATTTTGCGATAACTTTGCTACCATTGCTTTTAGGACCAAGCAGTCCTCTGTACGAGCCAAAGGCGTATTTTGTCTGCGCAGCGCCTCAGTTCTGACACAAAATTTTGAAGCTGAAATAACTACCAAACGGTAACTTATTGTACATGGAGAAATATCTCGCCTAGAAGTTTGAACCGTAACTATTTCGCAGGGCGTATTTTAGACCAATATCATTCTGTGCACTGGCGAGAAAGCCGAGAACGACCTAAGTATCCGCATGAATCGTTGAAGCCTTGGCACTAAGAACTGTTCACCTCAAACCGCGTGCGTGACGGGGCCCGGTGAATGTGGCGTGCCAGACAGAATTAGCCACGTGGGCAGGACCTCAATACACTTGGACCAATTGGGAAAGGCGCTCCTGTGGCGGCTTTTTCAAAGCCTGCAGAGCAGCCAGGTCTCCCCTCCCTAAGATAAGCCTAAGGGAAGCCACCTTATGAAAGCCGCCTTATCATCGCTGCAGATTGCCGCCTTCGCCACTGCCGTGGATGACGATTCAGGGCACGATTTTAACCCACGTTAAGACCTCTGCCCCTGCACACGTAACTAGGTTTTCACTAAGGGTTCCATTCTAACGAGCGCTGACGAGCCGTTCCTGCCTGTGCTCTTCGTGGGTACTGCTTAAGCCATGTGGCAGTGGGCGCTGCCACTCTGCGAGTATCGTGTGGGACCGACGTCTAAGTGTGCGGGCCGCACTGCCCAAACAGTGATACACTGTGGTCGTCTCGTTGCTGCGGGCGACCTGGTGTTGGTGCCTTGAAACTAAAACTGGCCCGACTAAAATCGGGCTCCTTCAGATTATTAATGCTGAGCGGCCTTCAGTTGTGCCTTGTGTGATTATCGGGCGGTTATGTACCGGAAGCAGAGGGAAAAAAAAACAACAACACGACAATTTCACGAGAGTACACTTTTAATTATCAGCCTCTTTAGACAAAACATACGCTTTTCGGGCGTATTATTTGCAAATTATCTTGAATGTTCATCAAGGGCATCAACGTTAGCTTGCCACGTGCCCATTAGAACCACAGGATCACGAGGCCGGACCCGTGTCCTATATCAAGTCTTTTGTGAATTACTACTTTTGTTATGGCATGATTTGCTGATGAATGAGGGTAGTTGCGTATCTGCCATCCTACTAACAATGTCGTGGAGCTACGCACTTCAGTGTGTGCCAGAGGGGAGAAGTGGGGTGTCCTTGACCCCACGCTACAGTAGCCGACAGATTTTTCGGACCTGGAGGGGAACGAAAAATAGTCCGAATAAAAGAGCAGCCCGGAAGATCCGTGAGTCATTACTCCTACGGGTCAACTGGCGGTCCCTCGGGGAAGTCCTAAATATTCAGCAAGTTGGAATATTCGGAGTCCGAAAAAACGGTCCGCTGCTGTACTTCCGAACTCGCTATTCCCAGTTGGTAACTGGCCCATTAGTGAGCAGGCACAGCAGAAATAATTCTAGCTGATTCGAGTCGCAGACAGACAGGCAGACAGATTAACATGTCGCGTCTAGATTAACACAGATTAACATGTTGCGTCTGAAACATTTCTCTATCATTGTGGGTGAGGGTTCACTGTAAAGGGTGCACCACCCCGAATATTCTTACACTGAGGGAAAGCCAACTGTAGCGTTATTCTGGTTGGGAGCGGGAAGGAAAATCGGATGAAACAGATCGCGTGTCACCTTTCGCAAGAAGAGCTTTGACCATTCCCTTGTACAAGACGCTCAATCACGCGACCTTCCCTCCCTTAGAGGGAGCGTCAACTGGCACCCACTTGAAAAGGGGGGTGGTGTTAAAATCGGGGATAGCGCCCTCGAAGGAGCACAACTGCAAAGCTGTGCACGCATGAAAAAGAGTTGGTGAGGGAGTGAGTGAGTGGGTGGTAAAACAAACAAGATCAAAAGAAAAATGACTGGCGGTTCGATTGCGTGAACAGCGAAATAACGTGGGAAAGATCATTTTCTTGAATGAAATTAGACGCCATTTTCTTGAACCAAATTAGGCATCGCTGGGTTTTTGTTTGGCCAATTGCCAACTAAATACGCGTTTTCATTTTGAGGTGGCCTTATGCCCTATTTTGCTTTTGTGGCTGTCGTATGAGTGCGGATGTCCCTCCTTGCAGATATTTGGTATGCCCTTTGCAGTCAATCGTTCGTATGCGCATGCGCGTGTTTCTAATCATGATCAAGGTGAGACAAATCTCTTCTTTAAATACTTCAGATGACGATTGCAAATCCCTTTTTATATGTATTGCCTGCGTATGCAAGCTGTCCTCGTTGCACGCATGGCATGGCGGCAGCGTCCGTAGCCACGCACTCTGCGCTGACATCACGCCCATGGGACCAGCCAGAGGGCGTGGCGAAATCGGCAAGACATCGACTTCACAACCAGAGGAACCCAAGCTCTGCACCGACATCGGCAGCATTTTGTACGGTGCAGCTGTAGATGCCTCAGATTACATGATTTCTCATGCTGTGCGCCATGCACAAACTATGCGCTGCCGGTGCCTGGCTTGCCCCACGCGTTCAGTGTTTCGCGTACGATCTTCATCAGTTTCAGCCACTCGACGGTGTTTTCGATGTTGCCGCTGCTTCGAGTGCTATCGCTCCTTACGGGCATGAGAGTCCTCAGAATACATGTTTTGGCACAATGTATACGATAAAGATTATCACAGCGACGTTCCGTTTCAATACACTGCAAAATGGGAGGATCCAGTGCGATGCAAAATTTTGATAAAGCATCTAGGGTGGTCTGAAAAATACTAAACCACCCTTACTGAAAAAAGATCATGTGTAGAAGTGATCTTAAGGAGCATTCTTTCAAAAAAATCCCAGAAACAAGAAATGTAGAACTGCCGAAGATTGGACCAAGGACGTAAGCGTTATAAGCCGCGACGCTACCCGCTAGGTCTTAGATGCGGAACGTTCGTTTGAGCAGCTGATCAAGAAGATTGCGGCGGTGTTCAAAGCTAACCACTAGACAGAGCTAGGAGTAACAGGAACCGCCCAGCCTCAACTGACCTGGAAGCGGAACTTCGCATTATTGTATTCATTTATGTACGGACAGGGCCATGAAACAAAACACCAGAAGATGTTTAAAACTGGTTCTGAACCAGCTCGTATATTCCGTTTGCACGCGAACAATGTAACAGGCGCAGCCGAGCACGGTGTATCATTTGTGTTTCGAGGTTACAAAGCCATCATCACACGTCCTTGCATGTCAGCCTGCGGGTGCCGGTCGACGACGTTACACTTAAAGCGTAACGCTACGCCAAACGTCAGCCGGTACATACCTGCGTCCTGTTAACCCCCCCCCCCTTCCCCTCTCCTGTTTCCCCGCCAGAAGTTCGATTGACTCCTTAGCAACCATGACGCTGTTGCCAAGAGGTGGGGTAGAAGCGTTTTCGCAATAAATATCCCCTATTTCCACACCTCTTTAGCTTTAGTTTGAGCATAA
The DNA here is from genome assembly GCF_048455015.1 of Haemaphysalis longicornis. Lineage (NCBI taxonomy): Eukaryota > Metazoa > Arthropoda > Arachnida > Ixodida > Ixodidae > Haemaphysalis > Haemaphysalis longicornis. The sequence goes on along the minus strand of NW_027526335.1, from coordinate 101,684,536 downwards.
AAGCGATCCCACACAACATAATATAGAAATTCTAGTCTTTAGTTGTGCCTACTTAAAAACTAGGTTCTGCCTAAGCTATACAACAATTGGATAATGTACTTTTCCATATCACACCAGTAAGCCACAACAAAGTGAGACACCCACACGTTTCTGCCTAACCACGAATGATTCGTAATGAACGATAACAGGGATTTTCAAGGAAATCGAACAACTTATCATTGTCACTTCATCAAATGAGATAGATCTGTAAAGCTACGCTGATCATACACCTTCACAGAGTGTAATGACCCCTCATTTTTATTTTGTCTTTCACCAGCTCAAAAGAGGCTTCACATAGACAAGGGTGCATTGCAGTTTGCTGGAATAGAATACTTCCACGCTACAAGTTCTAACCTCATCCGGAGAGATTGCGAAGGATGCGGAGTAGCGCAACCAAGCTTTCGTGACAAGGTTGCGAATGCCTTCAAGCAAAGCACGGTGATTTAAACATAAACGTTTATACGAGAAAAGGCTGACGGGTTTCGCGCGTTGGATCTTCGTTGGCTTTTGTTTCTATCTAGAAGAAAGCAGTTTCGGGTAACCGGGACACGTACCCGAACCGAGAAGAAAAGATGGACGTGAGGTTCGGTTGCATTGCGTTGCTCTTGTTCTGACACTGATCCCGCTTCAATTAAGCGAAGTGCACCTTTGCGGCACTTACTATTTAATCACGGCCCGCGCCTGGTAGCCCCCATGGCATTTCCACGTTCAACCCACGCCCGCCATCCAGAAACTTGCTGAAAGAACCGAGGCACGTTTTTTCAGCCGAACGCCCAAAACACAAAGCGAGCGACCATTTCCGCGCTGCCAGTATCGTTTACAGCCCCTTTCGAAACAGTTTCGCCATAACCGTACAAATTTCGAAGTTGCTCGCAATTGCGTAACTGTTTCAAGGATTTAAAAAACCATGCGTCGCCTGCAGCCCGGTCGAACGCCTGCAGAATCTCTGTATGGAGGTCATGCTTCTTGTTTTGTGGTGTGCGACCAACCATCTAAGAGGGCTTAGAATGCGATTGTAAATTGTGTGGGGGTCTTTTCTGACCTTGCTTTGGGAGAATAAGCAGCCAACGCTTGCCAAAAGGAATGCTAGAGGTTTTAAACAACTTTTGGCTTGGCTGAAACCAATGTGTCCCGAAGGTTCCAAGAGACGATCATATTTGCGATAACTGCACGTTGTGGCTCGAACAGAGCAGTGTAAAGACACCAAGATTTGCCGTTCATAACACTCGCTGTAAAAACGCAGCTAAGGCAGCCTTTAGCATCAGATTCCGTCGGGAAAAATTAGACAAGTTTATACCAAAATTGTTTTTCCGTTCCCTCTTTCATACAAGTGGCTCCTACCTGCTTTTCCCCTGCCCTCTGCGTTACCGAAGCAGAAAAAAAGTATTCTGAGAATATTTTTCAATGCTTAAGCATTTCCACGTCGACTTAAAAAGCAAACCCGTCTGTTCGTTCGAAACCCTTCAGGTGCCACACTTTTGCTGCATACGAAAATGCTAATTATGAAAGTAGCCAGAGCCTTCATGCTTCCATCTCCGACTTTGTGTATTGCCCCTAGAGAATGTCTTCGCAGCATCTCCTTTGTGCATAGTAGTGACGCCGACTATAAGAGGGCTCTTTGTATTGCGCTGCATATAGTTAGGTGGGGTCTTAGGGAGGTATTTACTAACAGGCCCTTGAGCCATTACACGTTGATGTCAAAATTTTCCTATCTTTTCTGAAGAAATGTCTTCTGCATTCGTGCATAGTATTGTGCATAGTAGTGCATAATAGTGATGCCGGCTTGAAAGCCGGCATCACTACTATGGTCTTGGTATATTGCACTTCTCAAGGACTTATGGAGGTCTTAGGTGCGTGTTTAATAGAAGGCCCTAGGGCTTTCTTAATTTGGTGCCAGACTGCCACAACGGCGATATTAAAAAAAAAGGCTCCCCAGAGCATTTCCCACCTGCGTAATCGCGAAGTTGACTTTAAAGGGGGTCAGTGTGTAGAAGAGTGGCTTGACCTTTGGTGTCCAAAACTTTAATGTTTTGCTTAACATCGCTAAGAGGTTTTTATTGTATAAAATAACTTCAGGCGGTACAAATACTGAGTCAGAAAAAAAATCAGGTTTATTAGGACGGACACGCTGAAGTGTTGTTTCAGCGTGTCCGGACACAGGACACTTGCTGCGTCATTTATCTGTCAAAAAGAATGCAACCTAGATCAGCATGGTTTGTAGTTCAAGTCGAGACCATAAACCTAAAGGCTGTGTTGTTATCATCTGTAATAACAATGCAATGGCACAATTTCGCTTACCTGTCACAAGCCCATCGAGCCGCCAGGCACGGTGAGAGTCGACACGCATGAACACGCCTGGTTTTCTAGCGCGCAAAAGTGCATGCTGCCCTCCATTTTTTACTTTTCGAAGGTCCGTGCACCTTTAATTGTCTCTCAGCACATTGCGTTATATGCCCACGGAACCGCAAAACGTGGGAGAAAAAATTGTTATTTGGGTTGTTGCTCCTGAGCAGCGCTGGGCATCAACGGTAACCATTTATTCGGCAATTCGCTTTCAGGAGTTTCTGCAATTTTTTATTGACGATAGTCCTTTTCGGGCGAAAATGCCCGTCCGTCTATGCGTCTGTCTGTCTGTCTGTCTGTCTGTCTGTCTGTCTGTCTGTCTGTCTGTCTGTCTGTCTGTCTGTCTGTCTGTCTGTCTGTCTGTCTGTCTGTCTGTCTGTCTGTCTGTCTGTCTGTCTGTCTGTCTGTCTGTCTGTCTGTCTGTCTGTCTGTCTTTCGGTCTGTCTGTCTGTCTTTCGGTCTGTCCGTCCATCCGTACGTCCATCCGCCCTTCATTCAGCTGCCCGGCCAAAAGATGAAGGGATTCTTGAATAGGCCTCTGTATAGCCAAAAAAGTTCTAGAATACGAAATCTGCCCGCTTACCCTATATTTATCAACATTGTCCAGCACAAAGTAAAAATTAGGCATATTTAAAGCGAACATACATACATAACTTTTGCTGGCGCTGTTCTTTTAATTAAAAATAGATGTGGGTGTAACTTTCGGGATAGCAAACACAAAAAAGGCGTCAAGAACAATATTTCAACCCCCCACCCCCCGAAACATTGCTCGCGCTCAAACCTGGTGCTAGTGGCTCGAGCATCAAGCTATAAGGTGGTCATAAAGGTGGCACACCAGCAGTGCGAACGCGTGAAATTCAAATTGAATTAAGTAGATCCCTATTGTGTTAATAACGGGAGGACCGATACAGGGGGAGAGCAGGGCGAGAGGCGGGCGAGGGAGGATATGAGAGGAAGTTGCGTGGCTGGGGTGGCAGAAAACTATCCTTCGACTACAGTTGCAGCGGAGCGACCAGATACGCGGCCATTTTTTCGGAAGCGCGTAAGCTTTGACCTCAAATGGCGCCTGCTTATGATGTTTTTTCATGACCATATTTCAAGCACAAGAACGCCAATGCCATATTTTCTAGCAGTTGGAGATGTAAGGCTTTCGGCTTTATATTGGAGTCAGTATGTTAATTCCCGGGTAGAAGGAATCCATAACAGCACAGGACGTGATGAGAAGTGATGTATGCAACCGGGCAAAAACACACCCCATTCTCTCTATTCTGCTCATGACTAACAATTAAGGAACCTACTACCTTACAATACTCCACGCCGAGGACAGGGATGTGGTCCCGCTCTCCATCTTGCTGTATGACACACGGCTGTCTCTCCAGAATAGAGTGAGCTGATCAATAGTGACAATGACATGCAAGTCTTCATCTACATGCTACTCATGCGCCAAAGTTTCTTCTTATGGAGAAGCGGGATTGCGTACACCTTACCATTCCGTCCATCATGGCACCGAGGAATGTTTCATTCCTCGGCAATCGAGTGGAGCATGATGATGATCATCAGGATGCGCACGTACGTGCGAAAGGATTGCACTTGAAGCCAGTGCTAGAAACGGCAGAGGATGAAGTATAATTGGCGAGAATTCTATCAAATTAGCGAGACTAGAGCATCCGGAAGTGGAATGGTTCCGTGCCCTGCCGGAACGTCCTCGCTGAGCGCTATCTCGAATGGCTGCAGCAGCAGGGAAGCGGGAGCGGGTGGGCTTCGAAGGAAAGTTCACCGATGCATACAACGCTTCCCTTCGATTTCACTGCTCCCACGTCCTACGCGCGTGATTGCCGTTTTTTGGGGATCCTTTCTGTCCCGCTCATTGTTGTTCCACTCCCTTATTTTCACTTCTTTCTCTTTCTTATTTTCTCCTCCGTTGTCTAATCTTTTTCACCCGTGTTTCCCTTATTTTATTTCTCCGGCGCTCCCTTGCCTCTTAGCTCTCGACATTTGCGTATAGTGCTAGCAGGGTATTGTAGGGACGCGCCGCCTGAGAAACGTTTAACTCGTCTTAGGGCGCCGAAGAGGAGCCGCCTCTCAAACGCACCGACGATCCGGCCGGCTGTTGTGCCGCGCGTTCTCCTCGGCCGGAGAAAAAGACAGCTGTCGCCTCGCTTCGTTTTTCTCTGGTCTGTTGTTGGCCGATGCGCTGCGGAATTACTTTATATTTGTTATCCGCGCCCTATTTCTTGCTTTGTCATTTCTTTAAAGCAGCTCTCTCTCTCTCTCTCTCTCTCTCTCTCTCTCTCTCTCTCTCTCTCTTAGTCTCCCGCTATATGCATTTTTTTTCTTTAGCACTTTTCCGCTTTCCCACGCAAGTAGCGCGTTAAAGTAATAACCAGCTTCCTTGCTTTCGTTGTAGTTATTGTCAGCATGGATTGGCACGGCAAAAATGAAACGTTGAGAAAAGATGCAACCGGTCCTGGCGCTAAAAAGTATGCGTCAGCTGGGTGGCACAATTCCACCTGAAAGAAAAAGGTGGCTTGGCCTGCCCAACAAAAGAAAAAGAGGGAACGGAGGAGCGGGAGGAGAAGAGCGAGAGGGAAAGAGGGTTATTGGGACACGAGCAATCTGACGGCACCATTGAGCTTTTTGTGTGTGTGTGTTTGTGTTTTGTCAATGGTTTTCTGATTGCAACTCTTTCAGCTTACTTCGTGTTTACAGTTCGCAATATTGCATTGAGAGCGCGTCTTGTCTTTGGGTCCTGAGCCCTGCATCTCTTTCACTTTCTATTCCACTCGTTTACTACTTTAAACGTCTTGAGGTCTAACTCAAACATTTTCCCACCTGCGTTTCGCTTATCCTTCTGAAAAGAAGGCCTATACGAGCCACTTGTTCGTCTAGATGTTTTCAATCGAGGAAGTTACTTGCCTAGGTATCAGAAAGTGCACACGTAGCTGGCGTCCGGGATAGAAATGCAGAAAAGTGAACACGTGCCGCATGCAAATTACATTATATAACTATGAAAGGAACAGAAATACAACCCAGGAACGCGTGGGGACAGGCAGGTTCCTTATAACTGCTACATTACACCGCGGCTACGCGGAACACGACGTTGGACGTGCATCCAAGTCTGCTTCCGTGCTTGAGTGGGAATGCATTACGGCTTCCCCCTGGCGATGCTTAACTGCTAAGTGGCATGTGTACCATGCTAGTTCTGTGGAGCTACCACAACGACAACTTGTAGCTACTCAGCACCAAAATCCAGTGGTTTTCGGACTGGTCACGTATCCTGTGAAAGGTATGTCACCTTATGACCAGTGACACTGAAAGCTGCCGTAAGGAGCTCACGGCAGATTCCCCAATTACCATTTCGCAGCGGCGTCAACATACCCACCCGCAATTCTCGTGCATCTACTCCGGGCATTGGCAAGTGAAGATGACTGCTGTCGCCAGAGGCTCACGGCCGTTTCACCACTTCCAATGGTCATAACGCTCTTGCATCCAATGCATCTCAGTACGCGAGAGAAACCCCAGTAATTTCTCCCCATTTCCACAAAGAGCAGGCTTCGCGTGATATAAACTGCCTATGAGCAAAGTGAACCATGGTCGTCTCGGAAAACGAGAGAGCCGGTGGACGCAATGGCGTGGTGCCTCGGCAAATGATCAATATACAGCCCAAAAGGAGCAACCAAAGCATCGTATCAAGATCGTTTAGAGCCGGAAAGCGAGTATTATACGTACTCGAGAACGGAGCTGTCTAGCTATTCAACACCCCGACGTTCGCCCCGCAGGATCTGGCTCAACCCAATAGAGACTTTTAGCATAGCGGGTACCGTCCGCTAACGCGACAGCGGCGGTTAGCAGGGCCCGACTGGGCAGGTGCACATTCGTTCCGGTTGGTGGATTAGTTCCGCGGGCCGGCCTTCGCCATTCCCGCGCATTCGCTCTGCTGAGGGGCAAACCCCTCGCCCTTCCCGCGCGTGCACGCGCAGTCCTCCGGTCCCGGTAACCCGCCGCCGAAGCGTGAGCCGCTGGTAGCGGCTATGCTAAAACTCCCTATCGAACGGCGTACACCCGCAGAACATACAGGGCCAGTGCGCTGCTACTTGAGCGGCACAGGCAGCGCCTCCTGGCAGCCTCGGCGGCATATTTTGCTCGTACGAGGCCGGCGAGGTCAGCCCCCGCCAGCGGCCGTGGTATCGCGGAGAACGGCGCCTTTAAGGGTGAAAAATAAGCAATTCTACCTACTTCTATGTTTGCGGATGGCTCAACAGTTACAAAAATAAGGCTATGACACCGTAGAAAAATAAATTATGTTCGTTTTTATGCGAATGTTATGAAGGAGAGCGCAGGCTGTGCTCCGAGAAGCCATCTGATCACCTCAACGCGCTTGATTCGACAGTTTCAATAGCGCTCGTTGTGCTAACATTTAAATACGGGTTTGATCTGCGGCTATGTGTCGTGCGTTGGACGCACTGATGGCTTATCCCGCGCAGGCAGCACTCCGTGGACAATTTCTGCTTGGCTCACGTGGCTACTCATGCAAACATCCACCGTCGCCGTGTGTTAGCCCCAGCCGCGCCAGACAGGCTTCATGCACCTTTCTCGGGGAAAAAAAAAAAAGAAAAGAAAACGCGCTTTGGGTTGGCCGACAAGTACAGATACAAGAAAGGATTATGTACGTGAAATATCAAGAAAAGTAAAGAAATTTAGAGATTTGTACGTGTGCTGTGTATCGATTCCTACGCCGCTTCTGTTTATCTTGGTGCTTTTAATTGCATCCAGATTGGTGCTTTTCTGATTTTTTCGTGTGTTTGTTTGCTTTTTCTGGTTTGTGTTATGGAATCAAGCAGGTGAGTGCGGCGAATGGGTTTCCTTTTTGTTTCATTAGTTAATCTCTAGCTCTATTGATATTTTTAGTTTTTCTTATACAAATAACATACATTTACGCTATTATACGACAAATGTGTTAACTTCGATAATTATGCCCTTTTGGGCACATGCAAGGCGTTTAGCGCTTGATGCGTTTTTATAATTTTTTGTGTTCTGGTTGCATTTCCCTATTTTTAATAATTTTGTTTTATTAATCGTGTGATTGTTGTGAATAAGGTAGACTTTTCGACATAGCAAGTGAACGCCACGTTAACTTCGCTCTCCCATTGTGCGTTATTGTGCAAATGCCAGGCATTAGATTGTGCTCTGTGGTATTGGCAAGAAACGCTGAAGAATTGAAATTCATATCCCATATTTTTCGCTTACCCCCCAACGCACTTGTATTTTAAATAAACTATTCACTTGAATCACACCATGTTCCAGTGGCTAAATATGCGGCCCTGTTTCGGTCTGAATTTCTTCGTCGATACCGAAGACGTGGTTGCTGGCGTCTAGTATTTTTTTTTCCGGGCGAAGCTCCTAAAGTCGTGGGTCTGTCCATCCCTTGTGTCTCGTGGTACCTGACCGCCTAGTTCGATGACTCACTCGCAGGTGGCGCTGGTGTGAGTGACGTCATGATGACGTCACTCGCACGTGACTGACACTATAAAAGGCAATTGCTGTTGACGCGCTTCCTCTTTCGCAACGAGTCACCGGATGGAGGAGGTGGTTGTTGACAAGGCTGCGGAGCGGAGGGCGCGCAGGGCGGCGGCAGCGCGCGCTCGCCGACAGGATCCCGCCGTGCGCGAAAGAGAGGCCGAAGCATCTCGTCTAGAAAGTCGCGCTTAAACCGCGCGTCGGCAGCTTCGGACTGAGCTCGCTTAATGCGTTTTGCAGCCGCCTCGCGAGCTCTCACTGCATCGGGGTTTGCCTGCCGATACGAGCGCTTGCTTGCAGCCTCACGAACCCTACAACAACAACAACAAACGAACAAGAGCAAAATAAAAGAACAAAATAAAAGTTGATTTGTACAATGTACGCACACAATCTTACGTCTTTCTTAATGATGGAATGGGCGAACTTTCACGGGAGAGTTACGGTTACCGATGATCTCCCCCTCTCGAGCTTCGCCCCACTTATCATCATTCATTCCGTGAATATGGCGTGATTTTTGTTAAGTATTTCTCAGGGCTTCCTATTTATTGTAAACCGCAGAAAAGTTCACGCACGGCCCGCTTCGCACAGTCCCGCTGGCCCTGCCCAACGGATGCATGCGCGGACCGGCGAAGCGCGGTACGAGCAAAAGATGCTGCGTGGATTGACAGGGGGCGCTACTGGTTAAAATTCAGTGGCGCCACCATACCGGCGCACGAAGCCTATAGGGCAACGCAGACGTAAGAACGCTGAAGATCGCGAAGCCTGAAACAAAACGAAGCACCGCAGCACTCACACGACAATCCGCCAACGCCATTGGGGTCTCCTATATTCGCTGCCGCTTGCACGGCAAATAAGTCACTCGTCGGTGTTATTTAGAAAGTCAGAAAAAACTTTCCGAAGCTTGCAATAAGTCACGCAAGGCTTGAACTATAGGGAAGCTGGAGGATTTCTTCATATTAGAGCATTGAAGGACACATCACCACGCATTCAGTAAGGTTTGAAATCGCTTATTTACATGTTCCGTCGTCGCTTTTCACTGTGGTAGTAGTAGTATTCATCGTCATAGCCATCTATATCGTCGTCTTCCTCATGTATGAGCCGCGGGCCCGGATCGTTTTGTCTGCTGGCTTTCACATTTCTCCTAAAGTGCAACGCATCAGCACGAGCTAAAAACGACGGCAACCGGCCTCGCGAACTGGGCGTCTGCAGCGCGAGCTGTCTTAGGCTCCCCCCTGGAGGGGCGGACGCACTTCAACTGTTTTCTACCCGCCGCGGTGGCTCAGTGGCTAAGGCGTTGCGCTGCTGAGCACGAAGTCGCGGGTTCGATTCCCGGCCGCGGCGGCCGCTTTTCTGATGGAGGCGAAAAGCAAAAACGCCCGTGTGTACGAGATTTCGGCGCACGTTAAAGATCCCCAGGTGGTCAAAATTAATCCGCAGGCCTCCACTACGGCGCGCTTCATCACCTGCGCTGCGTCGGCGCGTTAAACCCTTCAATCAATCAATCAACTGTTTTCTTTGTATGTTTTGCAAGCACCACGCGCAAGCCTGCAGGACGCCGGGCGCTCCTCGTAAAACATGCTCTCAAAAACTCGGTAAACGGTGAAATTAAGTATGACTCCGGGTTTTCTGATCCCGCTTTACACATTACGGCTAGTAACAATTCCGCTGTTAAAATATTTCGGGACACTTCAGTCTACCTGCGTGCATTAAAGGTGAACTGCACTCAGATTTCACCTCGGCCAAATTTACTTCGAACGTACAGCACGTACCACCAAACCAACTGAGACGTGGCTGGTAGCACCGTGAAAATGCGCTGTTATTTAGTCCGAAACGTTTAAAATAGCTCCATCGCAGGCGACGCTGCACCTTCCGGCGTATCGCGTAAACAGCCATGAAGCGGAAGTGACATTGCGGCCGGCCCCGTGCTTGTCCCTAATGCCAGCAAGGAGAACGGATGGAGCTCCGCTGGGCGCGATTCTCCTAGGGCTGCGGCGAGGGCGAAGCGTTGCGAGCCGGTTGGCACCGGCCGGCTGGCCGCGTGCAGCCGCTCGCTCGCCGGCTTGGCCGGCTGGAACCAACAGTCTAGTAACGTTGGCCGGAACGTCACTTCAGCTTGGCCGTAATGGCTGCGCTCTTCTCGATTTCGGCTTCAAAATCTCCGATTTTCGATGGTCGTTTGCGCCACGGATGCGCGTATTTCAGCTTTCGTATTTTGTATGTAGCGGCCTTTTTAGGCAGACTATACGGAAATAAAGTTTACAAGAGGTTGCTATTTTGAGTGCAGTTGACATTTAAAGGAGAAAGCCTGGTGATAGTTTTCAAAAACTTCTCTGCTGCTCAGCTTGATTTGCGTCTCTTTCTTCGCCTTGATTGCTTCGTCTCTGGGTGCGAAATCATTCAATGAGAAGACTGGTGGTAAAAAACATAACAGCTGCCTCAGAGTCACAGTTGTGCGCAGCAGCTGGGGTGGTCCTGTTCAACTCACGTTCCGTCCCGTTCACGAGTCACGCGGCATGCACTATTCTTTTACCGCAGGTACTGTCAACGTGCTGAAAAAGAGGTGGTAACGCGCTCGCCTCCAACCCAGATGAGGCGAGCGAATTCCATGAGAAGTTCTATGCCAAGTAAGATGCGTCTTTTATTCACAATTTATAGCGGCGGCCACTTTCTGCCCCGGACAAAAAGTACCACGACAACAACGTCTTTGTCTTTGCTTTTGTGTTTTGCTTAATAGAGCCCTCGGGACTTTCGTCTTAATAAATCTGCAGAGATTCAGAGAATTGTCTCCTAATGCGTAGCGTTCTTATCCCGCTTATCTACAGTGCGAGTTCTTTAAAGCCAAAGTATTAGTTTTTCCAAATTCTGTCCGACTAATCATCTCCATTTACGCTATTGCAACGATAAAATGTGTTACTTTCGCCAAATCTGCACTTTTGTGGAATAGATGATGATGATGATTGGATGTTAAGGGCGCAAGGCCAACTAACTGTGGAAATTCAGGGTCCTGGCTGTGGGGTACTCGGCAAGAATGCTACGCATTAAAATGGTTCCCCATTTTTCGGCCTGGGTCAGTTGGCTTACGCTTGAAAACAAATTACAACACGTAAACAACGACGCGAAGCACATGCATTGGCCGTACCAGGGTGATGGATGTGAAGAAAAACGCAAGAACTGAAGCTACTCCTACCTGGTAAACAGGCTTTAAAATATTTCTTAACTATTCAAATAAATGGTTGATCAGTCTTTGGATGATTCCACATTAATTACAATTATGGTCATGAGTGTGCGCTCCGGTATTTTGCATTCTAGAGTAACGGTCACAACTTTACAACTACTTTACTATTCAGTAAGAGCAGGTCTTAACTCGACGCTTAAACTGTTCCGGCCATGCCGACTTTGTTGTTTTTGTTTTATGTGTTTAAAATCCGATTAGTAATTTCACAAGCAGCGACAGTGCCAGAGACATCCCATTGCGTGCAGGACTGGTTGTTCCTCGCACTGTACATCCACCGTGTTGATCTTCGTTCAAGTAACGCGTTCAAGCAACAAAAAAAACTAGATTCACAAAACTTCACCTGAGAACGCACTAAGTAATTAATACGTGCGTAGAAAGTGTCGGCGGCTTAAATCACATTTAATCCCGCCGACTCACAGCCAAGTACTCTCAAATTAATCGGGAGCAAAATTTTCTTCACCTTCGCATCGATGTACGCCCGGAGGAACGCGCATTATAAATAAAGAAAAAAATTGCGAACGAACGGATCCTCTGCAATATGCCGGTTGGGTCCAAAGCCCTCCTGCTAGCGCGCCAGCGATAAGCTACTTACGTTCCCCCGGCGGGGCCTTTTTTTACTGGCGCCTGGAAACCTCGCGTGCGTACGAAGCGCTCAGCGACAAGTAAGGCCCCCTCAATTGCTTCGAGCGACGAACAAATAAGTACGATTCGACTGCGGCCAGTGGCGAACAGGAGAAGCGCGCTTCTGACATTCCGACTTCATCTCTTTGCTTTTGGCGCTAATTCGAGCGCCTTTCTCCTCTTCCCCTGAATATTGCGTTTTTTTTTATTTCTTCAAACTAGCGACCTTGCTGATTAAAATTGTCTTATCCTTCAATTAGCGATAACGAGGTTGGTGCCAGTTCTCCGCGTATTGGTTCCCGCTAGCCGCTTCCTTTTTTGTTGTTTTTTTTACGTATGAAACGAAGGAATGCTCGGTACGCAATAACCTTCCTTCGACGGCTAATTAAGAAGTCGACGAAACAGAGCGAAAAAAAAATAAGAGGTTCTCGTATTCCGTCTGCGGGCACTTATTTCTTCTGAACAGAAGGTACGGACCCACGTGCTGCCTGTCTTGGTGGACATTCTCTTATTTTTAGCAAAGTATTTTAGTTTCGCCGGTTCTTCTCTGCGCTGGAGATGCTGCTCTGTAGGTTGTGCGACGGTAATCATTCATTTTGCCTAATTAACCCCCAATTTAAGACGCTGTAGAATAATTTAAAACCTGCCACTGGTCAAAGGAACGGTGTCCGAGCCAAAGAAGGAAATTGGCCCGCCAAGACAAGTCGTCGAGGTTTTCTTGTGTTTATCCCTCTCTTTCCATCTCTCTCTCTCTCTTCTCCCTCTCTCTTTTAAAAACATGTCTGATTTTTTCCCCGGGCACTAGGAGTTATCGCAATGGAACTGGACAATTCTCAGTGAAGTGTAACTATTTGGAGTAATTATTTCCCCGACCACCAGTCACGCTGAACACCGGACGGACGGTACTGGCTTTTGGGATGTTTTTGGTTTTGTTGTTGTTCATGCGCTACCTATCAGTAGAATATATATATATATATATACTACCACTCTTCACTTCGATCTAAGATATGCATTCGTATCGTTCTTCAACCACTTTTTACCAGAACCATTTTATATGACGAAATAGGTTGTTCTCAATCACTTCACGCAGTTTCAGACAAACAGAATTTTATGTGGCAAAAAAAAAAAGAAACGCGCATATCGCAAACCCCGGGGGCTTGCGATATGCCTGGAGTAGGAGTACGCCGGGAGTAGGAGTACGGGAAGACTACGCCGGAAGTAGAAGCACAGGTGTATGCTTATTATGAACAACTGGATGAGCGCAGGTTTGTCTGGATGAGGTTTGTTTTGATATAATTGCATCAAATCTACGGGTTACAGCCATTTTTTAACGCACTACAGTATCTTGTAGAGTAAGAAAGAAAAAAACTGTTGAAGAAATTAGTTCGCGCGCACATCAGCACTTTCTGGAACACGGCTTCAATACGAAACGCATGGTTGCAGAAAAAACTTGCGACCTCCCTTCCCGCCCAGGTGCTACAAAACAAGTTACCTGCCGGTGTGTCCCTAAAGGGATCATAGAGCAGTATTTATTTTAGTACGTTTTCCACGCTAGACATGCTGAAACCGATTTGCGTAGGTCGGCTTACGCCATTTCTTGTAGGATAACGCGTTCATACACCGCAGTGCATAGCGACCCGGGAGGCCAGCGGAAACAAACTACCTTCACCCGTCCCGTACACACGCTCGTTTTGATGTAAGAGGAAATGCGCTTCACAAAAACTCACGGCGCATCCTCTTTGCATAAAATAGTCGCTCAATACATGGCTTGTCCTGACGTCGCTAGGAAAGGGTCATGTGTCCGCCATGTTCGCTAACCTAGATCGCTGCCGTTACCAGTGGCATCGTTCCAACATGGTTGTGTGCGCTACTTTTGGTTGTTACAACCGAAGTCACACTAGCAGCAGGAAGAAGGAACCCTTGAACACCGGCTTGTATTGCATGCTGAAAGTCGTACACGCTCGGCGTAAATGAGCGAAGACGCTAAGAACTAGTCGCTGGCGCCTCTCCCTGGTGCGTATAAGCCACACCAATTTCGATGTAGAAAGCGCGAACGTGCGAGTGAGCGGCGTGCACTCTCTAAGAACAAGTTTGTAAGCCCCCGCAATCTATACGCTTTCAACTACATGGTGTGATAAAGGCGAAGTGGCAGAATCGTCCTTGCCCCCTTGCATTCGATGGCAGGAAGACCTTCTAAGATGTTTAAAGTCAAATTATGACTCGGCCCCACCGCTTCTTCTTTTCGGCCACCCAGCAATGCCCGGTGATGCCGAACGCCACGTTCTCAGATAGAGACGACGCGCGGAAAAGCACCAAGCTCAGGACGAGTCGAGGTCGGGAAGCGGTGCGCTACGGCTGAAGTGTTAGCCGCCGTGCCGATTCACCGATGCGGCCTCCACACGGTCAGGTCAAGCTGACGAAGCGCCAGTGGAGGGGCAGTGCTTGGCGTCGCATCTAACGCTGTGAGACAAGCCATAATAGCGCGAAAACTTGACGTACACTTGCAAAAACACACATGACCAGCGTTTGTCCTGAGGGTTCTAAGGACGATAGTCTGTCTTGGACTGCTTAAAAGCGAAAATTTTGGTCTCTGTCTGTCTGTCGGTCTGTCTGTCCGTTGATCCGTCCGTCTAACTGCCCCTCGATACGGCTACACGAAAAAAATTAATAATTTGGAGACAAGAACTTCATCAACACAAAACCTTTCCAAATCACTAGATAGATAGATAAAGAGAAAAGCAAACGGAAAGGTCGAGAGGTTATCCAGGCCTTAGAGCCCGGATTTCTATGGTAACACACTTGATACTTGTCAACATTGTTGACCAAAAAGAAAAAAAATAGGCATATTTGAAGCAAAGCATCAATACATAACTGGTGCTACGCAGCATTCTTTTCAGTGAAATCAACTCTGTGCTTGATGTACGAAAAATACGGGTTGAAAATAATAGTTTTGTCCAAAAATATAAAAAGAGCCCGTGCTTGAGCCTATACTTCGTGGCGCCATACCACGTCCAAAAGTAACGAAAAGTTCCAATAGATGGCGCGCAAGCCGTAGAACTCGGTGAAATTGAATCGACTTGAGCAAACCTTCACCGTGTTTATCATGCTAGGACCGAGATCGCTTGAAGGGTAAGAGCGTGAGAGGTGAACGGCGGAGAGAAGGCAGCCATTTAGGTGGCAAGGGCGGCAGAATACTATTGGTTTTCGACATTTGCAGCAATGTGAGCAGATACGTGGTAAATTTTTTGTATGTCTATTTTTTCGCGCGGTTATGCTTTTTTTAGCCGAGTACCAGCTTCCCCAACAACTTTAGCCCACGAGCGGTGCACAAGGTGCACCATTGTAGAGGGCTGTGGGTTAATTTGATCCCACGGGGATTTAAATTGTGCGCGTAAACCGTATACGCATAGCCGCTTTTGTCTGCACCTGAACGGTTGCAGGTGTTGCTTCCCGGGAACTGTAATGCCGCTGCTGCTAACAGTACGGGCGTACACGTGGCTTTTTTCTCTGCGTATACGTTTGCTATGTTGTGTAAGGAAACACCAGACCACACGTTGTCTATGCAAGACAGAAAATCTAGGTGGGATTGCGGACAAACCTTCAAATAGGTTGTGGTAATGAATAACTACTTGGACTGGCACGGCAGTATGAAATCGAGGTAATAAATAAAGAGAGCAAAAAAATTTGAAGACATGCTGCGATGTGTTCCCGTTTAGTTGTTGAAGTTATTGCTTCATTTAAATTGATTGATTGATTGATTGATTGATTGATTGATTGATTGATTGATTGATTGATTGATTGATTGATTGATTGATTGATTGATTGATTGATTGATTGATTGATTGATTGATTGATTGATTGATTGATTGATTGATTGATTGAGCCGCTTTATCTTTCGCGCTCGTGAAGCCCCATTAATGGGCAGGCGTTGTTACACATTAACATGTATGTACACTGGAGAATGCTTGACTAGCTCAACATAAAGAGTTATCTGGACGGACACCCCACGTAATCAGTGCGGCAGTTTTGTGGAAGCTTTTCTTGTTTTTTTTTTTTTTTAGCACTGTGGGCTTGAAGTTCTCGATCATCTTCTGTGCATTTGCAGACAACGGACGCCATCACAAACTTGTCTTGAACGTGTATGTGAATAGCCGTGACCGGCTGCAGTTGCACATTATCCAACTCTAGATTTTCCTTTTTTTATTTTGCAATAAGCAGGGCAATTGCGGAAAGAGATCTGGATCCCGAAGAGGGCAAATGGAGAAAACAGGGACCCATTGTGGCCTGTGAAATGGTCCTCGCGGAATCGTACCCGAAAAGTAAGCGACGAGCATGCATACAGCCGTGGTGCGAATTTCGGCGTCAGCAACTTTGGACAACGTCTTACAGAGACACGAAGCGAACAAGGAAGCGACAATGCAAGCAAAAAAGCCGGTTTTACGAGCCCGCGAGTGCGTGTCACGTGGGTGTGTGGGTAGGGAGAAAAGTTGGTTTTTGGTACGTACGACATCCGACGTTATTGCAAGAAACACATTATCGAGAGGATTGTCCGACAATGTTCAACCTGAGGGCAAAGCCTGTCTGGACGCGCACGCGAGCGCAGGGCGAGCGAGCGCGTCCAGACCAGACCGGCTGTGCTCAGGGCTTCAGGCACATGACTAGAGTACGCTGTGCCCGGTTCTTGTATTTTTAAGGCTGATCTGGTGCAGTGTGGAGGGTTTGGCGTGATGACGCAGCGTTTACGTCTTTGCTACGTGATTTGCGTGGCTTTTCTTTTAAAGTGAAAGCTTTCTGAGTGGGACCAATATCGTCCTGTCAGAAGACCTATGCACTTACTTCCCCGGGCCGGCTGGTCGATAGAAAAGCTCTGATAAGATCTTTGGACACATTGCGCGTGCGTGAAGCCGGGCTTCCGTTGTACCAAAATGATTACTTGAAAATCGCGAAAAGGGAACGGTTCTACACGCACAATACACGCATCGATCACGATGTAGTAGTAGAAAAAACTTTATTTGGGGAAGGGAGGGCTAAAGCCACTTGGTGGGGAAAAGGGGTTACGAAGGAGGGGATTACACGGGTTGTTTCAATTCCAAGCCCTTTTTTCTCCTATTCACTGACAGTTCGGACTCTTCGCTACGGTCACCGTTCATCAAACTACTCGCCACAGACCACTTTTGGCTGCGAATTTGTCTATTTAGTGTAATAAAGACATATAATGCCGCATATGCTTCTTGATGTATGTTGTTTACATCAATGTGCCGATCGTTGTCTGGACGATGGGCTGTGAAGAATGGTCATGGACATATTAAGTGGTGAAGGCCTGCCTTGGTGTTCGTGTTACAGTAGCGACGATGTGGGAGTGTGATGTTGTGGGGCCCTACGTCCATTTTTGAATTATGTGGAAGGTGTAAGCTGCATTTGCGCAAACCTTCTTAATGAATACTTCTTGGCTCTTGTTAATGAGGGCATGTTAGCAAGATAACCAGGTGGTATCACTTGTTGACACCGACATGTCTTGCGCTTCTTGAGTTGCTGGGTGAGTAGGGCAGGTGAAGTGACCGAGGTATGAGCCAGCGGAGATGTAACGTTAAGACTCCCCGGCGCCGCTTCGTGAGCAGCCTGGTTTCCTGGGCTGGCCTCTTCACGACCCTGTGTACAGTCTATTCGGCGGTTGTTCACTTTGTGGCCCTCGAGTAGTTCTTGGTGCATTAATATGGAGTTACAAATGGGTTGAGTGAAAGGGGTTTCGTAGCTCTTGGACTGCTGCGAATGAATCTGTTAAGATGCGCACGTTGGGCGGTGGTTTAAAGTCGAGTTTGTAGCAAATGTGGCTAATCGCGCTGTTGATGGCGTGCAGTTCTCCTTCTAATGCGGTTCTTGAAAGGTGTTTTTCCGTTCAAACATGTATTTTCGGGACATGTCCACGCTGCACCGATCTGTGTAGGAGTCACGCTTGTATAGGTGAAGATGTCAATTTCATTTGGCAGTTTGGACGCCATACGGTAGTGAATATATTAGGATCGGGTTGCTTGAAGAGCCCGTGTGATTTGGCTTGCTGAGGTGGCTTTAGGTGTTGCCTGATATCGACCAGGAAGCAAGGGAGATGGGGAGCTCAGTTGTTGGTGCGTCCCATGCCGCGAGGAGCAATCCTTGTCGGATGAAACCTTGTTTGCAGTCTGCTTGGTCTTTCGCTTCTTTCATTACATTAACGATGGGAGGAAGTGCCACTGCCTGCTCAAGGGCAGCCTTTGTTGTGTGTATTGGGAGGCTCGGTATGGTATGCGATGCGGCTCTGTGGAGCACCTGAATGTGTTTGGAGTTGATCTTATTCAATTCATAGACAGGGATTCCGGAAGCTAGAGTGCCAATCGCGACAGCGCGTGCCATCGGTAGGCAGGCTTTTAGACGCGCTCCTCCGTATTTGTTCGAGAGACGCTCTATAAATTTCAGCATTGGCTTGCATTTTCGTCTCAGCTCTGTATTCCATATCTTGGGGCTGTTGCAGCTGGCCAGCGGGAAGGTGAGTAGCCGTACGTGCCAACGTGCCCATTCACTAAGGCGGAGCTCCGCACTGCAATCAGACAGGGTAGAGCGAGATCGGCCCAGGACACGACGGTGTTACCTGGCAGCACATCCGAAGCCTCGCTGAATCTCACTTGGGACAACTACTGGTGCTCGTAAACCCCTCGTGGAACATAGGCGAGATTCCCGATTACCTTAAGTTATCCCTGGTCAACCTAATCCCGAAAGCTGGAAAAGACCCGTCAGTTGTTTCCAACCTACGACCGATACCACTTACATCAACTTTGTGCGAGTTAACCGAACGCCTTATCAACAACTGAGCACAATACCACTTGGAATATGTGAACCATTGGCTTCACCATTCCGAAACCCGATTCACGCCGCATTTGGGAACGCAGGACTCTATTTGGCTGCTACGCCGCGTCGTCAACCGATTGACGACCGCGGACTTCCCGACTACGTCCTAACTGTGGACCTTAGAAAATCATTCGACAGAGTCAATCAGGCCACAATTCTCCATGAACTAGCTCAATCCTTTCCCAGCAGAAAAGCGCAAATATGGATTCGCAACTTCCTTCACAAGCGCCTCAACTCAACAGCAAGCTCCCCGGATGGACACATAACACCTATTACAACGACAAGAGAGTACCGCAGGGGCCCATTCTCGCACCGGTCCTCTTCAACATAGTCATAGAAAAATAGGCTAAAAATCGCGAGCAAGTAACGTCGGCCAGATTTGTTATATACGCCGATGACGTCACAATATGGTGCAAGGGCGGAGACTACTCAACGACAACAGGCATGCTCATTAAGCTACATGCAGCAGTTAACACCCTAGAGGCGTGCCAACCACCACTAGGTCTTAAACTCGCCGGTGAAAAAACTAAACTGCTCATGGTTTCAAGCGCAAACAACTCTCACCCCACAGGAGACGACCTGCTCTATACAAAAGATTACGAAGGAGTACAATAGTATACATTTATCTAATAAACCCTGTATCGGTATAGGGACCGGGCAGCTGGACGGGTGGCGCCACCACTCGGAGCTCCCCTCGTCAGTGGAATGAGCCGGTGCATTGGACTACACAGCCTCCCGTTATTTTTGTCGTGTTTGCGTCGGTGCTTTGTATGTTTTGGTGGCGTTGTGAGCAGACATGTGAGATTAAACGAAGTCTAAACAGATGTGTTGGGTTCTTAGATGCAGTAATGACTACGTAAACTTGTCGGACGCGTCTAAAGTTGGGTATCGGCTGCAATGGCATAAGCGCTTTTTGAGCGATCTGCGCTTGGCTCCACCCGTTCTGATTACGAATAAAACTACTATTATTACTATTATTTTCTTCTTAAATGCACTCACGGCTACGCAAACTTATTGGATGCTTGTAAGGTTGGGGAAGGGCTACATTGACACGAGCGCTTTTGCAGCGCTCTGCGCCTGGCTCCGCGCGATCTGAGTAGGAATCAAACTATTAGAAATATTAGAATTCATTTCTACCACTTTAAATTATCTTCACTGGTTTCAATGACTGCGTTTTCCACGCCAGCCTTAGCGCTGGGATACCTCGATACGTGTGCTTTAAATAGCAAGGCACCTGCATACGAGATGGATTACCGTGTAGCCGTAGAAATGTTGCGGTAGTTTACACTTTCTGTAACCGTGAGCTTTGTACCTTCGGTTTTGGTGAGCGACACTCTGACAGCATGGGAGCCTGAAAGCTGGAGTGGAAAACCCACGTTTGTGGTAGTCATTTTATCAAGAGCCAAAGTTATTCACCCCAGCCCAAGCTACAAACCATCCACCATCCCTCCTCCTCTTCCTGTTTTACCACCTGCGTAAAATAAAGGCTTGCACCGATAGTTCAGAAAGGGGGCAGCGTTAACGTCAGCCGGTGTTTTTTAATGCTTAAGTATTCTTTACAGAGTACCTAAAAAATCGTGTAATGCCTGGTGAAGACACCAAAAACGCGCGATTAGTTACCTCAAATATGGGTGCATGAGCCTTAGTCCGCCACCACAGACACATTTCCGACACACTGGAAAAAGTTTAGATTTGGAGAGGGGGCATGAAAGTTCAAAATTAAACAGCAAAATCATCTAATGATTATGATGGTTGAACAGAAAGCTTTCTTCGTGCAAAATCAAATGGGAAATGGTCCAAGTCAAAGACGCTGCGACCAAAAGACCAAACTGCGTGCTGGTCAAAATCGACGCTTAACTAGTCAAAGTATAAATCCAGAAGGCAACCAAGGAAACCCATGCGATAGAGCTTTGCGATAAACCATCATCGTCGTTAGACGGAGGTGTGCATGATTTTTCAAGCGTAGGTGGCAGCTTGTAAACCGACCGCAGCATTCAGTTGTGTAGCTGAGTACAGGTTTCGGGCACCCTCCTGTCTTGCGTCCTTCAGTCACGCAGGAATTGGTTTTTGAAAAACCATTTACCAACTAGCCAGAAACCATTGCAATTCTTGTAAAGCAATGCTTCTCCACGTCAAGCAATAACATTCTACTATCATTCGGTATTTATTCTATCAACGATTCCCGATGACTGTAGTAAGAGCATTTCTGTGAAATTAAACACGTTTCAGCCGTAGGTAATGGAGATACGGAAGCGTCATCCGTCACAATTTCTGTTTTGAGGTAAATCTTCGAAGACACCCTCCAACTTTGTCTTTCGCTTGTGCACGACGTCGGCGCCGTTTCGTCATCAACTGCCAAAGGCCTGCGCCGCAGCATTCCTAGATCGGTTGCACACACCGGCTTTGTGGGAGCATTTAGCGGGAATATACTCCTCGATTCGCAAAACTGCATGCAGGCAGGAAAAAATTGCATGAAGGAAAGGACTTTCACTTCCAGCTTGACTTCCAGCTTGGCGCATTGAGCGTCGTCTGCTATTTGTAAATACTGAGTATGGGCGTAAATAACCCATATGGCATACCTTGTAAACGTCACATCGACACTCAAGATTTACCGATCTGAAAAATGCACGTGGGGTTACGTTCGCTTTGCAAGCCGCACGGCAGAAAAACGACAGAAAGCCATGCACAACTACGCTGCGCTGACCGCCACCGGCATTCCACTGACGAGCGGTTCGCCACGGGCGGCGCTGTTCGCTGAAACGACGGTGGTGCCATACAACGGCCGCCCGGTCCCTATACATTTCGCCCGTGGATGCGTTTACTTAGTGCGCGAGAAATCGTCGCATCGACTCATTCGTAGTTTGTGGTTCCTCCAGGCTTTGAAGGTTTGACGATCGATTAGACGCACCTTCTGCACAGTTTGGACGCACCGTTAGCGAAGGTATTGACGCAGTTCTGAGGCAGTTCTTTGTCCGAAAGCTTTCGCGCTTCTCTCAATTTTCTTTAGAAAAGGATGGAAAAGTTTCACTTATTTTTTGTTGTTTTGATAAATATTACAATTTTGATTAATAATCACTTTTTAAGCGTTTTAAATGGTCGGTTGTGTTTGTTAGACAGCGTTAGATTGGGTTAAGTTAGGTGAACTCAGGTTTCGTTAGGACAGACTACATTAGGGTTGTCAGGTCAGATGAGGTAACTGTAGGTTCAACAACCGTAAAGAAAGGCCCAGCGTATTCAGATTAGCCAATCTCAAAAATGTTTAATACTGCAAAGTACTGTCCGATGCAGCGTTACGCAAGAGACCGTGACAGGACGTCACTTTAGTGTAGTATTTACAGTAACGACGGATGGCACAGCGCGGAAGAAATGAACACTCTAGCCGCTGATGCCGCTGACGATGGGGGCAAGCAAGAAGTTTTCGCTTATCCCCACCAGTATTAATCTTGACTGCAAGCACAGTGCGCTGTCGGCGAACGGGGCAGCGGCTCGGCGCGATGCCGCAGCCCGGTGCCGCAGTCGGATGCCGCATGATTTTCTCTCAGCCTAAAACATCGCCCGCAGCCGCTCACGCGTAGCCCCCGTGTCACGTCGGGAGTCTGTCACGCAAAACTGCGCAGGAACCAATTATGCCGCGCTGTGATACGGCGCTTTTCAACAGACGCGAGTGAAATGCCGAACAACCGCAGAAAGAAGAGCTCAGAGAAATCAATTAGAGGCAGAGAACAAGTCGAAGAAGGCGAAAAAAACATCGACAAAAAGACTGCACAGGGAGGGAGAGAGGGAGGGAGGGACGAGGGGAGATATGGAAGTCCAGATGCGTTCATCGAAGCGTGCGTTAACTTTGAGAGTTTGGATTTGGATGGCACCGCATCAGGCGGGCGAGACTCGGAAAACTCCCTGCTAAGCGAACTGCGAAGGACTCCGTAGTCGGCAGTTGACACGTCCGTGCATTTCGCTTCCCTGTTTTTTTTTTTTTTTTTCGTCGTTACTTCG
This sequence comes from Haemaphysalis longicornis, assembly GCF_048455015.1. Taxonomy (NCBI): domain Eukaryota; kingdom Metazoa; phylum Arthropoda; class Arachnida; order Ixodida; family Ixodidae; genus Haemaphysalis; species Haemaphysalis longicornis. Next base: position 101,661,909 of record NW_027526335.1, on the reverse strand, counting down.
TCCATTCTTCCTTCTTTATGTGCGTTAATTCTACAGAATCTGCGCGGAGATTTGCAGCCATTGTTCCGCCATTTTTCCCCCTTCTAGAACATTTTTTTTTTTTGCCTGTCAAGCCATGGCAGTTCCAGACGAACACGTCTGACGCTAGTTCTTTTGGTTCTGTATTCAGCGAATATTCGTGAAAGACCTTAAGATTGTGCCATGGTGATTCGACGAGTTTTTGCAAGGAGGGCGTGTAACGTGACGTTTGCCATCGGATAGTTGTTTACTGGATTCATGTTGGCTCAATAATAATTACGTCAGAACACCACGGCCCTGCAGCTTGTATTGACAGCCTTTTGAAATCGTTTAAAAATTTTGCAAGAATATAGAATTTCTGAGTGTAAGCCTTGAAAAGTAGAAAGAAAGATCACCGCTCCAACAGACCGCAGAAAGACACGCCTAGACTTTAAAGTGGTAATTAGAGAATTTTAACGATAATTACTTACGCGCGGAACGAACCAGCATACATGTTATCTCTTCCTGCGTGGTCTTTTAGCGGGATTTCATAATATTTAGATCCCTTGAAGGACCATTGAGATATTTGCTAGCGCTATCCCTTTTTGTTTTCCAAGGGTTATCTGGGACAAGCTAAAGTGCTTTAAAGCAGCATTCAGTGAGGTTCGACCTAATGAGTTATACTATTCTACTTCACTCACAGGCTAAGCTTTTAAAAGAGCAACCTGGCTTCCCGTCAGATATGCTCTGATCTGCAGCCGCTCTGCCATGCCACCTCTGATTGGGAATAACGATAGTTACCATCGTAATTGCAGAAACTGCCTCGTGTGAAGCCTGTTGTGATACGGTCCCCTCGTGCGCCTATTACACCAGTTTTTTTTTTTTTTTTCCCGGGGAGACACTGCATATCTGAGGTCATGGACAGGGGCGAGAAAATTGTACGTTCTACTGCGCGAAACTCTTCGTATATTACAGTTAAACCTGGATATAACGAAGTTGACAAAAAATCGTCATTTTTTGTTACGTGCAGGCTTTCGTTACATGCAGGTTTCAAGTTATAGCTAGCGTGAATGAACAAGAAGCGAAACCAAAATTCTAGACATCATGGACGCTAAACTCACCCCCTTCCAAAATTTATTTCACAGTAAAAAAAAAATGAAGACGGCACTCCCAAGAAGCAAGGTCAGTTAACCCCGTACTCGCAAGCGTAATTTATGTATCGCTTTCACTTTTGACACTTTTCGGTGCTTAACGCGTTTCAAGGACCAAATTTGTACTGTAAGGTCGCCTTTTCGCGACCTTGATGCTGTTTTCCGCACTCAAAATTGGTGAAAGGGTGCGAGCTGGGATACTGGACCGGGCGGCGACGTTCTTCTTTCTCGCCGGCAGAGACGACATTTAAAATTGTGAGCTTGTCTTGGAAAGGCAATAGTTTTCGTTTTCTGGCAACAGAACTCATCACCGGCGAACCTACACCACAGATAGAAGTAGAGATGCGCGACCACACGCCGACAGGTAGCCCTAGCCTCTAACCGACACCGCACTCACATGTGGAAACACACGGTAGTTTGCGGTGAGGGCGAAATTCGCTAATATAGTGCATTTCTCAAGCCAACTTTTCAGAAAAAGTTCAAACAACAATGACTCTCTCTATCTATCTATCTCTCTTTCTTCACATGCATTTAAGTCCTCCCTCTGTTCTTATACTTAAGCGCGACGACAGTTTCCGGCTTTAGTGGAACGGAATCCATGGCGTGCATCAACACACCAAACTGGAAGTCCTCTTCGCCATCCGGTCCTAATCTATTTCATGATGCTGCCCAGGCTTACTTTTCTTGCATCGCTGTGGCAGCCAGCGGGCCCAGCAATCCTACTTTGTCTTACTGCATTCTACACTAAAACTATACCCCCCCTCTCTCTCTCTCTCTCTCTCTCTCTCTCTCTCTCTCTCTCTCTCTCTCTCTCTCTCTCTCTCTCTCTCTCTCTTCTTTTCGTTTTAAAAAGGGCCCTTCAACTTTGTTGGAAGGACGACCAGCGGAGCGCGGCGCAGACAAAGAAGTCTGTCTCTCTTTTCTTTTACCCTCCCCGTCCCGTAATCCTCCCTCTATACTTATCTGTGTGTAGCTGATCTCGCTAGGCAAAACGATAGTTCAGTGACTATATGGTAGTTTTAACCCGAACACAGCCAGCCATATAGTTTTGTTCGCATTGGGAAGAAATGCAATAAATGTTATTGGTAAAGTTAACTCGACTTAGAACTATGTGCGCCTCTTCAATTCCCTGAGCGTACCGGGGCTCAAACACGTTTGAATTATCGACGCACTTAAAGCTTACATTCCAGCGCAGGCGCTTAAACAAAACGTGTTCAAAATACGGGGAAGTATTTAAACTATTACTCAATAATAAAAAGATACGGCGGCTGCTTTTCAGTAACCACACTCACTATATTTTGCCTTATAATTCCGACAACACGAGTAATACATTACACGATTCCAGCACCGCCGAAGCAGATTTGGCACCAAGGTTTTCACAGTCGTCGCTCTCAGAGAATGCAGAAAAACTTGAGCTAACAACTATAAATACCGTGCTCGAAATATATGCGGAATTTGCGCTCCTGCACTCCCCAAGAACATACAGGACGATCAATCCTAAACTAGGCCAGAAAGTTCGACCAGTCGGTTATAATATTTTAGAGCGAGAAAGGAGCAGTGTGTTTCCACGTACACGTACACGTTTCAGAAATCCACGAAAAACCATCGGAGTTGAGCAAATTTAGTTCCCGCTTTTATTACCGAAGACGTAGTACGGCTGTTGCGCCTAGTCAAAATAGTTAGGTTAGTAAAATCTCAAAGGGAACCTAATTTTGAGCGCTTGACTGTTTGACGCTGAGGCAGCTCTTTTCAGTACTTGAAGCGAAACTTCCGATATGCTCATGACACCGGTTAAAGGGTAAACAGAGAGGAGTGTAAAGGCGGCACTTTTCAGTGCTCGTTAAGTGTTGTCGTGGCCTTTTTTTTCCTTTTCTAGTTTTCTACAAGGAAGTTTGTTATACGCAACATGTGTACGCGAATATTTTTTTTCTCCAAAAAACAGAATGAATGATCTGGATCTGAAAGATACTTCTGTGTGCATGCGTATGTGTGACTGGGGTCGGGTCATCGGAATGCGAGATTCTGTTCCCTTTTGGGTGCAAACCTTTCACTTCTTGTACGCACCAGAGCTACCTACTGGTTTCCTTCGAACACTCTATTGTTTTTTTTTGTTTTTAGCACCTGCTAAAAGTACCCCGCTGTTCGGACTCAGTACCCTAGGGGTAGAATCGCGGGTTTTGGCGCGAAAGGCCTGGCCCAAAAATGCCAAAAAATTTTGTAAGACCCGTGATTTTTTTTTAATAGAAGAGCTGTTTAAGCTTTCAGTTCCGCCGTCAAGTGTTGCCAGAAAACTCAGCCCAGCCGAGGCACGCGAGCGTTCTCCTCGTCAGGAGCGCCCGGTGTCGGCCAACACGACCTTCGAGAATACTCTGCCCAGCGTTCAAATCAAATCAAATCAAATCAAATAAATGTTTATTTCCAGATAAAACTGATAGGTTTCCTGGGTAAAAGCCGCATAAGCAGCTTGACGGAAGCCAATAAACCGCTACAAGGCTCAGCGACAAGCATCATCACAAAAAATGAATCGAGCCCTTGGGTCCCATAGTGTGTGTTGAACGAAAATGGCGCTCACTGATTTGGCTATGTTGGGAAAAGTGCAGGTGCGCGCTCGGCGCGAATTAAGCTCAAGGCTGAGTAGAGAAATGAAAAGTACGAATACTAGGTCTGCACATGTGATCAACCAACTTGAACTACGTTTGGACGACGCAGAAAATCGATCGCGCCGGAATAACCTAATCTTTTATGGCCTTGCAGACCCATCTGCAAAAGAAACGTACGCGGAATCAGAAAAAGTGGCGTGCGAACTAAACTTTTAAAGAAGGGCGATGAACCCGCGCCGGCGCCGGCGCCCGCGGAGGCCGCAGACGCGGCCGCGGAGACGCCAGCGCCATCTCTCGCCCCCGCCGCGGATCCTCCCGCGGCGAAGTGCAAGGAGGTGGCGCCGCTCGTCGGCACCCCAGCAAAGAAAGAACTGAAACTAAATGTTCGCATGGCGACGCAGTGAAACATCCCCCTCGCGAGGGGCACGATCAAATGCAGTTCCGGGGGCGCACGACGTTAAGTAGTTTGCGTTACGTTAATGTTGTTGCACTTGTGGCAACTGCTGACGAGAGAGCGCTCGTCAGCAGTAATTTGAATGAGTCAAGGATATAAGGCGCGTTCGTAGCGTCCCATTCTGTGTCGGCTTTGTGGCGCAGTGGGTAGAGCACCATGTACATTGCGTTCCGCCAGCAGGGTCGAGGGATCGAAACCTGGCGCCGGATAGTATTTTCTTTTATATAGTGTAGGGGGAGGGGTGCGGACAATGACGGTGCGGACTACGACGGGACAACGCGGGTGACATCGTGAGTTACTGAAATGCTCTGCATTTAAAATACAAGTACAGTATGCACTTCAACATAGCAAAATAATAATAATAATAATAGTTCGGTTTTATTGGCGCAAGGCCGACTATGGGCAAAGAGCGCCAAAAAGAAGTTACTGAATTGTGATGAGACCGTAAATACTAGAACATGTGACTAAAAGACAATAAAGTGATGCAAAACAAGACAATGGAGATGGCTGGTGTATAGGGCCAGGATGATTACACATGATATGACAACAGCTGCAGAAAGTTCGCCTCAGCTAAAAACTTAAAAACACGCTGACTAGAAAGCATTGGTTCGTCGGCTAAAAAATATGATGGGTGCAAAGGAATGTGTCGTCTGTATAATTCAGGGAAATGTTTGTGTCGTATTGTGTCAAGTGCTCTGCATGTGATTAGTATGTGGACTATGTTTTATTCTAACATAGCAAAATAGCATTGCAAGAATAAAACAAAGAAAAGGTTTACACACTTTCAAACATTCACAATACTTCGTGGCGTGATCGCTCGCGTGCTCTTCTAATTGTCAGTTCACCTGCGTTTGCGCCAGAAGTAGGGAGCACAGACGCCGAATTCGCGAAATCGGTTGCCGCTTGTTCTTGCGCGTGCTAACGCGGTCCACTTTGGGAGAGATGTGAAAGCCTGCGGACAAAACTATTCGGGCCTGCCAGGTATGGAGAACTTTGAGCGGCAAGTTCGGAATTCCATGTGAGATGCAACAGCCGGGTCTTCGACAAAGGGAGAGGGGCCACCAGCCCTGCCGTTTCTCCTGCCTTGCACCACTAGTGCGAGCTGCGCCATTTTTTTATTTTAGGTTAAAATGTTCTCTTGGCTCAGTTCTGCGCATTCTTTTCGTAAGTAAGGGTGGGTTGGTTTCTTTTAGGTCAGTTCACGGGCGTAGCACGGTATATCAGCACGTCTACTTAAGGTTCTGCGTGGCAAAGGAAGTACCTCTCTGGTACCTACCTCGAAACGGAATATCGCCTTCTGAACCTCTGCTGCTGCTCACTCTGTACTGTAGTTACCTACAATATGCGAGTGCCACTTGCGACGTCCCCTAAGAGAAGAGTCCAGATATTGTAGGCGCGATTGCCCCGCCAACAAAATCGCCCACCGCCGTTGCAAATGGCGGGGGGGAGGGAAAGGGAGGAGGGGGGCAGCTGCAAGATGCCGTTTCCCCTCGGTGTGTGGTGGTCACTTGCGAGGCGCCATATTTGTAGATTTCCGATTTCTATTTTTAGTTTTACCGGTAAGAGCGCTCTATTCATACCTGTACTATTTCGTTACTTCGTCCTCTATTTTTTTTTTTTTTTAGTTTTCTGCGCGGCCGATGGTTGCGGGATTTGGCTATCAATATCCCAATTGGGTAAATTTTTGTTTTGCTGCTACTGCTAGTGACATGTTCAGATGTTATTTTTTTTTTGCACAATGATGTACACTTACACTATTATCCCAACTAAATGCCTTTACACTGTTCAAGTTGGACGCTTGCCAAAGAATGCTTACCCATTCAAAATGGGTCACGTTTACCCTTTCTAAACCTAGTTATAACGAGATAAAGGGGCAGAGCACGCACAGACGGCGCAGCCGGCACGCCATCCATGGCAAGACTGAGCAACCAAGCGCCCGCGAAGCAGCCGTTAAACCCTAGCCTAGACACATGTTACCGCAGCGGTGAAGCTCCTAGCGAGAGCAGATGCGACGCCTCTTCGCAGCAGATCAGGTGGCGTGACGTCACACCTGCCCCACTGACGCTCCAGAGGCTCAAGGTCATTGCGACGTAAGGAATGACCTTGCGAGACATGGCGCAGTAGATCTTTCGCTTTAACCCACGCTAGTTAAGCCGACTTTTCTCAAGCACCTAATGCAATCAATGTGCTTTGTTCGGTGTTTTCCGGGCTATCATTGGTCCACAACGTTAAAACGAGACCTTTGAGGTGAGATCAGTGATCAGGTGTCGTCTATTTATTTGCTCAAAAAACCCTTCGCCAGTGTGATCCTTTTTGTATATCTTGACACAACCCGACGACCGCCAACAAAACTTGCCACCACGAAGACTTTAGCAACGTTCGTTGGTATTGCCCTGCATTTGTTTTTGCGCGACAGCTGTGTTGGGGGTGTTGCCTTCGGTGGACCTCGTATCCGTCAAAAACGAATGGAGCCCCAGCGCACTAGCGCCCGAACGAGGCGAATACAGCAATTGCGCACGCCCCATTTCTTCGCAAAAAATGGTCACGGTGGAATCGTAGCTGGTTCGACCAATTGCCGGGTCTAGAGATCGCATGATCACGCCTCCTCTTTTGCTCTTTTGCAAACAGTGGGCGTGTGCTTTTCGGTTCCGCAAAGCGTTGGAGCTTCGCGGTGAGAGGAGGAGGAGGAGGAGGAGGAGGAGTAAAAGCTTTATTAAACTGAACAGCTGGTAGGTGGGCGGGTTCCTTAGTCCAGGACTCCGCTTGTTGTACTCGCCATCTTCGCCCTTTCGGTCAGCCGTAGCTGCATGCCTATTCGTGTCAGAGCTGGCACGTTCACTCTCCCAGCGCTCGTAGGTAGTATTAGGCATTGGATTCAAGTCTGGGTTATTCTGGCACTTTAAGACCATGTAACAGACAGTAACGCGCTGGCCGCAGTAATTGGACATGAGTTGTGTAGAGACTGGGGTGGGTGGCGTGTAGTCTCGTGGGGTGTGGGGACGTGTTAGTTTGTGGTCGATGGAGGGTCACTTTTTGTTGTTTGGCAGCAAGTCAGTTCCTGGCTGGTGAAGGCGTCGGGATAGCATGTAATATTCCGTAATATTCGCTGAAACAAGTGAGAAGGTGGTCTGCCCTGTCGTCATCCTCCAGCGGTGCTCTGTTTGCAAGACCTGTGTCGTACGCATAGGCTACCTAATTGCCGTGGAGTAGCGAATTATTTGGACGCCTGCCCGTTCCTGGCGAGAGCCCTTGCGCGCTGGACGATGTTCACACTCAGTAGCAACCAGCGGCTGCTCGTGAGCGTACAAGTTTCTGAGCAGCAGATGCTGTCGAAATGTAGGCGCCATTGCTGTCTCTTTTTGTGTGCTAGGGTGTACGCATTCGACCTCAAGAGACGTGGCGTGCTCGAACAGGAATCATGTTATGTAGAATCAATGACAACGATATACCATGTCAATGTCGCACGAGATGATGCCGTCTGTTCGCCTCAAATCTCATGATCGTTCGAAATTATTTTTGCTTCTGCTTAGTGTTCTATTGCTTGCAGGCAGCTTTTCAAGGTATACCATAACTCGCGGCTGGCTTCTTTTTCTACTGGTAAAGAAATGAGAAAGGAAGCAAATATGACAGGATGCACATCATGGTTGAAGCTGTATTTTCACGTTCAAGATTTCGTGTTGTATTTTACCCTCCCGATGTTTTTTTTTTTTTTTACTTTAAAAGTATCATCCCGCACGACCATCTCCTCTTCTGCTTAATCCAACATAGTGACCACGTGGTCATCCCTGCGAGCGTCCCAGCCAAACAGAAACAAATGAGGTTAAATTGGCACGAACTCAGGAGCCTCAATTGAATTGAACCGCTAATGATTACCTATCAGAAGCCTCGTGACCTAAGCCCTTATCTCAAGCAAAAAATTCGACTTTCAGTCCACTAACAGGCTACTTCGTTCAGAGAAATGTCTCCTTCCCCCGAAAAGACCAGGGGGAGATGTTCTTGTACATCTTCGAAGGGAGATTGCTGCTTGGGGCATCAAATTTTCTTTTCTTTGTTATACCCACAGTAAGTTCATCTTTTGGTTTCTGTTAAGAACTGCAATTCCTTGTGGTTTAGCCAGACTTCTTGATATGAAACTTCCGGTGACAAACCTTTCTGCAGTGAAGAAATAATAAAGCCGAAACGAAGTAGTTAAGGCGAAGGGTTGGCCTACGCAGAAAGTTATGTTGCGAACATTTTGCCATGTGGCACTTTTCGTCGTTTGTGTGCAATCAGGCGCTGTTATTTTCGTTTTTCTGGGAGGGCATGTAGTTATTTTTAGAAAGTTGAGGCGAATTCTGTTCTAAAAGCAGAAAATAAACTCTCATTAGTGGTACTGCGAAAGACCAGGCGATATCTTTTTGCTATCCCGAAAGCTGTAACTTTAGGCTCTGGTGGCGTGTGCTGCAAACAAGTCCAATCACAAGTTTATTCTGCAAGAGCACAGTTAAGAGTATCTTCGTCCAATAAAATGTCAATGAAAGGCCCAGAAACACTATAACTGCATCCTCATAATCAATCCGCAGGCTTTGAAGCCACGTCCAGCAGCCGGTCCTTCTTTGCAGCTTGGGAAGTGTAGTAATTTCTCTAGTTTTCCTTTAACCTTGCGGCAAAACTAGCCGACGTTGTTTTTATTTTTTATTTTTTTTATCAGCGATGCTGTTTAAGTTGTGCAGGTGAATGTGGGCAGGAAAACCTCGCCGAGCGATGACGTCATCGGGCGCGCCGGCACCGCAGCTTTACCGCAGCTAGCGTCACTAGACAAAGGCACAGAGTATCGGCACTCTTTTCTCCTATCGTTCCGTACCGCCGCCATGATCATTGGCCAGTTCACATCACGTGACATCTGTTTACACTACGATGGTTCATGGGCGCCGCCATTTTTTTGTTTATGCTGTTTAGTCGGTCTACTCTGGTAGGCTTAGCTTGTCATCCCTGCTCTGCAGCTAGGCGTGACTGCGTCGATCGTTCCGAGCGCGAATCAAATATAACGCGTGTAGCAGCATTTCAGCCACAGATGTGTGCCCGAAGATGCCGTTTGGCTGCATCTTCTGTAGTGTTAACAAACGACCCGGTCGAAGTTAACGGCGAGGCCGTAGATATGGCAATTTCGCAACACTTATAAAAGACCAAAATGGCCACCGTTGCTGACTTGCGTGACTCAGTGACGGTATACTTTAACACCTTATCTAGGGACACTAACCATAGCTTTGCCACGCCGCGCTAATGCGGGACTTGTGTCGCCACCTGTCGGAGGCGCAGTACAATTGGTACAAGCACGGCTTTAGAAACGCGTCGTGGGGTGGCGCGATACAACTCGTTCAAAAGCACGGCTTTGGAAACACGAGCGAGGTGGCTCGCTCTATCGCTTGTTGAGACGAGCGGTGCATTTTTGACTGTTCAGAGAGAAGAATTAATGCCAAAATAAACGAAGCCAAAAGGCTGAGAAGCAATTAAGTCAATCCGCTTCCTCATTAGCGTCCCACACACCAGACCACACAAGCCCAACGGCGGTCACCGAGCGAGTTGCAAACTTTTGAGTAAACGCTCGTCCCTCTGCGCCCTCCGCTACCCTTGAAGCTTCACCGCAAAGCCGGTGGCACACGTACATTGTGCACTTTAATTACCATGTGTTCATTGCTTAGTGGGGTCGAACGACGACACCACGCAGAAAACTTGGCCGAGTTTCTAAGCGTAACCACGCATAAACTTGACCGAACAAAGAATAAGCTATGTGGGGCCACCAGCTTCGCTGTTTACCCAGTCTCCGCGCAACGTATAGTGCAAAGCTGCCCCAACGTTTTTGCTTTTTCGCGCTGCTAGGTAATATTGAAGAGCTCGAAGTACACCGACCCCTCGTTATGGCGCACTTCCCTGAAAACAGATTAGGGCGAAGGCACTATCCACCTACCTCGGCCTATTTCGCGTGAACAAATGTCGTCTGCACCTTTATAACTGCAGAGCAAATTCTCGAAAAAAAAAATAACGCAAGCTTCATTGAAGATACCTAATTCGCTGAGCCTCCCGTATTTTCCAGTTTAAAACTCGCTGTCACACAAGTTGATGCGATGGTTGGGCGTGTAGCTATGCATGCGATGGAAGGACGTTAGCCCTAACATTCCGCTTTGAGGTCTAACCTTGTCAACCGGTACCCGCAACTTGACGTGCAATAAGTGTGATGTTGCTTGGCTCACTGTGAAGCTTAACATGAAGGCTGCCTGAAGTTCCGCTTCAACATAACACGTGAGGTCTAACGTCCCCGTATGAGGTCTAACGTATACAGCCAGAACCCTTCGGAAAAGGTCCTAATCGTATTAATCGTACTTCACGCTGCAGGCATCGAGTGACATCGCAAGAAGTCAAAGCGGAACGTTAACTCTAAGCTCTGGATTATACCCGGCCGTTTCTGCTGCTACTCTAGCGAGTGCTACGTACCCGCACAGTAACACAGTCCTTCGAGGGTGCGTTTGACAATTCTTCAAAGGCGGGAATGTGGGCTGATGCAGCGGCGTCGCGACAGGCGCTGCCGCCCGCGAAGCATGCGGAGGAATGCACCAAGCAATCAATTGAGTAGTACATTACTTAGAGTGCAAGCAGTAGCGGAGTCGATCGCGGAAAACATTGTTCCCGTACTGTGTATTCAGTGCGCGTTCTTTGAAGCCAACCTAATACCCATGTCACACCACATACGTAGTGACATTTAGAGCGAATTACATTAGCAGTGAATGCCATTAGTATGGCCCTAGACGAGAATACTATTGATATTTGCGCGAATGGCTTTCGGGGATTAAATGAGTTCGTGGAAACCATCAACATTTGCTCTGGAACCGAATGAGCAGCGTCGACAGCAATAGTCCGTCACGAAACAAGAAAGCTTAAGGGGGACTGAACTGATCACGTTCCTATGAGACTTACTAATTCATGCCCTTCGGGCATAAATAGCATCATGCGCCAATACGAAAAGTTTTCAAATGCATCTAAGTGTTGCTAAGGGACTAGTTCCTTTCTTTTAGAAAAAGAACCCTCTTTACTGAAATAAAAAATGAACAAGAAATGCATTTTAGTTTATCTAGTTTTCATTAGATGGCGCTAGCGGTCTTCCATGTGAGAGTTTTACTTTTTTATTTCAGTACAGAGGTGACATACGTCCAAAATAAGCAAGCTAGGCCGTTGTGCCCATGTGTGTGTACTTTTACAAGTTTGCACATTCGTGCAGAATGGTTTTTAAGACCGTGGGTCAAGAAGTAGTTAGTGCCGTAGCAATGTTGACAGGTCAGTCCTCCTTAATAATAAGCTGTACAGCACTGTGCTTAAAACCTACCAGTAAATCAATATTTTTCCCTACATGTTCTTTTTATTAAAAAAGCAAACCACACCTTTGTAAAGGTCCGCCATGTTTCCTGCTAGCCAGAGCCGTATTTGTTACTTGCCTCGGCTTGAGGTGAGAATATCACCCAAAAATAAAGTGGCGTCTTTTTCATTTCCAAGTAAGATCGTATTGCTTTAGGAATTACATGTTTAAGACATTATGGATGCAATACCATGATTTTTTTTTATTAGAAAGTTTGCCCTGCGGCATAATAGATGTAGGCGCTTACAGAAACACGAACAAGTTAGTTTCGTGTATAAAGTTCAGGAGTTGTCGGTGACCCTGTCCATGCACCCAGCGTTGCAGGTCAGGAGGGCGGCCAGGGTGGAGACCGTTTGCACAAAGGTGCCGCAGGCGAACTTGATGCAATCCCGGGCAGGCCCATACCAGGTACGGCACATTCACGTCCCCAATCGCAGTGCCGTAGAACGGACAGGTGGATTCGTATGGGCCGCGGTATTGAGATGGCCAGGAGGCAGTCGCGGACGGCTTAAGGACCACCCCAACGCGTAGTCTCCGCAGCACAACCTCCTCTCGGCGAGTTAAGTCGCCAGGGAGGTTTGAACCACACGGTAGTATGAGTGCTCGTGTGGTGCGCCGAAGATTTTCCTTTTTTCGTACCAGGTGTCCGTGAGCGTCCTCGGGGGAAGGTAGTAGTGGCCACATGATGGTACTCGGGCGTCTAGCTGAGTCTGTCTCCGTATTGCCAGGCACAGATGAACGGGGCACCCATTCGATGCGTATCCGCAGCACCGTGCTTCTTGCCAAGCGATGAATGGCATCTGAGAAGGATGTCGATTGTGCCACGCGACGAATGTCATGTATGGCTTGCGTTGAGTCAGTCCGGATGATTAGTCGGGAGTACGGCCCCGCCCTGACAAAAGGTAGTAATGAGACCAGTTCATCATGTATTGCAGCTGATTCAGTAAGATACACGGGTGGCAGTAGATTTGCGGCATATGAACAGGTTTGGTCAACCTCCGGTAGCTGGGGACAAACCAGTGCGGTGTGTACCATGCCATTTTTAGCGCTGGCATCTACATACGCAATGACTGCGTCGGTGTCTGTACCATGAAGACCAGGGACCTGTGCCAGGGCCTTGCGAAGGACTGGGCGACGGAGACGACCAGTGGGTTTATTTTCTGTCAGCTGTACTCGCTGCCATGGAGGGAGATCCGACTCTTTCATGGTTGTATCGCATTATTATTTTCTGATTCTGAAGTTTCGCAATAGCTACTATTATCATCATCACCATAATCAACAACAACAGCTTGTTTGGGTCCTCTGCAGGACGAAGGCATCTGCCATTGACCACTTGCGCTAGTGTTATTAAATGACATTTACATCGCCTTGTAGACTAGCACAGCCGAACAGAACGTCATTCATAGCTGAAGTCGTTCGCTTTGAATGACATTAGAATTGCCATGCGACAGGGTATAAATGTTGTTGGAACTACGGTGTTACTATGTGCACTATGCGTAACTATGTCACTAACGAAGTGGTGCTTTGTTACTAAGGCTATGCGCGTTGACCAATGGCCTTGTTAAGCCTATATTTATGCCTGACGTTTGGAGGCTGTAATGTTACGCCTAATGGCGTGCCAAGCAACGTCCAGCTCATTGTACGGCAAGCTTCGGGTGCCGGTCGGTGACGAAACTTAGCATTGCGTTGAAGGGACACAGAAAGCAACCAGAAAGTTGGTTACAAACGAAAGTCTGACCTACCCATAGCTATTTTAACGTTGACTCGGCGCAGGAAGATGCCTAAATTGCTGAGAAATCTCTAATCAAACGCTGATTAGACGTGACGCCAACAGCGACTGCAGACGCTGTGCGCGTCACGATAAACCGGAGGAAAGAGAGGCAGCCGTGATGTTTAGCGCGTTAAAGGCAACCGAATTCAACGCTACCACGTAGCGAACGATTTGGTGAATTTCAGTCTAATCAGTCGCGCTTCCCCTAGCTCCCACGTCCTCTGAAGCTCCGGACCACTAAGCAGAATGTTGCGTAAATGTGTTCCGTTAAGGCTATTCAACAATGGACCATATTCACGCGATCAATCAGGTGATAGAGAAATAAGCGGGGTATACTCAAACCCTATATATAGCCTTCATAGGTTATGAGAAAGCAATATATCGGTTGAAACCTCAGCAGTTATTCAGGCATTGCAGAACCAGGGTTCAGACGAGCATTACGTAAGAATACTCGAGGATATCTACAATGGGTCCACAGCTACCATCGTACTCCACAAGGAGAACAGTAAAATACCTCTAAGGAAGGACGTCAGACAAGGAGACACAATCTCTCCAATGTTATTCACAGCATGTTTACAAGAAGTATTCAGAACGTTGGATTGGGAACAGGTGGGAGTAAGGGTTAATGGAGAATACCTCAGTAACCTCAGATTTGCTGATGACGTTGCCTTGCTGAGTAACTCGGGGGACGAATTCCAAAGCATGCTTTCTGCACTGGACGAACAGAGTAGAACCGTGGGCCTGAAAATTAATATGAAGAAAACCAAAGTAATGATCAATAACCTCGGGACAGCACAGCAGTTTGGAATAGGGGGCGAGGTAGTGGAAGTGATAAGCGAATATATGTACTTAGGCCAAGTAGTGACCCCGTATCCCAACCATGAGGCAGAGATAATAAGAAGGACCAGAATGCGGTGGAGTGCATACGGCCGGCATTCTCAGATAATGAACGGCAGCCTACCATTGTCCCTGAAAAAGAAAGTGCATGACAGCTGCATCTTACCGGTACTCACCTACGGGGCAGAAACTTAGAGGCACACTTAAATGGTTCAACTTAAATTGAGGACGACTCAGCTAGCAATGGAACGAAAGATGATAGGTATAACATTAAAGGGTTCATGAAGATAAATCACAAGTTTGGTTTATTCGAAAGATTGCCTCTTTAGAATCATCCCCACACCACTTCTAACGTAAACTTCGCTGAAATAAGCAATATAATTAGAAAAAAGGGAATTGCATGTGACGCACAAGCGCATTTCCCGCAACAGAATGTGTTATAAGTGCCAGCTCTGCGATTGGCTGAGGCCGGAAAAAGCAAACGCAAATTAGGCAGGGCTTCTGACTTGCCGATCTAGTTCTTCACGCTTAAATTTAGGGCACATTTTTATAGCAGTAAAAATAGTTGGATAAAAAGTGGAAGTTACGAAAGTACACGTAAACATAGAAGTAGCGATGCGTACTGCTTTTGCTACTGCGCGCACTATGCTTGTTTTAGCTGCACAGCACTGCGGCGCTTTGGGGTTGCCTCAGACGACACTGACCGACTGGCTTGCGACGGTGTTTTGCGTGACCATATTATCGAGCGAACACCATGTTTCGCGCAACGATTATTTTCGACCTGAACAAAAACAATCCAAGTACAAATACGGTCAAAAACAAAGCAAAGCAAGGAAACGGCCCGACGCGGTATGGTGGCGCCGTCTAGGTTGACTAACGGTAAACAAGGCTCCACAGCACACCAGGTTTAGCTTGAAGACCTGTTCTTGCGATGTCATTTAAGACGTTATAAAAGCACACGGTTTGGCGGGAGTTATCAAAATATGAACTTAAACTGACTAATTTCTCAGTTAATAAAGCATCGTTTGCTTCCGGACAGGCGCTGGGGACAGTATAAAACACGAAATCTTTCAAATAAAACCAACTTGTATTTTATCTGCATGGCCTTTTTAAGGGACAAGAAGTGGGCGGAGTTGGTCAGAGAACAAACTCGTGTTAAGGACTTATTAGAAGAAATTAAGAAGAAAAAATGGACGTGGGCAGGGCATGTAATGCGAAGGCAAGATAACCGTTGGTCATTGACGGTAACAAAGTGGATCCCTAGAGAAGGCAAGCGTGGCAGGGGGCGGCAGAAAGTTAGTTGGGCAGATGAGATCAAAAAGTTTGCTCGAATAAATTGGTCGCAGTTAGCACAGGACCGGGATAATTGGAGATCCATGAGAAATGCCTTTGCCCTGCACTGGGCGTAGACAGGCTTGTGATGATGGTAGACCCTTGACTTGGCTACCGGCAAAGAACCTTTCCAACTTAGGGCTCATCCTTTCAACATGCACATCTCAATTCCTTCAAACTACCGCGCTCAACTGTCTCCCTTCCAGGCATACCGTCTTCAAAGAAGGTCCAGCCACATTCATCCTCGTTTGCCTCAGTGAAGCACGGCATCCCAAAGACAAGCTACAGAGCGGCATCTGCAGAAGGTTAATATACGGGCATTACGTTCGCATTCTTTTCCTCTCCCGGGCCACGTCCGGCTAAACACTAAAGGCTCGCTAGTATATACTCCGAGTTTTCCGTTGCACGGGCGCGCGACCGCGCGGTCGGCGACGACGTCGGTGAGACTGCACCAGCGGGCTACCCCTGTACAGAACAACACGACCGACACAGCGTAGCTATGCGTATCCAGGTGGTAGCCAGGCTGGGGCATGCGCAGAATATTTTGCGACTAGTGCGCCGACTGTCGTAAAATTCACGAAACGGCCGTGGAGCGAGCGAGCGGTTGCGCGCGCCCAATCTGGGCGGTCTGACTAGGTGCCCCCATGATACGGACGGGGCCGGCGCGTCCGTCGTGCCCCGCGACATGTCCTATCGCGGCGCCCGGTTCGCCGAAGTTCGCCGAGCTCTGCTGAAGGCGCTGGTGTTATATTAGAGTGAACTAGTTCACTCTAGTTATATGACGTTGGAGTATAGACCATTTACAGCGAACAGTTGGGCTGACTTTCAACAGGTGACGCTAGCGCCGCACTCGCCATGACTGGCACGCTGCGGTTTCGGTTTCCGCCGTACGCGGCCATGGTTCCATAGAGCTTCTCACTAGCTTACCTAAGTGTAATCTGGCGCTAGCGTCAACGTGTTTCGGCGGAAGCGCTCTACGCCTCCATAAGTGCCGCCATAGTGTGTAGTTCGGCCGGAAGTTCGGCATGGAATGGCAGGCAATGACTTAGTGGCTACGCAAATTGAGTTTTTGTTTAAAAAATTGCTGCCGAAAATGCCGCTGTCAACAAATTTTGTTTTGTGTAAGGCACTGTGTTCGAGGTCTTATGCTGCAAAACAAATTAGAGGGTTACAAGGAATAGAAAAAAAAGTAGAAGTCCTGCCTTTGGTTCACGGTGCCAGATACAGCGGGCCGTCTCGGATATATTTTTGAGTTACTACATTCTTCAAACTGGGTGAGGTTTTCTTTGATTTTTTGTAATATTTAGCTGAAAAAAAATTATTTATATTGTCTAAAGCGGTGTTCTTGCTCCCTCTCATTAGTCTCATTATCGTATGCTACGCGCCTTGGCAGGCGATGCAGCATTAGAGATGCGAGAATGATTCTAAGCAGGTATAAATTAACATAGAAGTGAAGCCTGTGACCGCAAGTAAGTCTTCAAGTACGCGCGCAAAGCATTATGAAATTGCATGAATGCTTCAAATGGCAAATAAATACTGGCTTGTCGAGTTGCTATGTATGTTGCCCCATTGCGCCTGCCAAGGCAGTGCATGCTTCAATGAGTAAGTAAACGCAGCGGCGACGACGAGCGATGCGAAAATCATAACTGAATGTGTGCAGAAAACGGATAGTGTGGGCTGGCGTAGCTTATTTTGTGGCTGTAGTGTGGGCGGCGGCGGCGGCGGCGGCTAGCGGTATGATGCGGTATATAACAGGCCGCTGGGACCCTCGCTCGCTTTTTGCGGCAGCGGTTATACAGTGAACTGTAGCGACCAGCGACGACGACAGAGTACATTGGCGGCAGAGTATAAATTTTTTTTTTCGCTTGTCGCTGTCACGCAGTGCACTCTGCTGTTGTACCTTTTGAGTTACGTTTTCGGCGTCGCTTGTCGCCGTCACTGCATGTGGTCACCCCTTCATCTTAAGAAACTCGCCGCTAACGCGAGCACATGCGCTAAGTGCTAATCACGCTGTTATTTAGACATATCTGTGATAGCCATTGAATGCCAGAAAGTGGCATCCCGAAAACGGTAAAGCATACCGAAAACCGAACTAACAAGCACTTCCGAGCCGAGAAGCCTAATCCATAGCCCTTTGTACTAGCCACTCGCTGCCAATCCGATTCGCACACTACCCACAATTCCCATGTCGGCGTGCGATCGCAGCGGCACTTCCCGCTCTAGGTAATATTGAGAAACTCTATGCATGGTTCTCAGCGAAGTGCGCAGACATAAAATGTGGAATTCACGGAAGGCAACTTGTGCCGTAGCAGGATGAACCAGCTGCGATCTGGACCTCCAGGTGTGGGACTAGTTACCATGCGAGCCACACCGGCGGCAACTCCACAAAGTCTGTCCGCTTGCGCGGCCTTTCCAAACGCACCGCTTTTCGCACAGTGAGCGTGGCACGGAGACCGGGCGCCGCTGGGTCGCCCATTCTCCAACGGAAGAATTTTGTTGCAAGAACATCGGCAAGGGCGAATTATTCAGGTCGCAACGGAAGGCTGCCGGCAAGCGTAGTGTAGTGCACGCCAATCTGCCTCGGCGCGCTTGTTCTAAAGCATGCCTCCTGGGGCGGTATCCTCGTGTTTGTTCGTTTTGAGAACGTCCGTTTTATTCTGACGTACTTCCAGTTGTAGGCGGGCTTTGCGTTGACTTTTCCGCAACTGTTCTTGTAAACACATTGTAAACGACTGAACCTATATTTTAAAGTATTTTTTATGTGTTTATTGTACCGCCAGCGAAGCAACAACAACGCGACGAAAAATCGTCTGCTCTGAGAAGCCACGGCTCATAGCTCTGCCGTGCTTGCATAGCGCCACATCCGGGTGTTCGCTTTTAGCCAATCAGGTGTTGCTCAATACGGACACTTTTGAAACGGACACAAAACGTACCAAACAGGAGAATGCCGCCCCTGGTGTGTTTATACGCGTTGTGTGCGTGTCGTAGCGGCGAACCGAGTCAGCCTGGCTATTCAAGCTAGCCGATCGGAGCGGTAACCCAGATTATTTTCTTGTTTTCGCTAGCGCATATTAGCTTTGCTAAGGTGTAGAATATATGGTGTCGCGTTACTTAAAGTACACCAAACGCCTTTCATCGCACCGCCGGCGTCCCCGGAGCCCCTCCGTCGGCGCAGCCGCTAACCCATCCTTATTTCTCGTGACGAGCGCAGTAACCTGGCTGCTTCAGTAAGCATTGCATGTATTTCGTCGCACTGCAGTCCTGTAGTGTTGAGGGCCTCCAACCAGACCTAAGCCGTAGTGTTGAGGGCCTCCAAGAATTTAGGGGAACCCAAACGCAACGCGCTCGCGCACGGCGAGTTTTAGAAGAGGGGCGTCCCCAACAGCCCGCAACCGGCTTGCGTTGGTCGGGTGGGCTCGGGTAATCGGAACTTTAGGCTTAGTATCGCGGCGGATATTTGACCGCCGCTATCTGTGCAACTGCGAATGGCAATCCTTATCACAACTTTTCCCCATACTATCATCACCTTTCTGGCATGTGGAACTTTATTTTCGCTATAATTGCCGTTTCATCGATCGGTGACCAAGACATCGGCCGTAGCCTGTTTCGATGCTTCCGTGTAGGTAGCGCCATCCTTCGGCCGCTCGCCGCACCGCGCGCGCCGCAGTGCCCGGTCGGACCGCCGAACCTCCGCGACAGGCGTAGGCTTAGCATCGCGGCAGGTAATCTAATCGCAGCTTTTAAAATCAGTGCTGATAACAATCCCTAGCACAATTTTTCACCCCACTAAAATCTGCTTTCTGGCATGTGGAACTTCTTTTCCGCGATCAGATTGATTGGAAGAGTGGCGGCAAGCTGTTGCTACCGTGGTCTGCGACGGTTCGAGCCGCTTAGTGGGCCGAGCGGGCAGGCGCGGCCAGCGTGTGGGCGGACTGCTTCCGAGGGTAGAAAACGCTTCACGATTGCCTGCTTTATTCATTTCCTGCGAACGACGAGCGGAATCTACCCATTAAACTCAGCGGTCGTCGTAGTTGATTAGATGGATCGGGAAACGAGCCGCAGATTTCGCTTCAGCCATGGTCACGCGCTGTCTCGCTGGTTGCGAGAGCGACGTAAGAACGCAGGCTCCTCTTGGGGACAACTTTGGGGCGCCCGCTATTTCAGCAAAATAGCTTGCGCGCTAAACGCAAACCCAAAAACCCAAGGACGGCTTTGGCTCTGCGCATGTGCAGTACAGCCCCCCAAGACGCTTGGGGACCCCAGAGCATTGGGGCCCACTATTCTAAAACTCCCTAATAATCAGTCCGCGAACGAATCCATACATGCTGAAGAGATCAAAGTCAGGCATACAACGCCTCAAAGCCGTTTCATTTGCATCAGTGGTCGGCAACCTTTTGAGGTGGAGGACCGAGTTGCATAAAGCCGTTACGGCAAGGGCCGGACGGCAAATAAAGGCGAGTGGGGAGGAGGGGGGGGGGGGCTTTTTTGGGCCGGTGCAAAGAAAGGAGGTGAAGATGTTATCTGGCTAAGTGTGAAGATGGGACGCAATGCCAACTGGAAGCGATCTTGCCGTATCCCTCTCTAGCCCCATTTGAGGTTATTATTGCCACGCCAGCCTTCAAAAGTTACAATGGGAGGCGGCCCCTTCCCCTTGTCACTTTTTTCTGGTTCTGACGTCGTGCCGGGGTTGCATCCGCGTAAGGCCTGCGGGTCGCAGGTTGCCACCGCTGATATACATGGTTACTGTGTACGTAGAACTAGGGAAAATGAATCACATCATCTCCACGCCGTGAACGATGCCGAGGGAGCGAAGCACTGGGACGCAAGTTGTGTGTATGGTGTGGATGAGTGTTATCGTCCGTGCAAGATGATGCACTCAAAGTTTATTAAATGATTTGGGGTGCAGTACGTGTACTGTAAATGACAAACGCCACACGCAAGACAAGTCGCGTCCCAGTGCTTCACACCCTCGGCATCGTTCACGGCGTGGAGATGGTGTTATTTATTGGCCCGAAATGAAATGAAGTGAAACGACTGCTTGCGTGTTTTGAATGTGATCTCGTGTTTGCGCGTAGCGCCCTCTCGTGTAGCACGCTGTATTCTTGGGGAGACACCATCGGACGGCGGACGGACAATGCGAAATCTTAAGGTGCTTCGCACCTGAAAATGCTGCCAAACAGGTATGAAACGTGTGGGCATGAACTTAGGCGATGGGCGCCAGTCAGAACAGTGTTTTACGAAGCTTTATGGGCCCTTTTTCGGGACTAAGTAGTTTCTGAAGTTTCGCACACAATATCTATGCGTTCGAAAAGTCCTCATTCACAGCGGCATTCAAAAATAATTGCATTAGTCGCCCATAAAGCCGTTCCGGCCGTTGAAGGTCACGGCGAGAAGCGCGCCCGAAAAGACCAGCAATGTCGAGTGATGTCTCATCGTCCAGCATGGCTGCGCCCAGGCGGCCGCTCTGTAAACCGTGTATGGGAGTCCCCGCATTTGTCGACGTAGCATAACCGTGCCGCGCGCGCGCGCCTAAACTACGTCGGAGTGTACACGCGCCTTAAGCGAAAGGCCAACATCGGGATACTTCCGACGACAGGGGCGGAAGAGATACGACGGACGTAGTGCGCACACGCGAAGAAAGGCACACACGAGTGGACGTAGTGCTAAGAACAAAGCAGCCCGTCCTTCCAAGTTAAGCCTCGCATCTAAGTCGACAGAAATATCGACAAAAGTTGGGCAGCTTGGCAGTTCGTCTTTTAGTAGACACAAACACGCACACGCACACGCCCAATTTATTCGGGTCACCCCCAAAGACAACGATAGGCTTAGGTCGCAAGCATGAAGAGAGTAGCATTGCTGTTTTGATTCGAATGGGCGGGATTCCGGGAAAACCTTCAGTCTCCTGAATTTGCAACAAACTTATGTTTGGGGTTTTAAGGTGACCGTACAAGAAACAGAAGGGCTCGGAAACTGTCCATAGGTGGTGGCGACTGCACCCACAGCAACGCCGATTTTCCGGGCGGAAAGGGGGAGCCGGGAAGGGAACTCGGGGCGGCATTTTCTTTAGGCACCTCGAAACGCACACACGCTTCGGCCACCTCACTAATGCACGAGAAGCGAACAGATCGATGCTTAGCTTCGCTTTCGCAATCGTCCTTTCACCGAGGAGAACGGCCGCTTCCGTACCGTGCACTCTTCCCTTTCAGCCGCTCGGATAGCGCACCGGTAGCCCCAGGAGGACGGAAGAAGAACAAAATGATGGGAAGGGCGGCGATAGACTGCGCAGAGCACGGCCGTGCATCTATTCCCTGCTCTTCGGTTACTCTCCAAACCGGGTCGTTCGGGGCCGTGGAAACAGCAAGCGAGCGAGCAAGTAGTGGACGACGTGCGATAGGCCACGGGAAACCATGTTAGGGTCGCCAGTGGCGGCTCTTCTGCAGAAGCCCCTTCTGCGAGCCAGGCTTGCCGCCTTTCCCGTATTTTACTCCTGGAGCCAGCGTCGAATAATTAATGCTGCTCGCCGGGACATACTTTCCCCCAACCCATTCTATGCTCAACGCGAAGAGCGGTTAGCTCTCGCTCCTTGCTGCTTCCCGGTTTCCGCCTTGACTAAAAGCGGCTCGGAGAGGTTTGTCCTGGAGGGTCCACCGGCTCAACGAGACATCGGGGCAGCTCGCCGGGCCGTCTGATCACGTTTACTTGTCTACATTTTTGTACGCCACGTTTTCTTGTTCTTCTTACTCTGTGTGGTAGACTTTGCCAGACTGTCGCGCGCACTTTGCCGTTCCCTTTGTGCGGCGTCGTACCAGTGTGTTGACCACCTCAGCCGCTTGTGCCATGTAAGCGTTGTTGATGGTCTTGTCGTGAATGTTTTAGATGAGGGAAATGGTTCGGCGCCTTTTATTCGGGCAACTTTTGTGTGCTTGAGCTCAGACACATGGTTGGTGGTGAGGTTGAGAACTGCAACCGTTTTTACTTCTTGCTTTTCAAAGCAGAAGTTTGACGATACCACGACTATATTTTTTTTTTATCGTGCAAGCGATGTTTGCAGGTCCTGTTCAAAGCACAGCTTTCATGCGTGTACGCATGCGTCATCAAAAAAATATATATATCTTAGGCGCTGCCCTTTGCTATTTTGTTCGTAGTCGATAAAGGAAATTCATCAAAGACCCATCAGTTTTTCGTATTTCAGAAGGTCTGCACACTTTTAGTAGTAAAGCTCAGTCAGCTAAAATCGGGTGCGTTTTCTCGGCGCGCATTTCTACTACGGCACCCACGTAGATCGGCAGTATATTTTGATGCCAAAACATTATTCAACTACGTTGGTCGAAAATGCGGAGTCCATGACACAGAAATGGCCGGCAGGTGGTTGTCCGGAGCGAATTACAAACGAACATGTATTGTTATCTGCGCTACTTGAAATAAATTTTGCCTGCAGATTCGCCGGGCATCCTTATTCACATCGTTGAGGGGCTCTGACTTTTTACCATTTATTTGTTTGTTATTTTGTAATTTTTGTAATTTTTTCTTGGTTTTTAGGCTCTGTAGAGGACCTGGTATCAGTAGAGCGCCTTGAACCCAATGTTTAAAAGTGATACCTGTCATGCTTTAATCGTCATAGCCACTTTTCTGCGTATTATTTTGCTGACCGCTTTGTTGCATTTCTTCACTGTTCTGACCCATTGTTGTTTCTCTTGTTTTGTCATTGAGTTACTGATACTATCGATGTCTTGGCTCATCTTGTGTATATTTCAGTATACGTACACAAGATGCTTTTGATGTTTTTTGTGTGTGTGCGATGTATGTACCCCTCCTGCTCGGGCTTATGGCCTGCAGTATTTCTTAAATAAATAAAATAAATAAATTGAGGGACGGCGCACGATTATTTATCAATATGAAGATCCTACGGTATTTTACTAAATCCGTCGTATGACTGTATGCATTCTTGGGGAGCGCATGGTCCTATTTATTTATTTATTTATTTATTTAATTTATTTATTTATTTATTTATTTATTTATTTATTTATTTATTTATTTATTTATTTATTTATTTATTTATTTATTTATTTATTTATTTATTTATTTATTTATTTATTTATTTATTTATTTATTTATTTATTTATTTATTTATTTATTTATTTATTTATTTATTTATTTATTTATTTATTTATTTATTTATTTATTTATTTATTTATTTATTTCAACATATCGCAGGCCCATGTAGGAATGGTTACATTGAATTCTTTCTTCCAACATAAGGATAACGTAGGCACTTAACAGGAAAGAGTCAGTGAAAAAAGAGAAAAGAAAAAAATTGAGGAATGCAAATGGAAAGAAGCATGACTGTACAGCAGCAAAGCTTAGCCTGCAGAAGGAAGATGAGGAGGACAAAAAAGTTTATTTATTGAGCTGACAAAAAGAAATTATATAAACACTAATCATGCAAGTTTTGCTCTTTATTTCAGCTCATCAACGTCTTTAAAAAGTGCTCTGAATTTTATTTTAATCAAAGTTTTGAGTTTATTTTTAAGTGAAAAAGCCTTATACTCATCATTACGCCAAAAACGGAAGTTGTCGCTGTCCGGTACAATAAACGGCCGCCGCTGTTATGAGTTAAAAACCCATTTGAGTTCGTACGATAATTCGGGTCTCCGATGTAGAGTACCAGAGCACGCGACTGCGTTGCCACCATGCTACCTCAGAACACCTCAGTGGTGGAACACAAGTTATCCCACAGTGTGCTGCACTGACGTCATATCGCGTGAGGCGGGACCATGACGGCACGTACGTAAAGCAGGCGCACTCCAGCCACGGAGAACTCTGATTGCGGAGATGCTGTGGCGTGAAAAGTTGCCAGCAGGCCTGCCGAAGCAACTTCGCCAAAGGATGATGAAACAAAAGCGATGAGAAAGAATGAAATACGGTGTGGCAGTTAACAAGTATTTGGTAATTATTGCCAGGGGAAGATATGGTGTTTTCGTCTTCGACAAACGTAAGCGTACCCAACATCCCCGAGGACTTTTTGCTTCGATTGTTCCTCATCCACGATAAATGTACCAATCATCTACATTTACGCTATTATGACGATTGCAATATCAACTTTTCCTATTGCATTTTTGGGCACGTAAAAGGTGTTATGCTTTCTGTGTTACGAGCAGGCTATAGTATTCACTAATTAATGCTGACGCACTCAAAATAGGCGCTGTTACGATTCAGCGCGCCGCTGTGCTGCAAGTTTCGTGAAGCGCTCTTGTGCCTTGTGGCAGGGCCTACGACTACGTGAGCCTTCCGCGTGGGCTTCTCTTTGTCGGTGACTCATGATTGCAGCGACAGCCAACAGATCCCAACATGCCATCGATAGCGGCATGAAGACTAGTTGTGCATGCACGTCCCTCTACTTCCACCCCCAACCAGTGCGCGCGTACGTAAACGATGGGCGCGTGCTTAGGCATGAAATACACGGGCGAAAATGTTGCGCGGAAAGCCTTTCATGCTTAAAAAGAATTATGGGCTCACGTCGGCATTCAAAGCGGGCAAGTTGCTGCTGCGGTAAAGCCTGATAATGGCACGACCGCCGCTATCAACCGATTGCTCAGCTTGTGAAAGAGGCATCGGTGGTCGCCTAGGAAATAAGTGGTGAAAGCGGGGTCAGCGGTGGCGAGGAGGAACCCCCCGCAGCGGCACCGACTAAATCCGCTTCACCGGTATGAAAACTTGGGGGTCCAGACATATACCGATTCCCAGTAAAAACGATTAGCGAAAACCCTGCAACTGGCTCACAGGCGTCCAGCGCGGCAACCTGTGTCAAGATGAATTGTAGGCCAGAGCCAGAGCCAACTGTACCAATAGCCATGCGCTCGAATGATCACCCTTCGTGTTCGCGTGAGTTCACATCAAGGAGGTTGTATAAAACTTCTGGAGTGCAGATGGCGCTCGAAAACTGACGCCGACGGCCGCCATCTTGCCGTGGGCAGAAAACTCGCCCCGACGTAGCAGACGCATTGCACCCGTCGCATTATGTACTCTTTTTTGCAGCGGGGTACGTTATATTCTTGCTTACGTTCTTTTTTTTTTCTTTGCTTTGTTTTTCAAGTTGATTCTCTCTTGCGGCTAGCGTCAAGCGCACCGAGCTTTTCTTGCACGCTTTCATTTCAGCGCATGTGGTTTCGGTTGTGCTTCTCTCGTCATGTCCTTAGTTAAGCGCTACGCACGCCTCTTGTGCGTGCGCGGCTGTACGCGCACATCTGGTAATTATTTACATTCTTGGGCGCGAACAACTACAACAAACCGAAGGCACAATGACATTTTCTCTGCCCAATGTGTCGCTCTTCCGAGTTTTCTCTTTCCAAAGAGCAGAACTCGTATTCGTTCGATGGTCGTTCGCGGATGGACGCGTCGAAGGTGTATAAAGCAGAAATGGTCTGCTCGTGCGTCGCGTTCATCTGCGCTAATCGCGCGACGAAGACGTCGTGGATCACCTTTCATCTGTAAGTACTGAGGGTCTCTGTTTGTCTTGGGTCTCAAGGGTATTACTAGTATTATTTCGTTATAAGTGCACACTTTCTCACCGTTTGTTCGTGATGTGAAGGAAAAATTCACCGTAGCACCGGCGCGCTTGTTTACGTAGATATGCGAATGTTTTCGCTCGTAGTTGTGGTGGCCCTATAGTCGCTTGACGGCGCGAAATCACGTCTTTGTGTAATATGTGGGGCGCAACTTGTTTTCCCGCACTAATTTAAATGCAAACTATTGCTCAGACAGTTAATTTCAAAAACCAAAGCAGTCTTGTTGAATATATTTCATTCGCACCCGGCGCTAACAAGAAACGTATTCGGCCCTACGGCCCTACGCGAAGAGCATTCGGCCCTGCGCGAATATTCTTGCGTTTCTTGTTAGCGCTGGTTCGTTGAAGTCTTTGATGCACCGTAATGCTCTCCCGTGCTCTTCATCCGCATGATTTTCTTATCAATGGCAGGCTGCTCGCGTACGAACGTACGTAGAAATGTACAGCCGGCCCGCAGGATTGTCTTTACTCCGACGACTTTAGAGGGAAGAACCGTAGCAGCCGTAGTGTAACACACCAAATGTCATAGGGCTTAGCTCGACTCCAGTGCAAGACACTCGCACGATCAGCCAACAGCATTGCTTCCCCAGGAGTGTACGGCGGGTTACCCCGGCATGGGCGTCAAACGGGTGCTGGCATTTTTCGGGCGTCGCAGTAACAAATGAAGCAAGGATTTGTTTTATCGATCAAAGCCATTCCGATGGGATCGAAACGCTCCCATCGAGGCCATTATTACAGTACTTGTCGCTTGAGAGAAGATCGAGTGCGCTCGCCTCTGCTGAAGAAAGCTTTTATCGTGCTTTATGGTTGCGCGCCCTTTCGCTTTCCATGTGTTCATCAAAACAGCTGGAGGAGCGATTGTAACACATGGGGCACTTGGTGCGGCGAGCCGTTTGCGGCACGCCAATGTAAAATAAACCGCCCCTCCCTATTGGAACACGTACGGTAAAATGTAGGCCACGACACCAGCAGGCATATACGATGTTTCAAGGCACAAGCAACATGTAGGCTTCATGTTGTTGAAACACGCGTTCAACGCGCCGCTCGCTTGAAAAGCGTTAGCGTAGAGACGCTTCGTAGTTTCTGAAACAGCACACAATAGCAGCACACATGAAGTTATGCACATAATGCACTCGTCGCTTCAGATCTGCCTTACTCGCAGCGGTTTCCCTAAAGACATCTCCATAACATTTACACGAAACAATTCCCACCTTTTTTGATATTTCGAACATGCATCAATAACTGCATCGCACGGCTATTCCGTATCATGGGTTGTACCATCAAATCTCACCAGTACATCTCTCTCAGGTAATCTCGTGAGAAGTTTTTTAAAGCAAAAGTTTTCTTAGTGGAACTGATGGAGTCCTGTCACAAAACTAATGTATTTCCCCTAGACCAGTTGGTCGACCAAAAACTCTGATAAGATCTCCGGACACACCGCGCGTGCATGAAACCGGGCTTCCATTGTGTCAAAATGGTTACCTAAAAATCGCAAAAAAGGAACGGTTCTAGATAAGACAACGAACGCGTAGATCATGAAGGTGGACTACAGCAGTATACCTTTGTCTCATAAACCACGTATCGCTATTCATTTAGGTCGTTCGTAGATGAGTTTGCTTAGTGAGCGGAAAATCGCCGCATGGGGTCGTTCCTCGTCTGCGATTTGCGTCTCTGAAGGTTTGGCGATCGATCGGACGCACTTTGAGCAACGTTTGGACGCCCTTCTGACGCAGTCTTGATGTCTGAAAGCTTTCGCGCTTCTCCCGACTTTCATTAGGAAGGGATGGTCAGTGTTTTCTCCAAGGTTTGCTGGATCTAAGGCCCGGCTCGGTCATACAATCGTCCACCCCGCATAAGAAGGGGAACGGAAATGCTGATTGAAAACGAACACAAAAACCAAAGCAAGAGAAGTGACATGGTGACAGGTCCACTCCGATTGAAACTCATTAGCCCAGTGCATGTGCGCGATTGCACTGCATGGGATGGCCTTCTAAGATGTCATTTTGTGATGCTCGTTTCTGTGCAGAGGTGTCAATAAATGCTCTCGAGTAGAGCTAACGCGTTCTCAGCATGGGTCATAAGTTAATGTTTGGCGCCCAGAACCTTCTCATATATATATATATATATATATATATATATATATATATATATATATATATATATATATATATATATATATATATATATATCTATATATCTGTCTCTCCGTCTCTCTATCTCTCTATCTCTCTCTCTCTCTCTCTCTCTCTCTCTCTCTCTCTCTCTCTCTCTCTCTCTCTCTCTCTCTCTCTCTCTCTCTCTTTCTTTCTCTAGCTCGCTCTCTTTCTCATTTTGAAATTCAGCTTCGCCAATGGACCTCTCCCTGTATGTAAACACCGTGACGTCACGAAGCGCACGTGCGCGACGGGTGGCGCCTGCTGGCGGCCGCGAAGTGCGGTGGCGGTTGGCAGAACGCGCCGGCGCCGTCGGCCTGGCCTGGCCGCGCGGCGCCCGAAAGGAACGATGTGCCGTTGGTTCGGGCCGTCACTGGCCGCGTACATTGCAGGTGGGGGTCTAGCTATCCTAGCTGTGGCCGTCGCACCTCCATGTAGCTTTCCGCATCTACAACCTCCGCAACACTTTCGTTTACCGTACGGTGAACTGAAGGGCGACGCTTTCGGATAATCAGTGCGCGATAGAACAGCCTAAACGAGTCATTCTGAAGGTTGGTGCTGTTGCGACGCATTCCAAGAATGTTTTTTAAGACTCTTTGTGTTCGGACACATACCAAGGAAAGCTAATTCATTGTTTCTTTCGAGGTCCGCTTAAGCTGAGCGCGGTGCCTCAGGTGGCGTATACGCTCCCTGTTCTCTTTGCGTCGCCCGGAGACAGTGGCGTACCCACGATTTCATGTCGAGTGGAAAAAGGAAAGGTAAAGCATGAAAGGATTAAAAAGTAAAATAAGCAGCAACGAAACAAAAATATGAAGAGCAACAGCCAAAAATTATTCCAATAAAAATATCGCGATGATGTCGTTCTCTACGTGATTTACCGATTGTTTTGTTACCATTTTCCCCAGTGAAATCGCGAACCGCTTCATCGTCATTGTGAGAGTAACATAGCAGCCACATATGGTTAGTGCGTATAGCTTGCGACAGTGCACTGAAATAATTTTCGGCAGTCATTATTTCATGATAGTTAAAGTTAGTGTTCTTGTACGCCTGCTGTATACGTCAGCATCGGGAGGCCGAAACAAAAGAATACATTCACTGAGTCCGTTCGCTTAGGGCAAACACATTTTTCGAGCTTTTTCGAGTCGCGTGAGCGGCCCATCTCGCGCCTAAGGCACGATGCTACATGTGAGTACGGCAAGCACCTCTGTTTTCCGCATCCTCAAGGCAGAATATAATTGATCAAGGTAAAAATTTATTGCACTTACAAGCAATCAATTTCGTTCGTCTTGAACAGATCCCCCCATAAGACCAAACTTGTCGTTGTCGATCTGGCGGCTATCGCGGATCCCTCGTCGAAACATTTATTTCGCGTTGCCTAATCAGGTTAGGCATTCAGTGTGTTTTTAATACACTACTCTACCTCCTCAAAACATGAGAATATTTCGCAGCAAGAATGTTTCCGTCTGCCGCCTACCCCCGGCACTATTTCACTTGATCAAATTTCTGCTGGTGCTGCATGATAGCAGATGATTGATAAACAGCATCATTTCATGGCACGAATCAGTGCGGACTGCCAATGTAGACGGTAGGACTGCGCTTTGGAGAACAGCATAAGTTCGAGAATGGGAAATGTTGCTATGAGTAAGAGCAGACCATGTCGCTGCTTTGGCTGCCAGTCTCTTCGGCACATTGCGCGCATCCACAATACACGCCGAATTTACCTCTTTGGGGACTCCGAAAAGTCTGCTGCCGCTGATTTTGCTCGCAAGATTTGCGTAGCCGAGAGCACAGCAGCCCACCGGAATCAGAAAAGCCAACAGATAAACAAAAACTCCACTTTTGCGCGCGTCTAATGCAGCCTCACTACATACGCCTCGCGCGCCAGTCCGAATGTTTTGCCAACCACCCTCCCGGCACGTGCGCTTTCAGTGACGTCACGGCCGCCGCGTGACGTACCCCGGGAGAGGTCCATTCTTGTTTGCCCTCCTTGCCGAAATACGGCGGTACGTCCCCAGATTTCTGCACCTCTCCGAACTCTCGGGAACCTAGTAAATCCATTCCAGAGAAGTAAGATTTCGCCTAGAGCAAGAAGCGGATTTTTACGTACGCGTTCTAAAATATTTTTCATGACTATGCATATTTTTGTGCAATTTGTTGTAAAAATATCTGCCCCGTACATTTGAATCGAATAGTTTCCATGGTTGTGGAGACTGGTCGTGCAACGTGCTAGATTTGAAACAGCATACAAAGCAACCTTTCGCGCTCAATACTAGGTGTGTGCAAATATTTTGCATTCCGCTGAATAAATACATAGCAATCAATACTGAAAAAACTGTGATGAGAGAGAAAGCCGCACCTGTTTTATTCCGCATAGAGTTCATAAGTGAAATGCCTCTTTAAAACAGTAATGTGTTCGAGGTAAACTTGCGTGCACACCAATACGCAAAACCGGCTTTGTTGTGCCCTTTCAAGCGTCAGATACAGATGCCGATACAGTTATGCTCCAGTTCAACGCTCACTCGAGACATGGGTGACACTTCTGGATGCGACCTTCTGCGGTATACTGGGAGCATATTTATGGGAGCAACGAATTCTTTGGGGAGCATAACTGGGATGGCGATGCGTAAATATTAAAAGTCTGTATACGCAGTGTTGATAGAATCAAGTGTTCTTATTTATCACGAAGAATAGCGCCTACTCAATACTAAGGTTTCGTACCCATGTTTGATAAAAGGCCCTAGTTGTACGGTAAATGTTTTTAGGTGTCGCCTTTATCCGATGAGCGAATGTCGTCGTATTGTTTTTATTTGCCGCTTATCGCCCGCCAGCTTTATCATACATCTAGTGTAAAGCAATTAGGAGCACTTACTACCTCATCCCCCCCATAACAAATTGATGAAATAACGGACTTCATTTCGGGGTCCTGCGTTGCACCACAAATAGGTTAAAGCAAAAGTTTGTTTCATCGAATATTCCGCTAAACTATCGGGAGGCTATTTTTCTGCTCAACGAGAGTCAACGCCTGCTAAGGACGATCCCTGACCACCAATACCCAGTACGCAACGAACAGCATCCTAAGCTAATTGGTAATCAATAGAAAAACCGCAACAACGCATCTAACCTTAACGTTCAGCGCCGTACCATGCAACGGTACGCAAGAATATATGCAGAGCGAGCACGCAATCATCAGCGCATAAATAAATATTAATCCTGAACACACAAAGTAGAAGACAGCGCGTGTAACAGAACGGCGCAGGGGTCACGACGAACCCATCAATCGACCACATCATGACCTTCAATAATAGACCAAGAAGCTGATACATATTATGTAACAAAAAACCAAGGCCGTCACGCAATCTGAGAACATATTACTAGAAGGCGAACTTCTTGCCCACTGCTGGTAAGCACGCAATAGGCTAATAAGAGGGTGGAAAGAACGCGAGACAAACGGAAGCCTCGCAGAGGTCGCGAGGAACGCATCGACTGACCCCATCACGACATTCAAGAATTGACCAAGCAGCTGATTCAAATTGCTTAACAAAGCATCAAGAACGTCACGCAATACGAGAACATATTACTATAAGGCAAACTTCTTTCCCACAGCTGGTAGTCACGCAATATCCTAATCAAATGGTGAAAATTATGCACGCCAAACAGACACTTCAGAAAGCGAAAAGCAGCGCTAAACGGACACAGACAAATATTACAAGAGAGCACAACGAGAACGGCGGCTGCAAACCTGCGACAAGCTACCAGGCAACAAGAGAATGAAAAAACGTACTCTACTAACAGCCCTCCACAACATAGAAACCACTATTAAAATTATGACAACGTAAAAAAAATTATGAATGAACACCATAATTTCAAGACCATCAACAGCTAACAAACTGTAAAGGAAAGCAACATAGTTCCTGGCCTACAACCAACCAGGGGCGGGTCCGACAAACACCCTGTTTGATTAACAAAGTAGCGCAGGTTTCATAAAGCTTCATTCGCTTCCCTACAGGCGCCACCTGCATATGAAGTCACCAAGCGAGCTCCATGTGGGCTTTGCAGAAATATCTCGAATGGTGCGTGATTTCAACTCCACCGGCTTAACCAGTGGTACCAAAGCGTTGATGTGGGATAAACTTCTGGACACCACCGTAGACACCTTGATGGGAGTTTTGTTTAAATTAAAGAAACCGTGCCTCTTTTTCCAACCTTTTTTTTTAAATCTTAAATGATTGCAGAACGTAGTCAACCAACACACCCAGTATTGAGATTAGGTGGTCGCAAAGTACCTCAGCCAAAATTACTGCTCTATGCCCATCAGATAACTTGTGAACTCGCTCAAAGGATGTTTCTCTCTTTCCCGGCCTTGACGTTCTTCTACGGCTCGAATTACGTCACTAAGGTCATGTAGCCGCTGTTGGCTGGTTTTCCTTCAGTTGCAGCAATGAACGCTTTTCAATAGCAACTTTAAAAAAAAAAAGCAGAAATGGAAGGCGCGTCTGGTGCCACGAGCAAATCATGCTGTGCGCTCCGTGCTGGCGACAACTATAGCTTTCCCTGTGGTTCCAGACGCGAAGGAAAGAGTGAAAGCGCTTATCGAAAGTGTTGCTGGGTCCCATTAAGGTTCTAATGTGATTGGCATGACATGTGTAACGATCTGTGCTGGGGCGGTGTACGATTAGCTCATTGAGCATTGGGAGACAGCCCAGCAGTCCCCTCAGACATCGAACCCCCGACGTCATGAAATCTGAAGTCACGGAGGATGGTTCACTTGCGTCTCAACCGCTCAATAGCGATTTCAATGGTTTAATTGCCTGCAGAAAAACAGAGGTAAAAAACTCGGGGACTAAAAATATTGCGCTGCCACCGTGCGTCTCTCGGTGTTTTTGTCCCTTGTTTCAAAGTGCAGATTTCTATGTCTCACTGATGCCGTATGTTGCTTCAAAAACGCGCTGAAGGAAAGCGAACTTTCGCTGCCGATGATGATGATTGCGGCTGAAGTGAAAGACAAAAATGATTCCCGTGGTCGTAATCGAAACTCCCCCCCTTCGCTCCCCCGTTATGAAGCCGACGACTATGCGATTGCGCTATTGCAACGCTGACGAAGCAGTTTGAATTTCGAGACGGGTGCATGAATGTTAAAAATTAGGCAGAGAAATCATGCTCCCCTACGTCTAACGAAGACGATGGTTGAACGCGAAGCTTTCTTTGTGCGGCGGAATCAGATGGCCAAGGGTCAAAGTCAAAGTCATTGTGATCAGAATTCCGAACTGCGTGCAAGTAAAAGTCAAAGCTCAACGAGTCAAAATCCAAACTCAGACGACAACCAAGGCATCGCTCACGAGAGAGCTTTGCGTTCAACCATCGTCGTTGTCACGCGGATGGGTCCAGAATTTTTCTGCAGCGTTTGTAAAGCATTAAAAGTGTGTATCAACTCGCCCAAAAGAAAACTTTGCTGCAAATAACCCACACTTCATCGAAGCCGTTTCCAAACCTGATCGGTGGCGATGAAGCGTCCCAGTTGCGGTGGTAGGCACGAGTTGCAGCTTAACGCTAGCCACAAACCACCGCGCCATAAATAGTGCACAAAAAAGCTTGAAGCCCCAGCTCGCAACTGCTGGTTTCAAACATCGTCCGGGAATGAGGTATACGTGATATCTGGCTAATATTCGGAGTGAACTGTAGTTAACTAGGTAATGTGGGCTTGCCGATACGTCGTGTGCATTAAAGAGCAACCTATTCTAATATTATCGAATTAATATATTGACCCTTAAATTGATACATTCGTTAACTAGAGGACGGCGCACTGAAAGACGACGGGGCGAACGGTAGTGTCAGTTTACTACGCTTACTTAACGAGTGAGGGAGTGAGTGAGGGAGGGAGGGAGGGAGGGAGGAAGAAAGGGAGGGAGGGAGAAAGTATATAATGGTAATATAACCAGAAATGATCGCCGCTAGCTGCTTAGCAAACGATGCTCAAGGTGTTATTTAAGGCAGATACATCGAGCAATCGTACGAAGAGCACAGCTTAAGCTTCGAGTTATCCCTGAGTTCATCAACGGAAAACAGCTGCGACGTTGTACATGCACTCTGCGTGTACAACGAAGTCGGAATTACTGCGAAGGCTACTTTTTGCCATATTTTAACTTTCCAAAGGGCAAACAAAAAAAAAATCTGCAGAAATTCAGACAATTATCAACTAATGCGCAGCATTCTTATGCCGCCTTCTTAAGTGCGAGTTATTTCAAGCCAATTTTTTTTTTCAAAATCCTGTACGGTGCTTTATCTCCAATTACGCTATTATAACAATTACAGGTGACACTTTCGCGAAATCTGCATTGATTGATTGATTGTAGGGTTTAACGCGCCGACGCAACGCAGGCGATGAGGCGCGCCGTAGTGGAGGGCTCCGGATTAATTTTGACCACCTGGGGATCTTTATCGTGCGCCGAAATCTCGTACACACGGGCGTTTTTGCTTTTCGCCTCCATCAGAAAAGCGGCCTCCGCGGCCGGGAATCGAACCCGCGACCTCGTGCTCAGCAGCGCAACGCCTTAGCCACTGAGCCACCGCGGAGGGTCGCGAAATCTGCATTATTGTGGAAATGCAGGGCGTTGCACGGTTCACCGTTTTCCGTAATTATTTTATATATTTTTTATTTTTTCTGTTTTTCAAAATTTCGTTCGACTAATTATCTCCACTTACGCTATTATAATGATTACACGTGGAACTTTCGCGAAATGTGCAATATTGTGAAAATGGCGTGCGGTATATGTTTTGCCATTTTCCGTACTTTTTAGATTTTTTTCTTATTTTTCAGTTTTTGAATATTTTGTCCGACCAATTATCTTCATTGACGTTATTACAAAGATAACATTTGGAACTTTTCCAAAATCGCCATTATTGTGGAAATGCAGGGCGTTACACGGTTCGCCATTGTCCGTAATTATTTTATATTTTTCTTATTATTTTAGTTTTTCGAAATATCGTTCGACTAATTATCTCCACTTACGCTATTATAATGATTACAGGAGGAATTTTGGTTGAATCTGCATTATTGTGGAAATGTCACGCGGTGTCCATTTTGACATTTTCCGTAATTTCTTATTATTTCTCCTATTTTTTAGTTTTTCAAACTTTCGCCCGACCAATTATCTCCATTTACGTTGTTAGAACGATTACATTTACAACTTTCGCGATATCTCCATTTTTTGTAGAAATGCAGGGCGTTACACGGTCCTGACTGTGGGGGTACTCGGCAAAGAATGCTACGCATTAAAAAGCGCCACGAGGTCTTTGCAACGACCATATTAGGTTGGGAAGTGCACTCAAAATGAAGCACTGAGGACACGCAAGCCTAGCTCATGAATTTGAATACGAAAGCATTGATGTCCAATTAAACGCTGTTGAGCGCACAGTTAAACGCCTTACCTTAACTAGTTCTGCACCTCGTTGAAGAGCAAACCTCTTAGCGAGTGGAAGGCGGGCCGCCACACTGTCAGACCGCCCGACCTGGGACCAAACAACGCTCCCTTCTTGCGTTCCTCATCTAGACGGGAGCTAACCTGCATATGTGCAACACATATAAGAACACTGTCACATTAACAAAAAGGTAGACCGGCAGTCGTAAAGCTGCCTCACCCGCCGCCACTGGTCTTCCTTCCGCTTTTCTGCGTGGCTGTGCACATGTCCATGCTTTGCCAATGGGAATTCAGGGGTCATGTTTCTGGAACGGTATAGTTGCTTAAAACAAAGTTTTATGCGACTCTGCGCTCGCCCATTTTTACTGTGGGTGGGCGTTCAGACCGCGGCTTTTTACGGCTAGTGTTCCGTAAATTTTTTGTGCTGCGTGTGCAAAAAACTTCTTGAGGCAAAGCCAACTTTACCACAAAAGCTGAGCAACAAAAGGTCGTAACTCTTGTTCTGTTGAAACTACCCGGACAAAAAGTATGTGACAGTTGAGCGCTAAAACGACTGTATCCTTACGAGACGTTTCGTTTGTTTGTCACGATTTGTCCTTAGTAAAGTTGTAAACGTTAAAAATTCAGGCTGTTTGTCAATTCATGGGCATTTGAGAGAAAACAGCTATAACTGGGTTTATGGACACTTTCCCAACAAACCTTTAATAAAAATTGGCCGCTAACACGACTTTTTATTTACGGCGAGCTTAGTTTGTCTGTCACAATTACATAGTTCACGATAAAGGTGGTCGTGCCTGGCTACAAAATTATTTGTCAGAATGTATCGTGCGCTGAACAGCTTCGCTGGACACTCCCTTCTCAAAGTGCGATGGTACATTGTTTTTTTTTTTTTTGCTCAATCAGCCACTTAAAGCTGTTGCATTAAAATCTAACTTATAACATTGCTGTTAGCAGGGCCTTCAGTTTTGCAACCTGAGAGTTTCCCTTTCTAAATCCCGTAATGGTAACCACCTTTATCCGTTCACAGAACGCCCTCTCTCAGTCAGCGTGATCGCGCATGCGTATTAGGCTGGCGAAAGTATTCCCGCGCCGCAATATCCCCCTCCTCCAATAAATTAGCATAATGAATTCTACAGAGTGGGAAATAGCCCGAGCATTAACTCCTCAAAACGCAAACGCAACAAGGACAATGTTATTTAGAGTGCGTTTAGACAGCGTCAGGGAACGAACCGAATGCAGGCGGCCACTAAATCTCCCCACCTCCCAGCGGAGCAAGCCGCTCAAATATCTCGGCAATTTGCCCCGCACAGCTGCAAGCGGCTGAAGCGCCCGGACGTGTATATACGTGCGTGGGAATTCATTCGTGACTAATTATGCAGACGAAAAGCACTCGCCGCTAAAATC
The DNA here is from genome assembly GCF_048455015.1 of Haemaphysalis longicornis. Taxonomy (NCBI): domain Eukaryota; kingdom Metazoa; phylum Arthropoda; class Arachnida; order Ixodida; family Ixodidae; genus Haemaphysalis; species Haemaphysalis longicornis. The sequence continues at coordinate 101,624,844 of NW_027526335.1, read as the reverse complement.
TCTCCAAGCGCGAACCAGCGCGCAGCAGAGCGTGTCGATTTAACACTTTTTGAGGTGGCTCCGTTTTATGGGTTCGATTATCTATGCGCAAATCTTTCGCGCCCGGATGAAACGGGAAAAGCTTAAAGCGTTTACGTGGCGCATTTATTTCTTCGTTAAATTCGTTTTGTTTATCTGTTATCATAAAACCACGGGGCTCGCTTTCGTATGCAGACTTTAACGGTCAACGTTGTTTGAAGGGCCGTAAAACGCTTCCTAGCACGACAAGCAAGCTTAGTACTTTTAAAAGACAGTAATTCATGGAACTTCAGTATTTACTTGCAATCGATGACGGCACAAAAAAATTCTGTTCATAAAATTAATGGCAGTTGGCTCTCTTTAAACACACTTACAACCATTACGCACGTAACATAAATATCGTCAAACGGCATGATGTTTAATTTTTACAATTGTAAAGGCAGACCCATATAGCGAGGTTATTCTCCATACCAATTAAACATACCAGAAAGCACTTCACTGTACCTGAATCAAGCTACATAACTAGTGTAATTCTAGCAAATTAAAATGTAAAAACAAATCATCCCTCTTTCATTTCAGCTGAAACAAATTTACCAACTCACGCGAGAAACAGTCAGTTAGGCAACCGTAGTTAGTGAAATATCTAGATTTCTAAATACTCGCGGCGTCTACAGACACTCTATCATAGTTTCAGTAAGTGTCTTGCAAGGAGGAGCTGTCCTGTCCCAATGAAAATTTCTTGTTCGTGTTCATTGGGTCCAAGCAAACTCCCTGACCCTTATGCTCACCTTGCTGCTTTGTCACTACCTCCAATGCATTCGTAAGAAGAAGAGGGTACTCATGACTACGTCCGCACCTCAGGGATTCACCACGGCGTAGAACTCGAAGAAATAGCTTGTTGACAAGACAAGAGTCACTCTCCCTGAATCTTCAGCCTTCGGAGCGACTCTTTTTCGAAGGCTCAAAACAGACCCGCTACAATTGTCCGAGATGTGTTATACCGATACCGCATGAAAACTTTGCATTGACAATTACGTCGATGGCATTTTAAACTCTCGATTGATTTCATTCATTGGCTATACGGGCAGCTGACTCCACGACCTTTACTGTGCACAATGTAGCGAGTGCGATTGGCTGTTCCATGGATAAACTGTTTGTTCGAATGCCTGCTAAAGGCCCGTGTAGCGCAGGTAATACATGCTGCAGACACATTTCCATCAGTCAGGTGTGTGCGTGCGTGCGTGCGTGCGTGCGTGCGTGCGTGCGTGCGCGGGCGCGTGAGTTCGCGCGTGGTAAGGAAACTTCACCGCCGATGAGCGCACTGAAGCGAACAAGGAATTGTTCGAAAGGACGAAACGTGGGCAGGAACTTAAACTTCCGAACGGACTCACTTAAATCGGTGTACAATCTGTTGAAATAGAAATAGACGTATAACCTTCAAAAAGAAGGAAAGTAATAGTACATAACAACTCCCCCTTCCTCGCTCCCCCCCCCCCCCCTTCCGCCAGGAGCGACAATCTTGGCGTAACATTGCGTACCGCCAGTCCTCGCCGAAACCTAGAACCCAGACTGCGGGCCTTACATCCGTGCCTTGCCCGACAACGCTAACACATTCCGCGAGATTCGCTACCTCCTTTATTTCTTTTCTTCGTTTTTGCCGCTCTATTTTTAGGACCCGTTACGACAAGACGGAAGACAACGGCCACGGCTCGGTGCAAGAAGGCCGTACGGAACGAAGACCTAAACGAGAAATCCCACGGCACATGGGAGCCTCGCTAGCGACTATTCGGTCGGAAAACGACGGGGCTTGGACCGCGGCTGCGCGGAGGGATGCGAGGCACGTCGGCGCTGTTGATACCTTTACCTCATCATGTTCGACGCCGTTTCGTCGGCGCGCATTGGCCGCTGGGCGTCATTAAATCGCCCTCTCCCTCTCTCTTCCCGGGCGCGGAACCAAATACCCCGCCGCAGCAGCTGGAAAGTCCGAGGGCACAGCAACAGCGCCGCACAGAAGGAAAGAAGGACCGATCAGCCGTTTTGTGGTCCCTCGTTTGGACACCGCCAAGTCCCTAATGGCCGGACAAGAAGCCCCGTGACCGCCATCTCAATTGGAGCAAGGACTGCTCCGGCAACGAGCGATCCGCAGCGCGCACCATGGCACAGCGGTGAAGCTCGTAGTGTATAGTGTCAGTGTTTTCTCTCGCTTTTTTTTTTAAGGTTTCAAATTTAACTCGGGCTGGATACCCCTCCCTCGGGGTGTGAGAGACTGGGTTTAGGGGCCGCTTGGAGGCGCAGGAAACGAGGATCGTCAGGTTGAGCACCCCCTATTTCGCTAATGCTGGCGTTGCGAAACAAAATTGTAACAGCGTTGTAGCTTACGCAATGTCCTTACGGAAATAGGCAGCCGTTATTTCAAACAGCACAAACTGAATGGTCAGGTAAAAAAGGTCACGCATGTAGAGGGCAGAGGTTCTCCGCGGGATGAGGGTTGCCTTTAAAAAAGAAAGTAATATATATCGTGGAGACTGCGCCCGCTACCTCGCAAACTACGTCGTATAAAGGTTTAAGTTTGCGCAAACTACGTGCAGTTACTCCGGACACGTTAGGAACGCCTACCGCATGACATAAACACAGCAGCGCTCTCATTTGCCCGTGATGAGAGGAGAGCTGGCTCACATTTGGCCCACAAATATTTGCGTATTTATTTAAACAGAGGCCTATTTGCTTTTTTTTTCCCGCTCGATTAAATTTCGCCGAGTAACTTTTCTGTGCGTCGTTGTTTTTGCCGTTTATGAAGTACAAATTTGGCGTTTTTAAACTTAATATATCATTTGACCCTTCTGAGCCCTCTGTAGCAATGCGAAGCTGGAAGCATTTTAACGGGGTTTCGGTGGCATATTCACGGTTTCGACCGGTTTCTATAACTGTACCATTCATGCGAGTACAAATCGGGTCAAGAACGCGACTACAAAACATGAACGAAATATTTCCCCCTATGATTCGCTGACAGAGATATTCATCTTCAATATTAATTTTTGCATTTCCGAGGGAGTTTCGCGGCCGCGCATTTACGAAGTATTAGGCACCGCATTTTACTGTGAGCTTCTCACCCATAAGCGTTAGTGACAGCCCTGATTTCTGGTAACTAATTAATGAAAAGGGCATATCAGCGCGAGTGTGAAATAAGCTTTTTAGTTATGTAAATGCATTGGGTTCCCTAGTAGGCGAAAAATCGAGCGTTGTAAGCAGTGGATGGTCTCGAAATACCGCGTGAATGAATTGGAATGAGGCTTTGTAAAGCCAGAATTAGGCTTCGTAACCAAAGGGTGCCAAGGGGAGAAATAAAACACAAAAATATCCCGGGCCATCTCCACTAGCGTGAAACCTGGGGACGAGTGAAGCATGCAGTGTATAAGTGTATTGAAAGATTGTTAGTCTCTCTCTTGCCACACGGCGCGCGCTGATTGGGCGCCGGAGAAGCGCTGGTGGGAGGAGCAATCACGTGCTTGCTGAGGCGGTGGTGCCCTCCCTTACGTTGAACCGGATTTAAGCCATTAAATGGAAGGCAGCCTGGCCGTAAGTTGTCTTCATGTCACACTCCGCAGCATGCTAAAACATATGCTTTGCAGGAGAAAACCTGGCACTTGAAACCAATTTCGAGACGCAATTCCTGACGGAATTGCGAGACGGAGGGTATGAAATGTTTCTTGTCCTCTCGGTGGGCTTCTCGCTTGCGCTCGGCTAGTGTCCCTAGATCCTGCCTAGCGTTGAAAGATAATCTGCAAACATAACCTATACCAGAAACACATTGGGCGGGGGGGGGGGGGGGGCGAAGAGGGGGGGGGGGGGCGTCCCATTGCTCACCTGCGCCTTATCAATCATAATGCGGTTTCGATGCTGACAGCCCGGCGCCTTGGGCCTTGGCGCCTTGGCGTTTTTGCTCACGGAGACGCAACCGTTGGAGGGTAGAGGTATACAGCTTTGTTGCCAAAGTCTCGTGTCTTAGAAAGCCGAAGCGTTCTAGCGCGAGGCGTTGGACAACGAGTGTCCCGGTGTTTTAGTACCGTGACTAGAGGACACGACGACAGCAGACGCCGACAGCCCGAGCCCCTAAAGTGCTTCGCCCCTCAAAACACAAAATGAACGGGAACCCCGCGTGTCCCCAAGAAGGTGCTCGACTTGTGGCTCAATTGTGTGCTAGGTGAACCCTTTGTCTGCCTGGCGTTTGTCGGAGCTTTTTCTCGGTATGGGAGGTGTTTTAACATCACTTGTGCCGCCAGGTTCTGCGTCAGCTAAGCGCGGTCCACCACGCATGCACGCCAACAAGGCCGAAGGGCTAGAGGTGTACAATGCTAACGGAAGCCGCAATGCTTTCGCATTCAAGCCTCGTGAGCCGACTTAAGTTCCCCGAGAAACTTCTGCAGGTGTGCTAATGGGTGCAATTTAATTAGTGAGGCTGCAATGCTTAGGGGCCGAAATTAAGTGTGAGTCAGCAAAAATCTCTGCTGCCACCGTGAGCTTGGGTGACTGCACCCTATCAGAAGAGATAGCACATGCGGCACAGAAAGAAAGAATGAAACACGCGCTTCTTTTTGCACACAGAAAACACAGATAACACAGACCGGCGCAGCCGGGCGGTAAAAGCAAAACATAAATAAACAAACCCAATGCATGGTTCGCCCCAATATTATCTAATGACTAAAATACAACAAACTATTGGAGATGCTGCTGTATTGTTTGCGAGGGAACTTAGGCTAGCTACTTGCATTCCTGCCAGCATGGTCGTCAGAAAAGGGCGGGCAACCTCATGGGGTTTGGACCTCATGAGGGCGACCTTTACCCCAAATGAACATCAACCTCACCATGCGAGGTTATGTCGAGGTGAGGTCAAAGGTGAGGTGAGGTCAATCCGCTAAACAAGTGAGGTCCAGTTTTTTACCTCAACCCCTACCGACGATTTTGAGGTAGAGTGAGGTTGGTGCTGGAACTGAGGCTGAGCGAGGATAAACGTCAGTGCGCTTACATTTCTTTTTTCGCGTATCTTACCACTTAATATGGGCGCCAAAATTCAAATTAAAATTTTCCCGCATGAGTATTAGTGCGTTTCCGTACGCTCGTAAGTCATGCAATCCGCATGATCAAGGTCATAGTAATTATCAAATGGAAGAGCCGGAGGAAATTCTTGTATAAGGCTAGTTTCATAACGGTTTCGCCGGCCTCTCTGCCGCTAATCGGGCTTCTTAATTTGGTTTCAGTTTCCGGTTCTCCGAGCTATAAGCTGGGACGGGATTGGGTGGACAAGCCACGTGAATATCTCCGCTGAGTGCAGCAGCAGCGGGAGTAACATGTGAAAACGGGGCAAGAGCAGAAGGATGCCTGCTTCTGCGTAAAATATAGCCTCAGATACTCTCAAATAGATGTTCTTTTATTACATGAAAGTCTGACACTAACGCCGTATAGATACGTCGACGGTGCACATTGCAGTGGAGCTAAATTTGATTTAGTTGGAGAAACGACGGGAAACCTCCTTTCTCCATCCAAGAAAAAGAGAAGAAGACACGAAGAGAGAAAAAGGAGAAAACTAAAACCGTCGGATGTAACGTACAAACTTTGCGGTAGCTGTCAAGGAAATGAATAAACAAATTTATCTTGGCAGTTGTACGACGAGAGAAATGGCGATTGAACGCGGGTAGCTTCCCACAGGTAGAGAGAAAAAATTTAACAAGAGCTGAAGAATAAACTGACGCCTTTTTACTGCTCGCTTCAAAGCATACTCCATTTCCATTCTGTTACTTCTCGCTGTCCTGTGGTAGCGTGACGCGCCTAGAGTTTACGTATACTACAACCCACATGTGAACCTAACCTGCAATTTGTTCGATGATAAACAGTTTCGTTGTCATGGCTGCACGAACTATTCTGCGTTCTTTCAGCAATGTTTGCCTTATAACCAATGCTTTCGTATATATCCAGTACGCGTTGCATACCTTGCGTTGCTATGGTAATGACAGATACAACACTAGCGTGACCAGACCTGGACTAGTTATATATCAGCCGAGAACGATGACGCTGCGCTGTCAATACCATGGTTTGCATGGAGAGTTCTGCGTGAACTTTGAAATGTCACTTCAGAAGAAGATGACTTAGCAGTCTTTCCATCATCGGCAGAGCCATCCCGAATGCGAATAAAACATTACCGGCACGCAAAGAGGCATTTGAAACAAACATCCTTTTTTGGGAATGTACGTGCTTAGCGCTCCAGTAAACCGGTTCAACATAATCGCCTGGCGTGAAAAGTACTGGTCGGTACTGCTGAATGGAAGAGGGAGAGGAAATAAACGTATCTAATTACGAAGCACCAAATCAATCAAAGAGGAATCAGTGGCGCGTCTTTCCTAACAGAGGCCGGCATCCCGAAGTCACGTACCTGCTTCTTTTCTTCTTTTCTTCTTTTCTTCTACAATTTATATCTGTTTCTGTCCTACACGGAATGTAAACAGCCCCAAGGAGATACCCACACATAAACAAACCAGAAAGTAATAATAATAAATTGAAGGTAAAAGCAAGACACGAAGCCCCACAATCTTCCTCTCAGTTCCTCAGGCTTCTTCCGCAGTTGTAGGAAACCCGCTAATTTATCTGATCGGCTGGACAGGCCTATACGTTCGCTTGTATTTCCTACGTTGGCCAATGTTCGCGTGACTGGTCTACAAGAATGCGGAGTACCTTTTTTTTATCTTTCTGGCTTGTCTCGGCATCTTTCTTCCTGTTTCTATCGCCGACTGCGATACGCGCCCCGAACCGGATGCCCAGACGAGTGGCTCCAGTAGAGACGAGAAAGAAGCCGAATGACAAGACGCAGACCGATGGAGACAGAGTGGTGGTTATTCTGCGTTGACGCCCGTGGGTTCTCCGCACAGCTGTAGCGTAAACATCCACGCACTTACATGGGCCTTCGCGTCAATTTCCTCCCGTGCCGACATTCCTTTCTCTGTGTGGAATTTCGGACAATCTCGCTTTTGCGTTATGGTCTTTTTTTAGGGCCGAGAAAACAACAAGAGCGCGTGCAGAGAAGGATAGAGGAGAGAGATATGTCGACAAATAAAACAAGAAGAGATCATAGCAATGTTTTTATTTCTGCCCTTCCTAGCTCTCTCTCTCCTTCTTGTGTGTCTGTGCGCATGCGTACATGTGTGTTCGGGCGTGCATACGGGTACGCTTTAAAAGAGGACAAACCAGAAAATGAAAACATGGCTTTCATATCCCCAAGCCCGGCCTTACCTCTTTCCTCTCCATGAGCAAGGGAATGACATGAGCGAAAGGTAACGTGTTCTTGATGCCATCAGGGATTAGAATATGGCGGAGCTGTGAAATCAGGTACCTCTTGCATAGCTACAATAAGTGATATTTTGCAATTGTCTTGCGCTAGGTTCTGACCAAAATACCGTGCTTTTATAGGGTCGTCTAGAAAAAAAAAATACCGGACTGTTCGTTCCAGAGATAGCGTAAAATATGCTCTGGAACTCTTAACCTAATCTAAGAACAATTATGCTAAAATTGGTCGCTAAGACGACCCTATCATTACATCGAGTCTCATCTACTTGTCGTAATTAGTATGTTCACAGTGAAGCTGTGAACGTTACAGGTTTTCCGGTCTGTTGTCAATATATACATGGTTGTCTATGTAGGCAGTATGGTTACAGAAAACGGCTGGAAGTCTAATTTTATGTAAACTATCCAGGAACGAAATATATTAGAAGTAATTTAAATTATTCCTAAGGAGTTATGTGTAGGTGCCTTTATTGATAAATGTAGGAAGTCACAAACATGACTCAGTATAGCTACAGCTTCACTGGTCTTCAAGCTGCACTGCAGTAGAAGGGAACTAAACTAATTGGTCAACCAATCAATCAATCAATCAGTATATAATTGATTCATTGTTAATTAATTTAATTAGAAAGTCGATTGATTGATTGATTGATTGATTGATTGATTGATTGATTGATTGATTGATTGATTGATTGATTGATTGATTGATTGATTGATTGATTGATTGATTGATTGATTGATTGATTGATTGATTGATTGATTGATTGATTGATTGATTGATTGATTGATTGATTGATTGATTGATTGATTGTCCATCGGCTGCAGACCATCTGTGCTCACCAAACAACTATTTCGGAACTGTTTTGGAATTTTGCCCGTGTTAACATTTCCCCGCAGGCTCTCAAAATTCTTCTTCAAAATCCTCCCACCTCCCACGCGGAGCTGATCGGGACTCCAGCCCATGCGGGCCTGGAAGGAAATGAAGCGGCTAACCTTGCAGCTCGAGAGCTAACCGTCCAAGCTGGGCCGAGTCGCACCCCTTCCCATGGAGCCCAATCAGCCCGTGACAGCCGGTTAACTTTCCAGGAAATTACCTGTCACTACCGCCTCTCTCGCCGGCGCTACCCTCCACCCCACTGGTCGCTTTCTATCACAGAGGAACGATACTGGCGCCTTATCCAAACCACTACCCTCCCTTGTCGCGCCAGACTACATGCAATTTATCCCTCAATATTTCCTTCTCCCCAATGCCCCGACTGCGGAGCCCCCGAACCAGTCTCTCATATCATTTGGCAATGCCCCCACAACTCATTCCATCTGATCTCTTGTGAAGAGCACTCAGAGGCTGCGTTACCCAGCTCGTACCCTCAAGTCCAGCAAGGACTTGCTGAACGAGCAGCTCAGGTCACCGGCACCCTCCAAGCTCTGGTCACCACTCGTCGTTAGCCCTACTAGTGTTCAAATAAAGTGTTTTCTCTCTCTAGGCACTGTCGTTGGTGCGGTCCATAAAGCGCTCCTAACGTTTGGGCGTTTTATCGAGGCGGAGTGCCTATATATTCCCTAGTGATGGGCACTCTGCTTTGTTGAGACACTCAGATTAGACACTGCAACAAATAAATCTGACCCCGGGAGCAAGAGCAAGTTGCACCGCGAGCGTGTATGCATCGGCCATCCTCGTAGTTTTGCACTTTGTTGCCACACTACGCCGCGGAATTGAAGTTGAGAATTGATACTTTCCTGTTTATATCAGGGACACGTTTTTCTCAAATTTCTCGTGTTCTCGAGTTCCTTATCTATTGTTTTCCAATTCTCGCGTTTCACATTTTTCGCGTTTCTCATTTTCTCGTATTTGTCCATTTCATTTCTCATGTTTCTCGTTCCTAATCTCTAGTTCCCCATTCAACAAATTTCATATATGCAATTCTTCGCATTTCTCATTTCTGGCGACGGTTGTGTTCCGGTACCACACAAGTGCTTCGTTCTCGGTTTCGTTTGATAGGCGGCTCTGGTTTGCTTGCTTTTCACAAAAGCCTGGCCGGGACCGTCTGTGTGCCATTTGCTTCCGTGTCATAAAGCAATGTCAGGTAACGTTGAAAACCATGAGATGTCATAAATGTACGTTACAAGAAACGCATTTGAAATCTACTGGCAGCATTTCACGTTCACTTTAAAGGGACACTGAAGTGATTCGTAAACATTGCGAGATTACTAGCGCAAATTGCAGTCTGGAGTTTCTAGGCCAGGTCTTGTCCACTCTTGCTGCGTTTACGCAACTGTATTCAGTAGAGAAATCAATTTCAAAATGCTCTCCTCCTCTCTGCCTCCTTCTTGCCGATTTCTTATGACGTTTCGTATGACGTAGAAACGGGACGGCGTGGCTTAAAGGGACACTGAAGTGATATGTAAACATTGCGGGATTACTAGCGCAAATTGCAGTCCGGAGTCCCCAGGCCATGTTTCGACCACTCTAGGCGCGTTTACGCGATTTTATTTAGTAGAAAAACTAATTCGAAAACGCTGTCCTCCTCTCTTTACGCTCGCCCATTTTCTGTGGCGTTTTCGTGTGACGTCAGGAGGGGATGAGCTGGCAATTGGCTGCGCCACGGCTGCGCTACTGCACGGCTCCCCGGTCGACAGAGCCAGTCGGCCCAGCGTTTCGTCCGCCGGCCGCCGGCGGGTCGTCGCAATCAAGGAGGTTAAAAAAAATTGCTTGGTCGCAATTCGTTCGCTTAGTTGAAACGAAGCCAGGACACGTTTGTGAATGGAAGAATGTGCCTTTCTTTACTTGGTTTGTTTGTACACTGTATCTAGCTCCAAGTCAAGGTCGCTTCACACAAGCGCTGCACATGCGACGCTTCGCTGACTGGTACGCCAGTAGGAAAATATAAGGCCTCTTGAAGGCGGGAGAAGAGTTAGCGAAGTCAATATAGGTACTAAGCAAATAAAATCAACTGATATTTTTACCGTACAGCGTAAAACTAGGGCGCGGGAAGCACGTTTTTGCGCTGGGCGAACAAGCACAGCGGTCAGCAGCACGACTACGCATCTGCGAACGCTTTTCCGTCTACGAAATGCAATTGCTAGACGTGAGCTATTGTGGAAACTCGGGCGACGCGTACTGCACGATCGCAGTACAACAAATAGTCACCTAAGCGGCTTGAAATGCCAAAACTAAATAAAAGTGTAAACTGGTTGTACAATATATACCCTATATTAGCAAGGCATTGGCGTCCCGCTCCGTGGCCTAGCGGTCTGAGGCGCTAGGAATCCACGGCGAATGTTTTGCGAGTCACGAGTTCGAATCCCCGCGGGTACGTGCTTTTTTTTTTTTTTTTTGAAGTTAACTTTTTTGTTTTCCGCCGATGTTTTCTATATTGAGTTCACCTTTTTTGTGGCCGCAACGTTCATGGCTACACGAACTAGTTCACAAAACGCGCGCAGGCTGGCACTGGCGCGCTAGCGAGTTCTCGTTGGCGTGCTGTTGCCATAAGCACCGACTGCTTGCAGGCAGTGGGCACAGGCCAGAATGAACAGACCCTTGGCCTGGTGCGAACACGCTTTTTACGATACAGGCATGAGGGAGGCAAGCTCCAAATATGGGGGAAAAGCGCATGACATTTGGGCGTCTGCGGGTACGCGGAGGGCGTTCATGCACTGCGTAGGTCTCGGCTAGTGAATGCTACGACTACAAGCCGTCCTGGGAGGCTTATCTTGTGCATTTTACAGCCGACAACATGGCAGAAGCGCGGTACGATGATTACTGAGATATTGAGAATGCCCATCCAACAAAGCCATTGGTTATGTTTTACAGAACCGAAACCGAAACCGAAACTTGTGTGATTGCTAACCTTGGGCATCGTCCAATCACGGCGCCCCTCCTCTCAACGTCACAGCCTTAGTTGGTGCGGCCGCCGCAAACCGCGCATGGTACTTTTTCTTCTTTCGCGCTTTGTAAAATAATTACCGATTTGTCAACCGGATAAACGATGAAAAGTGTGCTAATTTGAGCCAGTCTACGCAGTGCAAGCAAAAACGGGAGCTTGACAAATTCACTTCAGTGTCCCTTTAACTGCTCTACCGCACGGCTCGCGGAGCCTCCGACAGAATCAGTCGCCCCAGCGTTTAGTCCTCCGTGGTTTAGTCCACCGGCCACCGACGGGTCGTCGCAATTCGTTCACTCAGTTAAAACTAAGCCACGACACGTTTGTGCCAGGAGGTATGTGTCCTTATTTTGCTAGTTTGTAGAATGCATCAAGGTTGAAGTACAAGTCGCTCCACACAAGCGCACATGCGACGCTTCGCTGACTGGTACGCTAGTGGAAAACTCTAAGGCCAATTGAAGGCGGTACAAGAGTCAGCGAAGTTAACGTGCGTACTAAGGAATTAAAATCAACCGAACTTTTATCGTACAGCGTGAAACCAAGGTGCGGGAAGCCCTTTTCGCGCTCTGTGAACTAGCCCAGCGGTCAGCCGCACAGCCACACATATGCGAACGCTTTTCTGCCTAAGGAATGCAGTCGATAGAGACGAGATATTTGCGGAAATTTGGGGGACGCTTACTTCACGAGCGCTATTCAAGACATAGGCATCTAATCTGCTTGGAATGGTGAAACTGAATAAAAATGTAAACTGGATATACATTATATGCTTTATATTTCCGCCCATTGAAGCGCTGGCTTATGGTGCAGTGGCCTGCACCACTAGGTGTATTGTACTTAAGCCTTGATACATTCTACAAACTAGCAAAATAAGGACACATACTTCCTGGCACAAACGTGTCGTGGCTTAGTTTTAACTGAGTGAACGAATTGCGACGACCCGTCGGCGGCCGGTGGACTAAACCACGGAGGACTAAACGCTGGGGCGACTGATTCTGTCGGAGGGTCCGCGAGCCGTGCGGTAGCGCAGTTAAGCCACGCCGTCCCGTTTCTAAGTCATACGAAAGGTGATAAGAAATCGGCAAGGAGGAGGCAGAGAGGAGGACAGCATTTTGAAATTGATTTCTCTACTGAATACAGTCGCGTACTGCGCAGCAAGAGTGGACAAGACCTGGCCCAGAGACTCCAGACTGCAATTTGCGCTAGTAATCTCGCAATGTTTACGAATCACTTCAGTGTATTGTTTTGCAATTCGCAAGTTGGAATACTCGCTAGCGCATGTTTTTTTAGTTGATTTATTTGTCTTGGGGCAATAGTTTCTATACTGAATTCACCATTTTTGCGCTATAACGTTCATTGCTCCACGAGCGAGTTCACTGACACGCTAGCGAGTTCTCGTTGGCATGGTGTTGCAATAAGCACCTACTGCTTGCGGGCACAGTCCCGAATCAGCCGACCCTTGGACTGGTGCGAGCTCTTACGATACAGACACGAGCCAGGCCAGCTTCAAAGAAGCGGGGAAAGCGCATCGTATTTGAGCGCCTGCGGTGACGCGGAGGGCGTTCATCCAACGCATATGTCTCGGATAGTGATCGTTACGATAAGCCTGCTAAGCCATGCTAGCAGGCTTATCCAACGCATTTTACAGCCGACAACATCGCAGAAGCGAGGTATGCCGACTACTGAGATATCGAGAATGCCCAGCCAGCGATAACGCCGTATGCCAAGCATGTTGTTTCACAGAACCGAAACTTGTTTGGGTTCTAATCTTGGGAACCGTCCAATCATGTAGCAACTGGTATGGACATCACTGCTTTAGTTGGTGTGGCCGCTGCAGACCGCGCATGGTAGTGTTTTAAATGCAGAGCATTTCAGTAACTCACGATGTCACCCGCGTTGACGTCCGTAGTCGTAGTCCGCACCCGTCCCCGTCCGCACCCCTCCCCCTACACTATATATATAAAAAAAACACTATCCGGCGCCTGGTTTCGATCCCTCGACCCTGCGGGCGGAACGCAATGTACATGGTGCTCTACCCACTGCGCCACAAAGCCGACACAGAATGGGAGGCTACGAACGCGCCTTATATCCTTGACTCATTCAAACTACGTCAAGAAGCTGCTGATACAACGCATTCACTACCACCAGCTCCCCAAACACTAAACGTTAACGCAATACCCCCACCCCCAATGCGACGCATTTACTCGAATCCCCCTCGCGGGGAGATGGGCCCAATTTTTTTTCTTTCAGGCTTTATAAAATAAATACCGCCTTATCGACCGGATAAACGATGAAAAATGTGTTTACTTGAGCCAGTCTACGCAGCGCAAGCAAAACGTGCGCTTCACAAATTCACTTTAGTGTCCCTTTAAGACCTCGTGATCACTATGCCATGGTTTTTATACGCATAAAAGGAGGCCCCCACCAATAACGAGGTCTCCTCACACTCATCAAAAGAGAGTGGCGGAGCCTATAAACTTCCCCTTTTAATGCATAACAACTCACGGCTTTGAAGACCACTTTAGGGCCCGTAAATTATGAAAAAGCAACCTTTTTTTTTTTTCACCAATAAGCAACGGTAGCATCCTTCAATCTTTATTTTCACGGTTCCGATTTTTCCACCTTGACTTTTGATCGTGTGATCTATGTCTGGAGGGCGCTGGAGGCAGTATAGAGGGCTCTATTTGTACGCTAGTCAGAAATCTTGTTGGGCTAAAACCCTTGTAGAAACCATGTTCGCCGCTTTCAGCGTCGCGATTAAACTCCACAACTGCACGCTATAGTTTGACACGTGCCCAAAGTACTTACATCTCAGCGCCAGACAGTGCACATTTCCGCAATAGCCATTACAACTGCCTGATGTGACTGTTGATACACTAATCAGCGTTTACTGTACCCCGCAGGGCGCACGCTTGAGCGCTCACCTGCGGTGGCCGCAACAAGCTAGAGACCATGGGGCGTCGAGGACGCTCACACATAACACGAACCACTACTACACATGCTGATGTTGGAGGTTATGAAATGTTCCTCGTCGTCTCGGCAGGCTTGTTTTGCGCTCGGCTTCTCTAGTGGCGAAGGGCGTCCGCAGAACTTTTTGCAAGGGGGGGCATCCATTAGCGGGGGGGGGGGGGGGGGGGGGTGTACGGTTGGATAGCACCAAAAAGACGCTATTCGTGGTCACAAAAAGTACAAACAGCGAATTAGAACCAGACTTGGGGGATATAAATTCGATTTTATTACCGAACAAAGAAATAGAGTTAATAAAGAAGATGCGAAAAGTTACTGTCACTTTGTAAAGAAGAGTGGCCAGTCTCGCTGCGTGAGGGTTCTCAACTCACGCCAACTGATCACCAGCACTCAGTATAATACATTCACGTACATAGAACTGCACTCCGTCAATCTTCCTTGAATAGCAGCTGCAGGCGCCTCGGGTTTTTCTGGGCAAATTGCGAGATGACATGTGTGATGAAGTCTGTTGAAATGGCTCACGCAATAGATACTACTCGCCTCCCTGATTTTTAGATGCAGAGCATCTGATTCACTCGCCTTGTCCCTCTGGCGTCGTCGTCGTCGGCGGCGGCGCTGTCCACCCCTCCCCCATTCTCCTCGCCGCGCCAGCTGCGCTCTCCGCCGCTCACCCCCTCTCCTCTCCGATAGCGAACACTCTATCGCGAGGGGCATTGGATTGGATTCGATTGGATTGGATTGGCTTGGCTTGGCTTGGATTGGATTGGATTGGATTGGATTGGATTGGATTGGATTGGATTTGGATTGGATTGGATTAAAGTGGATTGTGTTGGATTGTGTTGCGTCATAGCCGCGGCAGACGCGCTGGGGCCGGCGCATGTGCAGTACTCTCTCTTCCGCGGTTTCCTCTCCTTCGGGCGCGCTGCGCATATAACCGGTGTGCCGTTCTCCGGCGGAGCAACATCCACGCTTGGCTCAAACACCTAGAGTCCACGCCGCTTTACAAGTACGCCAACGCCGTCATCGACTGGGACCGGCTTACGCAGTCCCCTCAACGTTATGCGCGCTATAAAACGCGGGCCCTTCGCCGCTCCGCCTATGCGTCGCATCTACACAGGGGTTCCCGCGAGGGGAGGTGGGAGTTTTCAATGCACTACAGGCGTACAAGCGTTTTGAGGGGCTGATTTATAGGTTTTGTTTCGGGGCTTGAGCGGTGCCGACATTTCGCAATTTAGAAGGAAAGGGTGTACAAGGTGATGGGACGGCACGGGAGGATGTTACACTCTCCCTACTAGATGTAGCGGTGAAGATTTTTTGCTAGATATAGCTGCAACTTTGTCCGAAAACTGAAGTTCTTGCGGTAAGACTGCATAAATCTAGAGTTTAGAAAAAAAAATTAAACCTTTCAGAATTGTTCGCTATATTCAATAGCCAGCACAGGCAGTTTGTTTCACTGCTATCACATGATTGGCGATGTTAGTCAGTGTCTACAGTGCAATGTTGACCGCAGTCTTGAAGGGCGTTCCATACGGATACGCAGGACCTGAGTGTGATAATCATTTGAGTAGCGTGGATTGTCGCGCTAGTTGGTTCACGTACATAATTAAAAAAAACTTTGCGCTAAAGGATGGGACAACGGAGAGAACGTCGGTGTCGTTCTCTCCTCTCTTTCGTCCTTCAGGGCAAAGTTATTGTTATTATGGGCCAACCAAGCTATGCAGCTTCTTTGTAGTGCATGCAAATAACCGAATTTCCAAGAGCCCCCCCTTCCCCCCCCCCCCCCCTCCGGACGCCCATGCTAGCGGGAGAGCCTGACGCATGCGCTCGCCCTCAAAAGACGTCACCCCCCCCCCCCCCCCCGTCCCCCCCAAGTTCGTGAACAGCTTCAAACCTAGTCTTTACCAGGAACACATAGGGGGGTCCCAGTGTTCACAGACGCCTTATCATCTATCGTGCAGTTTCCATGCGTGTTTTGTGGTTTGTTAAAAGAATACTGAACCATATGCTGTATGCCTGATTGCAAAGAAAGATTGTGGTGGGCTTCTCTGGCGGTAAATGTTGGGTCCTGCTAGCCAGACTCATGCGCTCGGCGTCTTGGGCGAGAACTGCTGGATCCTGCCTGGGTTTGTTGTTTACGGCACGAAATTTTCCGACAAACGAGATACTAGCAGCTTCGCTGTAACAATTGTCTAGAGGCGTACGCAAAATAGAGTGCGGTAATAGAACAAGAAATTCACCGTTGAAAATTGTGAACTCTCACTGAGGATAGCCTAATATCAACAAATGGCGTCAAGTAACCATTCACACGAACTATCACTATTCCGCACCCAATCGACGCAACATGGGGAATGTGGCGCAACGATTTTCCAACTCGAAAACCTCGACTTGTAAACCTTATGACACTCACAACGCATATGGAATCCATCTTACACAAGAACGAGTGATTGGTCCCCAGAGAAGCGTAGGCTTTGCAATAAAAGACCTATTCGCACGAGGGATTGTCAGTCTGATTTTCTACAGTTTCACATTTACTAAGGCTGCACAGAACTTGCAACCACCAAGAATGCACTGTGCCGTGCAGAGTATATACTTATCTTGAAAGTACTGGCGTTCGCCATTAAGAAGAAAGAAGATATGAAATACGTACATGCCCTCCAGCGACTTTCCAAAAAATCTTAAGGGCAATAAAGACGCCATGAACTATAAGTTTGCGCGCCCTCTCATGTTATTTAAACCTGGATCCACTCACTCTCGTACATCCCTTATTCTCTCAAACTTCGACACTGCGAGGTGTTGTATCGCCCTGCACCAAGCTTTCTTTGAAAAGATGTGATTTCTCCATAAGGCGTTTTCAGAGTTTATTACCCGTGAGGCAATTGTATGGCCACGTCCGCGCTTCACTGTGAGAATCAGATAAAAAGCCAAAAATGAAGTATTATATCGATTGAGAGTAATGTGTGTTCGTAAAGATGAAGATGCTATATAAATTCTTATTCGAACCTTTTTCTTTTTACGTAAGGATGGTATTGCCTTCAAGCCTGCGCAGGGTATTCGTCTGATTATGCTTATATTTATATATATATATATATATATATATATATGTTTCAAGGGGACATTGTGAAATACGGAAAACCATAGGAAAAAAATTGAAGTTATAATACAACAAATTGGAGGGCGCACCGGGAGCGCGCGCCGTACGAGGGAAGCAGCATCGTCGGAGGATGATTCTGAAAAAAGGCGACGGACCGTACAGCGTCCTGGAGACGCCTAGTAAACGTCGACACGTGGGTTCATAGCTTTATTTCAGATCGATATGGGGCATGGCGCACCAACCGGTAGTCGAGGGCGGAGAAGACTGAGTAAGTACGCCATGGCGAAATAGCCTAGAGCAGCCCTAATTGCCACTCGTCGTAACCACTGTCGATCGACTACGGATGAAGCTGCTGAAGAGAAACATGAACGTTGAAAAGAAATTTCAACGGCAGATCAACAGACTGTCAAACTAGGCTTTCGCCTTCACAATCTAAGACGTTCTAAGCATACTTGTAATTTTTTCTTTGATAGCGATGTTCAAATTTTCTTCCTTATTATATTTTCTATATATGCTCGTGGCCTCTCCTTTTCCTGACCGAGACTAAACATGCTGATTTCCACGGCATATAGGTTAACGCTTCCAGCATCTGCGGGCTCACATGCCACAGGAAGCTTGATGTTCTCTTAACTGAGGGCGGAATGGGGCTCTGCTGAATTCCATCATGATGTGCCTTATCGCGCCGGGAACGTTTCCACAGCACGCACGTGTCTCGCCCCGTTGCGAGTGTGAATCCTAGATCTCGAGCAGTCGGCACGGGCCTTGTTTGGTACTTTCAGCAAGTTCTTCCGTGGTCATTACGCACGCAGAACGCTAAGCATAAATCAAAACCTAAAGTTGCTGGTTCCGATGAAGACTGTGCGGATAATGATGGGGTTAAGAAGACTCTGAGCATTTCTTTTCCTGCGGTTCTTCTTGATTTTGTGTTTCTTTTGAGCGACCTTAAGATTCTGTAGTCATTACGGTTACGCAAATGAGCGAAAAAACTGATCAGGAGGATACGGATATGTAAAAACGACATACGTAACAACGAACAAAAAATAAAAGCCGTTCCACTCAACCTGAAAGCTGTCGGAAGTGCAGAGCAGTGATCCGCCTTATTGGGCTGTACCGCCGTTATCCGCCCACTGCTACCACCCCATACAATTCAAATTTCCCGCCTTCGCAGGGCTTTTCCCACCTTCGCACGAGGTCCGCGGCCTTTTGGATCCCGTGTAAACAAATTTGCACCTAGAGCAGAACAACAAAACCCAGAAAAAACGCCGGATGTTTCCAGTTTTTCAACTTCATCTTACCGCGCATTAATTTTCATCCTTGAAGCTTCATTTCATAGATAAAAAAATTCTCACGTCTTTTGTTTTTAGCCTGTTTTGCCAGTTTTAGCTTTAGGGTTTTCTTTCAGGTTTAAGGTGTTCTTCGAAGGCTTCTGTCATTTCTCAATTTCTTGTTTTGCGTGCTTCTGTCGCGTGCCTGAACGAACTCCCCACGAATGGAGAGACTATTGTATTTTTAAAGCGTGTTTCCTGTGCCCCATTATCGTCAACAATACCTGCGCCTCTTCGACAGTCATTCCTTGGAATGAGGCCTCCGCATGGCCTTGTGGTTGCTGCCGCATTTTCTCCGCGCTCATGGTACCCTTAAAACGTGGCTCCATTATAAAAAAAGTCCTCTCTGGCCTCAGTTGTTCGCTCAAGCGAACCTACAGAGACAATTCTGTGTTCTCTGGGAACGTTTGGTTGTGAACTCGAGAAAAACGTTGATGTCACAACCTACAATTTTCGGTTCGAGCCTACGATCGTACGCCGTTACGGGTCGTATGATCGTTTTGCGCTGATTGGGAGCTTCAGCCTGTGGAAGCATCGCATGACAGTGGCCACATTGCCGCGCAACGTCGAGGTGCTAAGTCAGTCTACCCCGAACAAAGCTTGTGAACAGGCTTAGTGTGAACAGGCCCAACCGTAGATGCGTCTTCTTAAAACATGCGAGTGTCTGCCGAACTTTTAACGCTCGCGTCAATAAATCTGCTGTTGCTGTAAATAGCGCACGACTGTAAAACTTCACGGGTACTCTTCTGTGCAGTTCATAAAAAAGGAAAAAGAGCCATGGTGCACTGTTATGATTTCCGCCTCGTAATAAAAAGAGCCTGGGATCCACTAAAGGACTTGCAAACTGGCCCAGCTTTGTTTTTCTTTTTTTCATACTGCGCAAAAGGCTTCCCCACAGGCACACACGGACTAGAACACAAGCCGAATAATTCTGAAGGCATAATATGCCCAAACAAGAGAGAGAGAGAGAGAGAGAGAGAGAGAGAGAAAACGTGCCTCAATAACCTCGCTGATTTTAATGCCAATAATTACCTTTTCCTTATACAGGCAATAAACGTATTTCCCTCGTCATAGCCGAATTCAAGACTTCCTGACGCAGGATGTACTATTGGTAGGCTCAAATTGGTAAACCACTGCCTACGTGGGTTCCTAAGGAAGCCTTTTGCACGGAGTCCATAGATTTTTTTTTTAATTTAGTTTCAGCATAGAACTTCATCACGTGGGCGCTTTCGTAACGTACACAGCAATGAGCGAGACTATTTTTCATTGCATTACGTGCTGTAACACTGAAAACGAAAACAAAAACAGGAAATTATCGCACTCTTGTGTATACGCACCGCTTGCACAACTTTTAGTGCCAGAAACTGTAATCGTCTCATCTTCCACAGCCAGACTATTCATCTTAAAGTTCAAAAACTGTTTCATTGTTGCGTTGCTTACTAGGTTTACTACTTTTACGCCTTTGGTGTCTTTCTGCGACGCTATTACCGCGAAAATCGCAAACATTGCGAACCTTCCATGCGCGACGGTATTAGAAAATGCATAAAAGAGATCTGAGTTAGTAAACGAATCTTCCAACTTGTGTCTGTCTGTTGTTGCGAGGAACAAGACATGCGCGAAGTCGGGCGTTTCTAATTAACAAACTGCCGCTCTGTTTATTCCGTGCCTGGGCTTCCACGTGTTACTGTTTTTTGTCTTTTTTGCCTGTTTTAAATAACGCCCTTTATTATTGCACATAGACTCTCGAGAGTGGCAGAATATGGGGAAATCGGGGTGGCATGCTGTCCCACGAACTATTACAATTCAAATACCGTGCCACTTTTTATTCCCCAAAAAGGCGCCTTAATACTGCGGGGCGAATATTCGAGTTCCCGGCTGAGCAAATATAAGATACTGAGAAAAAAAAAGAACACAGACAAAAACCAAAGCTTTGTATAAAACGGGAAGAGCGACAGGCCCTTAATTATGCAGCAGCATAAGCCCGGCGTCATCCCCGAAGCTTTTCTTCTGGTCACAGGGCTCTGTTTGCTTCGCGAAGCGCAATATATTACTTCGAGAAGAAACCCGCGGTAGATATAATTACAGCAACAGGGTCATATATATTCCATGGCTCTTAGACGTATAAGAAGCGCGCACAGTGCCGGAAACTCGAGAAAAAGGCGAAACGGAGGGAAAGTGAGGGACGAAGAAAAAGCGCAACGAGACTCATTTATTAAGTCTCCCCGGAAAACTTTCCTCTCCGGGACCGACTTGTTTTGGGATACATTTTTACTTCGAATTTTGATTCTGGTGCCCTTAGGGCTGCATATGTGTCTTCCATAATCGCTTACCGCGTGCTGTTTGCAGCAACTTTTTATCTGTCCGCTAGGGCGTAATGGTGACTATAGGGCGGGCTGGGGCTGGCGAAGCGAGAAATGTGTCTGGTATTTTCTCCCAGGCATGTAAAATAGTTCGAAGCAAAGCATAATGCCAAAAGAGATACTTACGCATGGAGAAACTGAGAGTCCAGAATTCCTGTGCTCTTTCTAAATCTAGTAAATAAATTCCCTCTCGTATTGGTAAAACACAAATCGTACGCCCATTTCTGCATAAATCGTACGCATAAATCGTTTGTGCATAAATCGTATCCTCATGTGCGCACAAATCGTATGCACAGCTCTGGTTTTACCCCTGCAGATGCGCAGGTGCCCTGAGCGCGGGGAAGTTCATTACTTTTGGCTGCTTTCGCTGGGTAAGCATTAAGGCTGAAGAAAAAAAAAACGCACAGGCAGATCAGAAAGCATGCGCGTGCACACATTCTCGCAAACGAGTAGCGGAGGAGCTTTAAAGAGTACAATATTTCATCGCGCGTCTGGCGCGTTGTTTTAAACGTGTTAGATGGGAAACTTAGGCGCCTGGTACGACGTGCTTGTGAACCTAAAGCAGCGCAGTCAATGTGGACCAAGAGAAAAGAGAACGCCGTTCCATGTTCGCCACAGCGACAGCCTTCAAGCGACGGTACCCAAATCGTGGCCAAAACGCCTAGCTCCCAACTACGTTAGCAAGCTGCTAACTCAGCTAACTTATTCAATAACCTGTGCAATGTTTAGCAAAGAAGGATGAAGGATGAAGGAGGATACGAGAGCGGCGCATTCCTTGATTCTTTCTCTGATACATGTTCTGCTGCTACAAGACCTTGCTGTAAATCCTGTTGCAACTTGAGGAACCCCCAAGGAGCTTGAACGGTTTAATTCAGCGTTTGTTACTGCGAGCTTGCTAGCTATTATTTCTTCTTTTTTTAGGCTGAGAGAGAGAAAATCTGGCCATTTCAAATTGGCATAAAAAGTGAAGGAAGCCCACACTAACGCGTGAGACTTGAGGGTAGCGAAACTTTACGCAACCTTCATGACCATCACGACGCTTTAAGTCCACGATTGCAGCCGATTAGTTTGTTCGTTGCTGCAGCGACATTTGCGCGCGCTCACGGGCGCTCTTCTTAGTTTTGTTAACTTCCGGGCGGTCACCGCGAGGCCTGCGCTAACATGCGCGCTCGGGAATTTCTCGGTATTTTTAACTGCGGGCACGAAAAATCATGATTTGCTAAAGAGCTTCGTTCTTATAAAAACAAAAAATTTCTCAGCTGCATTGCGTCTAGCTTCACCTCTAACTTTGTATAATGGGCAGAGCACATGGGCATGGCATTGCACCCTTGCCGTAGTTGGTCAGTGGAAGCTACTGACGGTATTGGCAAATTTTCAGCTTGAATGTAAAAAAACGAAGGAAGGTAGAGAAGAATACGCAAATACACAGGACACAGTGAAGTTCCGCACTGTGTCCTGTGTATTCACATCGACAGTTACATTCAAGCGGCAAAATTTACCAGTGATCACGAACCAACTCGTTGGCGGTAGTTGAAGGTGGTTTCCTGCTCTGCTCCTGCTGCCGTTCCAGGCCTAATCTTTTGGTTTGCTATGTGAAAGATAGCTCGTCCTTAAATCTGCGCTAAATGTGAGTATGTTCAAATGACGTTCAATCAACTTGTGTGGTGGCTGATGCTGCAGTCCTTGTATATGGGAAACGCTTATATACTCTCTCCTATTTCCACTTCCTGTATGCAGCCGGGCGATGCGTATGGTGATGCGGGGCGGCTTTGAAGAAGGCAGTGAAAAGTTTTTCTAAGCGATGTCTGATAATTTATGAGCTTAAATGTCGAAGTGTAGTCGACGTTAAAAAGTCACCATACCAACCTCTCTGCCCCTTTGCTTAGTACAATATTACATTCAAATGGGTAACCTTTCCGCTTCACCACTCTCGCACGATTTAGCGGCGTCGGCTGTCCCGACAGAATCCGAAGCACTCAAAGCGTCATTTAATAGGTGGGCAGCACTGGCAGAGCTTTTATTTTAATAAGGACTTGGAACAGAGTGAGGAAAGAAGATAGGTGGGGGTTCGCAAAGTAAGGTAGAAAAATAGTAAGAAGGCGGAACCCCCGCGGGGGCTAAAAGGCTAAGACGTTGTAAAGTTGAGTCAATGATGTGGGTGGGATCCCTATCCGCGCGGCCGTTTTTCTGATGAGGTGCAAGTTCCAGTCGAGATTTCTTGGGTCGAGACTTCGGCGCACGTTAGCGATCTCCAGGCGGTCTAAATTAATCCTGATCCCTCCACTACAGCGCGTCTCATAGCTGGGGTGGGGCTTCGGCGCGTAAAAAAACAAAATTTTGAAATTCTTTTCTACAAGAAGGGGGACCTTCGTAGCGCCGTTGTCATTCATACCAAAACACTCTGGCACTTTCTACCATAGTAAGAGATATAGCTAATGCTGCAAAAATTGTAAGGATAGAAGCTGAAATAAGGGGGGCTTTGTTCTGTCCTCCGTCGGTTGGGACAATTTTGTGATGTAACTGCCAGGAGGAGTTTACACGAGGTTACCATGAGAGGTTCCGTTAATAGGTTACGAGACCACACTAGCCTTGAGAGGCTAGGACTGTATTGCGGAAGGAGTGGTAGAGGAGAGAGGGCATCAAATAACCAATTCGTGGGCAGTTGTTGCAGAAAATTGTGGAATTTTAAAATTGTATGACTCTTACAATTGCCGTCAGCTCTGCCATTCACGCCCAGGATCGAAGCTTATTGCACGCAGGAAAAAATGTACTGGGTGTAACATCCATACCATGGATGCAAAAAGAAAGTAACCTTTGTACTTGTTCAGAAATGTCATTGCCTCGTTTACGCGGCACCTCATCTCCAGGGCGCGCATTCTTGCAAAAGACGCCCATTGGGATTTTATGCTTACTCGTGGGCTCCCAAGCGCGCCGCGATGGAGCGGCTGTGTATTAATTTTGACCATATTGAGATCGTTAATGGACTTTGAAACTTCAATATGCAAGTATATTTTTGTATAGAATCGCAGTTCTCCGCACCCCCTCTTGAAATGAGCTAACGTAATCATAAATGTGTATCTAATCGAGAGAACTCACGCGAATGACTCCAGAATCAAAACGAACGAACTCATTCCCTCCGGAAAGAGGTGTGCACACGAACCTTCACCAAAGTGAAAACTAAAACTACCAAGATCGAAACGCAATGACCGGAAAACGAATACACTTGTGCCAAAATAAACGCAATGAACGGAATGAAAGCGCAAAACCATCGATTGCCCCAACTGAAACCCTTTCATTTCCCTGAGTTTCGCCCGAACGCAAGTGTTTGATTAACGTTATTATAGATCATTCTTCTGTGGTCATCCTGAACGTTTACGTTCTTCAATGACTGTCCGTTCTTCCGTGGAGCGAACCACACACGGCATACCCTTGCACGCTAGGAGGTGAGCTGCCCGACGAGTGATCCAGCGCACCTGCGATGTGACGTCATTCGAGCGATAACGCTCATTGGTTCCAATTGGGGCGGATATAACACGACGCTTGTGCGCGCGCACCTGCTCCAACAGGGGAGGGGCATAGTCAACACTTTATCCCTGGCCAATCCCCTTCCCCCCGATTGGGTACGTGTGCAACACTTTAAATGCATCATCATCGTCTTCATTGGAGCACGTTCATAAAGTTGACTTTGCCGCAAGGTGGTGTCTCGGAGCATACACCGTCACCGGCGACGCAAGTCAGCCAATACAAGCTTGGGTTGAAAAACAGGAGAGACCTATCAAGGAGCAAAAACGAAAACTCCCGAAATGCCAAACGTCCGTCTAGTCCAGTGCCCTCACGCGATAAACTCAAAAAAGAAAGATCAAGTAAAAAAAAAAAAACGCGGCGCCTTGTTTCTAGTGTTCCTTCAATGTTACCAATCATACGAAAGGTTGGTGAATTGTAATAGCGGCGTAAGAATGCCTGTGCATTGGTAGACGATTTTCAGAATTTCGGAAGCTTTTTATTCTCTGTTGACGTTTAAAACCTGCTGGTACGAATGCTATTCAAGCCACTCGCGCAGTATTTCAACAGGGGTCCTTTTTTTCGATGTTTTATTTTCAGAACTAGAGTTCCCGGTACCTCCGCGGCATTGAAAATGTCCCAATCATGTGCCACTCTAAACCATTGTTTTAATTCTGTTCTTCTCGTTGGAGGACCTTCTACAACACCGCTACACAGTGCACAAACCGACAACGAAGTAAAGGCGCACAAACAAGCACGGACTTCCAACTAGTTTTAATGGAAATGACACGTACTTAAATATGCATTCACAACAAATGAAAAACCGTCATATATATAATCACCAAGCGCCACATCACAACCACAGGTAAAAATTCGTGAACAAAACACCACAGCCCTCCAACAACAAACACAACAGCCGAGAGAACAACAGCGTGTGTGTCTTTTTTTTTTTGTCGTTTGGTGCGCTGTGTATCGGTATGGATTACCGATACACCCTTACTCTTTTACAACAATTCTTGTTGAGGTACTGTAGATAGCCCCACTAGAGAGCTTCCGCCGGGAAACTATTCAGTATATCCAGTTCCCTTACTGAGCAATGCAGATTTATACGGCATAAAAGAGCAGCAGGTCTACCAGGCTGCCAGCGCTAGTCGTCTACCGAATGTAAACTTGTTTTACTATAGTAAACCTAGCTTGTTTTCTCATTCCTCTTCCTGGCTTTGCCAACAACGACTGCAACGCCAGTGTCTCCAGACGAGCATTACTTTTGGACCTGGACAGACGTCAGTAAAGGAAAGCATATAGCGCTAGGCTTTACTGTGCCGTATCGAAGGATTCCAAACAACGCTAACATGCGGAATACAAGGCTGCCTATTTAAAATGCTCCTTTTGGTACCTCTTTACAAAACGTGTATTCAGACATGAAATGAATTCTAGTTTTGGGACGGACGACTTGGGGAACAATAGTGAGCAAATAAGTGGCTACTCAAGCATGCGACGTGCCTGTCATAGTTACAAGCGGAATTTGAATCAAACTGATGCTCCAAGTATACAGGCTGTCGTACACCCTACCTTTTTCCTTCAAGATTTACAACTTCAGATAGAGGTCAACAAAAGGGAATATAAGGAGCCAAACACCTTTTGATTGCCACTTTCTAATGGGCCAGAACCCAAAGTTACACAATTTATGCAAAGTTTCAGAACCGCAGCTATAACTGGCAGACGGCCCACGCATGAAATTGCCGTTACTTCAGCTAAAGTACGAAATTGAAACTGGCTTGAGTATACTTTGGGTGAATAATGGGAACCTTGTGGCAATGTAATGCCGAGGAGTTTACGTCAATCTCCAATTTAATGCTCTGTTGGTAATACTGAAGCTGCGCACGTAACACACTCTATCGCGACAACTTGTGGAGTCTGCGACTGATATTTATTGGATTTTACGCTAAATATTAAACACTTATTACGCCATTTTTGCACGTAGAACCTAAAAGGCAGAGCGTACACCATACCCAAGAACTGCGAAAGATATAGCTTGGGTACTGTTTCTCAAATTTTTACATTCCTAAAAACTTCGGAAGGCCTTCCCCGCATAGCATTTTCTGGATTTCTCTCGCGGTTTAGCGTGCGCGTCACACCTTATATACGGAGAAAAAAGTTATGCCTAGACTTTATTCTGAAGCCCTCCGTTTGCTTGACGAAAACAAATTTGCCCACGCCATTTCATCCTCGATGCAGTGAACACAAATCACGCATAAGAGGGCAAAAAGGCCGGTATCATAACCAGAACAGTAGCAGTTTTGCAGAAGCCCGTGATATAGCTAGTCTATATTAATTAGCAAGTTTCACTGCACACTAAAGTCACCGGCCGAACTCCATTGGTGCAGTTTGGGTGCAACGCTGCGACGTGCTGTAATTAAGAAACCAACACTTCTCCGTCAAACGACGACGATGGTTGAAACGCGAGGCTTTCATGCGTGCGATTCAAATGCCGACATGCCAAAGTGCAAGCCGCGGTGATCAAGATCCCTGACTGTCTGTGATCAAAGTCTAAGCTCGACGAGTTGAAGTCCAAACTTCAACAATCAAAGTGCAAACTGCCTGCGAGTACACATCACTTTTTTTCTTTATTGCATATTGAACAAACAGTCACGTCAATGTCTACGATGCTGGTTTAAAACACATCAGTGTCGGTTTAAAACTCGCTCACCGAACTTTGGTGGGCGAAAACTATCAAAAACATCGAAAGAAGACAATTCTTCCAAAATGGGTAGCCACGTAAGCTGCGGGCACTGTATAATAATTACTTCCTTCAGCGGACTGAGATTCTGAGCAAATACTTGCTGACAGTCTTCGCGTCAGCATCAGAGTGGCGCACCGCCATACCACTCAGCCAGATGGCGTGTAGGCCCAAAAGCATTATCAGATCGTACGGCACACTGTCATGTTTGTCTACTGAACTGAAACGGATTCCATGCGGGGTCACAGGCAAGTCTTTTTTCAGGGTAGGCTGAAGGACGTCGCAAAAAAAGACGGCATCCCAGCAGTCTAGGAAAATGTGGTCTGTTGTTTCGGGTTTTTTACACAAGAGACAAACTGTTGTCCATGGCAAAAACAACCCATTTTCAGCCATCCGTGTTTTGACTAGAAGGGTTCCCGAATGACGCTTAAAAAAGAATGTTTTCATACATGCTGGGACTGCCATCTTTTTGACGCGACACAGTACATCTTGCCCTGGCCCAATGCGGTTCATAGTTCTGTATAGCGGTACTGGAAAAAGAACATCTCTAAGATCTTCTGACAGACGTTTTCTTGAAACACTTTAAAGGTATTCAAGATAAAACCTTACAAAGAGGAATCTCAAAGCTTCAACTGTTTCCTTCAGGTAACCTTTCAACGTGTAACGTTCATCAACACTATACACAACAAACTGCGGGAGTGAACCCGCCAAGATACTTTGTAGAAATGTGCGAAGAAAGGCATCACTCACTCGCATCGCGAAGAAACATAAATCTGCTGACAAGTTGTCGCAAAAACAGATGTGATAAGCCCACCCCTCCAGTTCGCACTTTACGAAAGAGATTCGTACGGCTGGTTCTTTCCCATTGGGAACCCCAGATGAATACAGCAAACATTCGGTGCAGTTTCTGCACATTTACTCGCGAACAGTGTATTACTTGCATCACATACCATAGCTTGGCCAGGAAAAACATGTTGCAGACAGTGGCACAAGCGAACATCGATAGGTTGCGGCCTCCACACCTCATTGCCTTTTCACGCAACCTTACTGCTTCTTCGTGCCAATGATTGCTACTATCTTGGTAGCACTCAAGCGGTGCACCAAGATATATTTTCAGCACCTGAAACCACTAGACGTTCTCAAAAAACTCCGGTTTGGTGGGCCATGCTCCGTGCCATAGTCCCGAACATTTTTCCCAGATTACAGCACTACAGGTTTGTGCGCAGAAATCTTTTGTAATCTCCGTCACTTTTTGCACGCTCTCTTTATCTGTAACAAACACTGCCACGTCGTCCGCATATGTCAACAACCGCACTTCACTTGAGTTCAAACTAAATCCCCTAACTCCATTATTTTAGATTTTTTTTAAACAAAAAGGCTCTAAAAACATGCAAAAAAGGAGGGGCGACATCGGACGACCTTGCCTAGCTGACGATAACAAAGAAACGCATTTGTTGACCTTTTTGTTTATAACTGACTGCATGGTACATCCCTGGTAAGCCATATGCACTCCATTGTATGGCACTTCCCCCACATTTGCATGTTTCAAATTACAGAATAACACTTCGTGACACACTCTGTCGAAGGCTTTTTCAAGGTCAATCTGCACCATCGCCACGTGGCGGCACATCAAATCACAGCATTCCAAGACACTCCGAGCAACATGGTTATTGGTGACGATACTTCGTCGCTTAATACCATACGTCTGATGTGGCCCAACTAAGGACGTTAAGACTGTTTGGAACCTG
The DNA here is from genome assembly GCF_048455015.1 of Haemaphysalis longicornis. NCBI lineage: Eukaryota > Metazoa > Arthropoda > Arachnida > Ixodida > Ixodidae > Haemaphysalis > Haemaphysalis longicornis. The sequence continues at coordinate 101,595,890 of NW_027526335.1, read as the reverse complement.
AGACGACAGCCAACAATCCCTCGCGAGAAATGCGACCCTCCCCTCCCCCAGCCGCGACATATGAAGCCTGCTTCGGCCGCGTTAGAATGACGCAATCGAATTGACTTTGGCTTAAAGGGACACTGAAGTGATATGTAAACATTGCGGGATTACTAGCGCAAATTGTAGTCCGGAGTCCCCAGGCCATGTTTCGACCACTCTAGGCGCGTTTACGCGATTTTATTTAGTAGAAAAACTAATTCGAAAACGCTGTCCTCCTCTCTTTACGCTCGCCCATTTTCTGTGGCGTTTTCGTGTGACGTCAGGAGGGGATGAGCTGGCAATTGGCTGCGCCACGGCTGCGCTACTGCACGGCTCCCCGGCCGACAGAGTCAGTCGGCCCAGCGTTTCGTCCGCCGGCCGCCGGCGGGTCGTCGCAATCAAGGAGGTTAAAAAAAAATTGCTTGGTCGCAATTCGTTCGCTTAGTTGAAACGAAGCCAGGACACGTTTGTGAATGGAAGAATGTGCCTTTCTTTACTTGGTTTGTTTGTACACTGTATCTAGCTCCAAGTCAAGGTCGCTTCACACAAGCGCTGCACATGCGACGCTTCGCTGACTGGTACGCCAGTAGGAAAATATAAGGCCTCTTGAAGGCGGGAGAAGAGTCAGCGAAGTCAATATAGGTACTAAGCAAATGAAATCAACTGATATTTTTACCGTACAGCGTAAAACTATGGCGCGGGAAGCACTTTTTTGCGCTGGGCGAACAAGCACAGCGGTCAGCAGCACGACTACGCATCTGCGAACGCTTTTCCGTCTACGAAATGCAATTGCTAGACGTGAGCTACTGTGGAAACTCGGGCGACGCTTACTGCACGATCGCAGTACAACAAATAGTCAGCTAAGCGACTTGAAATGCCAAAATTAAATAAAAGTGTAAACCGGTTGTACAATATATACCCTATATTAGCAAGGCATTCGCGTCCCGCTCCGTGGCCTGGCGGTCTGGGGCCCTTGGATTTCACCGCAAATGTTTTACGAGTCACGGGTTCGAATCCCCGCGGGTACGTGCTTTTTTTTTTGTAAATTAACTTTTTTGTTTTCCGCCGATGTTTTCTATATTGAGTTCACCTTTTTTTGGGCCGCAACGTTCATGGCTACACGAACTAGTTCACAAAACGCGCGCAGGCTGGCACTGGCGCGCTAGCGAGTTCTCGTTGGCGTGCTGTTGCCATAAGCACCGACTGCTTGCAGGCAGTGGGCACAGGCCAGAATAAACAGACCCTTGGCCTGGTGCGAACACGCTTTTTACGATACAGGCATGAGGGAGGCAAGCTCCAAATATGGGGGAAAAGCGCATGACATTTGGGCGTCTGCGGGTACGCGGAGGGCGTTCATGCACTGCGTAGGTCTCGGCTAGTGAATGCTACGACTACAAGCCGTCCTGGGAGGCTTATCTTGTGCATTTTACAGCCGACAACATGGCAGAAGCGCGGTACGATGATTACTGAGATATTGAGAATGCCCATCCAACAAAGCCATTGGTTATGTTTTACAGAACCGAAACCGAAACCGAAACTTGTGTGATTGCTAACCTTGGGCATTGTCCAATCACGGCGCCCCTCCTCTCAACGTCACAGCCTTAGTTGGTGCGGCCGCCGCAAACCGCGCATAATAGTTTTTCTTCTTTCGCGCTTTGTAAAATAATTACCGATTTGTCAACCGGATAAACGATGAAAAGTGTGCTAATTTGAGCCAGTCTACGCAGTGCAAGCAAAAACGGGAGCTTGACAAATTCACTTCAGTGTCCCTTTAAGAAGGCGAGAGACCGAGCATCGATTCCAACTACGTGAAGCGTTCTTTTTTTTTTGACGATAGTCTTTCTTGGGCTACTTAAACCCAAAAATTTTGGTCTGTCTGTATGTCTGTTTGTCTGTCTGTCTGTCTGTGACTCGATTCAGCCACCCGGCCAAAATAAAACGAGGCCTGCGTAATAGTCTTATATCGTCACAGCTAAATCTACCCGTCTACGTCCGGTGTAATGTTTATACTTGTTAGCACTGTTGAAGAAAAACAAGACATTACGCAAATATAAGACAACAAATTAATAAAGGAGTAATATTTGCAGTGTTCCGTTATTAAAAAATCATAGATGCTTGATTTTTGCGAAAGAAAATACTACATCCATTGCAGAAAAAAAATTCACTCCACCGTCGCCTGCTGTCACCCGCGCCACTATAGCTCCTGGCGGCATTTTAAGAAATGAAGCTGCAACAGTTACGAAAGGTTCCACTAGATAGGTTCCACGTCCTACTTGGAACGCACGTGGACTATGGAAACGCGGTACTAAAAGCATTAAAGTAGGGCGCCTCAATTCACGCGCGTCTCAGCCGTACGGCAGCATTGGCATCGAGACACCCGGCTTGGAGCAGTGGAACGCGGTAAATTTAAAATGATTTACGCAAACCTTTGGCGTCTTTACCTTGGGAGGACCGCGACGCAAGAGGAACAACATGAGAGGTGAGCGGAAGAGCGAAGGGAGACATTTACTTGGCAAAAGTCGATAAAGGGTATCGTCCTTTGTCGACATTTGCAACGAAAGGAGCAGAAACGCGGAGGAGGAGGAGGAATAACATTTATTTTTTAAGGGAAAGGGGAGGGGGAAAGGAGATTGGGTGGTGGCCTCAGTCCAGGCCGCCTTCAGGCTCCCCAGCAGCCCTCGCCCGGGAGATCAGGTACTCCTGATCCTCGAGCTGGAAGCTGGTCAGCCTGTGCTCCCACTGCTCCAATGTAGGGGATGGAATTGGTTTGGGATCTTTGGCGCACTCCCATACGAGGTGATAGGTGGTGTTTGGTGTATTGCATGTTGTGCAGTTGTAGGGAAAAGCAGTTGGTGAAATATGATGCAAAATTGCCATGTTGTAGTAAGTCTGTGTTTGGATTCTGCGCCAGATTCGAGAGTCTTGTGTATTGAGTGATGGGTGAGAAGGAGGGTAAAGGAGGCGCTCCCGCCGATAATGATATAAGATGTCCGTGTATGTTTTTGGGACTGACTGGCTGGACGAGGCGATTGGAGGTGTGTCGTCGGCCTCCCTTGGGAATGCCCGGTGTAAAATGTCGCGGGCAGCGGCGTGAGCCGCCTCATTCCCCGGGAGGGAGGCATGACCAGGCGTCCAAACAATGTGAATGGTCGGGAGAGTTTTGGCGTGTTTTAGTAGTGTGAGCGCATGCAGAGATATTCGTCCTGATAGGTAATGCCGGCACGCCTGTTGAGAGTCAGTAATGACTGTAATAATTTGCTTTTTGCTGGAGGTGGCCGCTAGGGCGATGGCTGTCTCTTCTGCGACATCGGTGTCGGTTGTTCGGACTGTTGCAGCTGAGATCGATGTCCCTTCGGAACCCACGACCACTGCAACGTGGACCTGGCGGTGGGGATTTCTTGCGACGTCTGTATAATATACATCCGGGTTGTCGGTGAATTTATTGCTTAAGTATCTTATTCTCGCCTGTCTTCTCCCTTTGTTGTATTCCGGGTGCATGTGTCTTGGAATGGGGGCTACTTTGATGTTGGTTCGTTTGTTTAATGGGATCCGGGTAGGCGCGTTAGATGGTGCAGGGATGGGGTAGCCCAGTTTGTCCAGAACCACCCGGCCCGTTGGAGTTAGAGCTAGTCGATTTAGTTGGCTTGCTCGTTGCGCTTCTAGAATTTCGCTCAAGGTGTTATGGAGTCCAAGCTTGAGTAGGTTGTCTGTAGGTGTAAAAGCTGGAAGTCCCAGGGCCAGCTTATACGATTTCCGAATTAGGGCATCTATTTTAGAGTGTTCCTTGGGGCGTAGTTGGACGTATGGGGTGCCGTAGGTGATGCGGCTGGTCAGAAGTGCCTGGACGATGCAGCAGGTGTCCTGTTCTTTAAGACCGCTCTGCTGGGTGCAGATCCGTCGGATTAAGGGCATCAACTGCATGACCGTGGTGTTAAGTTGTGGTAGTAAGTCGGTACCGGAGCCGTCTGCATGAAATGGCACTCCCAAAATGCGAACTGATGTGACTTGAGGTACCGGGCTGGACGCGATGCTGACGGTTGGGTCGGGCGTTGGGTTGGGTGGTCTACCTCGTGAAACGCGGCCAATTTTTTTTAAGCGCTTGTGTAAAGTTGGCTTTCTTGTAGGGCGTTTTTCGCGACGATGGTGGTGGTGGTGGAGAAACATTTATTCAAGCGAAAGAGGTTCGCGCTTGAAAGCGGGAGAAGCCCTCAGTCCAGGGCCCCTGCGGCGGCTGCGGTTCTGCGTGCCCGGTCCACCAACTGTCGCTGGTCCTCAGGATCCGAACTGCACAGCGCGGCCTCCCACTGCTCGAGGGTGGGGGTGCGAATAATGGGGGCTGCTGGCGTGTTTTGGCAAGCCCACGTGGTGTTCGCAACGACCGCTGCCATCAATAAGGCATACAGAGCTTCGATTTAAAAATTGCACGAAATCAAGCATCGTTGCTGCGTAGCATTCGGCGTTCAGCAAACAAGCAAGAGCTGCAGACTCCCAGCCAATGTCAGGCATTTTGAAGCGCTGCCGTTAAGTGCCCGTTCCTACTGTGTGGCATCAGCGCCGGCGTAACCGAGCGAATGGGAGGCAGAGGGGAGGATGACAGACACCTAAAGCAGAGCGCAGCGGTGAATGAACGACGGTGATATCGAAGCATACACGACTAGGCAAAGAGGCGACGGTGGTTGACGGGAGTCTAATGTGGGGCTGTAACCACACTCCCTCCGTATATAAGGTCATGCTTCGCTGCGTGGCAGTAGTGCGAAAAAGCCGGATTACAAAAACAAAGCGTACACCAATTGCTTTTCTTTCATTTGGCTTCACCTTTAAACACGACTGCATTGCTAGAAAGCATTTTATGGGCATTCTTATATCATAATACCTCCTTTTTATGTTTTTTTTTTTTTTTCATACGCTGAAATTAGTTGTTCTACGCTCTCTCTCTCGCTCTCCGGAGAACTTCCGCTGAATTTCAGCCATTTACAGCTTCGCTGTAAAAATCCAGGCGAAAATATTATGACGACCTCTGAATGAGAGCTAGGCTTTGTGTTTTCAAAGTGTTAGGTGACACTGAATGCTAGCGCCACCAGGGTGGTAATACTTGGGATCGACGTAAACTCCCATCCACACGCTCTTTCTGGAACTTCGGCGAGGTTTACTTCCTCTAAATTAATTTCGGGCCCTCCACCACTTTTTCCCGAAGAGCGCAGGTGCAACTTCGGCGGCAAGTTGTTATCGTTTCCACCGTCGAGGGGCTCAGTGCCCGCACCAGCCACCCCTCATTTTGGTGATCCGCTGTTCCCGGCAGGCCGGCGTCGCGACTTCCCGTATCAACAACGCCGCTCTGGGCGACATCAGCGGCGGCGGACGTGAAGCTCTCCCCTCGCTGCCCTCCACCCACATGTCCGGCTGTTTGCCCTGGCCGACTTCCGATACGTTTCACATGTCTCGAGGAAAATACCGCTTGCGCGAGCGGCCGAGCGTGACCACGACGGAAGGGAAGCAGAAAGGGTGAGGCTTGCTACCATCACCATACCGCCCCATCGTAAGCCGGTTACGAGACTCCAATCTCGACATGTCTGCGCTGCGCCCGGTCTCTCATCCCTCCCCCTCGGCCGTGTTCTCCCACGTCCGTCGTCTCCGGGACCTCCCTTCGTTCCTGCGCCTGGAACGTGTTATTATTCTCGAGTTTTTTTCTCCTCCTCCTCGCCACCCTTCGCCCCATTACCCTACATTCCCCATCTCGGCACGGCCCTCTCGCTTACGAGTTTTTTCTACCAGCCCTACCAGGAGCCTCTGCTTCCACTATCCTCCAGGCCTTCCCCTTACACTGTGCCTATTTTTGCTTCCGCCGTGTGGCAGTGAAACGCCAAAGAACGGAAAAGTCGGTTGCTGACAACCGACGCCCCGATTTAAAGGGAGAGCCACTAATCACCATCGTCATCATCATGATCACCGATCGCCATGATAGTGAAATAAGACAACAAGTTTGTTTGTGAGAACCAATGTTCTTGATAATACGCAATTTATGAACCCTCAACTTCGGCCCTTCCCTTTCACGTTCGTACTGACTGCAGGGAGCTACCGAATGGGCTTACACACGTTTTCATCAACTTGACTGTGTTTCTGCACGTGCGTGTGTGTGTGGCGACGCAAAAGAACTGCAAATTCCCCCCCCCCCCCCCCCCCCCCCCCGAGCGCTGTCATTCAGCGCTTTGTAATCAACAATCCATATAACAAGTAAAGGATGAAAAAAAAAAACAAGTGAAGCTGTGGGTAATATAAAGGAATGAAGAGAAAGAGAATAATAAAAAGCAGCAGCAGTCGCGTTAGAAAATAGTAAAGAAGAACGGGACAGTTGACTTTAATATTTATTCGGGGGTTATACCAACCGAAAGTGTCACATAAAACAACGGAGAGTATCATATAAAAACATCATAGGAGTCCTAGACCCCGTAAAAGAACTCCCACAGAGCTATCCTAGTAGTTCGGCCGCCTAGTTTAAAAATTTTATCTTCCCAAAATTACAGCGGCAACAGTGTTAAGTGAGCACTCATGTGTGGGCACCCATGCAAATACGTCGCCGTAAAACATGCACACGTTTGCAGCTCCCAGTTACTACAATTTGAACAAAACAAACGCGGTCGCTGCACTTTAGGCAGCCTATTCAATCCTTGTCGATACTTAAGGAAGGCCCGCTACGTTCTTCCTGTCATTGCCCCGTGTAATGGCCCCTTGAGTCGGCCCTTCTGCGTGTTGAGTCCGTGAGTTACCTTACACTGCCAATTTAGGAGTCACAATTGTCGAGAGATATGCACCTCTTTCGGTGCGCTGACCCTGGACCATCAGCTGGTGTAATATTATCAAGTGTCCTTGCGACTTTGTGCAACGACGTCGCTCTTGTAGAGAGCAACCTACGACCCGACGCTTCGAATGAATACGGAGCAGCTACTTAGCTGAGCGTTGACCTGCCTTTTATTATCGTTTCTGCCTGCATGCCCCCTCGAGTGCATTAGACACAAATCGTCTGGACAGCGTTACCAGAGCGACACAGTCTCGGCTGGGAATTTTAATGGTCGCCTTTTTTCTTGTGGTGACAAGAAAACGACGGTAAAGATTAGCTCGTACGGGGCACCACTCGTCGCTCCTCAGCCGCTTATTATGTTGTATTTGTGCGGTCGTCAAGGCCAATAAAAATTAGGTTATTGTGGGGCATACGAGTGCTAGCGTCGATGTTTCCTGCTGTTATAGTAGCAGTTTCTCGCTTCGTTTCTGATGTCTGCCACTCTGAAAGGAAGTGTTAATTTCAAGCCGTAATTGTTCGAGTTCAGTCAACAGTTTGCTGATATGAGCGATGCGGTGTGTACGGCTTCACCAAGTATATGATGTAACGAAAATCCCCCCGTGGTAAAGTTAACAAGGAGTGGAGTGAAGGTTCACTCTGTAATCGCCCTTCCTTACTGATTTAGAAGGAAAAAGTTGAAGTATGCCTGAAATGGAGCCTAGTAGATATAAATAAAGCAGTCCAGCTTTCTCAGAAACTTCGCAGCTGAAGGAAAATTCGCCCCATTAAAGGATTGGAACGCGGGCCGAGTTAGCATAGTAAGCGATTGCCTATTTTGGGGAAGTCGCTTAACTGGGCTAACCAGTGGGCATTTGCAGCGCGAGAGCGAATTCATCAATAACTCGAAGTAAGGGACGTCTTAATGGACCGTTTTATGCAAACACGCAAGGTTGAGTGAGCTCCTGCGTAGGGTAAACTTCATTAAGTCATTATTGACCGTTACTCTAAAATTAAATTCGCCCAGCACAGGTGTCTATACCAATCCAACTGCTGGTTCAATCCAGCGGTGACTATAGGAGAAGGATTACGTTTATCAATCGTAAAGAAAGCGCATTACGGGTGCAGTAAACGTAACCTCTCGGTTTTCATTGTGTTCGCACGAAGTTTATGTTGCATAAACCAATTCAATCTCTTTGTCCATTCTAATATTCCCATTCCGTGAACGATAACAGCTGAGAACATTTCCTAGCGCTCTTGAAGCTGATTATGATGATGGCAACCATTTTACAGCGGGGATCGATAACACGCTCAAACAGCAGCAGCCAAACAACTGGTTAAAATTACGCGCCAAGTTTCCAGCCATGAGGGCTACAGAAAACGTCAGTGCGACAAATACGAGTACGGCGGCCATAGGGGTGCAATCACAATTGGACACTATGTAAGTCATTTGCTGCGTAAACTGCTTGCAGCCTCAGTACCAACAGCAGGACATTTATTCCACATAAAGAAGAACGAGTTAAATAGGTCGCATAAGTCGGCCTCCTCGAGAAGAGATACTTAATACTTCCGTCGTTTAAAGAATGCAAACTTAGGGCACAGGCAGTTCCTGCAGCCTATAGCACTTGCTATTCGCTAACCATCTCTAGTAAACGCATTTGTACCGCTATCGTTTGAACATGAATTAATTAATTAACAGCGTTTTGTCATGCGTGAGGTTCAAGACATTGAATACGACGCTTTTTTCCTGACAATTTCCGATTGCTTTCAAGACATTGCATTCGAGGCTTTTATTTTCTTTGAGAATTGCCAATTACTTTGGCCTTGGAGGCATATTTTACGCAAAACAGCGCTCCCTCATATCACACCCCCAGAAAAGGGATGCCGTTTATTAATAATAAGAGCATTCGTGGGAATGAATTTTTAAAAAACAAAAGCAAATCTTCTTTAACGCAGACGGTAAAATATGCAAGCTGTGTGACGGCGGCAGTTTCCAAGTACAGCAAACCGACTGAAAACGCACAAGTGCTGCCTCTGCGCGTGCATAACGTAAATGAGGTCCTCGTGGCACATCCAAAGCCCGACCCCATTTTTCTTATTCTGAGCCGTAAAGGGGCCCCTCTTATAAACCATTCTCTCCTAGAGCCGTTTCGGTTGACGCGTTTGCAGCCTTCTCTGCTTGCGCGTGCTCTTCGGGCGAGTTTATTTGTCCAAGCGTCCAGGCGGCTTTCCCAACGACGTACGCTTTTGAAGATGCGATATATCCGCCGGCTTTGCGCGCTGCAGGGAAAACGCCCGGAATATTTTTAGACCGAGACGCTCTCACATTAGGTTCGTTCCCTTTTTACTTTTTGGTCATTCCAATATTGATAAACGGTAGGTCGGCCTCTTCAATGAAAGCGAGGGAAATATAACTCCCCGCGAAATTTACGCCAGCAGACGCAGCGTACAACTTTGAGGGTCAACTTGCGAGAATACCGGTATACTGCCCAGAAGTACTAGGTGCTTTTTACCGCGAGAGTGCTGGGTGCCGAACCACGTAACCACGCGTCTGTCAGTGTGAAGCCTCTTAAACTCACAGAACGAAAGAGTGCCGCGCGAGCAAGAGGAAAGCGTCTTGATGGGCAACGACCGCAGGGCAGTTCTCCGACGGTGAGAGTGATCAGGTGAAGCACTCACACTGTACTCCGCGCCCCCAGCTACACCCATATCTTGGCACACTATGGCCTCGAACGCAGAAAATTCCCTCGTTCGCACCCCCACCTCCCCCTAGCCGAGGGGAGTACCTTCCTCCAGCTACAAGCTAACTCATACACCCAAGGCACCCTACGCCCCCCCCCCCCCCCCCCCCCCCCCCATGCACCCCGCTTCCTCCCCCTCCTTCATCAAATTCTGCGCCTGCCTTGCACACTCTAATACATGGTATGGGAGCAAAAACACGCCCCATTCCGAACCCCTAATCCCCACGTAACCTCACCAGCTGAGCAGTTCCGACTTGGCATCACAGCGCCGGCCGGTGGTAAGGACTGGGGCTGCAGGTGAAACCAGGGTAACTTAGGATAGGAGGCCCCTTCCAGTACTGGCTTCCCAACACTAGCGCTTCCTCTAAATAACAGTTCAATTGCTCTCTCTCTCGCATTCTTTGCGCCGTCTCCTTATATCCATTTCTGCCCTCATTCCGTTCTAAATTTTCATCTCCGCGCCTTCCCTACATTTTTTTTTTTTTTTGCTTTCTCTCCTCATTCCGTCCTTTACTGTATTGCCCGTCTCCCGCTCCTACTGTGCATTTTGAGATCATGGTGCTCAACGATTTTGAGCTGTCTTTCTGCTTGGAAGTTAACAGAGCGACCGTGTCCTCAAGCATCACTCCGAACTCGCGTACGTTTCCTCTTACTCACAGCAGGTTCGATTTCTTTGTTCCGATTACTTTTGTTCGCCTCGCAAGCGTCATTCAGCTCCTCACAATTGTGCGATCGTTCATCCAAATTTTTTCAGATTCTCAACATTCACCAGCCCACTGAAGCTTACGGGTGAAATGGAGTTGACCTTACTTTTCGTTTTCCGTTTGAGATTTTCTGTGCTTTCTTTCTACTCTTGTTTTTGCGGAAGATAGTGGTTACGGTTGTGGGCTGTACATTTCCTGCAGATCTATTTCATGGTCTGCAATCGCACACTAGCCTAGTAATTTTATGTCCATGAAATTGTTGTTGGGATAAATTATATTGCTTGACATTTCGTTGGTTTTTTTTTAATTCAGCCACATATTCTGCACAAAGCCACGATGCGGGGCTCTTTAAAAATTCCTAAAAATTTAAACCATTAAAGCTTACTTGTTATTTTATCATAACTCAATCGTAAAGGGGAATGGCCTTGTTATAGTTTTATCCTAGTTCAGTTGTAGAGTGAATGTTAACATGTCAACACAGCATGGATAACGTTATGTGTTTTGTACACATTCTGCAATTTTTTTGTACAAAAGGTTGCTATTTGAGCTGTGGCCGCTAATTCCACGGAAGTTAATGATGGTAAGCTCTGTTCCTGATTAGTTAGTATCATTCCGATTCAAAATCCTGGCCCACATAGATCCGAGGTACGCTTGTGTAGGTACTAAATGGCAGAAATTTTAATTCAGGCGAACATCAAAACAATCTCGTTTTTTTCTGTGCCCCAGATTGTCAAAAAAACTAGCGGTGTTTTCTATGAAAACCTGCCAAAATAATATCGCCGGATATCTAAATAGCTGCATTTCAGCGCATAAAAGTTGGGTGCACTGTTTGTGTACAGGGGAATCGAACAATGTTAAACAATACCTAACACTGTACCTACGGGGTGTTCCGACCTTTATTATTTTTCCTTCTAAACGGAACGCGTGTACTAACGTGACGTAACGCTTCAGTTTATCACGTTCCATCCAAAAAAGGAACTTGGCGCCGTCAATGGTCCTCATTTCCTTCCTGATTATCCGCGCATCAAACTATATAATTATTTTGATACAGAAATAAATCCGTACACCCCTCCAGCAAGGTGTTGCTGCTATTTAACCTCTGTCGTGCCACATTTGGCAGTATATTCGAAACTTCCTGGCCCTTTGGGGAAATCCACTAGGGAATCAGGTAAAAAATTATGGCGCGCAGGATCATCGCCCCCTTCAACTGTCCAGTTCGTTGTGAAGCGCGCACCCTTATGAACACAATAACTCCTCGCATGCATACCTTTCGCAGTAAAAGTCTATCACCCCTCTCACCAAGCAAAAGTGTATTAATCAATCAATCTGGGTACTTGAGCGGCTGCTCGACTGCTCCCTTGCGGGAACTAGGGCGCATTTTCCGCATTTATTATTGTTTATCTCTTTTTGAACCATTCGTGTTCCTAAGATCTCTATCAATTCTGCCTCGTATCACGGTGTCCAATTAGGCGCGGACTCGTTCAACCCTCCGCATTCTCCTCCGCGACGTCATATTCTTTTTCTGGGGAAAAAAAAAAAGAAGAAAAACAAACAAGGAACTCCGGGCTCGGCGCAAAAGGTGCGACTCAGGAGTTCTGGATTCCGGCTTTTCCGCGGCCTTCGGCACCCTCCAAAGCACTCTGATCCTTGATGCATAAAATAAGAGCGGTCGTGTATACAGGATTTGCGTAAGAAAAAAAAAATAAAAGGGACGGCAAAGTAGGAAAAAAGAGGGCATAGCTCGGGCAGCGGCGCTCTTCGCTCATCGCCCAGGCCTGTTTCGCTCCTTCAATTCCATCACTTCCTTTCCGACGCTTCCAAAGTTGGGGCACTTGCTTCTTTGTCCTGCGCGCTACACGTGTGATCGAGTTCGCGTAGCCGACCATGCGTACCTGCTTCGGCGGGAAAGTAAAAGGTACTCGCAACTACCTCCCTCTTCCCGTCCCGCTTTCGTACGCTCTTACTCGCCGAAGCGAAATAAAAAATACCCAATTCCGAAATTGAAAAAGAAAAAAAAAACACTGAGCAAATAGCGCCTTGTTGCCCATCCGCTTAACCTCTCTTCCTTCGGCCTCCTCAATCTCTGCGCATTCCTTTATTTTGTTTTTTTGTTTTCTTGTTTTTTTTTTCTTTGCATAGTGCGGGGCGAGTGGGTTCCTCGTTTTTGCGCATACCCTCTACTTTGCGACTTTCGTTCCAGTCGCGCAAGCAGAAAACTGATCGTTAAAATTCTTATGAGTTTCCGGAGAAAAGGCAGCGGCAGCGAAAGTGCGTGGCAGCCAAAAAGGGACGAAACGGGGAAATACAAATTCCCGGTATAACCACGAGAAGGCCGTACATAGTATACTCTTACTGCGGCGGTTTAGCGGGAGAATAGCGATATAATATGCGGCAGGAAAAGACGACGTAAAGTGCGAAAAATGCCGCTCAAAAACCTGGGTCTCGTCGAGTGAAAAACACGCATCAGTTTAGAACCTCGCATATATCCCGCAGCCTTGCGTAAACCTGTATAGGGGAGAGAGAATTGGGGACAAAAATAAAGGTTATATGAAAGCCCGTAAGCCCATCCATCGTCGCATATAAATCTTGCTCCGGTGGTGGGCGGGGATATGATGGCTTCCGAGTTTTATGACCAACTCGGTGGTTTTGCGTTATAGCAGGTTTCGTTGGAAAGAAGCGAATGGGGAGGGGGGGGGGGGGGGAGGGTTGGTAGTCGGTCTTTGTCGTCGCAGTGAAGCGTTTTCGGTCTGCAGGGCGCTCGCTCCTGTGGGTGTTCTTCGCCGTGGTGAACTAAAGTGAACGCATCCGCAGTGACGGATCGCAGTTCAGTACTTAGGACCAGTGCTATAGATATTATTCTGTTGCAAGGGGCAAAATCAACTTCAGTATGCATCATACAGTTCTGAGTTAGTAGTTAGTAGTCAACTCAACTCTCCCTCTCTGCACCATCGCATGCGCTATTATAATTGGTGCGCTTAGTAGACCAGGTTGAACACGCTGCCATCCAGCGCACATTGTTAACTCTTGCGAGGTTGCTTAGGTGGTAACAACACTTGTATCTTGATGGGACAGCATAGAGTAAAAGTAAGAAAGTGGGTTTTGTCACAAATTCCGTTTCGCTAAACACTCCCGTTGGCAGTTCTTTTTTTTTCCACTTTTTTTCACAAGTAACTTCCATATTGCGTTCTTTACAGAGCATGTGTTGTTGATACGCCTTTTTTCACGAAGTATTGTGGGGATGCACACTGTACTATTTGTTGTTGTTGTTGTTGTTGTTGTTTTGCCTCTTTCATTTCTTTTTCGGGGATGGTTGCTGGACTAATGGGAAAGCTCGGCGGAAGTTGAGCCCTCTGAGTTACTTACAAGCAGACGACCGTCTCGTCAAAGTCAATCGCAAGGCCTCTATTCTCCCGCAATCATCCACATCGCACATCGAGCGCGGCGTGCGTATACAGAAGCTGTCGCAGACCTCCAGGGATGCCGTCGCCTGACGATGTGACCCGAGATGCTTCGCTGCACTGCGTTGACTTCCCGTGTCCGCCTTTTATGGATACCTGGCTCAGGTAGTCCTGCTAAGTCCGTTCACATGGAGACGTCGCGCTCTGCGCCGTTCGCCACAAAGCAGCCTCGAGAGTCGAAGGAGTACGTGGCCCGCTCATGCGACTCGAAGAGCATTTTCCTCCCAAGCGTCCCGGCGGCTTTAAGGGAGGCGTTTTGGCGGGAGGGAGCTCGAAGCGTGGCTGGTTGGTGCACATGTATTAAGTTCTGCACAGGACCGCGGGTAGCAGCGAATACGGCGTGTAGTCACAGACTTCGAGAAGGGTTGGCTCCAATCCGTTGTGGTTCTAGTATTGGCAAGGGGCGCGTTCAAGAGGTACTTCCGACGCATTCTGAAAGCCCTGGACGGGAAATTGACTCGTTGGTGACGTAGTCGCTAGCAGGACGCCCACTGCGAGCGAGCGAGTGAGTAAGAACTTTATTAGAGCACCCAAGAGCGAGTCAAGGGGAGGCTACCCTGTTAGGGGCGCCAGTGAGAGTGACCAGTGCTCAGCCGTCCGGTTAGGGGGTGTAGTTGTCCCAGGCACTGTCAAACCCAAGTACCGGTGGTGTCTGTCCGGTATTGTCCTGGGCGGTCCCATGGGTAATCCCTCTGGACGGCGAGCCGGCCTCTGTTGGTCTAGTGCGTTGTTGAGTAGTCCAGTGGCCCGGGCTTGTGTCTCGTAGTCTTCGCTACTCATCGCAGCTTCAAACTGCGGTGAGAACGTCGTAGTGGTGCTAGTAGGAGGCTGGCAGTTCCATAGTAGATGTACCAGGGTAGCTCGTGCTCTTTGGCATAGACGACAGATGTCTGTGGCGTACGCCTCGGGGCATACGTACAGGGCAAGGGCTGGGGTAAGAACAGAGTGAGTTTGCAGTTGACGAAAGAGGACCGCCTCCGTACGGGTTAGACAGGGTTGGGGGGAGGCATAGCTCTTCTACTGTTGCGGTACCAGTGTACAATTTCACTGTAGGCTAGCAGGGGTTCCTTGCCCGTGTCGTATGACTCCGAGGCGTCAGTGCAGTCGTTCCCCGCCGTGCGGCAAGCTAGATATCGCGCTGCAGAGTGGACTGTCTCATTATGATTAGGGTTGCCCTTCCCCGAGACATCGTGTCCCATGTGGGCGGGGAACCATTTGATGTAGATGGCACGATCACTGGCTCGCACACCGCGAATGATACGAGAAGCTTCCGCACACACAGTGTTTCTGGCGTAGTGGAGGATTGCAGTCTTGGAGTCGCTGAGGACCGTTGTACACTGAGGATCTGTGATGGCCAGGGTGATGGCGACTTATTCTGCCTGGGTAATTGTAGATATTCGGACGCTGGCTGCTGATTGAAGTACTCCCGTAGTGGCAGGCATCGCTGTGGTAACGTATATGTTGTCCTGCAGATGGGTTGCATCGACATACACTGCTCCGTTGTCCTGTGCATGGAGGTCGATCAAGGTTTTCGCCCTGTCGGGCCGTCGTTCCCGATTGCGCAGGATGCATTTTGCGAGGTAGTCGTGATACGACGAGGTGCTGTCGAAGTGTATCTGGTATACTTTCGTTCATGAGCTCTGGGTAACTTGAAGGTGTAAGGCTGGCTCTTTGTAGTATGTAACGTCCAGTTCGTGTTGCAGACCATCGTTCAAGTTGAGCGACGCGTTGTTCTTCAGCTATTTCATCTAGGGTATTGTGTACCCCTAGAGCAAGAAGCCTTTCGGTGCTCGCACTTTGTAGGAGACCCAGTGCGATCTTGTAGACTTTACGGATAGTAGCATTGATGCGGTCTTGCTCTTGTTTGCGCCGGTTGTGAAAGGCAGCAACAAAGGCGATATGGCTGATAGCAAAGGATTCAATGAGGCGTAGGAGACTCTTCTTCTTCATGCCTGCTCTTCTATTAGAAACACGCCGGATCAGTTGTGACGCGGAGACTGCCTTGGCCGCAATCCCTTTGCCGCAGCCACATTCAAGGAGCATTCCTAGTATCCTGATCTTGCACACTTCAGGAATAAGTTGCCCTTCTTTCGTATGCACTTGGATGTTGTGTGTATAGTCCCTTTTACGTCGACCGGTAGGTGTGATGATCAGTAGCTAAGATTTGGACGGGGAGCATATGAGGCCCGTACCATCCAGTTGCTCCTCTATCCCATTGACAGCTTCCTGTAGCGTTTCTGCAATGTGACCATCACTACCTCCTGTCACCCATAGGGTAACATCGTCAGCGTATATGGTGTGCCGGACGTCTTTCATTTGTTCTAGGTGGTTGAAAAAGCGTGGTGGTGGTTGGTACATACTTGGTACGTGTTTGGTACATACTTGACAGACAATAACAGCGCTCATGACTAGATTATGACTAGATCATGACTAGATTACGTAGATCATGACTAGATTAAAGAGTAGCGGAGAGATAATGGAGCCTTGCGGTGTTCCCACACTGCCCAGTTGTTTCTCCGGTAACTTTATTTGGCCTGCACAGATCTGGGTGTATCTTCCCGTGAGGAAATCTCTGATCTAGTTGTAGGATCGCTGACCCATGTTGAGGTTGGTCTCTTGTAGGATCACAGAATGCTGGACTTTGTCGAAAGCATTTTGTATATCGTGATCGAGAATTGCTCGATTATCCCGGGTAGTGGTGTTGTCGACAAATTCCCGCTTGAGAAGTAGCATGGCGTCCTGGGTGCTGAGCTTTTCCTGGAATCCCACCATACTGTTTGGGTAGAGTGCGTTGTCCTCTAGATACCGTTTCCAGCGGTTTTTAAGAACATGTTTGAAGACCTTGCCAATACAAGAGGTAAGGGAAATGGGACGTAGGTGTTCGATGCTGGGCGGCTTTCCCGGTTTCGGGATCAGGATGGTCCTAGCAGTCTTCCATTGGCGAGGAAGTCGGCCTGTGCTCCAGCACGTGTTGAAGTATCTAGTAAGGGCGTCAATTGCAGAATCGTTGAGAATTTTGAGTGCCTTGTTCGATACTCGGTCAGGACCGGCTGCCGACTTACAGTTCAGGGTTTGTAATGCAGCCCGCACTTCCCATGTTTCGATGTCTCGGTCTAGGTCGGCGTTATCCATTCCGGCGTATTCCGGGTGGTCGTGGGTGGGTGTTACGTGTAAGTACTTTTCGTCCAGTCTCCTCTCTACTTTGCTTTTCCCCATGACCACGAATTCTCTGTGGAGGATACGTTGTGACGTGTTGTGATGATGGCTCTTTGTCTAGGTGCTATCGAGAAGATGCCGGAGCAAGTTCCAAGTCTTACTCTTATGAAGTTACCCGTCTGCCTCCGCACACAGCTCGTGCCACTGTTGCGCACATAACATAATACCTTACAGTGGGCTTTGATTTATCGATTGAGAGTTGCCACCTTTTTTCGGAGGTGGCGGTTCAGACGTTGCTTCTGCCATCTAGCCTTGATGGATTTCTTAACTTCCAGTAAGTGCGCCAGGTGACTATACGGTTGGGGGATACCGTCCGCATTCTCTATTTCTTGCGTGACTTCCTTGGTCGTTTGGACTACAGCAGCCTCCCAAGCCTCAATGTCATCTATTTCCATTCTTTCTGTGGGTAGAGATTTCCGGAAAGCTGTCCAATCCGTGTGGGTGTGTTTATAGACTTCCGGCTTCTTTTCAGAGAGGGGAACTGTGATTTCGAGGACATAATGATCACTGCCTAGGTCCTCATGGGTGTTTCTCCATCTGATAGGTCGCTGAGTGTCCGGCGAACTGACAAGTGCTAGGTCAGTGCACGTGTCTCTTGAGATCGAAGTGCCACATCGAGTGGGATCGGTGGGGTCCGCGATCATATGGAGACCAACTTCAGTTCCACCCTCTCTGAGGTAACGGCCTTTGGGTGTAGACGTTGGATAGCCCCAGTCTTGATGTTGAGCGTTGAAGTCCCCGCCGATGATGAGTGTGTTGTCGTTTGCGAGCCTGGATGCCTTTTGTAACAGTGCGCGGAAACGTTGCTGCCGGTGCTTAGGGTTACTATACAGTGTTACGAGGAAAGTGCTTGTGCGCTGTTTCTTCCCTGTGATGACCTCTATAGCACAATGTTCGATACCACTGCGTTCTAAGAGTTCATGTTCTACAAACGCGATGCCTTTATGGACAAAGATGGAAACTCCGCGCCCAACTCCTCGTGCTTCCGCTCTTGCACTAGGTGGGCTAGCTTGCGTGAGGTAGCCAGAGAGCTTGGGTGTAGTTTCATTATGCGTTTCCTGTATACCATTATACTGTCCGGTTTGCAGGCAAGCGTTGTGAGGTGCTGTTGCAGGAGTGCTCTTTTACTTGGGTAACCATTGCAATTCCACTGCAAAATGAGATATTTTACTGTGGAGGCCATGATGGGTATTGCACATGGTGTGGAACTTGGGGTAAAGGCATTGTCGGCTGTCCTAGGGTTGTAGGCACCGAATGTATCATAGGTGGTGGTGCTGCGTGCTCAAGACGGGACTCTTGAGGAGGAACAAGAGTGTTTAGCTGGGCTTGCATCCGTAACAGCATAGTCTGAATCTGTAGGAAATGATCAGTAGACTCCTTAGCATATGCTTCGAATCTATCCTCAACAGCTGTGACACGCGCCGCAAACTTGTCCTGTCGTGCGTGCCATTTCTTTTCCTTTAGCGTGGAAGAGAGTTCCATCGCCCTGTTTTTGTTAGTGGGCTCACTGTCTCCTTGCGAGGTACTAGGCGTTACTGCCGTTGGTGTAGAAATCGGGGCAGGGGTTGGAGGTACCTGCTGGGAGCGCTGCTGCATTGAGATTAGTTGATTCATCTTCTCTTGAATATCCCTGTTAATTTGCTCTAGGCTTTTAATTTTTTGCTTCATCTGCTCGGTCTCAGTTCGAAGGGCCTTCAAAGTTGCCGATTCCTGGCTGGTACGATATACTTGCATCGCAGGCGTTTTCATGGTATCCGCTAGGCTACACGTTCCTTCGAATGGGAGGGTTGGCTATTTCGGCTGACACTGACTGCGTTGCCTCGAACCGTTGCCGCGTTGCTGGCTATTGTTCCTGGACTTCGAGCGACTTCTACTGTTCTTGTCTTTAGAAGGCTGACGCAATGGCGGAAAGTGGGAGTCCGCTAGGTCTAGAGCCGGGGGTTTGCGCAGCTGTTGACGTTGTTGGTCATCTTGCAGCTTGCGCTCCCATTGTCTTCGCTTTACAATATAGGGATTCTCGTACCTGTTTGCGCACTCTTTCTTCCCAGTCACGTGACTACCGTTACACAGCTGGCAACGAGGTTTGCAATGGCGGGCATGCTAGGCGTTAGGGTCAGCTTCGCCTCATGCAATGCAAAGTCTTGTATCTGGGAAGGGACAAACATCCCCCTATGTCCTATTTTACCGCACTGTCGCCAAACGTAGAAATGTTTGCGGTAGAGGCTACTTTTGAGTAGCAGAGGGCCGTATTTGGCATACAGTCGAGTCCACTTATAACGATACCGTTTATAACAATATATCGGATATAACTATGAACAGCTATGACACCATCCGCTTTTGTATGCTTTCCATGGGAAAATAAACCGCTTATTACAATGCTCCAGTGCCGCGATATCGGATATAACGATTGAATCGGGTTACAGCAAGCACCGAAAATGCAAGCTACCGCCGTTTCTCCACGCCAACCACGCCGACCGCATGCACCGCGATGCGCCTCGCACCCCGTTCACCCCTCGGAAAACGAGCCAACTGCGCCGCTTACGAGGAAGCGAGGAGGTGGGGAATAGTTCTCCTTCCAAACACCCCTCCCGATGCCGCCGCTTCGTCTCCGTCCCCGTGCCTGCTGCTTTGAATTAGACTGGGTGCCTCTTCAACTACGTCCGTTTTTCCGCGGATCAGACGTTAGGGCCGATGTTTTGGAAATTAGACGGGAAACTACTTCTTGTGTGCCAATGCCTCCTCTGGAATGAGATGGAGTAGCGGTGCTCATCCAAAATGGGCACTCTGTATTTCATCACTATTTTATTTTTATTCCTGGATTTTTTTGTCTATTCGGTCGACAGTAATCGCTGACCGTTTCCACGAATGGGGTGTTGTAGACTCTGCTTTTTCTTCCCAGTCTTCCTTTTTGCCACTATCTGTACCCAACTTGTTCCAGGTTTGATCATAAGGGCGCAATTTCTAAAAGTTTAATTGCGTTATAGAGGCGTTTGGTTGAAGCAACAATAGTGAGCGCTCCTACGTTGTGGGTTCGGATGTATGAACGCTGTTTTCTAGAGTGAGGGGGTCACCACGCTGGAAGGCAAACATGCAGAAAGTTCGTTGAAACGTGGTGCTAGTCTGTGTAAATTTTCCTTTTATTCGCGCATAAAACTAAGCAACGCCGGGTGTTTTTTCTCTCCACAGCGCGACAGTCAAAGGAAGAGGAGAATGTGGGTATTTGTTAGTTCCATATTGAACGAAAGGGGAAAATTCTGCGGTGATGGGTTTAATGCACGATGTTTGGACAAGGCACAGCTGATTGAAACCGATATTACGTGTACGTGAATCCAATATAATAACAAAGCTTTAAAATATTTCGTACTGCATTGGTCCTTGAGTTATCCAACTAGCGCGCTAATCCTGATAGCAGTTGCACTACCCCTGTGAACCTACTTTTTAGAAGTGGAACTTATGGCTCAATACGCCGGACTGTTCTGACGCGGACTCGAAAATGGTAGATGGCTATTCAAGTTCCGGCTGCACAAAAACAGCGGGCAAAAGGAGCTTAGTTTTGAAGGGAACGGTTTTGTGCAGAGTTTTGCGGAGAACTAAGAGGATTTGCTTGCGGTCGAGGTGCTGCGATGTAAGTTTCGGATTGATTGATTGATTGATTGATTGATTGTTGGGGTTTAACGCGCCGACGCAACGCAGGCGGTGAGGCGCGCCGTAGTGGAGGGCTCCGGATTAATTTTGGCCACCTGGGGATCTTTAACGTGCGCCGAAATCTCGAACGCACGGGCGTTTTTGCTTCTCGCCTCCATCAGAAAAGCCGCCGCCGCGGCGGCCGGGAATCGAACCTGCGACTTCGTGCTCAGCAGCGCAACGCCTTAGCCACTGAGCCACCACGGCGGGTCTGTAAGTTTCGGGTTTGAGTTTTAGGTTTGATGGTGGAGGGGCTAGTGTGGGAGGCGGGGTGTAAAATGACGCCAAAGTTTTTCCATCCTCTACTTGATCAACATTCATTTCCTCTACAAAACATTGCCAAAAAAAACTGTACGAAGTGGATGCACGATCGGAAAAGGAAAACGCCAATGTCATTGTTTTGGAAGAGATGGTTTAGCTGCGTCGCGCAGCTAAAAAATAAAAATCGCCTCTTTTATTGATTGATTGTGGGGTTTAACGCGCCGACGGAAGGTAGCTAGGCCTCTTTGTCCACACGAGCTGTAAGGGTAGCAAATAGCTAGGTGCATTATGCCCCTAGCGGGTTTGGGAAGATATCGGGGCAGAAAAAATTGATGAGTGCGGCGAACTGGGCAAGTTGGTGAACGTCCATGGCGAAAACAGAGCATAAAAGACGAAGACAGAGAAGGGAAAACACAAACACGGCGCTGACTCGCAACTGAAGATTTTAATGAAAAAAAAAAGTGTTGTTTTTTCCCTTCTCTGTCTTGGTCTTTTATGCTCTGTTTTCGCCATGAATAGAAAAATATTGCCTCAAAGCAAAAGAAACACAAGAACTGTAGGACCAGACCTCTAACATAGTCCAGAGTGAATGCAAACATGCGAAGGGTTAATATTATGCACAACTAAGCATTGGGTGAGGAGGTCCTTAATACATCCAATACTATCATTCCCAAATGAACGCCGTGTAGTTTTGTAAATGACTGTCGAAGAAATCCCTGTCGATGTCTATCAAAACTGCATAAATCTGTCCTGATCAGAGCAAATTTTTCTGAAGGCCGTAACAAATCCGAAAAGGATGCGTTTCTTGGATTCCTTTCTGAAAAACCGCTTCTATTGGCACAGAGTACATAATCTTACTGCAAAATGGAGATAACGTTAGCGGAAAGCATGTGTCCTAAAAGCCCCGTTACCCTCCACCCTGCACTGTATCGAAGTTAGTGAGTGACGTAGGTCACTAACGTCGCCCTATTTGCAAGCGGAAGTAACCAGACTTTTAATGTAAACGCATTATGTGCCCCTTCAACGGACTCTGCGACACTTTCAATAAACGATTTCCCTCTTTCCTTGGGGTCTAGAAGCACTGCGAAAGCTAGAGTTATCGTCAGCACGGGGCGGTCATGATTGGCGCGACGCAGCAAATACTCCCCCCGTTTCTGCTTTGCTTTTGTGGCTTCCTTTTTAAAGTGGTTACCGAATGCGAAAAAAGTGTTGAAAAGCTGAAAAAAGGGTTGAAGGGTCCCTTTAGGGCGAAACACTTGGTGTGGTGAGCAGCGGATGGCCCCAAAATTCAATCTGTGTACTCCAGAGCCCGGCGTTCGGACGATAGGGTGCCAAGAGGAGAAAGAAAACTCAAAGCTAATGAGTCCCCTGTGGCTCCACAGCGCACCCCGCCAGATTGCCTGGTGTTCGTTGGAGGTGTCGGGGTGACTCGGGCCGTGTCTCGTGATAGAAAGCGCTTCGACGTCGACTGTATTACCAGTTTCTGCGCCGGCTAAACGCGGTCGACCACGCAAGTATGCCAACAAGGCTGAAGAGAAGGAGGCGTAAATCAGCGGCGCAAGCCATAATTCCTTCGTATTCAAGCCACGCGATCAGACCTAAATGGCCCGTGGAGTTCTAGCGCGAAAGCTATACAACGTCATGTCCATCATTCATCGCGTCGCGATGACCTAGGGCCGCTGGTGCGCAAGTGTGGCAGGCATGACGTCACTCCACGTGATCCGCTGCGCCACAGCTGCGCTCACTCAGCGCCTCATAGCTGCGACTGCACGTCAACAGGCGATGGCTTAATGGCTGATTTGCCGGCGCTTGGTCACTCAGTCTTGGCATGGTTGGCGAGCGGCAGCCTCAGCGCAAGTGTGGCAGGTGTGACTAGACTTCCATGAAACACTGTGTGCATCGTCTTTGCAAAACGAAGTCAAATGTACCATTCACTCGTGATAACTTTGTTTACAAGTGTTAAAACTTATCTTTTTTCTTCATTTTTTTCTTCAATCGCTAGTTAATACTACTTCGTCCGGAGATCATTTCGATTAATTACTGATGAACCCAAGACAACTCTGGGGCGTAGTTTTTGCAGCTCAGCCGACGTTTAATCAAAACCACTGTTGAATTTGTTTCGCAAGCGTTCAATGGCCCTTCACACAACACGTGCAAAGCGGCCATTTCTTTCATCCTCGAAGCTAATGAACTGTCGACGACCACCGGCGCCGGCCACGTCGCGTCAGAAGTAAAAACACTTTCAAGCTGCATACTAGAAAGCCCCATTTCTTTCCTCATACTCGCACTCACGTTCGTGCTAGATGCGAGGAGCGAAGTTCGACGTGTCGTGTACCATTCCTGTTTCTCATGACTCGATTTCGGACGGTCTCCCTCGTACAGTACATTTGTTCCCATACTAAATTGCGCTTCGCGCTCTGAGTTTCTGTTCCCCCGCAAATTTCAACCAGACCACGCAGCCTCTACGCGAGAGCCCATCAAGCTGCCAACGGCCGCTGTTTTTTTCGGGTGGAAACAAAGCGGGAAGCTAAAGTTTAAAGTTAAAAAAATCTTTAGTAGCGGGAGTGCGTCGCTGAACTCGGTAACGTAAAGCAGCCCCTCATTAGGAAAATTAGCGAGGCTAGCAGAAACCCTCCGGTGTGAGCGAAGTGACCCGGGCTTGCTTCATGTCGGCTGGAATCACTGGAGAAGCGACCGGGGAAAGGGAGGGGGGAGGGGATAAATGTGGTCGAGGCAAAACAGGACACTTCTTGCAAAACCCCGCCACCAGTTCGCCTTCGTTCCGGAATATTACGAATGCACCTTCTTTTCTCGTTCTTTTTTCCTTCAATTTTTCCTGCACTGGCTGAAGTACTGAGCACTTAACAAAGTAGCTGCCGAGGTGTTTAGCCTCGTAGGAACGTTTTCTTTGTTAATTCACGGAGCTAGTCTGTGAGTTAAAACAAGTAAGTTGCGCATGAGAAAAATCTTCTCTTCCTGACCGGTAGCTACACGCCTGTCATCCACATCCTCACCCACTGCTTCTCGTTTTTGAGATGATGGAGCGACGTAACAGCAGCAAAAGTGAGCACTCAAACACGCGCCTGCTTTCTGTTTTTCCTTCAACCTGCCCCACCTTTTTTTTTTCTTCCTTCAACTTTCTCGCTAATGCGTGTGAATAATAAAACGCATACCGGCAGTATCTCGCAGTTCTTAAAACCTGGCAGCAAAATAAGAGCAATAATCTTGCGGTCCGTCCGGGCTAACGCAATTACGACGTCCTCCTGCAGGATTAGCAGCGGCGTGCGAGCTTCGTTCCGTGACAAGCTCAAACCCTAAGCAGAGCTCCTCCTCGCAAGAAGTCCCGCACACACTGTATAGCGCACTCGAGGCCGGCCAGTCAGGGCGAAAGTTTCGCTCTCGAGTCTCGCATCTCGCGCGCACGTGCGCCCGAGCTCTGATGAAAGGACGACGCTAATTTGAGAAGACAAGAATAGCCGACTGCACATGAAGGCCTTACATGGAGATTAACCGGGCTTTCTGTGCTTGTTTTTCTCTGCGGGTGACTACAGCAACGCGATGCTTTGACAGTGCATCTGAATTGCGGCCGAATCAGAAGGCAGTGATACGAGTCGTGGGTGGGATTGTAATGTAACGTAACATCGATGGCCCGTTTCCTAGTGGGTGTTAATAAGCCTGTTCCAGAGAATCGCGATTTCCTTTTTGTGTGTGGGATAACAAGAGCGGCCTGCTCAAAGAAACACATCAAACAAGCGCTGGCACGTGTTATCGGCTCCCTTTTTTCTGACTGTTGCTTTTACGTTCCGCAGACGCGATCTTTCCGTTCTGATTCGTCACGTATCCGGTGCGGGAACTTCAGGTATGTGGGCGCGTACTCCGCGCATTTGCTAGAAACTTGCGCCGGAAAGGTGCATTATATGCCTGACTTCAAGACCGACCGTAAGGGACATTTCTAGAATTTCATATTCTAGAACATTCATATATTTCTAACGATTTGGAATCAATTCAAAATCGCGCAAATCGTTCTACCTCGTCACAGTACTCGAACGCAATAGGTGTCACATCGCTCAAACAAACCCTCGGTATTCTCAAGTAGAGCACTGCACGGGCCTTATTTTGAGGCCCGAGCCCGGCCCGAGCCCGCTTTGTGAAGCCCGAGCCCGACCCGGGGCCGTAACACCGAGC
The DNA here is from genome assembly GCF_048455015.1 of Haemaphysalis longicornis. Taxonomy (NCBI): domain Eukaryota; kingdom Metazoa; phylum Arthropoda; class Arachnida; order Ixodida; family Ixodidae; genus Haemaphysalis; species Haemaphysalis longicornis. The sequence goes on along the minus strand of NW_027526335.1, from coordinate 101,570,848 downwards.
CCGGGCCCGGGCCCGGCCTGGGCCCGGGCATCCATAAGTGAGCCTAGCCCTTGCCCGGCCCGGGCCAGTTCATTTATTTTTGAGCCTAGGGAGGGCCCGCGTGTGCGTGACCAGGCCCGGTCTTAGACGCTGAAGAAAATTTTGTTGATTATATTTGGTGCAGTGTCTTCCTAGCGGGAAATCAGACGGAGCACCTAGTCTGTACAAGCACGTCCTGAATTGAAACGCAAAAAAACAAGGGTTTTAAAGTGTACGTAGTTTAGCTTACACCGTCTGCAATTCACGCCGTATCGGCGTAATAATAGCTTGTATTCTTACTAGAGAGACACCATCACTTTTGATGACCAGACTCTTGGCAACTTAACGTGGTTGTCTCGGTCACAAGTTGGTATTCCTGAAATTCCTTGCTCCCCATTTGAATCCGCGACTATGCGCGTGCGTTGAAATATTTTCCCTGCAGTGGTTGTTAAGCGGTGGCGCTTTTCTAGCATGCGAGTTTGATTTCCAGCCACGGCAGCCGCATTTAGATTGGTTCGACATCTAAAACACACGTACATAGACATAGGTGCACAGCTCCAGGGTGTCTTAATTAATTCCTTCCCCGCTAGGGCATTCCTTGTAACCGTATCTTTGATTTTTTATACACCAAAACATAAAATTTTGATGCAATACATGAAATGTCATTAAAATTTCAGTATAGTGACTATCAGACCTAGCAAACCACGTTTTTAAAACAATGTGTGCAACTAACATCAAGAAGCGCGTAAAAGTAAACGCAGAATATTCATTTTTATGCTCTTTCCTACCCTTCACGTCGTAACTATTCATGGCCGGGCCTATGAATTCAAGCCCGAGCCCGGCCCGGGCCCATGGCGTCGAGCCCGAGACCGGCCCGGGCCCGCCGATAATCGACTTCGGGCGGACCGGCCCGGGCCCGTGCAGTGCTCTATGTCGCATTATATCTCCCATGTGTCTTCTTCGCGCTTTCTATTACCCTCCGGAAACAAGACACGCTTTATTGATACCGCCGCCACGAATGTCATCCAGTTTGAATCACAATCATCCCATTGCTCGAATCAACTGCCATGCATCATCAATTAACTCTTCCTTCTTTCCTCATGCTATAGCGATGTGGAATACACTGCCGTATGATATCGCCTCATGTAGTAATCGAAAAACATTTCGGGACAAGCTAAACCGTCAAATTGCTACGCTACCGGTGTTTTTGTGATTAAACTCTGTTCAAATATGTGTAATGCTCTTCCCTCCGAAGAGTAGTGTTTTACCTCTGTAACCTTGTAATTATTTTCGCCTTCCTTCTTGCTCACCCGTGTTTGTTGTTCATAAGCTCTATACCTCGGCCAAGAGCCCGCCCTTATGCAATGCCCTCGAGCTGCCTTTAAGGTGGAAATAAATGAAATAAATGAAATGAAATTTCGTTATTCGCTGTGTGGTTGCAACCTCGACCCGTATCGCATAACGGACAGGATATAGCTCGGGATTTACTCATTTAAGGAGGTACTCGTATAGGTCCCTGGCTGGAGCGTAGAGTGCAAAAATTTCAGATTCATGCAAGATCGATGAAAACGGGCTACATAACAAACCAAGGGGCGCCATATAAGTTTTTCCGAGCGCGAAACGCCCGAATGGGCAATTGAAGAATGAAAAATAGTATAAATTGTGACCGTAAAATATAACCCAGGCATAACCAGCGAAGTCTGTTCCTAGAGAAATATTCGTGAACAACAGCAAATGGAATAATGTGCGAGTACCTGACCGATGAACGTTATGGTGTTAAACATGATAACCGCGTTATCGGGCGAATGGCACGAGCTAGCGCAGGTAAATTAAATGTGTTTGTTTCACCGTATCTGCTTACGAAGCTGAATTGATTATGCAGTTTCCATGGAAAGGAGTAATAGATTTCCGGGTTCATTTTTAGTACACTTATATGTATGAAACAGGCGCCAAAAGCCGCAGAGGGGCTGTTCTTAAACGGCAGCATCAGTAGAAATAGTTTTGTTTAATACAGGGTTCCGCTTGAGTGGACGCCACCGTTACGTGAAACATCTCCACTAACGTGAAACCTGGGGAAGGGCGAAGCACGCAGTGTATAAGTGTATTCTTAGCGTCTTGGCGTTTTTGCCAACGGATATCAACAAACCGTTGTGAGGTAGAGGTATACAGGTTTGCTGTAAAAGCCTCTTGTCTTTGAAGCACGAAGCGCTCCAGCGCAAAGGCGTAAACAAGTGCGTACCGGCGTTTTTTTTTTTTTTTTTTTTTTTTAGAACGCGTTACGTTCTAGCGCGAGGCGTAAACGAGTTTCTGGGTGTTTCAGTACCGGGACTACATGAGACGATTATTACTACGACGACGACAGGAGACGCCAACACCCCCAGTCCCTAAGAGGGCCCCTAATAGACCTGCCCACGTGCACTCTATACCCTATACCTTTTTGTCACTAATTAGGTCATCTTGGCAGTGGAACCACACTTTCGAGGCGTATTAATACAACAGCCGCAAAACGAATCTTCGTGGAGCTGATTTTCGTAGGTGTAGAATCTAATGTTTTGGCATACACTGATGTGATGTGCACGACTAACGAAAGCTGCGTTCAAAATCTTATACATTCCTGTCGGCTAAAGTGTGAGAAAGCGTAGTGTTATTTAGGCAATAATAAAATCTGCAATTTACATGTTTACGGCTAAAACACATGACATTGCAATCGGCTAAGTTTAACGTCATAGGCAGGTTGTTACCCGGGTTAGAATACGGTAAATATAGATTTGAAGCGCGCGGTGATTGTGAGTTGTGCTAATAGAATGGTAGGATCCACAGTGATCTGCAAAAATGGTCATGCAACAACTAACCCGTATATCGGGAAGTTGTTAATGTAAATTTCGAAAATTAAGAAGCCATGGACGCTACGTTGCAGTAGATTGGAATTTACCCAACAAAGTTGGAAGGTGAAGTAGTTAACGACGGTGAGCTATTGGGGAAAGGAAGTCCCGAAACAGTTGCAACCCAATGTTAAAGCACGAATCCGTCATTTTCTCAATCCATTGCGTGCCACAGGAAAATTGTTTCATAATACCAAGATGATTTAAAAAAAATAAATTGGGAGTCTTGAGGCCAGTTGAATACGTGAATATCGATTGTGTGCTAATAATGTCCTGCGTACGCAACTAAAGATACAGGTCTGCATCTGTCCGGTAGGGGAACTTCTCCCACGTTGGGAAGTTGTATTTTTGCCTACTAATCAGTCAGCCCGCAAGTTTTCCGATGTTAGGTTTGTGGAAAAATCAGGCATAAAATATTGCTCTGCACACTACAGTCTGGCTACGTGCCTTGAAGGGGACATCTTGGCGATACTTATTAATGACTCATTTAGTGAAACATCGCATTTCTGACTCTTTTTTTCGCTTTCGTTGCTCAACTTTTGGTGCGAAATACTTCAAAAGCAAACTGGTGACACACGCGCCACAGTTTCCCCAGGATCAGAGGCGCGTGCGGCTGGGCTCCGTCTCTTCTGCTCACGTGCCGTCATATGAACTTGTCACTCGGCGCGCACTGGTTCAACTTTTGTTCAACTGAAAATAAAAATGATATAGCGCAGGGGTAGCTCACTGGGCTCCTGCTGTAGAGAGCCGGCTTCGATACCCGTATAAGTGAATTCTACTTTTAACATCAGAGCTGTTTAGGCCTTTAGTTCCACCATCCAGCGTTACCAGAAAAATTACCAAGAAAAAATTCCGAGCGCACGTGAACGTGCGCTTCCTGAGGAGCACCTGGTGTAATCCAGGCTTGCGTATGGGGCTTGTGCCACGTGAGGAGCTTGCAAAAAAAAAAAACAGTTCACGAGCGTTCCCTCCTGAAGTGGGGAGCATAAACACCGAGTTCGCGAAGACTGTTGCCGCGGGTTCTAGCACGTACTAACACGGTCCACTTTGAGAGATATGTTAAAGCCTACAGACAAAACGATCCGGGCGAGCCACTCATGGAGAACTTTCTACGGCAAGTTCGGAAATCCGTGCGAGGTGCAATAGCCGGGTCTCCGAAAAGAAAGAGGAGCCGCCAGCGAGCCTTGCACCACGAGTGCTAAGTGCCCAAACTTTCAGTTTACTCTCCACAGCGGCGGTTGTTTTCTGTGCCGGGCAACTGAAATAATAGTTTCTCGCCCAGTGGGATACTTTAACATTTTTTTCCTAATTATCGCTTGAGATTTAAGGAGTGTATTTTCGTACCCTGGAATTGTAAGAACACGCCGAGTGCGCTAAGCGCTGAGACACCGCCAAGGCGCCGGATAATGTACGGTTATCTGCGCCGAAATGTCTGGTTATTTTTCTGAAATCAGGTCAGGTCAGGTCAGGTATCTGCCGAATTTTCAGTTTATCAATGAGCGATCCAATGTATTCGACAACGACGGCAGTTAGTTCCATATATGCGAAGTCAAGTTTAGGGAAGGCTGGTGTCACAAGAAGTCCTGGCAATAACGCGCCAGCGTCCTTTGCCACGCAAACAGAAACAGCATGGAATATTGCGGATGTGCCAGCATGCGGCATGAAAGAAAAAATCAACGATTTATCGGTCGATCTTCGAAATTGCTTAAAAGGGCCATGAAGACAAAATACTAATTTGGTTCACTAGAAAGACTGCGTCGTCTCCATAATAATGATACCATTTTATCGCGAACTTCATAACAATAACGGAGATTGCATAGAGAAAACATGTGGATCAGTGGCGACTCCATAGCTACGTTCCAGCAACTTTTCTATGACGTCACAGAATCCTGTTCGTGTGACTGACGGCCGCTGAACAAATACATCGCTAAGACACACGACTGGGAGATTGTAGTGGGTCCTCTAGTCCCGTTTGATCGCCTCACTTGAATGCTGACGTGCAACTAACACATAGAAGATTGTTTTAAGTGCTGGCCCATGTGACGTCCTGCTGCCCATAACCCGTCACTGCAGCGTGAAATTTGAAAGTTTTGCAATACTTGTTCCGTTTTTGTTGTTGTTGTCGTTGTTGTTGTTAAAAAAACGTCTTTCGTGACTGGAATAGACCTAAGTGACCTAGTCCTTTTGTGGTTTATCAGTATCGGCATTTCGTTACCTTTATTCCCACCCTATTTTCTCTTCCATCCATTGAACACAGGATTTGTTTCACACTGCATTCTACGCTGCGACGCCGGGTAAAGGGAGCACCGGGCAGCGGTGAGGAGCCGCCGCTTCCGAGGGACTAGGCTGGCAACTGAGAAAACAACGAGCTCCAAAATCCGAGGAAGAAAGAACGAAAGCTTTGTTTTCGTAAAACAGCTTATTGCGTCTTTGAACGGCTGCTTAGTAAGTTCAAAGAGATTTATCAGTGCGACGCCTTGCCTTTTAAGGACAGTGGTATTGAAGGCAAGGAGAGCTTGTAGTTTGATTGATTGATTGATTGATTGATTGATTGATTGATTGATTGATTGATTGATTGATTGATTGATTGATTGATTGATTGATTGATTGATTGATTGATTGATTGATTGATTGATTGATTGATTGACTGACTGACTTACAGCATCAGGTTTGCTTCATTTGTACAATTTTAAAGCGCACTGCAGGAAAGCCAACTTTGCGCAGTGGGAAGGCACACGATGATGATGATGATGATGATGATGATGATGATAACTCCACGTCGACGATGAGTATGGAAGTCGGGGGGGAGAGAAGCTCGCTCAGCTTTCTCAGGGGGGATTTGTTTGCTGTCGTCTGAGTTTGGACTTTGAATCACAGGCAGTTTGCACTTTGACCGCTGATGATTTGACTAACTGCAGCGGCTTTGGCTCTGTCACTTCGCCATTGGATTTTCGCACGCAAGAAAGCTTCGGCTTTCAAACATCGTCGTCATTAGACGGCGGGTATTTGAACTTTTTTTTTTCTCATACAAAGCTCTCGTATCAGATAGTACGGCGCCTAGATTGCGGCTTCCGAACTTGTGTTCCGTGGTGCAACTGAATAGGCGCCCATGACTTAGTCCTCACGCAAGGAATACGGCCGAAGTGCTTTGGAGCTAAAACTCTTATTCAGCTTGATGATCCGCGAAGTAACATGTTATTCACGCAGAGGTCGCGTACCGGAGGTAACTCCTTCAACGCCTCATGTTGTCTCCCATTACCAAGAAATGTCACTTGCGGTGAAAAAATATGGAGTCGCGAATACACGCAATTGTAAACCCTTGGTACATATTTTCACCCAAAGTCTTCGGTGGCCACGTGAACGTGCTTTTTTTATCCTCGTTACATTCGAACCACAAAGCGTCCTCTTTGTCACCCCCCCCCGCCTATCTGAGAGTCGCGGCGCAATCTCCGGCTAAGTGAAAAGGCACAGTTTCGAAGGTGCTCTAAGGCGCTCGCGACCGTCTTATGGTTGCGCGCGCGCCAGAGAGTCTCGCGAATAACACCGCTTACACGATAAGGCTTGCTGGTCCCTCACTAGTCAATTACCCTAACGCGGCGTCGCAAGTCGCGTCGGATGTAAACGTCACAGTCGCTGTCGACAAGCCCCGACGCTCAAAAAACCCCCAATGTTCCATTAACGAAAGCCCTAAGTTAAAACGTTGAGGCTTCTTGCGGTCGTTGCGTTGCGCGTAAGTTTCTTAACACCCCATTTCTCCCTCGGCCTTCCTTAACACCCAAAGCTTTCCACGCCCACCCACCCATCCTACTTGCTTTCGAAAGCGTTGCAATAAGGGCTCCCCGCAACAAGCTGTTCCGTGCAAGAAACCAGCAGGCGCGGCCGGGTAATCTTGTGTAAATAATTAGTCCGTGGAACAAAAGCGGCGGCGGCGGCGCGCGGGATGTTCGACGAGCAAGCGTGTTTCGGCGCAGATAACCGTAGATTATCCGGCGCCGTGGCGGTGTCTCCGGGCTTAGCGCACTCGGCGTGCTGTTACTGCGCTTTTTATGCGGCGCCTCGGGCGCTTGTAAACGCCTCCTCCCCCCCTTGGTGTCGCTAAGTTTTGCGCTTCAACGCGGACGGCTCGGCGTGAAACTAAAGCCGTGTACCGAAAGCCGCGCAACGGCTTTCTTCGAGACAACAAATCTTTACCGGCGTTAAGACGCCGACGCCTTTCTGTCGTGCCTTCCGTCCCTTTTCTTAGTGTTTCTTGTTCACTTTTTTTTTTCGTCCTCTCGAGTCATTTCAACTAAATGAAAAGGGGCGGGAAAGAGGCGGGCAGAAGAGGAGGCGGGAGAAAGAAAGAGGGTAACCTGAGCTTCGAGAAATCAGAGTAACGCCGGCCGTGGCTCCTCCCTTTGCGCTTTAATTTCGTACTTAACTTACTCCGCTCGTTATCTTGCGCGGGCGCGCGTCAAGTTATCAAAAAGCGTTGCGCGTTCACGGCTCGGGTTGAGTTTTTTCTCCACCGCCTCCGCATCCTCATCGTCCTCATCCCTTTCATCCGCCTCTCCGGGGGAAAAAACCGCCTCTTTGTGCTCGGACGCGAAAGTAACTCCGGGCGCGCCGTTTCCCTCCCGTGCACCCACCTTACGCCGCTCCTCTTCTTTTCGGCGGACCATTTCGCGGGAGAAACAGTCGCGATTGGATTAGAAAATTGAGAATGAAGTTGAAATGGGGCGCAATGCTCCCTCCTTTCTCTCTCTACTCTCACTCGAGTGACTCCAAGTTGTTTCTTGTTTCTTCTTTTTTCAGTTATGCCGTTCTCTTCTCCAGTTGTGCTCTTGATTCCTTTTTTCTTCTTGGTTTTTGGGGATTATGCGCGGGAAGAAACAACGGCCGATTCCTTGTTTCATCGCAAGCCCTTTTGGTGGTTACCTTTGCGTTTGCTACTTAACGCTCAGATAGCCTCGGTGTCTCAGCATACCGCCATGAACGAGCAACGTACATACAGAGATGTGCGTGAAAGAGAAAGAATCTTCTCCCTTTTAAAGGAGGACGCACCTACACGCGCACAGCGAAAAACGCGTAAAAATGAACTACGTCACGAACGGCTTTACTGCACACGAACAACCTAAAGAAGAAAGCGCTTTCTTCGGTAGCGACTACAAATGGAACGGGAATTCCGCAGCAAACGTAGACGGCTTCGGTCCTAAGGTATAGACAAAGGACTCGGCGCCGTCGGTCGGGCCCCTCCTTTAATCTCGAAACAGCGTTATTCCGCGCTACCGTCACCGGATGCTGTCCAATCCGGATTAAGCGACGGGCGGCGGAAAGCTTTCAGGGAAAGGAAGGGTAAACTGAGCAAGTAAGCTACTAAAAACATTTCCCCGGTTATTTCGCCGGCGAGCCCACTCTCTCCACGTCTTAAGGCTATTTTGTCAATTGCGAACCAAATCCCATAAAAGTTGGCCTTGCGAAACGGAGGGTGTATAATGCAAACAGCTACTTTGTCTGTATCGGCTTTTATCGTCCGTATTTGGGCTCTTGCTGTGTTTAGATTTTTTTTTTAAACAATCCTTATATAAGGTTTCCCTCCGAAATCCGTAATCCGTTTTTCTTGCTCTTCTTCCTTTCGGCCTCTGCGCCGGCTTAATATAAAATGGGCCAATAGGAAGGGTGAGCACATGGACAATCTGACATGTGCGCTTTGCCGGGAAAATATTCGTGCTGTTTTTTCGGAATCAGGCCGCCGCCCTGTCTGGCCGAAACGTGCGAAACGTCTGGCCGAAACTGCATAAAGTTCTCCGATTACACTGCAAAGGGGGCGACGCTCTACCTCGTTAGGACAGTCCAGGGGAGGAGACTTCCAAATACACATGTGATCATGTCTAACTTTGCCCTTTGGCAGGCAATTACTCTGGATTCTGTTCCTTTCCGCGCATTTTATAACAGCTACGAAGTCATTTATTGCCTGCGCTCACGCGAGAGACCGAAAATATGCTGGCGGTTGTACTTGCTTTAAGAGAAAAGAAGGTTAATCGAGATAGCCATAACCATTGCCACTACTATCATGCAACACCTTAACGCCGAATGTAGACGCATGTGTTAAGGTGCTAAGCCGTTTCGTAGAACGTATTATTCTTAAAAATCGGTCTGTCTCGAATGTTTGGTTCTCCTTGGAAGTGTGGCGTTATTGGAGCCATTGCTGCACGCAAGCACTGCTACAATCCAATGCGTCCCACACACAATGAGAACGCTGCCTTGCGCTCCTGTTGCCTGACAGGATTTGAACCCGATGCAAACTCTGCACCCAACAAGAAACACTCACACACCGCGCACCAGAGTGCGGGTGCGAACCTCTACTTCTACACCTCCCCCCTCCCCTTATTCCTTCTCCCCCGGAGCTGTGGAAGGCACCGCTGTCCAGCTCCCGTCCCCCGATTCGTAGCCAAGCCAAAGCATGGATGACCGGGAAGAAGGTACACCGCTCCGTCAAGAACATCATCATCATCATCAACAACAACAACAGCCTACTCAAGTCCACTGCAGGACGAAGGCCTCTCCCCTGGACCTCCAAGCGTTCATGTCGTGCGCTGCGGGAGTCCACTCTTCGTCCCCGGATTTCCTCGTTTCATCCCTCCATCGTGTTATTGGCCTTTCCCTTCTTCTATACCCATCCCTTGGTATCCACTGTGTTACCCTGGTGCTCCACCGGTTGCCATTTCTTCTCACTACATGGCTAGCCCGAGTATCTCGAGCGCCTCTGCAAAGTTCTCGCCAGACCGGACCACTCTGACCAGAGGAAACAAAGGAGCTGTTCTTAAAGCTGCGTCCCGTGGTTTAGTTGGGCTACTGGCTCGGAGACTTACCCTTCCGAGCATTCCGAGAACGTATGTCGGGTGTCCATTCCGGACGCTCTCTCGTGACCCCCCCCCCCCCCCCCCATTCATCGCGTCTGTGGGTCTATGGGTCTCCAGTCGCCTCAACTGACTGCGAGCGACCAGGCTGTGACAAGCAGGCCAAGGACGTTGAAATTGCGTGGACTCCAGTCCATTCCACCCCGGAAGGCGACGAATTTGCCCACCTCAAACCCCGAGGCTCCAAAGACTAGGTCTGGCAGGAGACGACTGAGCTGAAGGTATAAATAAAGACATGCCAAGAGATCAGCCAGCTGCACTACAGGCTCAACCTCAGAACACTTACGCTACCATACGCGCCGCGACCGAAACTGCGCGGCCCATTTCCTTGTGTTTTCCCCGTACGCTGGTACGCACCGAGTACTGACTGTCAGTCAAAAGCTCAGCACAGACCTCACTTTTGCTCTTGCGGAGGCACGAGTCACGTGACTACCTCACTGTCTCCTTGGCTTCAACAGCATCGCCGCATGACCAGGGACACCATGCTCAGTCGCCACTGTTCTAGACGTCACTCTGATGAAGCTAGCCCGCCCGATCTGACCTACCCCGGATGCCTCGTCGCACATCACCGCAGCCTTTCTTTTGCGGCCACCAGCCTCGTATACGACCCCTTGATCCCCCATCCGGGATTCCGGACTGTTTCTCATGGTTACCAGACATCGTCCCCACGACGGCTCCCAGGTTTATGATCCGTTCGTGCTTTGTCCGTCTTTTTGTCAAATCTTCACCAACAGCGCGCCACTTCTTCCTGCAACACGAAACCTTGGGAGTTGGTACGACTAAGCTCACGAAACAACTGTTCGAGACGACGAAGGCACCAACACAACGCTGACTTACAACTGTCTTTTTATTGTTCGAAACGGGTTACAAACATCATTGCCGTCAACAACGACAGATGGCAGAGAAATATTTATTGCGAATGCTATGAATGACCCGTTAAGCAAAAAAGCCGGCGTTCGAAGTCCGCAACACAGCTCCTTGAGAAGCGTTCCGTAGCACAAGGCTTTCCATGGCGCGAGCATTAACTGAGCAGTAGCGAGAGGTATCCGTCCACGCCAGTACACCGCAGATGAAGGGAGCGGAAGAGCACAGGCGAACGAGTCAGCAGACAAGCATTGAAATTCCCCATCGTTGTCAACTCTCCCGTTACACGGCGACAGAAACCAGCAGCAGCGCAACACATATGAGGCAGATCGAAGCCACTTAAAAGGATTAAGGTGCGTCGCAAAGTGAGGCGGAAGTGACGCGTCTCGGGCGTTCAAGTGGCCATTCACACTTTCACATTCACCAAGCATAAAAAAAGTGCTTGGGCGTCCTCGGGCATTTACAAATGTATCATTGACTCATCGAGCAGCTCAAATACCCTGCTAGGCAGTCAAGTTGGTCTTTGACAGAAAGATGGCCGAGCAGGCCCACAGGAATCTCGTGGAAATATAGTAATTGATTACTGTATTTGCACAATTCTAACGGGCCCCCGATTATAACGCACTGGTAGGCTTACTTTAAAAAATTCGAAGAAATAATTTGTCTCCAATTGTAACGCACAGATGTAAACGGCATGACACTATTTATCTGGCAAAAGAAATTTTATTTGACGCACGCAACTGTGGCAGCAGAAATCCCTTGTGCTTCATAAACCAGCCTATCCAGCTCCTGCTGGCGTTAAAACTAAATCGGGGAACATTTGACAGCCGATTTCGGTTCTGAGCGCGATTGTAACGCGCACGGAAATTTTAAGGCTACCTTCAGCGAAAAAAGGTGTGCGTTATAATCGTGGAAATACCGCATCGCGCAGGTTAGTCCCGTCTTAGTCGTTGCAACTATCGAGAAGCTATAAAAAACTGAAAGAAAACTGCAGTTACGGCCGCTACTGGCGAGCTGTGGTTCTTGAAACACTATTATGATGCTATAGCATCATAATAGTGTTAGTATAGCATCATAATAATAGCGCCAGGAGTTGCCTCGAAGCCACGAGTAGCTACTCCTGACTTCGAGGCAACTCCTGGCGCAGGAATATCGCCCGTTCTACCGTCGAGCAGGCCGTGCTTATAAACTAAAAGCCGCACCGAGGTCGACGGTTACGGACTAATTTCGGCCTCCCGAAGTTCGTTAACGTACGCCAAAACGGCGCGCAGACGGGCTTTTTTTTTTTTTTTTTTTTTTACGCCTCCATCAGAACAACAGTCACCGCGGTTAGAAATTAAGCACACGACCATGTTCTCAGCACTACGAAGGTGTAGCCACTGAGCCACCCCCGTGATTAGTCCTTTAATTATGCAATCACTCCCGTTACACTCGCTTCTTCTGGCTTCATAGCATTACGGCGAGAGAAAGGGAAAATTTGCGGCCCGCAAAGCTGTTTTGTATAATGGAGCGCCCAACCTCATGTTATATATTTTATGCTCCAAGGTAAATCGCTTAATAAAATAATCAAATAAACACGGGCCTATCAAAAAGACGTAGCCTCGAGAACGACGTCGTCCTGAAGAACCGCACAAAAAGATCTTTGCTCTGAAGCCGAAAAAGAAACGCAGAAAGGAATAAAAAAGTGTAGGAGAAAAAGGGAGACGAATACAGACAGGGGGCACTGTTTTTTTTTTTTTTTTTTCGGGAAAGTGTGATATATAGAAACACGCAATTTCTTCAATGAATTTATAAACACTTTACACCAGGCGAACAAAACAAAGTGTTTTTCACTATCTCGGTGGAATTCTGGAAAGCCTCTCAGGAAATTAGGAGCTGAGTCCGACCCGCTCAAATCGCGAAAATTTCGCATTTTTGTATCAATAATACAGCCCTCAGTATATCCTTCCCGAATAATCCGTAACAACTGAAAGGGCCGAAAGCTTCCGTAATAACGTATCGCTAGGTAACCGTGCTCCTCCCGCGCACCTCCCACGAGCCCAGCCGTTCAGATTTTGAAGTAGCATACTTTTCGCTCTATTTGTTCGTATTCAGCATCAAGACAAAAAAAAATACATATTCTATGGAAGGAACGCGTCAGATTGCTCCGTTTAAGACTCACACTCCGTTCTTGACTTTGTCCGCCCACAAACCATTCCTGCTTCCCCCACTTTCTTGACTCCCCCGTTATATCCGCACGAAATCGGTCGCACTCCCGGCGCATAAGTGGCTGCGCAAGGATTATTTCTTTTCCGCTTTTTTTTCCCGCTATTCTTCGCGAACTGCCGAAATCAGTTCGACTCGCGAAGAGGCTTGATTGGGGGGCTTAGGGAAATAGAGCGTCATCTTTCGCCGCAAGCCTGTCCCGGCTGAGATAGGCACGTTCCCCGAGTCGGACTCCCCAAAACTTCTTCCCTTTGTTCCCTGTTTTCACGGAAGAACGCGCATGGGAAACACACGGGCGGAATCCACACCATCGGTGAGCCGGCCACCCTGTTTAATAAAAAAAACGTTTAAGGAAAAAAAACGCTCCAAACAAACAGCGCAGCCTTACGAAAACATGCGCAGCGCAGAGAGAAAGTGAAATTGGGGAAGGTAGAATTCCCAAAGAAACAAAAAAAACGTAAGATATTGCGAGTGTGAAAGAAATGTACGCGAGAAACGGGCTAACGCTATTCGAAGAGGCACGCTTCACTGCGCCAGCAGGTTTTTAAAAGGAGTTTGAGTAATGGAATCCTCGGGCCTAGTCCTGGACGAGTTATTTAAGCGAGCCACGGCGGAGCAGACGGAACCGATTTGAAATAATGCAAGCGGAGCAGCGCGCGGTCCCCGAGAGGGGGTGGCCGCCCGCTGCGCCTCAGCGCCTAGGGAACCTAAGGCAAAACTCCGGCATTCGTCCGGGCTTCCGACTCCCGCTGTCCCGTACAGTCCCCATTCTGGTCTCCCCCGACACTGTCTGCCCTCTTTCTTTCGCGACGTAGGGAAGAAAAAGAAGATTCTGAGACAAAAAAAAAAAAAGAAGTGAGAGAGAAAGCACTCGTGATTTGAAATTTCCGAGCAGAAGAAAGAGAAGTTGTTCACTATTCCGTTCAGATTTCTTCCGTTGTTTTTATTTTTCTTCGCGCTTACCGTCTCGACGTATCTAGTATGTATTGAAGGGGGGAGGCTGCAGTCGCCATTTTGGTACGGGCGCACACCACCGTTTCTCCTCATTTTCGCTCCCTATATAAGCCTTCGCGACCGATTCCATCCACTGGCGGCGTATGCATGAAACTGGCGCGAAGGAGAAATAATAAGCGTGCTCGGAGGCCGTCAGTGCCCGATGCTGCGCAGATAATTTGCATAGGTTGATTAAATATGGGCTAAAACGACAAAAAAGAGCACAAAATGACGTTACATTTCCGGCGTTACATTTGGTAGCGCGAGCGGCATTTAACTCTGCCTTTACGGGAATCTTCCTCTCGGGAAGAAGTTTGGCCGAGTCCATGAAAGAGCTTTTGTACGTTGTTCGTTGGTCTTAAAAGGGGCGACGACCTTTAAAAACGTACGCTAGATTTCCACGCTGCAAGACGGAGGAATGCAGCACAACTTATTTATTTATTTATTTATTTATTTATTTATTTATTTATTTATTTATTTATTTATTTATTTATTTATTTATTTATTTATTTATTTGAACCACATCTTTCTCCCCAAGAATTATTCGGTGTGCACGAGCAGCGGTACCGATTGCTATATTTTAACAACGCGCCACAGGGTCGATGTCAATTTTGTTTTTAATTGTTTTCAGGTTAAAAACCTCTGTTATAATCTGCACCTAAAGTGGTGAAAAGGCACGATTGATTTGTGGCCCACCACAACCTCTCACCACGTACTAGGCAAACTTCTCCGATGTGCAAAGACGCAGACCTATGCTGCCTACTACGATCACGTGGAAGAAGCCACGCTTTCAAGAATAACAACCACCAGAGGGCGAAACGAAGAAATGAAGTTCATTGTTGGTATTATGTTGCGTAGTTCGGTAGTTCCTTTGTACTGTGACTGAGGACATTTCTACCAAATTTTTTCACGCTCAGAAACGACCAATTCGTACGCGGCAAACCAGAACATATAAAGACCCGTAAAAAACAAAAAAAAAACATCCTGACCGTATTTAAGCCTATTTAAGTGTTTTCAATGCAGAATCATACGGTTGTGGGAACTGGGGACTCAGCTGTGAGCCGCTGACAGAAGTTGTCATTGTCATCGGCTAAGCCTTCTGGGTGTGTGTGAGAAGGTTTTTAAGCCTACATTACAGCAGGCGTACATCGTTTAGTTCCTCCCGCGATTGCAGAATTATCTAAGCCTAGTCGTTAATACACCACCGTTGCAGCGGACGTAGCAAAACGACACGTCATTTTTTTGGCGCGTAAACAACACAAATTTCAATTTCGTAACTCCCATTTTCTTCGCGCGCAAACGAGCGCCATCATTCGTTCCATTGCGCGCTCACGCGTGCAGCGAGTCTTGAGCGCGTTTCATAACCTAAGTGTAAAAGCCGCCACGCAGGGCCAAGGAACAGCCCGGACCGAAAGCTGTTCCAGCCACGCTAGGCCGGCGCCCACGAACACGAGAAGGATCTGCGGAGACAAGCAAACAATAACTCCGCATGCCCCTGAAACGGCCCTCGAGATTCCCCGGCGGACCTTTTCTCGCGATGAGGACAGTCGACCTCGTCTATCTGCCGGGCGCGCTACTTCTATTATACTCTTGCACTTGGGACTCGCGGGCATCCCGAAGCCGTGGAAGCGGCGCAACGCCGCTCATCTCGACGGTGGCCGCCTTAGCCACTCAAGAGGAAGCCGCCGATGTCATCACGCGGCCTAGGACAGCCTCTCCAGGCGAGGATACCGCTGGGAAGATGAAGAGAAAGAGAAGAGGGGTGGAGGAAGGCGTAGTCCTGAACTCTAAGTCTCAAGGCTTCACTTACACACAACCAACCCTGTGCTCTCCATCAGGCTACCCTTGTTTATCTCAAATTACCTGTAATTACGCTCCTTTTTTTGCTTTGATTGCTCGAAACAGAAACGAGCTTAACGTTTTTGCGTGGTCTACGGCATCACCTTTCAAGGCCTAACTTTATCTAGGTGGTGATGGGGTTGGACATGGTTGGATGTGGGGTGGAATAGCGCTTGCAGGTTCGCGAAGGCTGTTCAACTTGTTTGTTCATCCGTGCGGAAGCAACTCTAAGAAAATAGGGAGGTCGATCTGCCATGTAGCGGACTTCCGGCCCTGCCTTCGTGCCTACCTCTTCGGTCTTATCACCGAGCACCAATCAATCCAATGCGCAGAGCGGAAACCATGCATTGTTTTACTTGGTTCATTTTTTTTTGTTAATATTACCGTTGCTCCAACACGAATTAGGAACTTTTGTAGTTGTTTGTTGTTGTTGTTATTTTGTATTTATTTTTAATGTAAAATTGGGAATGGAGCTTCCTTTCTCCCCCTCCCTTAAAAGAAAGTCCCCTAACAAACATTCGCCGAACCATCGTTCCGTGAGAAAAGTTTCAAAATTTTCGGGTTTCAATATCAACTGCCACTTCAAACGTTTTCCAACCATGCTTAAAGAGACCATGATGAAAGCTTACACGATCACTTTATCTGTTGCTTGGTAGTTTTTACTCGCTTACATTGTTGTTCGAGTGGAAACATTGCTGCCATCCCTGAACAATCGGTGTCTAAATGGGTAGATTTCAATCTAACCGAACATATGACCTGGCGAGAACTCCGTACTTGGTGGAGCAGACAAAAACCGGCGGTCAGTAACTTACACCTTGTTGCGGAAAAGCCGGAAGTTCGATATCACTGACCAATCCTGCGAAACTTCGCAGGTGTCTCAGCGTGTAATATCACCATACCGACCGGGTAGACATCGACTCTGCTTTTGCTTCAGGGGATGAACGAAAACAGAATTGGTTGACTTACGTTCATCTGGACTTTCCCACTCCTCCCAGAAAACAGCCTGTGTGATTTTTTTTATGGTTATTTTAACTTTCAGAAGTCACGTTGTTGCGGCAGCCGCTCAAAATGTTGCGCAGTGTCCCTGCAGCTTCTCAAGACGCTCATAACGTCCACCTCCGATTCGTGTTGATTTCCCTTATAGCGGTTGTCAAATGGAGGGCATTTCAGAATTCAGCGAAGCCCTCCCGGAACGTCCCCCCCCCCCCCCCCTTCCCATTCTTTTCTACTTTCTGCCAAGCATTGCTGGCAGTAGAAATTTGAGGTGGCTTCGCAGCATGACTTGTCCGTTTAATTTTTTGATGTAGCGCAATATTTACCGTTGGCTTTTTGCACAACACGAGAGCAATGCAAGAAAGACAGATACATGAGAGGAACATGAAAGGAGTAGGAGAGAAAGAAACATTTTATTAAAGAGGAAATCCCAGCGAGGTTTAAAACGTCTCCAGTCGACGGGGTAGATGTCCTGGCAGCTCCATTCTAATATATGGATCTATGCAATGTAAAAAACCGTGATGGTACTCCGGCAAGGACCATAAACGGTTCCTTTCCGTCAAGGCTAGTTCCTTCGTATACTTGTTGAGGCATCATGTTTTGTTAAAAAGATCTTCTTTTTCTTCCGCGTTTGTAGGTCTCTGCGGGCAGCCTTTACCACTTTCCCATGATGCAACTGTGGCCTGGAATACACTGGAGCGTTACGCGGTGACCAGCGACGTATGCAAGATGATGTAAATACTTCATTTCGCGGTGGGCATGTTCGTGAAAGCTGAAACAGCTAGCACGTTGTAGGCTTTGAAGAGCTGCTTTTGAATCGCAGAAGATGGTCCAGTATGTCGGCGGCAGGCGTGGGATGTATGGAAGGGTTTTTCTAATCCCGTATAGCTCCACCGACGCGGGCGAAGCCGGTCGCTCAAGCCGATACGACAATGCGGGCATTGTACGCGTCCTCCTCCTTCGCGAACTTCAAAAGGAGGAGGAGGGGGGGTATGATGCCTGTGTAAGCCATAATGCTTTCGAATTCAAGCCGCATAAGCAGGCTTAAGGGACTCGCAACATTTTTATTGCTCTCCTAATAATTTAATTTATTTGATTAGCATTCACATTAAAATTGACATGCCTGTTTTGCCGATGTGGCAATTTCTTGCTTAGATAGAACTGATTTTCAAAAAAGCGATCACAACTTTGGTGGAAAAAAAAGTAAAGAATAGGCTCACGCACGGTCGTCGCAAGAGTAATTAGTTTGCGCTAATAGTGAGGGAGGAAATGCAACGCTTATTTTTGAAACAGGTGAGCAATAGAAGTTACATTGCCTACGTGGACAAGACGACATTTTTCATACTTCCCCTTTTCCCGCCGAACTTCCGGACGTCAACCCCCTGCGTGTCGAACCTGAAATAAACGTGTAAACAACAGCAACGGCCGCCACGTGGTTCTACCGATATTTTTTCTTACATTCAAGCGAAGTACGAGAGGACGGGAGATATGCTTACCGCTTGCCGCCTAATTCTTTACTGAAATTTCCCCCACAAATTATTCTAGATTGTAAATG
Organism: Haemaphysalis longicornis; assembly: GCF_048455015.1. NCBI lineage: Eukaryota > Metazoa > Arthropoda > Arachnida > Ixodida > Ixodidae > Haemaphysalis > Haemaphysalis longicornis. The sequence continues at coordinate 101,552,600 of NW_027526335.1, read as the reverse complement.
TTCGCACGCTTTTTTACAGCCTTAACCATTTCAAGAGCTTGAAATAACTGTCTTGAACGTGCAGCGTACGTATATTAAATGTGTGATATCGTGCCAAGTGACGTCGTGCGGTGACGTGCAGAACAAGCGACAAGCTGGCGATGTGATATCGTGCCAAGTGACGTGCGGTGACGTGCAGGACGGGCAGGCGAGCATGTGCCTTTCCTTCTCTTTTTGTGCGCGCCGATAAGCATCGGCGCTGAACGATTTAAGCCGCGCTATCGCTTCAATAAACGTTCTTGTTGTTGGAGCAGCAGCCTCTGCTTGGTCACTACATTGGTGACGAGGATGGGATATGAGCAACCCATTGCCTATGCATCAAGGACTTTAACGAAGGCTGAGCGGAATTATGCTCAAATAGACCGAGAAGCATTAGCCGTGGTGTTTGGAGTGCGTCACTTTCAGCAGTACCTAGCCGGCCGAAAATCTGCAATTCTCACAGACCACAAACCGCTGCTAGCAATATTTAGGCGCGAGAAACAAATACCAGATGTCCTGTCACCACGCATGCTACGATGGAGCCTAATGCTGTCGGCGTACGAATACCAGCTTGACTACCGCAAAACTCAGGATCACGCGAACGCGGATTGCTTGAGCAGGCTACCGGTTTCAGCATTTCGGTTGGAGGCAGAAGCACCAGGCGACGTATTGCTTTTCGAAGCCGCCGAGTACCCCCCAGTCACCGCCGCAGAAGTTGCTGGCTGCACGTCGCAAGACAGTCGGCTATCGGAAGTACGGAAATGGATCATCGACGGCTGACCAAAAGAAGGGGTACCGAAAGACTACGGCGCATACGAGATAAGACAGAACGAACTGTCCGTGCATCGGGATTGTGTGGTCTGGGGAAACCGCGTGGTAATCCCTGAGGTGCTGAGGTTGGAGCAGCAGTCTCTGCTTGGTCACTACAAAATGCAATACAGCAAAGCCCACCTTACGGAGCTCTGGGGATGATGACATGAATTCGCGTTCGCAGGTCTATGGGTAGGCCACGGGTGATTCGTTCAACCGAAGAGCAGGCGGTTGTGATGGCACGAGCTCGTGAGCGTATACGCTAGCGCGCTCGTGAGCGTGGTGCAAACCGCCAACTCAAGTAAAAAGTTTGATAACAACAGGCGACAAAGGCATGGCATGGACGGGAAAACGGCCGCTAACCTCGTGAGCGTGCTCGTGAGCGTCGTACCCGGGGTTCTATCCACAGAATTCACAACACCAATTCATTAAACATAGATGCACTTATGCGTAAGGTGTGCTGGATGAAGATCAGCTTCAGTTGTCGCTGTGCAAAGAGGCGTCGCTTGTTTTACCTTTTTTATAGGGAAGCTGTTTAGAATCATTATTTTTCTTGTTCGCAGTTAACAAAACCAAGAAAATGCCAGTGCGCGCCACGCGGCGACCGCCCAGCGTTCCTGGCGCACATTTGTCGAGCCAAGCATACCTACTTAGAGAGGTTGGCCAAGATTGCAAAAAACAAATCTCCAACGTTCGCCGCAATCATGGTAACACTTTCACTATCGCAATCACACTGCTCACGTCACTCGCTAGTTATGGCTCCGTCCACGATATAGGGCTGTGCGTTCGTCATTCGCATGCGCTAGGATGTCGTAACGCCAGGATGTAGTATTACAGTCCGTCTTGGAAGTGCACCGGCTCAGTCGCAGGGATGGGTCGGCCACGGGTCGCTCGCTCGCCCGATGAGAAGTCCGCTCATCGGGCGAGCCAACGGGCGAGCCAAGAGTCAACGTGGGCCACTTGACCGCAGAGGATGCTGCCCAGAGATGTCGGTGGTCCCAGAACAACAAATACGTTCAACGCAAACGGTCCATCGAGCAACGTCGATCCCGGCAACGTCGAGCCGATAACGCTCGTCAGCAGCGTCTTACGTGTTACTGTGAGCTTCCTTATAACGACAATTATGCAGTAAACGTCGTTGCGGCAGCGAGGAAGAAGCAAATGGACTGCAATCATGTACTTAAACCGTCGTGATGGTCGTGAAGGTTGCGTAGTCTGAGCTTCCTCGATTTTTTAAGTGCGAATGCACTTCTTAAGCGAGCCTGAATCGTCCGCCGCCGTCGTCCGCATAGCAACAGCTGCAGGTGCGCGCGCTCCTCGTCTTCCTCCTCATCTTCCCTAGCAACGGGGGGAGATGGGCGCGCGCTACTCTCCTCCTCCTCTCTCCGCTTAGTGACTGCGGGTGTTGGGCGCCTCCTCTCCACTTCGGGCGGGAGAGCTCTCGCTCGCGTAGCGGGCGCTCCGCATTCCGACGCGTGAGGGCGCTCGTGTAGCCCTCGCCGTAACGGCGGGCGCTACTCTCCTCCTCCTCTCTCCGCTCAGTGACTGCGGGTGTTGGGCGCCTCCTCTCCACTCCAAGATCACGATATCCACCGTAATCGCGCAATCAACAACCGTGCATTCGCACTTACACACTCTCCCCCTCGGGGAAGTGCGAGGGAATTTTTTTTTTGCTTAGGAAAGAAACGATTTTTGACAGGTCCTTTGCATATTTGTTCTGTATTTCGGTGAATTCCAACTTCACGTAGACTGCTGTTCCTCACAATTTGTGGGATTTTTCAGTGATTTCTGCATAATGCCTCAGGGAATGCTTTATTAAAATAACATGTTGAAAGCGTAGCGCTGCAAGAAATTACATCATAATTTCGTTAAAATTAGGGCTGACTGCAGGCTGAGAGGGACAGTTTTTCACCATTGTTAGTTCATCGTAAAACGAAAATAATAGATCGCAATTCGTCGACTTAATTTTACCACTCGTGATTAAGAGAAAACAACTAAGCTTATAAAACTATAAAACTACGCTTGGAAATTATGAACACTCATCAATCACTGGCAGCATTCGTAGCTGTCATTTTAGCTTTTCGATGCACTGATAAAAATATCCGGTATGTAAAGGGCGGAAAAAACTCCTACCACGCATAAATACTTTTTGGATTGTAAATGAGACACGATTATACCCAACTGAACGGCAATGAGTGCTCCGAGTTTTGCACAGCGAATTTTCGAGTTCTTGCTGTGTGAAATCAGTCGTGAAATAGCGTGGACGACCACCGTTTTTGGCTGCCAAGCTTACCTCCGCCGACGATGTACAGCATTTTTCAAAATTTTCTAGGCCATGCCTCAAGTTTATGGGCAACAAACAATTCAAAGCCAAAGCTTAACGTTCGACATTGACCACTATTTTATGACAATAAGAAAGACGGACGTTTTCTCCAGCTACCTGGCATATACCGTTTCAGCCTCGCTCGAGAGGTAATCTTGTACTAAGAAGCCTTGATACCCCTTTGGCGTGGCCCATAAAATTTTTACAAAGAGTGTACATGCTTCAAACTTCATAGCAGTAAAGTGCGTACTGCCGTTCTGAGTGACCTGTACTGCATTGACTGGGAAAAAACCTTTAATTGCGATTTTACTTTGCAAGGATGAGCGGTACTCCTTTGGGGTATTCTGCTGCAATGCTTCAGCTCTTGACAGGATCGGCATGAGTGACGCCCTTCGTTCAGAGCTCCAATTGGCTCTGCTGTTTTAAATGCGGAGCATTTCTTAGGCTCGCCTGGTCCTCCGTCGTTGATGGTGGCGCCGTCCACACGCTCACTGCGCATGCGCAACTCTCATCCTTACACCCACAGCTCCGCGATACTACTGTGACGGTCGGACATCGCCACTGACTGCCGCGTACAACCCATGCGCACGCAGAAACGTGTTCCCATGTAGAAGCGGGCGGCAGATACTTCGCGTGGCACGAAGAAAGGCCAAGCACGCGGGGAATGTGCGGAAGCACGCGCGGAAGAATGTTAATCTGCAGAAGAATGTTAATCCCCGAGGGCTTGCGGGGTGACGCACCCACGCGCAGAGCGATGACCGGCCGGTTCTCCAACGAGCTCGTCCTTACCCCCCCTGTGCGTAACCCAAGGAGGGTATAAGAAGGCGAGCGAACGAGGCCCGAGGGCTCTTTTCCCGACTGGACATCATCTGGCCGGGCCGAACGAGGAAGCCGCCCGTAGGAGTAATCCGATCGCGCGCTCCCCCCCTTCAACCCGGGACCAGCCAGCCAGCGGTCACACCTCGGGTCCGCGTCCACGATCTGCCAGGAGCACGGACCGCCTACGCCGACCGGCACGAGAATTCCGGCACCCCCCCGAACGGCCCTGCTCGAGCACGTGCACACTGCAGCGCCGCACCTGAACGACTTCTCGGCTCCACGACCCAGCGCCAGCCGCCCTACAGGGTCCCAGCCTCTCAACGGGTGAGCGCACCGGCACCAGCGCTAACAATTGTTAATTACAGCGCTAACAATTGTTAATTAAATTGTACCTTTGAGCCTGCGTTGTCTCTTTTCCCCTCAACTCTGCGTGGACCCACCTAGTTAGTAGAGTGACGCCATCTCCCCTCCGGGGAGCGTCACAAGTGGTGGCAGCGGTGGGATTCACTTAACTTAAATCGCAGAGTATAGGCGTGGGACTCCACCCCCCCCGCCTGAGGGGAAACGAGGCACCACGAACGAGGCCACTATGACCCAAGCAAATGTGTTAGGCGCGAGTGTCATGGCGTTAGGGGGGATGGTTCCATCATGGTAAGCCAGGTAAGCGCGGATAACCCACGGGAAATTCCGCTTCTCGGTCGAACCAGGGAAACTAGTCGAGCCCCCTTTGGGCGCACGCGCGCTGGAGGGAAGCAAAGGGGGCATTCAAGAGTTCACAGTGAACATTTGCGGAGAGGCTAGCCCGATAATAGAGTGTGAAATAGGGGGAGCAGCTATGAAATGCCTGATTGACACGGGATCAAAAGTAAGCCTCCTCAAAGAGAGCGCTCTAAACGACGTTTTGCCCGACTGGCGAACGAGATTCCGGTCGGTAGAGCAGAGAACAAGCCTAGTGGGCATCACGGGCGACCGTTTGGAAATCGTAACATGCTGTGAAGTGCCCTTGAAATTAGGGGAACGCATTGTTACGGCGACGTTCTTCGTCTGCACAGAGAGAGCCAGGCTGCCGGTGGCTGGTCTAATCGGACAGAACATCCTTTCGGAAGAAAAGGTAGACTTGCTCCTAAGCAGAGGCGCCATCAACCTAGGAGGCATCGACATTCCCATTCTAAACTGGGCGGGGGGAAACAAGAAGGCAGGCGGACGCGACGACTGGCATTCTTGCGACGGCGCACCTATCCGCCTCACCAAGGAAAGCTTACTGCCCCCATTGAGCGAGTGCGTGCTGGTGGGGGAGGTAACTTGCGAGCTGGCTAGGGGACAGTTGGGTGTAGCGGAGAGCAGCCCCCTCGAGGTGTCTGGAGTTGCCGGCGCTTACGGTTTAGTTAGAGCTACCGAGACTGGCAAGGTCCCAGTGCGCGTCGTGAACACCACGCTTCAGGAGATTAAGTTGCCTCGCAACAAACTCATCGGTGTCCTCAGGCCAGCGGTGGTAGCCGAGAGGCCAGCAGAAGAGACTGTTTGCCGGCGTGTAGACGAGGTCGACCTCTTTAGCCGTTTTCATCTCTCACACGTGGCCGAACCAGATAAATCTAGACTTCGGGAATTAATCTCCGAGTTCGGCCCCGCTTTTTCTACCAGCGGCACAGATATCGGCCACTGTGAGGTGATCAAACACAGAGTTTCGACTGGCGATGCGGCTCCGGTCTACCGCCGTGCATATCGGATCCCCTACTCCAAAAGAGACGAGATGGAACGGCAGGTTAACGAGCTGCTCGACGCAGAGATAATCGAACACTCTACTTCTCCAAGGGGTGCCCCGGCGCTATTGGTCGAAAAGCCAGATGGATCGTACCGCTTTGTCGTTGATTACCGCGACTTGAACCGTGTGACTCGCATCGACCCTTACCCACTCCCAAACATTTTGGAGACATTGTCAGAGCTCGGTTCTGCGAGATTTTTCACGGTAGTGGACATGGCCTCCGGGTATTGGCAGATTGAGATGCATGAGCACGACAAAGAAAAGACGGCGTTCAACACGCCTTCAGGGCATTACCAGTGGCGACGCATGCCTATGGGCCTCGTAAACAGCGCGGCGGTATGGCAGCGTACGGCAGACGTAATCCTCGCCGGTCTTTTGGGGAAAGTGTGTCATGTATATCTGGACGACATAATCGTGTACAGCAGCTCATTCGAAGACCATCTTAACGACCTGCGTAACGTTTTCCAGAGAGTGCGTGCAGCCGGTCTCAAACTGAAACCATCCAAATGTCAATTCCTGCGCCCCGAAGTTAGGTACCTAGGACACATCGTATCAGCGGAGGGAGTACGACCTTACCCGTCCAAAATACAATGCGTTCAGGAGTTTCCAGAGCCCAGAACAAAGACACAAGTCAGGCAATTTCTTGTTCTTCTGTCCTATTACCGGCGACACATTCCCCAGTTTGCTGAACAGGCGCGCCCTTTAACTCAGCTCACAACCAAGAAACCATTCAGCTGGGGTGAGGAGGAGCAAGCAGCTTTCTCGGCCATGAAGCGCAAGCTGACCGAGGCTCCCTTGCTGAAGTTTCCGGATTTCAGCAGGCCGTTCACACTTGCGACAGATGCCTCCAAGGTGGCGGTAGGGGCGGTGTTATCACAGGAGTTCGATGGGAAGGAACACCCCGTGGCGTACGCGAGTCGGCAGCTGAATCCCGCGGAGCAGAAATATGGTGCTACCGAGCAGGAGTGCCTTGCCGTAGTTTGGTCTGTGCGCCACTTCCGGTGTTTCCTATACGGACGGCACTTTAAGATTGTCACCGATTGCCAGCCGCACAAGTGGCTCATGAACGCTCGTGACCCCAGCTCGAGGCTGGCAAGGTGGAACCTCCTTCTACAGGAGTACGACTATGAAGTCATCCACAGGGCGGGTAAAACGAATCAGAACGCTGACACTTTGAGCAGGATGCCAGTCCGGGCACTCGACATTTTCGTGCCATCGGTGGAGGAGGCCCGCATGAAACGGGAGCAGTTCGACGACCCCGGCGTTCAGAAAATTGTCAAATCACTTAAAGCAGGCGACGGTGAGGGACAATATCATGTGGACGACAAGGGTCTGCTGAGGTTCAGGGAAAAGGCGGGGGGAGGTACGGGGCGTTTAGTAGTGCCTGCCTCAATGAAAGGCGAGCTCCTACGTGCACATCACGATGTTCCGTACGCTGGCCACTCAGGGGCACGTAAAACCCGCCAGAGGATAGGCATGACGTACTTCTGGCCGGGGATGCGGAAGGACGTGCTGGATTATTGTCGGAAGTGCCCCTCTTGCGCTCTCCATAAAACGCCTAAGAACCGAAAGCGTGCTCCTTTGCAGGTGTTCGAGGAACTTAGCGCGCCTTTCCAGCGCACCGCGATGGATATAGTAGGGCCCCTACCAACTACGACTGCCGGAAACAAGTACATACTTGTTTTTGTAGACCATCTGAGCCGTTACGCCGAAGCCTTCCCGCTGGCTGACCAGAAGGCGGAAACCGTAGCACGCGTTTTCGTCGAAGGGGTGGTACTGAGACACGGCGTACCCGAGCAACTTCTAACCGATCAGGGCACCAACTTCGTCTCTCGGGTGATGAAAGAGGTGTACGACCTCTTGGGGATAAAGAAATTACAAACGACCGCGTATCACCCGGAGTGTAACGGTGCAGTAGAAAGGCTGAATCAAACCCTGGTGACCATGTTATCCCATTACGTAGCACACGACCAACGAGATTGGGATAGGTGGATACCTTTCGCTGTGCATGCCTACAACACCGCAGTCCACAACACCGCATGCCTAGAACACCGCATGCCTGCAACACCGCAGGCACAAATGAAACCCCTTTCTTCCTCCTTCACGGACGCGATGCGGCAATCCCGAGCATTGTCGGTGAGACCCCCAGAATGCACTATAACACCATGGAGGACTACCACGCGGAGCTGGCTCAACGCCTTTCAGTCTCGCACAAGCTAGCGTATGAAGCACTGAACAAAGCGGCGGATAAGAGAAAGTCGCGTCTTGATAAAAGGAGCCAGGACGCCGGCTTTCAGATAGGCGACAGGGTCTACGTCAAAGTCGAAAGCCAGGCCCGCGGCCTGGCTAAAAAGCTCGCGCCGAAGTGGAAAGGTCCTTTCCGAGTTGTCGAAAAACTGTCCGACGTCACGTGCCGAATCAGAGGGATTCGAATGAAAGACGAGAAAATTGTAAACGTCAACAAGCTGAAAATTGCTTTGGGTGAGGTAGAGGACGAGCTGAGACTCCCCAGGGTGAGTGTTGGTACAGGCAGGCCCCGTCCTTCGTCCCCGGAACGTAGTAGCCCAGCTACGAGCCCATTCACGGACGCTTTACATGGAGCCATGCTCGATGAAATCATTCAGAATTCCCAACCCCCCGCGGTGAACAGCCTCCCTCAGCCGACACATAGCTATGCACTGCGAAGTCGTGGGGCAGCACCGTATCATATTTGACGGGCGTTCGTCCTGTGTATCTGAGGGGCAAAATTCCCGATTTCAGTGTTCATGTTTTGCACCCGTAAACCTGTATGTTGACATTCGCTTGGCTCATGTATATAGAAATTGATAGGATGTTTATGACTAATGTTTACTGGTGCCGACGCGTCTCGCCGTGTGACCTTGCTGACTGCATTCAGTGTGGTGTCGTGATAAGACGGTGCGGTGTGTTTTGCATCGAGCCTTGTGGCCCCACCATAAACCTTTTGTGCTTTTGTGAACAAGACTTTTGCAGTGACAAAAGTCTCCTCTGTGGATGGGCGGGTGTGACTGTCGGACGGGTGTAGGAACAAATGGTCCCGGAACAAATGGTCCCGGAACAAATGGTCCCGGAACTTATGGTCCCGGAACTTATGGTCCCGGAACAAATGGTCCCTACTCGAAAGTAGGAACAAATGGTCCCGGAACTTATGGCCCCGGAACAAATGGTCCCAGGCACCTGTTCAGGCAAAATGATTCCATAAAACTCCACGTGGGTTCTGTTTAAATTTGTTTTATTTTGCTGGAGTGCAGTTTCTAATTTCTTAGGTTTGTTTATTTTTGTTTTCTTTTTTTTCAGATTTCGTTAAACCGGTTAGCTTAATTTGGGCGATTACAACGATTAAACGCGGTATTTCTGCCAACCACGCATTATTGTGAAAGTGCAGGGCATTCATTACACGATTGGCCCGTTTTCGGAATTTCTTTTTGCGTATTTTATCCGGCATTTTTAGTTTAGTCGTCGCATTTTTTATACGTTCAAGACGAACATTCTTATTTATTACTTCCCTCTCTCTTTCGGTATTTGATTTTTGTAATATTTTCCTTTTTTCGGTTTTCCACGTTTTGATTGTTTGTGGGTCCAGCCGTGTTCCAGGAAGCCGCACGTGTCGCGAGACGCCGCTAGTAAGCGAGGGGGGTGACAGGCACAGTGTCGAGACATGCGGATGTCTGGTCTGATAGCAAACATCAGCTGAGGCGCTGGTCAAGCCAGGCTGTTGCGACGGTCAGCACTGTTAAGTTCGTGCTTCTTATTTAATTAATGAAAGCCGCCGGTGGCTCATGCATTGGCGTCGCCTACGCTTCTAGCTGTAAGCTCAGTTCCTTTCTTGCAGCCGCAAAGACGCGAAGTTGGGGGTCGCGCAGTGCATGCTTAGAGCTCCTTCCTCTTTTGTGTGGCCAAAAACTGGGGTGCTGAGCCCTATTCCTCTGTTGGTATGCGGTCGTTCGGTGACGAGCTGACGGGAAGCGAAAGGGTGCCGTCTCTAGTTTTTGACGCTTTGCGAAGCCGGCGTCAGCGCTGTTCGTTGACGGTCATTCGCCTTAGGAATTCGCCTCGGGTTGAAGGAGCTCTTCTCGGTAGTCCGGTGGGCGGCGGCGTCCCAAGGGATTAGCCACGACTCCCTTCCGCGCGCGCGGCGACAAAGGCAGGGCGGGAAGGCGACGACACCGTAAGGTGTTAGCCGCGCGAAGACAGCTCTAAACGTTCGGCTTTGGCTTTTGGGGAGATTCCGCCCGCCAGCAAAGTATTGCCTATTTTCGGAGAAAAACCAGTTTCTGAACTGCAAGCTGTAAAATTATCGAGGTGCAAAATCTTTATTAGCGTTGCTTCGCTTGATTCGAACTGCTGATATCGAAGCATTTCAGGGGGTGAGCACAATAACTCAGCTTAGCCAACCCAATAAACCCTCATCGAGTAAAGTTCCCTTTTGAAATAGCGACAAAACGGCGAGCGCAATGCACCAGTACAGCTCTATGTTGACTGGCGGTCAACAGTACCGTCCCACTCACATTTTTGATACTTTACATAACCTAAATAATACCGTCACTGTAAATAGGCTCAACGCACTGGATGAAGTCAGACTCACTTCTCAAGTATTACCAAAATTTTGTATTCTTGCGAGTATTGCACGTCAGCCATGTTAATTTAAACAGTTGTGTTGCTCCACTTCATAAGAAAACTGCATTCACGAAGAAAATTACGGTAGCCCGTTATTGTATTCACTTTAAACACCGGCCGAGGACGGCCCAGTACACGCAGAGTTTTGATTGAAAGGTTCACCACTGGTTTGCCTGGCACTCGGAATAACAAAAAAGTACGAACAAATCAAGCACGGAAGATCGTACACGTGCGACAAAAAAAAAAAGGTTTGAATACAGCATTCAGCTCAAGCAAATTCAGCATTAGCAAATATACTGTGTACGAACAGACGCGAAATACAGTGTGCACAGATACAAGCATAAATATAAATACATTGACCCCCCTCCTTCCCTCATGCAGGCGCTAAGGTGTAGTAGTGGTGGGACCATTTCTTCCTACATTTAAGTTGGGACCATTTGTTCCGGGACCATTAGTTCCGGGACCATTAGTTCCGGGGCCATTTGTTCCGGGACCATTTATTCCGCGACCGCGGTCGGACATCGCCACTGACTGCCGCGTACAACCCATGCGCACGCAGAAACGTGTTCCCATGTAGAAGCGGGCGGCAGATACTTCGCGTGGCACGAAGAAAGGCCAAGCACGCGGGGAATGTGCGGAAGCACGCGCGGAAGAATGTTAATCTGCAGAAGAATGTTAATCCCCGAGGGCTTGCGGGGTGACGCGCCCACGCGCAGAGCGATGACCGGCCGGTTCTCCAATGAGCTCGTCCTTACCCCCCCCCCCCCCCCCCCCCCCCCTGTGCGTAACCCAAGGAGGGTATAAGAAGGCGAGCGAACGAGGCCCGAGGGCTCTTTTCCCGACTGGACATCATCTGGCCGGGCCGAACGAGGAAGCCGCCCGTAGGAGTAATCCGATCGCGCGCTCCCCCCCTTCAACCCGGGACCAGCCAGCCAGCGGTCACACCTCGGGTCCGCGTCCACGATCTGCCAGGAGCACGGACCGCCTACGCCGACCGGCACGAGAATTCCGGCACCCCCCCGAACGGCCCTGCTCGAGCACGTGCACACTGCAGCGCCGCACCTGAACGACTTCTCGGCTCCACGACCCAGCGCCAGCCGCCCTACAGGGTCCCAGCCTCTCAACGGGTGAGCGCACCGGCACCAGCGCTAACAATTGTTAATTACAGCGCTAACAATTGTTAATTAAATTGTACCTTTGAGCCTGCGTTGTCTCTTTTCCCCTCAACTCTGCGTGGACCCACCTAGTTGGTAGAGTGACGCCATCTCCCCTTCGGGGAGCGTCACACTACACTATCAAAAAAAAGAAATAGTTAGCGACGCCCGGTTTCGATCCCACGACTCTCTGGCCGCAACGGGAGGTACGCGGTGCTCTTCCCACTACGCTACAAATCCGGGACAGGAGCAAGTGCTACGAACGCGCCCTATGTCCTTGACTCATTCAAACTACGTCAAGAAGCTACTGATACAACGAAGGCACGCGAAGCTGAACGTCAACGGAAACGACGAACTGAAAACTTTAGAGGGGGATGCTGAATTTCCCGTGGGAAAGCTGTGGCGGGAAGCGCCACGCACCTTGCAGCTCAACCAGCCCCGTCCGCAGCGCCTCTGATGCTGATTGTGGCAGGATGCCCCTAGGGATTGGCCAACCAAAGAATCCATCACGAGATAGGTTCGCGTTCACCCACCGTCGTCATCTTCCCGTAGGGGAACCGCCGAAAGAAGAAGAACGAGAAGACAAAGCTGCGAAGAGGAGGGCGTATACATTGCTCTCAGCCGGTGCACCAATGTAAACAACCTTTACCTCACCAAAGCTGACGGAGACTACCGATTCTACCACAGAGACAACATCGACAAGAACATGATGGACGAGTTTCGGCGCCTCGAGAACCACCGGTGGGGACCCGGACGCGGAATTCCCTCTGGCGCTAGTAAAAACCAGATCCCTCAACATAACGGCAACACAATAGAACCACACGGAACCGCCACGATGCTTCGCATCCTCATCAGGGTTCCCCACGGGAAGATGGTGTAATTTTTTGCGTGCAAGCTGCGCCAGGCCAGTGTAGTCTTCGCAGCAGCCGCTGGCCAGCAGTGCCTCCCATTTCACGGCTTAGGTTTCTGATATTGGAGACAACCATTCTTTTCTGGCATTGCAACGTGATGCGATAAAGTGTGCGTTTCCAAGTGGGCTGTGCACATCTGCCTGCATATTGCATTCGTTACGCCTTACTTACTATAGTTCCGTGATAGAATGTAGCTTCCTAGAGCTATCTTTATTCGGATGCTTCAGCCCTCGTCAGGTATTTTTTTTGATACCGCGGTAATATCCCACCGTGTCCTAGTATTCCGTTAGGGCTGACGGGGGTTCGTCAGGTGCTCGGTTTAAACGCGTGAATATGCCGTGGATCGTGAGCCTTTTCGCGAACCCCGCGGGGAAAGATAGGAAAGATGTCGACACTTGGTATCTTGTTAAGGCAATTACCGCTTCCGTTTCGCGCAAGAGCCAACTTAACAACACGTGCTCCAAGGAAGAGTTTGAAGAATTTTAATGTGCGCGGAAAAATTAATTTTAAAGGCGCACTGGAACTATTGCGATAAACGTTTTCAAGCTTCCCTTCGCGTCCCAAAACACTGTGAAAGGTGTAGTTATCGTCAGCACGGCGCGGCACTGCGTGATTTGCTCGTCGCAGCAGATACGACTGCAGTTTATGTTTAGCTTTTGCGGCTTTCTTTTTAAAGTGACTATCGAGTTCGTTCATTGCTACAACTGAAGGAACGCCGGCCAATAACCGCTATACGACTGTAATGACGTAATTGGAGCGATCCAAGAACGCCAAGACCGGGAAAGAGAGAAAAATCTTCTGAGCAGGTTTATAAGTTATGTGATGGGTATAGAGCAGTAGTTTTTGGCTAAGGTACTTTGCGACCACCTAATTGAAGTAGTAGATGTGTTGGTTGACCACGTTCTGCAAGCATTTGATATTTCTAAAAAAACTTGAAACAAAGTGTTGCAGGACCCCTTTAACAGCCTCGCCAAGGTTTAGTCTCAGAGGAGGAAGTAAGGAGGGATTTCTTTAAAAAAAAAAGGTGTTAAACAGGCCATAGCCGAAGTTTCTATCCTGTACGTGGGCAAAATTGAAGCTAAGAAGAACAGAGCGTACAGAAGTGAGCCCAGCGTCAGGGCATTCGTTGTTCCATTTCAGCAATTACTCCTACGCACTTTCTGGCAATATTCTCTTGTGCACATTCGTCGTTCGCAGCAAGCGTAGGAGCAGCTTTGTCGTCTTCCGTCGAGATTACACAGAAGACTAGTGACGTAAGATCTCCTCCGAGAACGGCCGCCGAGAGTATGGCTTGCATAGAGTTGGCCAATTTTTTTTTCCTTTCAGACGAAAACCACGCACTCGCATATGGTGCGCTCTTTCTGGACATACTCCTCCGTGTTCTATGAGCCAAACATCCCGAGGTCACTCACCTGCCATACGGTTTAAATTGCAGATACAGAAATTTTATGCGAAAGACTGCGAACGGAAATGTGAGACCTGTATTACCAAAAGTGCGTACGCCACCGTATACGCTTCAGCTCTTTTTTAAACACAAAACGTCTGCCTTGGCCGTACCGTACCTTAGATGACAGAAGTGTCTTCCTTCTCCACATTATCATCAGCTAGGGACGAAGATTTGGGGAGCAGCTTTCTAATAAGCTCAAAATATTTGTCAAAAGCTGAATCTCAGCGCGTGCCTGCATACGTGCCGAGGAATATAGCATGGAAGTCAAACACCTGGCTGTGGTCCGCATGCGGTCCCCGCGACCTTTTCTTTCGGCTAGCTAAACGCAAGCTCTCTGGGCGTCCCAAAATATCCCAGTTTGTCCGGCCTTATTAAAGAGGTTTGGCAGTCCGTCTGTTCTGTCGTGTACGTAGTTACCGTCTTGACCGGGATCCGTCTAGGCACTTGTGCATTCGTCGCGGTTGGGGATTAGTTCCGCGGGCCGGCCTTCACCATGTCTGCGCATTCGTCATGGTGGGGTGCACCTCCTCGCCCTTCCTCCTCGCCCTGCCGCGCGCGCAGGCGCAGTGGGGTCCCGGTCAACCCGGTAACTACGTACGTGACGGAACAAACGGACCGCTAAAACTCTATTCCTGTGGAAAATATAATTAGCCGAGAACATCATCTAAGCCTCGCTGCGATGGCACTTGCCCGTAGTTGAGCATGTTTTCGAAATAACCTGTTTTTCGGGGCCTACAAAACACATTTCCAGACTGTGTATGCACTGTTCACTCTTTTTTTTTTCGTCTCGCATATGGCGTACGTCTGGGGTTTGCAGTTATATGTGAATTGAATCATACAAATGGTGACAGCGTTTGCGAAAGGAAGCTGTCATCCCCTATTTTTTCTTCGTTTCCTAATGCTTGCCAACCGTATACGTCACACAAGTTTGGCGTCTGCGGCGACCCGGGGATCAGGTGAGCTTTATACACCTAGTGCGTAGGGTTAACCACAAGTATACCCGCTGTTACTGCGCCCCACGCGTTTCTGCTTGAAGCTGGCGCCTCGCCTTATCTTCCTGGAATCGCGGGAACAGCGCTAGGGAGAATTCGGGGGGCAAATAAAAGAGGAGACCAGGCAGCTGCTGTGTCGCCTGCTCTTCCAGTCATCCCTACTGTCCCTTTAGCTGTTTTTATAACTCAATAAGGACATACGCCTACTCTCGAACTCGTCCATATTCCAGGAAATGCCTTTTTCGTGCTGCCATTGTGTTTGCCCTAGTTCAAAAGCGTTCACATTCGTTCTATTTGTTCATATCAAGGGTTGAGATTTTCTCTCCCTACAACCTCAATCCTGCTACCAGCATCGCATGTTGGGTTCCCATGCTTTTATTGTTTTGTTTTGTTTTTCAGCCGGCCTGCGTCTAAAGGCAGCATTCTCCTCTTTTAGATGTAAAGCATCTCTTGCTCTCGGCTCCGTCGTCCGTCGTCTGTCGTCCATCCATCCGCCGGCCCAGGAAAACACCGGCAACACTGCCGCTCCAGCATCTAATGGTCGGGGCTATGTCCCTCCCTTGTTGTGGCGCCGTCCACACCCCCACTGCGCATGCTCGGCTCATCTCGGACCGGCCCAGGAAGACACTGGTAACATTGTCGCTCCAGGAGCCATTAAAGGGTAAGACAACACCGGGCGTTCAGCAAGCCGAGCATGCGCAGTGGGGGTGTGGACCGCGCCACAACGACAAGGGAGGGACATAGCCCCGTCGCATCTAATAAAATTACACCATCTCCCCGTAGGGGGACCCTGAGTAGTATGCGAAACAGCCATGGGCTCAACGCAATTTCCCATTTCGTAGTTCCGGTAAGTGAAAAGTGTGGTAGTTAGCATGGAAACCAAACTGTAAATATAACGGTAGCTACGTACCTCAACCTAACGGAAACGACGAACTGAAAACTAATGGGCACTTGAATCGACCCCATGGCTGCTTTGCATACTACTCAGGGTTCCCCTACGGGAAGATGGTGTAATTTTTTTTTCTCTTACTGTCAGCAAGCATGCAGGAGGTATTTTGAAAGCTTGCTGAGCCATCTATTTTCAGAAAAGAACTCACTCGCTCTCTCTCTCTCTTTCTAGCTCTCTCGCTATCTCTCTTTCCCGCTCTCTATCTTACTCTGTTCCCGTCTCTCCCTCTGCATATACCTTTATACATGTATCTCTCCCTCTTGCTCTCAGGGGTATTTTCCGTTATTCTTATTGTTCGTTTTACTACTTCGCGCAAGCGCATGCAAAACCCAAAGCCTAGAAATGCCACAAACTTCGTTATGATACTACGCGTTTGTTATTAAAGTGCTTCTTTTAAAAGCTATTTATATAATTTGCCATTTTCGTATTGCTTTTTCTGCTACTCGCTTTCCCGGTGGTGATGTCGAAAGCCTTCCGCCAAGATCATTACGCAACGTGCAAGGCCTCGTTTAACGGTCAGTTTTATAAGGGTTTTTCGTGGTACTATCGAGCTGTCAAGCTGTAAGTCACTGAATTCTGTCAGTGTCTAAAAGTGTAAGTCTTAAGCATTGTTTCCAACAGTGGCCGAAACAAAAATGTAATTTCTGCCCTTCTGAAAAGCAATGGCACCAAACGATATGAGGTACTTTCAATGATATGTGTGTGAGTGTGTGTGGGTGCGTGCGTGTGTGTGTGTGCGTGTCAAGACACACACAGTGAGACAGAGAGAGAGAAAGAAAGAGAGATTGCCATTTTTTTTTTTTTTCGTTTTTACTTCTGCGTTGTTCATCTCCCTTTTCTTCCCGCCTGGCCTCAAGTTTCGCCGTTTGCACAACATCCCGTGCTCGTGCATGTGGCGTGGACAGGGAGAAATTTTCCGTTCTCGTAGAGGCGCGGATGTGTACAAGTGTTTGCCTCGACCCCACCCGTCAGGCACCGTTCCTTTTTTGCGACGGATAACAACGGCGACACCGGATTACCGGGTGCCCGGCCGCTAAGAAGATTGCCGTCTTGTTGCCTTTAACGAACTGCCCTTTGCAGAGCTCGCCTTGAGATTACCGGCCACCCACGACTAAAGGACTTCTTGTCTTGCTCCGCTGTGCACGCTTCTACTTCTCCTCTTTCTTCTTCTCTAGTTTCTGTTTGCTTTGTGTCGGGGAAATATAATGAAACAAAGCGAGGAACGCGAACGTACGAGCTGTCCGTTCCTTATGCCTGCCAAGCCCAGGCGGTTCACAGTCGCGAGGCAAAGAAGATATCCCGAGATCTAAGCTGAATCTAATGAGACGAGTCCCTTGACTGCAGCTTTCGCTGGAGGATCTGTAAACGAGTAACGCGGAGTTACTCTTGTGCATCGTTTGGAAGTGCTTCGCGGCTGTTTTGTTTTTTTGTCCGCGAGGCGCCGTAGCTTTCAATATCTATCCCCTTTAAAAATAATTTTGAAAACGAAGACATGGATATTGGTAGGCTCTGGAGGGTTTAAGAGAAGACACTGCACTGAAACTTTTTTTTTTATGTTAAAGAACTCTAGGTTATGCAAGTTCTTTAAGAGCTAACCCACACAGGCCGTGAAAGAAGACCAAAAAATGGGGTGGTTGAGCAACGGTACGCGATCGTTCCCCCATGCTTGTCTCGCACGTCGGCTGGGCGGTCTTTTAGAGTGGAAGCGCAAAAACCCAAACACTCGAACCACTAACCTTATGACGTCAAACCCCGACAGCAAAATTTTAAGTGGATCAAAGAAACAAATAAAACAGTCAAAAAAGCAGTACGCTTTTAAAAGTTGGCTTCGCTTTGCTTCGTTCCCAACACAATTTCTGCGCAATGGAGAATATATTACATTTATTTCGGTACTGGAGGATCCTGCTTTAGCGAGGAGCAGTGGTGTTTTGCGTCGCCCCAGACGTCTGCGAAGAGTGACGTCAGTATCGCGAACATAACTGCGCTTCTTACGAAGCCCAAGAACTGGTGATCCCTCTGCTGAGCTCAATAGTCGCGCACAACAATCGCCATCATGATTAAGCTCTCCATGAGAGACATTTGCGTATCATAATGCTCCTAACGACTGGAGGAAAGGACACGAGGAGTGCAATCATTCACGGCGCGGCATGGAGAGTCAGCGCAGGCGCAGAACTTTTAAAGCGAAGCTTTCTTGCTCTCAGTGGGGACAGTGTCATTACTAGATAAAGTCGTTCTAGATAAAGTGTTAGAAAAACTAATCGAACTAAGACTCTAAATTTGAAATACTTACTAGCTGTCAGTTCAGATTTCGCAGTGGCCTGTCCACTGACAACGCGATAGCTTGCTTCACCGACAAAATTAAGTCATTCATTGATTGCGGTAAATATGCTGGTTCCGTTTTCATTGATTTATCTAAAGCCTTTGACACGATTAACCATAGCATTGTTTTGAAGAAACTAGAGCTTTATGGCATTGTTGGACCTGTTTTAACTCTTTTAACAAGTTTTCTTTCAAACAGGTGTCATGTTGTCTGCGTTAACGGGCAGACGTCACACCCGGTTAATAATAACAAAGGTGTACCCCAAGGGTCAATCTTGGGGCCTCTTTTATTTTTGACGTACGATAATGACTTGCCTCAGTGCTTTACAACACCTCAATGTATCTTATGTGCCGACGACACAACTATCTTCTCCAGTGATAATGACGTTTATAACTTGCTGTCTAAATTGCAAGCTGACTTGTTTTCACTACAGCGTTGGTGTTTATCAAATAAAATATCTATTAACGTTAGTAAGACCTGCTTTATGCTTTATTGCTCCCCTAACAAAACACTTCCTACTTTTTCTAGTCTCTATTTAAATTCTAAAAAAAATTGCCTTTTGCAGCCGTGCTAACTTTCTAGGCGTTGTCGTTGATTCGAACTTTAAGTTTAATGAGCATGTAGTTTCAATTGTTAAAAAGGCGTCTTTCGGTATAAGGGCATTGATTCGGGCGCGTCCATATTTTAACGCTCAAATCCTTGTGGGCTTATACTTTGCTTTCTTTCACTGTCAGTTAGCCTACTGTATAACATCCTGCGGTAGCTCTTACGCCACCCATTTTTCCCCCCTCGTTACATTACAGAAACAGGCTATTCGCATCATCAACTCTGCACCCCGTCGATCTTCTTCCTTTCCACTATTTGAACAGCTTCGGGTTTTGCCTCTAACTCAAATTTATCGCTACAGCCTCGGTATCTTATTTTTCAAAATTCTTAATCATAAACTCGTATTAAACGTTTTCCCGGTTCGCATGATTACTAATACGAACAGCGCGCGTTTTTCGAGTGAAAACAATTTCTTGCTTCCTAACATTCGAACTAATTATGGTAAACATACAATACAGTTTTCAGCGATATCTTTTTGGAATTCCTTACCCAGCAATATTAAAACAAATTATTTCTACAAGTTTAAAACTGTACTTAGGAACCACCTGCTTGACATTTAAATTTCTTGCGGTATATTTACGTCGTTCCATTTTTTTATTGCATTTGTTGTTTATATTTTGCTTGAAACCTACTACTTGTTACTACTTTATCGAAGGTTCTATTTAATTTAATAGTTTGTCTCAGTATACGTAGTTATTGTTAAAAAGTTCTGTATAGTTTTATAGTTTATCTTTGTATATGTAGTAATATATTGTGCAATAGTTCTGTATAGTTTTTTTTTTTTACGTTGCTCGTAATATTTTGTGTATTGTCATCGGAGGTCGCGCGTGCGGCTTCGGCCTTGGGACCTCCGTCTGTATTACAACCCA
Organism: Haemaphysalis longicornis; assembly: GCF_048455015.1. Lineage (NCBI taxonomy): Eukaryota > Metazoa > Arthropoda > Arachnida > Ixodida > Ixodidae > Haemaphysalis > Haemaphysalis longicornis. Next base: position 101,532,985 of record NW_027526335.1, on the reverse strand, counting down.
TATGTAAATATGTATACATCACTGAATAAAAATTGAATTGAATTAAATTGAAGTAAAATGCGCTGCAGAGAAGTCAACTTTACACAATTGGAAGGTGCGTGGTGATGATGAAAAAAAAAAACGCTTCCCGTTGGAATCGAATCTGGTTCCCTGCGTTATGAAGCCGGTGTGTATCCAATTCCGCCATTTCGACAAAGTCCCAGCAGTGTATATTTTGAAGCGAATTTGAACGATTCACTTAGAGCGACGATGATGGGTGGGGGAGGAGGCGCTCAGCTTTCTCGTGCGGGATTGGCTTGCTGCCTGCTGAGTTTCCACTTCGACTCGCATACAGTTCGCACTCTGATTTTTGAAACTATGACTTCGATTGCAGCGGCTTTGACTTCGCCATTTGAATTTCGCACCCAAGAAATCTTCGTGTTTCCTCATCGTCGTTAGATGGAAGAAATTTGATTTTTTTTTCTTCCACACGTAGCTCAGTAACACTTGCGTCACATTAAAAATGCAGACACTCTAAAGTTGGTATTTTCGGATAAACGCGCAAGACACACTGCTGTACATTTAGCTTCATTAGTCTGCTACGTACATCTTTACAGCTAACTGCACTTCTTGGATTCTGGGAAGACATTTTAGGGCTATAGAAACAGTGTGAATATATTTAAGCTATCATTTAACGGTGTAGCCAGCCTGCGCATGGACCTGTGCGCCTTCCATGCACAACTCCTATAACGGCGCGTGTCACGTTCCTGCGGGGAAGCCACCGCAAAGAATATTTCGGCTACCTGCGGGGAAGCCACCGCAAAGAATATTTCGGCTAACTTTGCGGAAGAACACTACTTTTAATGCGTAGTATTCTTTGCCGAGTACTCCCACAGCGAGGACCGTGTAACATCCTGCATTTCCATAAAAATGCAGATATCGTGAAGTTCTACCTGCAATCGCTATAATAGCGTAAATGGAGATAACTGGTCGCACAAAATTTTGAAAAAATAAAAAATAAAAAAATATAAAAAATTACGCAAAATGGCAAACCGTGTAACGCCCTGCATGTCCGCAATAAGGCATATTTCGCGAACTTTTCCCTTTTAATCGTTATAACAGCGCAAAAGGAGATAATTTGTCGGACAGGATTTAGAAAAACAAAAAAATGGCTGGAAAAAGCTCAAACCCAAGACAAGCGCCATAAGAATGCTACGCATTAGTAGATAATTCTTTGTATTTCTGCCGAATTTTCTTTCGTTGTTTGTGTGTGGCAGAAGTGCGTTGCAGACGACGTGCGTACATCCTCTAAAATTCAGCGTTTCTACGAGAAGACAGCTTCTACTGATGTGGACTGCGTAGGTTTGTGATGTTGTTAAGCACTCCTGCCGCCATTTTTCTCAACGATTGCGCATTTGAAACCTTTCCTCTTGCGTAGCTACAAGTAACCATTCAGCCATAGGTTTTTCAGGTCTGCGAATGGCATTCCTACATGAACGCACTGGCATCTGTGCGTTCGTTTCATTGCTTTTATTCTATCTGATGAATGAGGACCTCGTTTTTTCCAATTTGTTTCCTTAACGTTTGCGTATGCATGTGACACTCGCGAATGCATGCGCAAACGTTTTCCAATTCTGCCTGTAAGTGCTTTGCAGCGTCTGCCATTATCAAAGAGGAAGACATGGACAATGCTGTCTTCGCCCCGATATCCCAGCACCTCCTATCAATTACTGTGGTCTTCACCTCCAACGGGAAAGTTGACATTCCTCTGATAATTTGACATGCACCTGCAAACGGCTACAAAGGAAAGCTATACAGCTCTCCAAGAAACGTCTCAGCTGTCGAAAAATTTCTCCCATTCTATACTTGGAGTCGAACCTGGAACCGCTGTCTGTCTAAAGCCGTAGTTCTACCAACTGAGCTGACCAGGAGGCTGGCCGTTTGTAGCGTGACGTGTGTTAATCAACAACTCGAAATGAGGCAGATGTGTTAATCGAACATTTACTTGCAGGCAATCCCGAAGGCAGAGTTGTGCGAAGGAAAATTTAACTTCCCCCTGAAAAGCAGCTGTATGGCTACAAAAGAAAACTGTACAGCTTTCTCGGAAACTTCTCAGCTGTAGGAAAATTCGTCCTGCTCTAGAACGAATTTTTCTGGTATCCGTCGACGCAGTAGATCGACAATTACGATTTTTGTCGTCACGTTGATCCACATATTGAAAGTAAGCAGCCCTGCGGGACGGTCCGAGGAGCAAAAACTGAAAATCATGACGGAGCTATTATCACAAAGTCCGGTTTAAGGGGAGACTTCAAGCGGAAATTCTGCTGTGAGGTTGCGCGCAGGAAGAACATCCCGACCAGACACTCTCCGAGAAAACTGACCAAAACAATGAATGCAAACAAAAGTCTTGCCGATGATCACGTGAATCCAATGCTGCGTTCATCGTTAGCTGCAACCACTGTCGTGAAATGTGGCGCCATGGTGTCATCGGCTCTAAAGGAGAGGAAGCGGCAAAGCTGCAAGGCGCACAACGGAGATTCTGAAATTACAAAGGTGCATGCATGATTTGAAGAAAAGAAATCATGCACGCTTCCGTCGAGAGACGACAATGGTTGAACGTGAAGCTTTCTCGGAAGGGATTCCTTAATTGGTTGCCGTATGAGTTTAGACTTTTGCTCGCAGACGGTTCGGACTTTGACTCATTGATCGTTGACTTTGATTCGCACGCAGTTTGGACTTTTCATCGGAGCGCTTGCGACTTTGACCCTTAGCACGAAGAAAGCTTCGCGTTCAACAGTCGTCGTCGTTAGACGGACGGGTGTATGATCTATCCTCAGAGGAAGTTGACTTTTCTGCGGTAGGTTGCCGCCTGAGCTTGGACTTCGACTCGCAGACGGTTTGGACTCTTGATCGAAGCAGCTTTGGCTTTGACCCTTAGCCATTTGATTTCGCACGAAGAAAGCTTCGCGTTAAGCCATCGTCGTCGTTATGCGGGGGGGGGGGTGGCTTATTTTCGTCGAATTTTTTACGACCATGCAGCCCTCTCCAAATATAAACTGCGTCTGCCGTGTCGGTGTCGGAATGGCGTAGCCGGATAAACGTCGGCTTGATAACGCGAGCGATCCAGGTTCGATTACGACCACGGAAAGCGTTTTTTTTTTTAGGCGCCTCCACAATCATTATCATCGCCGTCAGAGAAAGTTGGCTTTCCTGCAGTGCGTTTTCGGCGCTTATGTACGAATCAGTGAGATAGAAAGCTTCGCTTTAAAACTGAGCGCACTACCGGACTGCATGAGGTAAGACGGATTGTCTTTTGCCGGACTTAGGAAAGAAAAAAGAAGGAAAGCAAAAAAGGAAGGAAGGAAGGGAGGGAAAACAAATACAAAGAGAGAGAGAGAGAGAGAGAGAGAGAGAGAGAGAGAGAGAAAACAAACGAACGAACGAAAGAAAGAAAGAAAGAAAGAAAGAAAGAAAGAAAGAAAGAAAGAAAGAAAGGAAAAAAGAAAGATGGAACGATTGGAAAACTAGGCAGTGTCTGGTATTACCAAAAAGTAAGAAATGGGGTACTGTCAATTTCTTTCCTATCAAAAAGCTCAATCCATCCCCGGTGATCTTCTCGCGATGGCCGCGGATTTTGAACCGCGTAGATTGCTATCTTGCGTGACTAGCATGTTATTGAGGCCACATGTTTTATTCTAGACATGCTTCCCAAGGAGCTTATCACACTGGCGAGAGCTTCGTAGTGACTGTAATTGGAGCATACTGTTTGAGCAAGTTGCTCGTCAAGTGCAGGCTCGACAGAGATAAAGACAGGACCATATAATATTAGTAGTAAGTGTTGTTTGCTGAAGAAGTCTTCGCCTTGAATCGAAATGACGGCAACTGCTCCGCAAAAAAAAAAAAAAAAGGAAAAGGAAAAAAAGGAAACACATGACGAGCGCTGTTGCGCTGCGCGGTTATTATGTACACTGACTCGCCCGATTCTCAATGCTAAATAAATGAACGAATTTAGAAATGGGCCTCAGGCCCCGCAACGTTATTAGAGGTAATGGGAGGGGTGAAGAAGTATCAATAAAAGTCTGATATCAGCCCACATTACGCACTATGCCTTGGTATGGTCCGTCTGTACGCCCTTCCAGGCTATCAAACCATCCAACACTGCTTTCGAAGACCACTGGCAAGTGAAGAGATTGCATTGCGTTGGAGAAGAGAAGCACCGAAGTGCACGAGCTCCAGGGGCGCCTTAATGGTAAGAGGTAACTGAAAAGTAGGCTGTCACGTGTTTTGCGTTGGTTGCTCGCGGACATTACTTGTTAAGTAAATGTACGGGCAGTTCACATGTGCATGTGCTGAAACAGTTGTGTTGTTTTCTCGGGATTCTGGAAATACAACTATATACCACAGGCTCCGCCTGTAACGTGAATGCCGCAGCCGTGTGCACCATTCCTGTCCTTCATCCACTTTTTTTTTTTTGTGCTCACAGAATCCGTGAGAAATCGATCAGGGCACAACAGGGCACGACATGGCCGCAGGCCCGCAGCCCGACAAATGCTGTTTTCGTGTTCGCCGCTGTCTTCCTGGTGTGCAGGGAGATGCCGAGTACTGTGCTTCCAGATCCGTACGGGCGCGTCCATATGTCGCTCCTTCGATCAATGACTGATCACCTTTACGCTGGCGAATCCAGCAGCCGGCACAAAAAAAAAAGCAGGCAAAATGTTGACGAGGATTAAACCGACAACTCTCACAGACAAGACCTTCACCGGGAGGAGAGAAGGCACCCAAGAGGTAAATAGGTGAGTTTGAGGCTCACCAAAAGGGAATAAAAAATTCGCTGGAGTCTTCGAGCGGCCTATTCAACGTTGCGCTGCCTATTTTATGTTATTTTCTGCCTGTCTATACCAATCCGGCAGTTATAGTTGCCTCACAGCAATGGCATTTCGAACACGATGCCCCTCGCTCGGTGTTTTTTCTTTTCTTTCTTTTTTGTAACAGCCAACACGGCTTTACACTCAGTAGGTAACGGTGTCCCCAGGTGTCGGCTTCCTATGGGAAAGCTTTCCTGTGTTGCATATCTATTCCTTGTGAAGTGTGCCGTGAGTTCGCGCCTTTTGTGTTGGAAGGGATTTGAATAAAAGAATTAACATTTTTGTTTACTGTTCTTTTTTTTTTCCTGGCGAAGTTAGCGAGCGTGGGTCCCGCTTCTTGCCAGTATCATAGACCCATATCGTAGGGCACTGCATTATGTTATCCGTATCATGATCATCTGAAATTCATAACCCCGTATCTACGCAATGAGAGAAAGAAAGAAGCAAAAAGAAAGAAATTTTAAAAGGAAGGAAGAAAGAAAAGGAAAATAAATAAAGAAAGAAAGAAAGAAAGAAAGAAAAAAAGAAAGAAAGAAAGAAAGAAAGAAAGAAAGAAAGAGAATAGAAAAACAAGGAAACAAAGAATGGAAACAAGCAAACAAAAAAAGGAAGCAAAGAGGGGACGAAAGGTGGAATGAAAGAGTGAAAAGGGGGGAAATCGATTTACCCTTTTAACGGACATGAATGCTTAGCGATGAGCAATAAAGCACCGTTTCTATACGATCAGAATTGCGTGCGCTTTGAACGCCCTAATACTTCTATAAAAAACAGATCGATGCGACAGGCCCCCCATTTTTTTTTTAACTTGATGGGACATCTTCGAACTCCAAAAAACGGGGTCATCAACGTTCGCAATTTAACAACGGACCGCGAATATTGAAAGTGCGACGCCCAAAACATTTTCTTTTCATTTTTTTTTCGGCCAGAACGTCTAAAAAAGACCTAAATTACATACCTTTCAGCGGACATATTTTCCCAAGCGGATTAAGTACAGCCCCAAAACGCGAAACGAGTCCACAATACCTGAGAACATATAATGAACCACGCGCAGCCCGATAAAACCTGTAGCTTCGAAATCGCATGAGATCAACACATTCGCGTGGGAACAATTCTCAAATTGATAATGAGGCCGACACGCATTGCCATTCCCTGTTTTTGGGCCAGATACTCATTGCCGAGTTTCCACAGCGAAACTGCTCGAGGAGTGTTGCCCTTCCACTACCTGCTCTTTTAAGCAGACTTTTTTCGTACCTGTGTTTTCAAGGAATTGGTTGCTGCGCTCTGTCTCTTCTAGGTAGAAGGAAGTTGTGGCGTCGTTGTTGAATTCAATACCGACTGCTATTAACACCACAAAATAATACGCGCTTCTTGGAAGATTCGCGCCGATTCTCTAGGCCGGTAAAATAGCTCTGACGACGTGATCCACCTTTACACAAGGGGAAACTCAGCATTCCATCGTTAGGGACGGCGAAGGGAATCCGGTTGCTCTCACCGGACATTGGCTTTAAATTCATCTACGCTGTCTTCGCTATGTTAACGTACGGGTGTATTTGGTATATCCCAGCAGTAGCATACGCAAGATTAGATTTTCGGCTGTGCGGAAAGGGGAAGTGAGGCGGAGCGGGTCTCCCAAAAGTGAAAAAGAGAACATTAAACTAGAAAAAAAGGAAGAAAACGCGAACCCAAACAAAATAAAAAAAGAAACCTAAAAAAAAGAGGCAATACAACATTAAATAACCTTCATAATACCGCGCTGTACTCTAACTTACCTTCCTGTTATTCTTTTATTGTTTTCTTCTTGGCAATTGTAAATTGATTGATTGATTGATTGATTGATTGATTGATTGATTGATTGATTGATTGATTGATTGATTGATTGAAGGGTTTAACGCGCCGACGCAACTCAGGTGATGAGGCGCGCTTTAGTGGAGGGCTCGGATTAATTTTGACCACCTGAGGATCTTTAATGTGCGCCGAAACCTCGTACACACGGGCGTTTTTGCTTTTCGCCTCCGTCAGAAAAGCGGCCGCCGCGGCCGGGAATCGAACCCGCTCAGCAGCACAACGCCTTAGCCACTGAGCCACCACTTTTTTTTTTTATTGCCGGTTTCAGACATCACAAAAACGTGCTACAGATAAAAAACGCTAGCTTTGCCTAAGCCAGCGTATTATGTCTAAAAACGGGGCATAGGCAACACTTTCTCTACTTCCTGCAGCTACTCGGACGTACAAGGTTGACCCTTCCACATTTCTACAATGCGATGAACGCTTTCACAGAAATACTGCCTCGCGGGCCGTCCATCAACGTCCGAGTAACGAGCTGCCAATCGAGACCTCCATATTCCGTGGAGGACCAGCAACATCAATAGGTCGTAAGGCACTCCATTATCGTTCTCAACTGCCAGAAACCGTATACCATGAGGATCCAAGGGGAGTTCCTTTTTCAAAGTTCTCTGAAGAACATCCCACAAAAACACCGCATCCCAACAGTCCAAAAATATATGTTCAACAGTTTCCGGCTTCTTGCATAGCCAGCAGTCTGCTCCCCAGGGCACGAACAAACCCTTCTCTAGCATCCACGTTTTAACCGGGAGCACACCAACATTAAGCTTACAAAGAAAAACGTTTTAACACCCGGCGAAACAACCATTGCTTTTACACGTTTCAAAACATTTGGTCCTGGTCCACTTCGAAACATGGATCTGTATAGTGGCGCAGGAAAGCAGATTTCAACGAGATCTTTGTACAACTTCCTCTTCGACACTGAACTCAAATACTCCATGGAAAAACGCGAACATACAAATTGTGTTGCCTGTACGACTTCCTTTAAATATCCGTGAACTCCTTCGGTATAACACAAAGATGACGTAATAACAAACTGAGGAAGAAGTCTACCTAACATAACCTGAATTACAGTGTGAAGTAGGGGGTCCTTTACCTCACGCAAAAAATAAAATCTATTGGCTACTTGTCGCAGAAAAAGATGCGCTAGTGACAAACCACCATCACGCACACGTCTGAAAAGATTAGTTCTACTCGTCCGTTCCCAGGTCGAGCCCCAAATAAAAACAGCAAATATATGTATACACGGTGTAACCTTTGTACATTTGCACGCGAACAATGAATAACTTGCAAAACGTACCACAGTTTAGCGAAAAGAAACACATTACACACCGTCGCCCGCGCAAACAGACAACGTTTTACCCTTTCCCTCCCACTTTTCCGCTTTTTCTTGCAACGGCGCTGTCTGGCTTCGCCAGTACGGCTCGCTGTCGCGGTAATTTTCCAGCGGGACACCTAGATACTTGGCAGGCGTAACTTGCCAGCTGACACCTTCAAACACACTGGGTGTCCAGTCCCAGCACCAGTGCCAGAACCCCAGACACTTTTTTTCCAATTTACGGAACTTCCACTATATTCACAAAAGGAATTAAGTATTTTAATGGCGCTACTGACACTTTATCACGGCGCAAAAAAGCTATGTCGTCCGCATAGGCAAGTACACGGGCCTCACATGCCTGCAACCGAAAGCCATGAATACTGTTGTTGTTATTTACGCTTGCGCAGAGGGCCTCAATGTATAAGCAAAAAAGTAAAGGCGAAAGCGGGCACCCTTTGCGAACCGAACATGTGACCTTGATTGGACGACACACCGACTTGTTAATAACCAAACTTGTCGAACACCCTTTATAAGCCATTTGTACACCCCCCGCAATTATTCTTCCCAAGTTTACTTGTTCCAAGATGATAAAAAGCATTTCATGAGAGACTTTATCAAAGGCCTTTTCGAGGTCTATTTGGAGCATGGCTACAATTAAGTGCATACTGTCACAACATTCTAGGATGCTTCTCGCTACGTGTATTTATTTATTTATTTATTTATTTCAGGAATACTGCCAGCCTTACAAAAGGCCCTCGGCAGGAGTGGGTGTACATTGTAATACGTACAAAAAGGAAAAATCTATACAGACAAAACATAATAAGTAATCCAAGTTAGGCACAAGCTGCAGAATGACCAGGTGATTGCAAGCAAAAACAGTGCAGAAATGCAAAAGTAAATAAGAAGCATAACAGCATGTTTGTTTCTCACGCGCGCAGTATCATACACGCAAGAAAAGAACGATATGACGGAGTAGACAGGTACAAAGAAATAGGTGCGCAGTCTTCTGCGCATACACATAGTCTGCACAAGAGGCGGGGCCTCGTCCTGATAATGACGACACAGGCGGTGAACAGTCTTGTAATGAATATATCAGAAAAGAAGCCCAAGGAAAAGTAACAAAAAATACAAAGTCTCAACCAGCAAAGATAAACCATGCCCTACAATGAAAGAATGCATAAAGAACAAAGGCATAGCAATTGTGCACACCTTCAGGGCGGCGCTTCCTTTTTTAGAGATGACATAAATGCATCTACGGTCAAACATTCCATGACATCGGGGCAAAGCGCGTTCCATTCGCGAACAGTTCGTGGGAAAAACGAGTTTTTAAACGCATCTGTTCTGCACGAAAAGTTGCTCAGTTTCTTAGTGTGATTTGACCGTGTCGGACGTAATGTTACTGGTTGTATGTATTTAAGCTTGTTAAGTCCTAATTTATCGTGGTAAAGTAAGTACATAAATTTGAGCCTGTCCCAGTACCGTCTCAACTGCAAGCTTTCTAATTGGGCACTTCTCAAAAGAGCACTGGGTGACGTACGCCAACTATACGAGTTGTAGACGAATCTAATGGCCTTACGCTGCACGCTCTCTAGTTTGTTAATGTTAATTTGCGTATAAGGGTCCCAAACAACTGACGCATATTCGAGTATCGGAAGGATGAAGGTTTTATAAGCTAATAGTTTAATTTCCGGGGTCGCTTTAGACAATGACCTTTTAAGATACATAAGCTTCTGAGTTGCCCTCTGCTGAAGGAAAGATACGTGCTCGTTCCATTTAAGATCCGAAGTGAGGTGAACACCCAAGTACTTGTAGCTCTGCACAGATGATAAGGAATGGCCAGTAATAGAGTATGAAAAATTTAAGGGTTGCCGTTTTCGAGTTATTGTCATTGCCACTGTCTTCTTGAGGTTGATACGCATTTGCCACGTCTCGCACCATGTTTGGATTATACCAAGAGAAGAATTGAGCACCGCTTGGTCATTGGGGCTATGAATTTCGTGGTACAGAATGCAGTCATCTGCAAATAGCTTCATTTTTACCGGTATTTTCTGCGCGATATCATTTATAAAAACGAGAAAAAGCAGTGGTCCTAGCACAGATCCTTGAGGGATGCCTGATAGTACGGATCGTGGACTTGAGCAAACATCGTCAATTTTCACACTTTGGCATCGAGAAGACAGATAGGAATGTAGCCATCGAAGTAATGAATCGTTTTTTAGGATAGGCCGCAATTTTAGCAATAATTTAGGGTGGGAAACGCGATCAAAGGCCTTTTCAAAATCTAAAAAAACAACATCGATTTGACCCTGTTGATCTAGAACTGCCGTAAAGTCGTGAATCGTTTCCAGGAGTTGCGTAGTCGTGGAAAGTCCCCGTCGAAAACCATGTTGCCGTGAATCTATAAGGTTGTGCTCTTCAAGAAAAAGGGTTAAATGTTTACAAATGATGTGTTCAAGGATTTTCGCTGAAGAGCACAATATTGAAATTGGCCGATACGACGAAAGCAATAATTTCTTGTCAGTTTTAGGAATTGGGGTGATCTTTCCGCTTTTCCAATCTTTTGGGACCTGTGATTCCAAAAGGGATTTTTTGTATATAACGGTGAGGTACTTCGAAGACCACTCGGCATACCTTTTAAGAAATGCGTTTGGTATCCCATCTATTCCAGGAGATTTTTTTGGGTCGATATTTAAGAGAAGTGAGAGCACACCCTCTTCTGATATTGAAATTGAGTTGATCGGAGGGAGACTCTCGAAAGCATCAAAGTTTGGTATTTTGCCGTTGTCGTTTGTGAAAACAGAGCAAAAAAAGTTGTTAAATGACTCCGCGATTGTAAGTTTGTCTGACACAGGTTCACCATTTATCAATAGATTTTGAAGTGGCTTCTTTCGCGGAGAAAAGTGGCGCCAAAACTTTGCCGGGGATGAAAGAAGGAATGTTTTCATGGAAGTTTTGTAGTAGTAGTCTTTTGCTTTTTTTATGCTTGCTTTAAGTTGCAGGCGTAAGTCGGTCAATTTGCACATGCGTGTTGCGGAAGGAAAGTCCCGGTATTGTTTTCTAATTTTGTTGGTCTTTCGACTAAGTCGCACTACTTCTCGCGATAACCAGGGATTCTTGGTTTGCACCCTTTTTCGCGTGGTCGGCACAAATTTTTCTACGCATGTCAAAACAAGGTTTTTAAAGAAGTACCATAAATCATCGACGGAGCATGCGTTCGAGTTCGACAACGAGATGAAATCGAAAAACGACGTGTCTAGCATGTCAAGTATGTCAACATCGTTGGCACGACAAAAGAGGGGGACCACTGTTTCCTTGTAGCTCCGTTTCGGGGAATAATTCAACTGCATTGTTAAGCACACTATTTTGTGGTCAGATATGCCGTCAATAATTTCTACTTCATAATCCCGATGCACTAAGCTGTCACTGATAAGGAAAAGGTCTAGAATGGACGCCGCACCTTTTTGGATTCGCGTGGGTAACGTGACTACCTGCGTGAGAGTGTGCGAAAATACGATGTCTACTAAAGGCTGTGCAGCATTAGAGAGGGGTTCGGGAACTTCGGTGGACCAGTTGATGGCCGGGGTGTTGAAGTCACCACCTATTAGGATGTTTCGAGAGATGGCCTTAGAAGAGCACAAAAATTCGTTCAGTTTTTCAAAAAAAGTGTTATCTGTATTCGGGGGGCGGTAGAATCCTCCCACGACCAAGCTGAATTCGTTTAAGGCTACCTTGATAATGACGCATTCGACGCCCACTATGTCGGGGAGCCTGAAAACACGCAGGTTTTCACGAAACAGGATCGCAACGCCCCCACCGCGAGAGTCTCGGTCTTTGCGACAGACAGCATACCCCGGCGGTACTATTTCGTCATCACCAATGCTACTGGTTAGCCATGTTTCTGTTAGGATCACAATATCAGGTTTGTATGCTATTGTGATACTTTCGAGATCATCAGATTTATTTAGGATGCTTCGGGCGTTCACATTCAAGCACAGGAAAGGCTTTTTTGTATTGTTGCCGGTTCATTGCGGATGGGGTTCTTTATCGCGTTGTCGACCCACAGGAACCATTTCGTTGCGGCTGGTATCCCACGCAAACAACTCTTTGTCGATTTTAATCTTGTCGTAAATCAACTTAACTTTGCTACCTCGCTCTCGGAGTTCCTTCGTGTGGTCCCAGAGTTTTTTCCTCTTTTGGCGAGTAACTGCCGAAAAATCCTCAGATATCGAAACATCCGTGTCTTTTAGTTGAAAAGCGTTTTTTAGGAGCTCAGTTTTCTCGCGGTAATCAATCAACTTTATAATCACCGGACGCGTTTTCCCCTGTTGTATGCGACCAATTCTGTGGATTCTTTCAGTTGTTTTGATGGTAACACCCATTTCTTTGGCAAAGACATCTTGAACTACTTTTGTTGTCAAATTTTCCACTTTTTCATCGGGATCCTCCGGAATACCAAACACGACGATATTGTTACGCCTACTGCGGTCTTCTAAACTAACAAGCTTATCTTCCAAGTTCCTTACGCATTCTTCAAGAACGGACACCTTGGTATTAACTTCACCAATAGCCTTAGCTGACACTTCTACGGCCTTGAGCTGCAACTCAATATTGTCTAGTCTGCAAGAAATAGCTTTCTGGCCCTCAAGGATCTGCCTCAGAAGCTCCTCTGTGGGTCCAGGATTGGATTCCACGTCCCCGCAGAGCATCAGCAAAGACAAAAACAACTTTCGCACAGTCAAGAAACCAATATACATTTTTCGTGGGCACACCAGCTGCACAAAAAATGGATCATGTGTTTTAACAGTAGATGTTGCTTTACTGACCTGCACGAAAAAAAGGACTCGTTTCAGCATGTTGCCGCAACGCCAGCTGGCATGCCCACTGAAGAGGTTGCACGGTCGCTGGCCTCTTATAGCTGGCTCCGTTGACGTTGACGATGCCGGGTGAGACGACATCCAGCGGCGTATCTGAGGCAGACACGTGTGTGCGCAGTCTCCGTGGGTGACACGCTCCAAAACGATGGAACTTGCATTATCTTGCGTTTTGCTTGTCCGGGCTGCTGTGTCGATGACGAGAAACTGCACGAAAAAAAGGACTCGTTTCAGCATGTTGCCGCAACGCCAGCTGGCATGCCCACTGAAGAGGTTGCACGGTCGCTGGCCTCTTATAGCTGGCTCCGTTGACGTTGACGATGCCGGGTGAGACGACATCCAGCGGCGTATCTGAGGCAGACACGTGTGTGCGCAGTCTCCGTGGGTGACACGCTCCAAAACGATGGGACTTGCATTATCTTGCGTTTTGCTTGTCCGGGCTGCTGTGTCGATGACGAGAAACTGCACGAAAAAAAGGACTCGTTTCAGCATGTTGCCGCAACGCCAGCTGGCATGCCCACTATTACTTGTTATAGACCTTCCTTTTATACCACATGTTTGGTGCTCCCCCACTATATCTGTTATCACCATCTGTAACCTCCCTGCTAGAATTTTCATTAATATTTTATAATCGACGTTAGTTAACGGGATTGGGCTATACGCTGTGACCTTCTTTAGTTCATCCCTGTCATCTGTTTTAGGTATGAGCACAGGGTGCGAACTTGAGAAAGATGGTGGCAATCTATCCCGCTCATATGCTTCCTTATAGAGTTCACACAATATTATACAGAGGTCATCACGAAACGCTTTGTAAAACGCCGCGCACAACCCGTCTGGTCCCGGAGACTTGCCCGGATTTAAATCGTCAATTGCTTTCTTAACTTCATCAGGTGTAATTGAAACTTCCAGACTATCTTTAAACTCGTCGTCAATGACCGGCAAGAAACGCATAAACTCTTCCCTAAACCGGTGTAAGTTTACCGGTTGACATGCAAACAAACTATCGTAATACTCACAAAAGACGTTCGCTAATATTCTCTGGTCACTTGATACATGCCCGTTGTACTCTATTTCACTGATTGTGTTTCTGGTGGCGTAACGTTTTTCAGAGCAAAGAGCTCGCTTGGTTGGTGCTTCACCCAACAAAAACTTCTCCGCTCTGGCTCGGACTATTGCCCCACGGTAAATTTCTTCTTCGGTAGACTCCAACTGTTGTTTCACGGTTTTAATATCATCCTTACACAGTCCCGGTGACTGGCTCTCTAGTGCTAAAGGTGTTTCCAGGTTGCGTCTGAGCAAGACTTCTTTTTTCGTTTTATTATGATGTAAGGCACTTGACCTTTCCAAGGCTTTCATCTTAATTTCTTCTTTGAATCTCTCCCACTTATCGGCACAGCTAGAATTTTTCTGTTCTATTAATGTTCTAATCTTTTCAGTGACCTCTGCTACAAATTTTTCATCCTTCAATAATTGGCGATTCATTTTCCACAGGCTCCAGTTAAACTTCTTCCCATTTTCTTTTCGCTGACCAATCAAGAAAGAGACCAGGCAGTGGTCACTAATAGACACAGGCGTAACATTATACTCTGAGCACTCTGGTACAAGATCAAGGGATACATAGGCTCTATCCAAACGCGCATGACTCACACCTTGAAAATGAGTAAAATGTACCGCTCCTGTGCCATCCAAGGCATCCACCACATCCTCTAAACCGAAATCTGCTGCGATTTCGCTCAGTGCAATTGTGCTACCATCACGAAACGGAGTACCACTGGATTTATCTCGAGCAGAGCACACACAATTAAAATCCCCTAGAAATACAATAGCCCGCTCTGTACCAAACCACGTCCTTAAGTCTTCAAAGAAGACTTTCCTTTCATCCGCTTTAGTCGGCGCATACACACATATAATTCGCCACTCTCGCGACGATAACAAAAAATCGCATACAACAAACCGGCCAGACACACTGGACGTTGCATTTTGGATAACAACGCCGAAACTCTGACGAAATAAAAGTGCGCATCCTGCCGATAAGCCCACCGCGTGGCTTACACAGACGTGATATCGTGAACTGAACACATTCACCATTCTTTCTGTGCTCTGCTCGCTCTCCACTTTCGTTTCTTGTAAGGCTACCACGTCTAAATCTTTCTCGTTGATAAGCCTGTACAATTGCTTCTGACGCTTGCGTTCAGACAATCCGCGTACATTCAAGGTGGCACAACGCAAATTATGGGGTGAACTGAACACTAATGAAAGATGAAAGGACGCCTTAAGCTATGTAACCACTAATCCCCGAACTCAACACACCCTCCTGCCTCGATACTGTAGTGCACACCAACCCAGTACAATGGCATGCAGAGAAACTTTTCGGAGTACCATTCCAGTCCTAGGTGGGCTTTCCGGGGGGCGTAGGCCGGTCGGGTGGAACGCTTGGTTTGGACTTGTAGCCCACACGTCGCCCCAAAACCGTCTTCGCTGGCGGCTCACCGCTGCTGGACTCATCGGTGCCCTGGCCGGTGACGTCATCGGTGCCCTCATGCCCGATGCGACGGCAGGAGGAACAGCGCGGCACTTTGCAGTCGCGCCGGATATGGCCCTTGGTGTTGCAGCGCAAACACTGGGGGGCCCTGCCGGCGACAACGACGAGAGCCTTATCCCCACCGACTCGGAGTTCATGCGGCAGGTCGTCCATGATCACTCCCGGTTTCAACTTGAGAGTCACCGACCGCAGAGTTGAGCCCTTATCCCGTATGCCGTCGACACGCCAACGCTCCTTGCGCACTTCGACTACACGTTCGTGGGGAGCGAGCGCAGCGCAAACATCTTCGTCCGGCCCATTGTAAAGAAGCCAGTGAAGCTTCAGCCGAATTTCCTGGTTTGAGGGGTCTATCACAATGCACCGGCGGTCCTTCACTTTTACGTCACTCTGGGCTAACATTTTTTTTAACGCCTTCCGCTGACTTGAAAGTCACGGCCCAAACGTGACTCATTTGATACGCCCCCAATGCCACCACGTCGGCGAGCAAAGCGAGACGCGTCAAAGTGTCTCGAAAATCCTCGACACGATACGGGCGTGCACGCATGTCGGCATGCTGAAACACACTATTCAAAACAGACTGACCGGTGGGCGACTGGGGCAAAAGCACTTGATAATCCTGGGAGTCGTTGGCTGAAATCCTGTTACCGCGGCCAGACTGGGCCGTTATCACCGCTCCGTCGGGGCTCATGATTCCGCTTCCGTACGCTACGGTGGCCGCAAGTGGAATGCCACTGAGCCACCGCGGCGGGTAATTGTTAAAGTCCTGGTTGTGTTCAGTGCAGATATCGAAGCCGGATTTGGTTGGTACGTAGATTTCAAATATTAAAATAATTATCTGTAGTCGTTATTAGATCCTACGCTGAGTTACCCGCCTTGTCCCATCCCCGTAAATGCTCCCCCCCCCCCCCCCCCCCCCTTCGCTTGGTTGCTTCAAAATTTTCGGAGAGGTGCCATGGGACCTTTGAAACCCCCACTAACCCTCCTGCGTGCCCTATCCTATCCGACACTACCTCTTCACCGAATAGGTTTTATGAAAATCTTGTATAATTTCGTTGTTTTTAGTATTAGTAGCATCAACTCCCATTTGTTGGGGAGCACTCGTGTTTTTATTACCATAAACTGTAAACGTAAAGTTACTAACATTTTCCAATCCTTGCCATCCTTTTCGTATACTTTGGCTGTGCGGAAAGTCTTAACCTGTTGGTATGGCTCAGAGAGCAGATCAGTTATACGCGTCTTCTTCACGGGTTTCGCTGCCGCGTCGGTAGCTGTGGCTATTTGCAACTAAAGAAAATAGTAACATTTGTTACTACATACTTTCTCAGTTTTTTCACCTTTCAGCCACCGCTACCATGGAAATGGGATCGTGATGGGTCTGCCCTCTCAGTCATAGTAAGAGAAAAATGACGAAACTGTCGCAAAGGTAAAGGAATGATTGTTGTGTTAGTGGTCAGCATGATGATGACGGCGACGACGACGGCGGTTGAGGCGGTGGTGGTGGGCTACCATTGGACACGCGCCACTGGACATGTAATGTCACGTAACCATAACATTGACCCTAACGACATCGCAAGCAATGTCATACTCATCGCACGTCTAACTGTATACGTATCGGTTGACGAAGATAAACCTCGAAGCCAGACTGCAGGCCTAACTTCAGACAGCCGCCTACTTGCGTTGCCCCCTTCCTCTCTTGCGCGTCAACCTGCGTCCCCACTCCTATTGGCTGAAAAACCGTTAATGCGCACCAATGGGAATCCATCTGCCATTTCTCGCACGGCGGTATTTTTGCTCAGTGAGCCTCTTAATGCTTTCGAGTTAAAACACAAGCGAACGCTTCCACCCCCTCTTCTCGCGTGCCCGCGAATTCATTCGGCGAAATTAACATGAAACATCATCACTTCTGACAACGATTAAGCCGCTTTCGCTTGCCGCGTTCTCACGGAATTGCATTTACAACCGCTCTGCGCTGCTAAGCCTCTCGGTTTGAATTTCCCTCCTTCTTCTCTCTTTCACGCCATCGTTCGCTTCTCTTCTTTTACTTTCTGCTTTCCATTGCTTTGCTCACCGACCAACTGTGTAACGCAGCAGTAATTTACATCTCGTAGCGTGAACAGAAGGTAGAGAGAATCCTTTTAAGCAAAGCCCCGAGCTGTGAGAAATGACCGGCGCTCATTTTGGCCAGCCGCATTCAGTACACAGGGCGAGCGCGATTCAATGCCAACGTTGATGGTTTCTGCCATCTTGTTTCTTGTTCTTCACCAACACCCTGAGAGTTTCTATTTTATTCTTTCATTTCGTTCGCGGCTCCCCCTGGTCGGTGATTACGTTTGCAGCCTGTTGGGCTCTTTCAGGTTCAGGCGGCCGAAGCGCGATGATACCGTCCTTATTCCGCGTTGTCTGGACCCTTTTTAATGAGCGGAGTCTCCGGGGAATTTTTTCGTTGTTGCTTTGCGTGGGAGTAGAATTCTGGAACTTCCATGTTATAAATGGACCTTCAGTTCAGCTTGGCATTAGCGCGGTTGCTGAACATCTTGCGAGGCACTTACGTAGTCACGCTTTTGTGTCTCTCTCTGTGTCTGAGATGCTCGCTGGCACGTGGTAAACAACATTGATTAATGTTTGGCCTTGACTTACTTTCCGGAGCAGAAATTGCCATGCACGGCCCATGGTTCTTCGCAGTTCAACGAAGTAGAGAAAGTTAACTTTATCGTCCTTGATATTACCGATCCTTGTTTTGAGTTATGTTTTTCTCTCTTTCTGCAATACTTTTTTTTTCGGTGCTGCTAGCGCAGACTGTTTTTTCAGAAGGCCACTGAAAGGGTCGTGTCTGTCATTTGTTTCAGCTGCAAAAGGGGTCGTTCGGAAATGTCGTTATCATCAGTTATGGCCGAAAGATCTGAGGACACTCAGGCACTTGTTATGCGTTCTGAATGTGAAAGCATTAATGTAGTACAATTGAACACCGCTGGGTGCTTCGAGTTTTGCACTTCGAGTTTTGTTTTCGAGATTTTTTTTTTTTTGCTGGCTTTGTTTTCAAAACTGTAAAATTGCTCGTGATTTGGCGAGTTGGTTTATCGTCCCCGAAAATTTCAGCTTAAATGTAAAATAAGGCAAAATTCAGCCCTAGTTTTCTGCTCGACCATTCTGCGTTTTTTATTTCCAAGCTGAAGGTTTCAGTGGGCATCTTTTCGAGTGTATCGGTTATTTGGGAGTGGGTTACTTTTTAGAGTTTCGACTCTAGCATGTTGCCTATATGTTTTTCACTGTTTGGGCATAGACTTTGCTATCTCTGCCCGCACTTGCGGGGTGAAACCGCCCGCTTGAGAGTGCTCCATTCGTTCGTTGAAACTGGGCGGCATTGTGTGAGGGCAAGATTTACAAAGAACATTTTGGTAGGAAGTTTTTGCGCCACCTTTGAATCTGCTGATTCTCATTGTGCCGATGGCTTGTAACACCTAGGTTCACACTTCTAGTGCGAGAACTTCGGAAGTAGCTGAAGTTTTGAAAGTGCAAAAACATAATCCACTTCTCTAAACGCCCTTCGTGAGTTAGATGTGATGGTGTCAAGCCCTTCTCAGAAACGAGATTGGAAAGCGAGCCTGCAAAAACGAGATTGAAAAGCAAGTTTACTGAAATTGTCGATACCTCGAACAAACACCTCACTCACTCACTCACTCACTCACTCACTCACTCACTCACTCACTCACTCACTCACTCACTCGGTTTCCTTCACTCACTCACTTACTCCGTTTCACTCACTCACTCGGTTTCACTCACACACTCACTCGGTTTCACTCATTCACTCACTCGGTTTCACTCACTCACTCGGTTTCACTAACTCACTCACTCACTCACTCACTCGGTTTCACTCACTCACTCACTCGGTTTCATTCACTCACTCACTCACTCACTCGGTTTCATTCACTCACTCACTCACTCGGTTTCATTCACTCACTCACTCACTAGGTTTCACTCACTCACTCACTTACTCGGTTTCACTCACTCACTCACTCACTCGGTTTCTCACTCACTCACTCCCTTGGTTTCACTCACTCGGTTTCACTAACTCACTCACTCAGTCGGTTTCACTCACTGACTGGATTTCACTCACTCGGTTTCACTCACTCACCCACTGAGTTTCACTCACTCACTCACTCACTCACTCACTCACTCACTCACTCACTCGGTTTCACTCACTCACTCACTCACTCACTCACTCACTCACTCACTCACTCACTCACTCACTCACTCACTCACTCACTCACTCACTCACTCACTTGTTCGTTAATTTTCCCTTATAAAAAAATTGAGAAAACAAAAACTGGCTTATTCTTCCCGTTAAACTTGTAAAATTAAAGCGAAGCGAATGACGGTGTTTTAAAGAACGCCGTGCATTCCGATGCGGGTACAGAGCCAATCGCTTGAAATCTATTTGAAAGTGACTAAGATATTGTTTAATTACTATTTTGTGTTAAACTTCAGAATCTATGCTTGGTGTTCTCAGTTAGTTCAGTGTACCTAAAACCCTTTCTGTTTAACCAGAAAATTAAAATGTACCATGCAGTGTCTTTGGAACATCATCCGCGCCAGTTTGTTGACACAAGCTCTGGCAACACACTTGCAAGCCCACGTGACGGTGACTCACACATAACTAGCGCTTATATGCTGTTCGTAAACAAAGAAGTCAATACTAACCAAGCTGGACAAAAACTTTGAAGACGTAGTTAGCATCAAATCGCATTACAAACCAGTGGGACGCATCTTCGTTGTTTGGCGAGGAGGCTAGCAAATGACTCGCGGTTTTGCATCCGCTGCCAAATTTTGCACACGAACAACGACTCAAGAGTTCCGCCTAACAGTAAAAGAAAAAATTATATACGCAAAATACACAATGCAGCCACGAATAAGAGTTCACTAAATGCACTGCAGCGTCTGATGAGGCAGCGTTTCTAAATCATCAGTACGTTAGGAACACCTTGTCGCCTTTTGAAAGCGGCGAGCAACCACTAGGAAGGGCCTGTATGGAGAGGAAAATGTTGACACGTAAGGTACCGGCTAGGTAATTCATATTTGAGACTAAAAGTCGCTCGCACGCTGATTGCGCATTAGAGCCTCCTTTGTGAATTGGGCTTTCTTGCAAAGTCTGTTGCAATGCGTGAAAGCCAGCAATGGCATGCTATGTTGTGAAGCTATGAAGATGCACGAGCTTTGCGGCAAAGCTTCCTCACCTATTGTATCACAGTCAGGGTTTAACGGAAGGAAAATATGGTAGCGTGCTCTGGAAAAAAAAAGGGGTGGGGGGAGGAGGAAGCGGACGCTAAGATGAGTGATCGATTTGCTGGAGGCCGTTTGAGAACCGTCGTTTGAGAACCGTCGCTTGAGATGTATTACTCTCATCACCGAGAACAGGGAAAGCAGCAGCGAAGTTGTCGAGCCGCGAAAAGTGTTCATGATGATGATGATGATGATGATGACGGTGACGATGACGACGAACCGTGTTACGCGGAATGACTTCACTCAACCGCTGTAGTCTCTTTTCCTTACCTGAAAGTTTTTCAATCATGCATTCTCTCATTCTTTTTGCACTGTCACAGCTGCCGGGTGTGCCCGAACTCTGCACCCTTCATGATCGGGTGGTTGGGGGTTAGCACGTTGTGTTGCTACCCACAAGGTCGTGAATTCGATTTTCGACCCGGGATGCTGCTTCGCTGACGAAGCCTAGGTACAAAAACGGTGATGTCAACGAGATTTTGGTCCACTTTCAAGATCCTTAGGTAGCTGAAATTTATTTTTGTCCGCAACTGTACACCTCATAGCCCAAGCTTAATTGTTTTAGAATATGAATTTTCATTTTCGTTCTCGTGTCCCGCTCCACGCACCTCCACTGAATAGCGAGAATTTCAAAGGCTTTCTCATTGAATAATCCGCGATGACCAGCCATTTAAGCTAGCCGTGAAAATTCACCCTAGCTCCTATCAAAGGGTCCCTGCAACACTCGTTGGCGCAGTGCAAGTAAACCTGCGCTACGTTTATACTACACCGCCAGGAACACGCGAGCCAAATATTATACGTGCACGTGAAGCGGTGAGCACGCAAATAGTTCTGAAAGACGCGGAAAAACCAACCGCGCTCCCTTCAGTTTTCCTCATTATGCACCCCTGTCATGGCCTAAACGACGTCATTGAGGCCATCGCTGTCCTATTGGCTGTCGCTGGTCAACTTCGCAGTACACAGTGCCGCCGTCGTCGGCACTGTGTACCAACTAGCTATGACTGAACCTGTACGCACATTTTCGGCGTTTCTTTTGTGTTTTGAGTGCGCGCAGATTTCCAATGACGAACTCAATATTTTCCTTTCAAAGAGACCACTCAACAACAAACATTTATTGCTTCAAAAACACCCCACCAGCCTGAGCGCATGCTTGCGAGCAGGCCGCCATGCCTGCTTTTTTGTGGCACCAGACCGGCAATATACCCCTCCACGCTGCGGAAAAAAGGAGGAGACTCCCCGGCCTGTGATATATTGAAACCTACAGAAGAGAACGCCGCAAGCAGCCCGCTTCTCCAGGAGAGAGCGCGTAGCTTTCGTCGCGTTTTCCGCGGTCGAGTTGAGGGGGAACAATTATGCGCGATTTCTCATCGCCCGTAGTTTCGGTGATAGTGAACGGATTTTCATAATTCTTGCGGGGAGAGATGATACATTCCGTGTAGTCGATGATAAATGCTGCATGGCCCCTTTAACACGCGATGGTTCTAGAGAGCACCATTAAAATGGATGATTGAGGACTCTGCCTGGTTCTCGCACGCCCCATGGTTGATGGCAGCCAGTCACCTGAGGAAAGTTCTTCGGGCCATCTGCTCGCGGCTAGAACAAGTGAATGCGACAACGCAGCAACTATGTAAACGCTTTGGGCACCACTAGTGATAACCAACTTCGTTTCGAACAGCATGCCCGACGTAGTGTTCCAAAGCAAGCTCCTCTCGTTCCCGAGACGAAGCGCCAACTCGAGAAAGGCTCGTAGCGGCACTGCACGAACCTTGTTTCTCGACTAAGGCAGCGTGATTTGTATCCCAACGCTTGTATACACGTCTTCAGTTTCAATTTCTCTGCCGTAAATATTATCGCGTGCTATAAACACGCAGTTGTTGAGCCGGGGTCCTTGAATGCGACGACCAGACGCCTTCAAGTGACGCCTTTTCGGGAGAGCTCAAGCACAGTTGTTGTTGTTGTTCCACGTCTTATGGTGCATACCCACGCGTGGGATAGGCCAGGAATCGAGCAAGAACAGGGTTCCAAGCGCGAGTGCCAGAGCTCTGAATGACGAAGATCAGAGAACGCGTGCACTCAACCACTTCTTCGTCCTCACAGTCGCCTCTTGGCGCCGGTGTTAAGTAGCACGTGAGAATATGCACGAAAACTCGGCCCTTTAAACCTTAATTCCACTCAAGGCGCCTTAAAGGAGCCATGAAGACAAAATACAAGTTGGGTTTATTAGAAAGACTGCTTAGTCCCGATAACAATGATACCAATATCATCGCAATCTTCGAACAAATAATGGAGATATTAAAGAAAACGTGTGAAGCAGTCGCGACCCCCTAGCCAATTTCCCGCAACTTTTCTATGACGTCACAGAACCTTGTTTGTGCGATTGGCGGCCGCCTAACTGACCTGTCGCGACGACACATTACTGGACGTCTGTAATGGGGCCTCTAGTTCCATTTGACCGCATCACTTGAATGCTAACGTGCAGTTAACGCACTGAAAATTATGTTTTATTGTTGGCCCGTATGACGTCATTCTTGCTCATAACACGTCACTGTGGCGCAAAATTTGAAAGTTTTTGAATACTTCTTGCTTTTTTTTTTCGTTAAAAAACAGCTTTTGTGGCTGTAATGGAGCTGAGTGAGATACTGAATCCTAGTTCTTTCAAATTAAACGAAGTTGTATTTTCTCTTCATGGCTCCTTTAAGCATGAATGGAGGAGGCACTAACCGGAGGCCTCTTCATTTCTAGGTGGTGACGGTACGCCTCGCGAGTCAAGGAGCCGCTGTTCTGCGTAGCCCACTTTGTTGTTGTTCTTTCTTTCTTTCTTTCTTTCTTTCTTTCTTTCTTTCTTTTGCATGTTTTGTTTTGCCGGCAATGCATCAACAAGCCCCCCACCCAAGTTAGTGCCTTTCTTCCGCCGTCTTTCGAAGAAAAACGTACGGGGCCCCAGCGGCACAGCGTCCATGCATATCAGGAGCGGAAACCGCTCGGATCAAATCGCAATACTCCGCTTCCCGTCCGCGCGGCCACAACCTTCCTGTCTCGCCACTACACCTACACCGCTAGGCCTACTACGCCGCCGATGGTTCACTGATGCATAAAACATGAGCGCCGCGTGGTGGCAGCACAACCAATTTGCCAACAGCCGGTTCCTCGGAGTACCCCACCCCACCCCCCGCTGTGCCGGCCTCCCTTCTTTCTTACAGACTTTCCCCTTTGGTGCACGCTTTCTTCATAGATCGAGTTAAACGCGGCCGAAATCGGAAACTACGCCGCCGAACGGCACCGGTCCCCGTCAAGGAAGCGAAGAGCGAAAGAACTGAGCGTACGGCGACTATACTCTCTAACCCAGTGTAGCGTTCCCGATCACCTAATAGGGGCCCCCATCGGCAACGTAATAACTCCTTTCCGTTCGCGTAATGTACCGCCTCGCTCACAGACACTCGTGTAGGTCAGCTTTCGGAAGGGCGGCGACGTTCTTTCTAAGGGAGTCTCGCCATCCAGGCCCGAGTAGAGCAAAATGAAGCGATAAAAATATCTGGGGCGCCTGAACCCGATTCCGTGCAAAATCGCATGGAAGAGTTAACGCTCAGCTGCCGATGGGTAGCGAGCGTCGTCCCCCCTCAAGGACACAAGGCCTTTTCATTTCCTTGTGTTTTGTATTTTAGTCATTGCCTAAAAGCGCTGCGTTTAGACTTAAAGTGCAATGGCGAGGATCCCGCTCACCGGGGGCAGTTTCTCCTACGGCTGAGAGATTACAGGGTTCGTGGAACCTTGCTCGGCGGCGGCTCGATAGAGTAGAGGTCTCCGACAAAGCGCTAGGGAGACCTCGGGTTGGGATAGGCCGAACTCCGCTGTCCCAGTTTCCCGGCGCACTGCCGTTAATTTCTCGGACGCCCCATTTAACGCGCTTCGAGAGTCCCTGATCCGAGAGTGAAATCCGGCGTTCTGTAAATGTAAGTAGAGAAAGCGGCGGCAGCTCTTCCCGTCGGCAAGGGGCTGGTCGATGCGGGAGCGATCAAAATTTTACAGGTCCGATGGCTGCTGTCCTCTAAAATTGCAGGCTACCCTGCCGACTTCGTTGGCGTATGACAGCGTCACGTCGTGAGAGCAGTCAGGCGTTGGCTGATCAACGTGAAGTAAAAAGAGCTTGCGACTAGGTCGACACTAGGTCTCGACCGGTGACACTGCCGTGAGCGACAGTAGGTGCGTGGGCGGTTCATGAAAGGAAACGCCGTTGTTGGGGTTCTTCTTTTTAACCTCGTATTTTTCTCCCATGAGGATCTCCTGTTCAACTGTCGCTCGCAGCCGGCACTGTCCGGTATTTCACCAGCCAGAGGCTCCTATTGCCGTTATCGGTGAAACGGTGCGCGCACAGTCCGGCCCCTTTCATTCGTCCTTAGTGGGCACAAATGCAGCGTCTCGTTGATTTTATTTTCCTCCCCGTGCTTTTATGGCGCGATATCGGAAAGTTTTCCTTCTAAGATGGCAGACATGTACGACTCCAAGAGTCGTAGCAAGAAAGCGTTCCAAATTTACTAATGTCGAAAATCCCATTCTTGCAGCGTTCATTTCGAAAGCACTTCGCATCTGAGAAAATGTTCGACTCCAGGCGAGAATCTAACGGTGAAAGCATTATGAATAAACATTCACACGCTATCATATCAACACAAGATGACAGCCTTTGGAATCAGGTTTGCCTCCCAAAACCGCCCACGAGAGCCACGCACATGCTATCATTAGCACTGAGCAACTGGAGGCCGTTTTGCTCACACACGAAGCACCACTACAACAAGTAATCAAACTGGCGCAAATCGCCGCCAGGGCACACGGGCTGCCGGATGCCGCCTGACGGAAAGGGGTGTGAAAACCGTCTCCCAGTTATCAACCCTCTATGGGCAGCAGTTTGCGGTAAAGTTTACCTGAGATGTCCCAACCTTACCTGACCTGTCCCAAGCTGGCAAAACCTACACCACCAGCCTTTGATGGATGACCATGCGGTTATGCGGTTGCGACTTATTTGTTTATCACTTATTTATTCGAGTACCTACAACTTCCAATTTTGGACATTAGGGTGGGTTGGTTAATGAAATAATTAATAAAACCTTTATCGCGGGCAACAGGTGCTGCTGTCAGGGCACCCGGCCGGTGGAGGGACCAAGATCCTGGACTAAGGATCTTGGACTAAGGATCGGGCTGGCTGCACGGGCCTTGTTCACCAGGTCCAGCTGGAACGTAGGGTCCTTGCCGGTCAGCCGCGCCCATCCACTGTTGTATGGAGGGGCTGGGGATTGTTAATAAACATAAGTTAATACCTTAATTAGAGAAAATAAACAACTAAAACTCTCAACTCATTCAGTGTGCACAGAATTCTTGGAACATGGGCAAAACAGGGCACACGAAAGAAAAAAAAAACAGAAACACCAAACGAAATTCACGCATTCATTGCAACAAAAATCGAGGTTAAGTGAGGTGTACACAATATGTCCAGGTAGATTGTTCATTCCTGTGTGGCTTTTGGGAAGAAACATTCTTTTTTGGTATTTAAACGACATCGCTATTCGCGAATTATAATGGAGTTATCTACAGAGAAGGATGCGTGACTGGGTTCTTTGATGTTCATGTCTCAAAGGAAAACATTCAATGATTCCCCGATTCAATCATTTTCAAAGGACAATATTTTAGGCCGTACATCCTGTAGTTCTGTACTGTTAAACGAAAAAAAAACTATCATGGAAATATGCCTTGTGTTCATACGTAAGTATCACCCTGGAGCAAATAGTTATAAATTCTAGCAAGGCGCTGGAGTTCCCATTTTTGGCCAATCCCTTAAAACTGCAGATATGTGACATATACGTCACTTGTGGGACGGTACGGGTCAGCACCATCAACGACATGCATGCCTGACCTCCCTATTCCCACTTGCGCCGATATCTACCAAACAAGATGATTGTTTTACAGCTGTCGTTCCCTTTCGTATTCATTCAACGAGACCTTCGTTCCAAATCATATTAAGCTACATCCACAGCGAGGGCCTCGGCTCTGGCAGCCTCTGGGCATAAGTTGGCATAACAGTTCTTCCCGTTAGCCGACTGCTTTAGAGTTGGTTGGTTGGTTGGAACCAAAAATCAGTGGCGCGTACCCACTCTGGGGGAATGGCCAAGTCAGACTGGGGAAACTGGTCAAGAATTCAAACTAAGGGTAAAATAGAGCTGTGGAGTGTGAGGGAAGTGATGTCGGAAATTTTGAGGGGAAAAAAACTATAACATACTGAAGTAAAAACAGATACTGCACGTACCAGAGAAAGAAAGTACGAAGTGTCTTTTAACAGGGTAGGCGACCGGATTGTGAAATAAAAGCATGAAGGGCGCGACAAACATCCCCGTGGCAGAAACCTAAACCCGAGGCGCTGGGGCTGTTGGCATCTCCTGTCGTCGTCGTCGTCGTCGCCGTCGTCGTCGTAACCATCGTCTCATGTAGTCACGGTACTAAAACACCGGGAAACTCTATTACGCCTCGCGCTAATGCGTACTAAAAAATTAAAGCCATTCCACTCAATCTGAAAGCTGTCGGAAGTGCAGAGCAGTGATTCGCCATCATGGGCTGCAGCGCCGTCTATCCGCTCACTGCTGCCACACAATGCATATGAAATTTCCCGCCTTCGCCGTGCTCGCGCGCCCCCTGCCTGAAACTGCACCACCGGGTGCTGTGTTCTTTTTGTGCCTGCTTTTTTTCGTATGGCTGAGCTGTTTTCCGTCATTTCTAACGCGTAATTTTTTTTTCTTGCGCGGCTGGAGCCTTTCTGCGCCATTTCCAACGCGCCATTTTTTTTTATTGCGCGGCCGTTTTTTCGCTTACTATCGTAAAAACCAACCCAACGAGCTTTCCTAACCAACTAAGCGCGGAGGCTGCCGGTTATATACACAGATTTTGCCTGAAATGTGCCTGCAGTTTTCTTTGCTCTAAATAACGGGGAGATGTATGACAAGCGCCAGCGATTCACGAAGTTCGAACGGTTGTGACTATTTAAACCGCGTGGTTTTCGAAGCCTCAGCGTAACTCCCAGAAGGCTCTACTTGCGTCCGTTATCTCGCTACACTGCCTGATTCCGGCAGTCGCATCGACCGTTAGCGAGCGACGACGACAAGGCGAGCCCATAAATTGCTGTGCACTTAAAATACACCGGGACACTCGTCAAAGTCCTGGGGCTGGAGCGCTACGTAAAACGTACTGAAAGAAAACAGGGATACTCGTTTACGCCTCGCGCTATAGAGCTTCGTGCTTCAAAGGCAAGAGACCTTTACAACAGAGCTGTATACCTCTACCCTCCAAAGGTTTCATCTCCGTTGGTGAAAATTCCAAGGCACCAAGAATACACTTATACACTGCATGCTTCGTCCCTCTCCAGGTTTCACGTTAGTGGAGATGGCCCACGATTTTTTTGTTACCGACTGTGGACACTCGATTCACAGCCAGGGGATACAAATAGGTTCCCCTTCACCCTGAGTGGTCGTAGCAGTGCTGGTTTCCTTATAAAAATGAACTTAAATAATGCAGAAAGGGGGGAAACACGTGCGCCCAGAGTGGGAGCCCAACCCACGACTTCTGACTACGCGTCTGATGTCCTCTGGAATAATTAAAACAGATACATTCATTGATTACTACAATTGTCGCATTGATTACTACAATTTGTCGACTGCTTGTAACCACTTTTGAGTTAATTATTCCATCAGCCGATTTGTCAAGCGTTCGTGTAACAACCTTTCTGGGTATGTATGTGACGCGCCTGTATGGATGTGAGCCCATCTGGTCCGTTTAACTTGATGTGTTCGAACGCCATAAACACCAATTTCGTCATCTGGGACTTTAGAGGGGCGTCTATGGTACTTCAAAGAAAAAAAAAACGCCTCTGAACTCAAATCATCACGCACTGGTTGGGGCTTTGAATTAAAATTGGTAAATGTTTTGTGGTTCTGGCGATGGTTGCCAACCACGGGAATGACAGCAAAATGCTTCTAGCTGCTACTGTTCGTCGTCGGAGTATGAGCGAGATATCTCAGTGTCTATATTTTTAATAAAAATATAATTAGAAGTGTGTCTCTGTGGACGCTTGTTTGCTCCCTTACATGAAAGCGAAGTCGAAAGAACGCTTTGTCGTGGGCAATCCCCGTTCCTGTTTCTAAGGCACACGAACCTTCATACCATGACCACGGGCTCCGATCACAAGAACAGAAAGTAGTGATTTCCCGCAAGAAAACCTTAGTTTAAAGGAGCCATGAAGACAAAAAATTCCCCGCATTTCCCCGAGGGGAAGAATGTGAAAGTGCGAATGCACGAGTTGAATTTGCGCGGTTCGGTAATGTTCGCGAAAGAGAGATCACACACACACACACAACTACAAAGAAAAAAAGATGCATTTATTCACAGACACCTATTTGTGCTGTCGTTGTACTTGATTGCTAGAGCGGACCTCAGCTTTGAAATTTCGTGTCAGTACTCCTTTAAGCAGGTGCATTAGCCCTTCTCACGCCCGATTCTTGGCCAATCCCCCACGTGGGTATGTGCCATGTCAGCGGCCAGGCAGCGCGCCCCCATCTCCCCCCGTTGCCAAGGAAGACGAGGAGATTCCTGGCCAATCCCCCACGTGGGTATGTGCCATGTCAGCGGCCAGGCTGCGCACGCCCATCTCCACGTGCGGCGGACATCGCCGGTGGACGCAGGTTCAGGGTCGCTTAAGAAGTGCATTGCACTTAAAATACAAGTTGGGTTTATTAACTGCTTAGTCCCGATAACAATGATCCCGATAACAATGATGAACAATCATCGCAATCTTCGAACAAATAACGGAGATATTGAAGAAAACCTGTGAAGCCATGGCGACCCCCTGGCCAATATCCCGCAACTTTTCTATGACGTCACGGAACCTTGTTTGTGTGATTGGCGGCGGTCTAACTGACCTGTCGCGACGACACATGACTGGACGTCTGTAATGGGGCCTCTAGTTCCGTTTGAGCGCATCACTTGAATGCTAACGTGCAGTTAACGCACTGAAAATTATAATTTTTGTTGGTTCGTATGACGTCATTCGTGCTCATAACACGTCACTGCGGCGCAAAATTTGAAGGTTTTTAAATACTTCTTGCTTTTGTTTTTGTTAAAAAACATATTTTGTGGCTCTAATGGAGCTGAGTGAGATACTGAATCCTAGTTCTTTCAAATTAAACGAAGTTGTATTTTCTCTTCATGTCTCCTTTAAAGCTGCCTAGTCCGAATACACTCCTTGTTGTACGCCCACACCGGAGTC
Organism: Haemaphysalis longicornis; assembly: GCF_048455015.1. Classification (NCBI taxonomy): domain Eukaryota; kingdom Metazoa; phylum Arthropoda; class Arachnida; order Ixodida; family Ixodidae; genus Haemaphysalis; species Haemaphysalis longicornis. The sequence continues at coordinate 101,502,996 of NW_027526335.1, read as the reverse complement.
CGTCAGCTTCCTGTCCCGTTAGGTGTGGATAAAATTGGGAATGGAAAGGGGGGGGTGGGGTGGCGGGTAAGCGGGGGAGATTGGGGTACTGGTGCATTATCTGAGCTTGTGGTAAATGCTGGAGTAGTCCCCGCAGTTCCGACACTTGCAGATTTTAGTTATCACTGGAACGTGTGCGGGTTCGTTCAGTTCTGCACGTTTTCTTGTTTGTGTTTTTTGCGCACTGCAATTACATATACTTCAGCGACAAACGTACTTACGTCGACGAATGCTCCTTATCTGTCTGCACTGATTTATTAGTTATACATCTGAATGTCAAGCTTTCCAACAGGAAGAGTACCCCCGAGCCCCCATGTCTTCGTATAACAGCAGCACGCACTCATAAAGCCCGGCAGTTGTTTAGAATCATTGTGTTTCGTTTCGGACCTGTGACAAGGCGACATTCAGTTACCTGCAGGGCACTTCATGCACGCACCCAGCGCCGCCTACTGGTGTGCCTGGAACATTCTTTCTTTTTTCCTCGCGATAATTTTCCCTTTGGCATAACCTAAAGATACAAATTCTCTCCTGCTTCCCGGAAGAAGGCGAGAAGACAGCGGTGGAGAGGACCCCCAGAGCTTCTGTTCTTTTGGTCAACTGCTAAAAAGGTCTCCGCTGTTTTGCCACGATAGCTCAGGGGGTGGAAAGTCGGGTTTTCAAGCGAATGACCTCTTGAAGGGAAAGAAGTCCCCGTAGGTTAGCTTCACCACAGTGCCCCAGTGTGACCAACTGAAGTGACCAAGGGTGCGAATTTGGCGAATGACGAAGCTCAATATGTAATTTGACTGGAAGAAGTGCAGGACAACACGCAATGTGTGAATGGCGTTTTGCATTTCGCGATGCCACTGCGCGAATGCCCTTTCTTATTTAAATTTAATGCTCGTCGAATGTACACACTACACCACTTTGATTAGTCATTCTGGGGCATTGTGGTTAAGACGCCCTACGGGGACTTTTTAGAGTGTGGGTTCCAACAATGATGCTACTTTTTAGGGGTAAAGCACCATAGGACCTCACTCTGTACGGGGCTTGACGTCTGTGTACACAGGGTTGCCCATGCGCGAGGAGCATTGGATTGGATTTGGATGGATTGGATTGGATTGGATTGGATTAGATAAATTGAATTGTATCGGGTTGGATTGGATTGGAATTGTATATACTCTACACAGGCGTTGTCACTCATTTACATGCGCGAGTGGGCAATGCCACGGGTGATTTACGGTAAGAACGATCCCCAGTGCTTCGCCCACTCGTCACGATTCACTTCGTGTTGATGCGTGAATTTTCAAACATTTTTTTTCTACCATAAAATGTTCTCTTAGCTCAATTCTACGCATTTTTTGCGTAAATAAGGGGGATCTTGTGCCTTGTAAGCTGGATTATGGGTGGGGTGCGGGATACCAACACATTTGACGTTCTGCATTGCATAGGAGCCGGGCGTGTAGCTATTTTGGGGCGGAATATCGCATACCGTCGGGTGGGGAAAATATTGAAATCCACAGACATTTAAGGCTGTTGACTTGTGAGTGCGAAAGCATAATGTTATATTTCAAGATATGCAATCCTTTATGTTTAATGGTAGGCCTGTCGTGATTGTCACATTCTCTTGTCGCGATATTTCACTCCTCATTTCGCCGTGAGATACTCTTCCCGGTGGTGGTTGCGAGAAATGTTTGCAGTCATATAACCTGCATGAAGTCCATGCACGGGAATAAAAGCCAGTATTTCGTGGTGACAATTGTATGCCCATTTACGGCCGAAACGGGCGTTGTACACAGCGAAAGAAATATATCTCATCATCACCAGTCCTGCTTACCAGCAGAAAAACTTGGTCATTCGATGAGGCCCTCTTCTGTTTGCAAGAAAAGACCGTGAACAAAAAAAATTGATGTCACTAGCAAACTTCCCTGCCTGTATAGAAAGTTCCCGCATGGCAGCCGAAGGCTTAAAAAAACTACTCAGATAAGCGCTTTAAAACATCGCGTTAACCTGGTAACTAAGTACACTGCGGAATTTTTACGCCCCTCAGCCTGCGATTAACACCAAAAGCCCGATTTTAGAATAAAAGGTGGCATTTCACCATCTAAAACGGCGCTAGTTAAATTCTCACGCCCTCAAAGTACTGTTCGTTTCCAAAAACCGAACAGTGAAAGTGAAGCTGCGGGCTCTTAAAAAATTGAAAATCAAATGATCAGAAATGCCTCCATATCAGTATCTTCAGGTAGGATGCAATCATAGAGTGTTGGTGCATGCATTCAAATTTAATCGACGGGCTCATTGCACTCCAACCAGCGTTTCCAAGCAGTCTTCAACACACTCGAAAATATTCCAGCGAATATTTGAGCTAATACAAACAAAATTATAGACTTGAACAAAGTAAACGGTTCGGGAAATCAATGTGGCAAGAAAATGAAAATAAAGAAGGCCACAAAGGTACCGTGCAGGACTTGCAACAAAGCAATACGTACATCTTGAAAGCAATAGAAGCAATATCAATAGAACTAGAAATACGGCCAATTATACCCATCAAATAAAACATGCGAGGATGACATTTAAGTCTTACTAAGCACGATAATAGTAAAGAAAAATATTACCGAAAAAAAAACAGAGTGAGGCAAGGCGGTATCAGTGATTGCGCCGTTCTCGTCGCGACGACTGCCGCCGAGTGCGAGAGCCCTCGCTGGGCGCGACGGAAGACGAGGAGACGGACCGCTTCTGCCGCTCACGCTCAGTGGCCATCTGCCTCTTCAGCGTCGCCTTAATCATCCAGATGCAAACACATCCGGCGAGGAGGAGGCAGGAGAGCACAAAGTTCGACACCTGGTCGCCGAACTCCAGCTGGGCCGACGACGAGCAGAGGATGAGCATGAAGCCGCACGACTCGGCAGCCATGTTGAGCACGCTGGACGAGGTGCCTTCGGCCAGCGGATACGTGATCTCAGCGCCCAGCTGTAGGCCGATGGGGATGTAGCCGGCCAGGGCGAAGCCGAGGAAGAAGCACACGGCGAAGGTGAGAGCGTGGGAGCGCAGTGACAGCAAGAACGTGTACGCGAACATACCCGCAGCGGCCAGGGCGTACGTGACTACGGAGACCTCCTTGTACTTGCCGGTCTTGTCTAGGAGCCAGCCCGCGATCCAGGAACCCAGCAGTCCCGAGAACACGAGGGTGAGCCCCAGCAGGCCGGCGAAGCTCTCCTCGCCGGGGAAGTAGCGCACGATCACGGGGTTGAGCATCGTAGAGATGGCGTAGAATGCTCCCGTGTTGAGGCCGTAGGAGATCAGCAAGAGCAGGAAATCTCGGTCGCCCATCAGCTTTCCAAGCGCCTCGGTGAAAGTCGGCTTGTCCTCAGCGCACTGGATCAGCATCTCTGAGAAGCTCGGAGGTTGCGCGGGCTTGTCCTCGAACGCCACGAATATGATGAAGAAGCTCGCGAAGCTGGCAATGGCCACGCCGATGCAGAGGTTGCTCAGCGTACTCTGGACGTTGTGCGAATCCACGACGTAGGGTGGTATGATGAAGCCCAGAGCGATTCCGATCTGGTTTCCCAGTACTCCTGCGGAGCAGGCGGTCGACACCTCCTCGTATTTGAACCAGGCCGAGGCGAGGCGCGACGGCACGCCAACGATGAAGGCGAGGGAGCATGCTGGGAAGGCCTGGCCCAGCAGAACTAAGGCGAACCTATCGGGTTGTACGCTGAAGACCTTGACGCAGGCCCCTATGAAAGTACCCAGTGCTGCCACGAGCACCGTGATGCGAAGGCCCTTGTTGTCCAAGAGCCAGGAGGAGGGAAGAGCGAGGGCTACACATCCGACGTGGAAGACGAGGGACGTCCAGGCCACGCCGATGTCTTTGACCCCGTAATAATCTTTCACGACATTCGCAATGATGGCATACTGAATCCACTGGAATCCGTTTATGAGAGACATGAAGCAATATATGGACAGCATGAAGAACCGCCGCGACGTGGCGAAGACGGCTATTTCGCGAAGAGTATTCGTCAGTGTGGACGGCGAGAAACGACTGCTGAGTGACTCTTTGCCAGGCTCTTCGGATCCGATAGAAGTCATTACCCCCGATGGCGGGCTGTAGCTCCTTCCAAGTGAGGCTCCTTTTTGCTGTGACGGTCGTTCTGGCCAGGGCATCATGGCTTCAGTCGATCCTGCCTTGGCCTTGTCCCTTCCTTCGCCTTTATCTCTCAAGCTGGGCTCGCGTGGCGCACATGTGGCAGCCGTGGATTTCGCCCCACCGGTAGTCACACTCTCAGTAGTTGTAGTTGGCCTTTGCGCATCGAGCTTGCCAGCATCCCGTGACGGAACGGAGCGCTTGTACCTAGCATCACCACCCTTCGCATGGACCGGACTCACAGTAGCGCCGCTGCCTTTCTTGGCCTTCGTAGGGCTGGATGCCGATGTCGTTCCCCTCACAGCCATCTCAGGGAAATCTATTTCGTCACTGGAATGGGACAAATCCGCCTCGGGGGAGCGATGGGTAAGCCCATCAGAAGCCGCAGCTGCCCCTTGAGCCCCCGCTCCATGCGGTACGTCAGCCTCCTCTGACACCGACGTGTCGAATTCGTCGTACATGGCTTGTGCCCTTTCTCTTGGCGGCTGCTTCAAAGCCGACTTGAGCTCTGGCGTGTCGGTGGAGCCAGCGACGACGGCACTACCAGAAGGCTTAGGGCTCGACCGTAACCCCATTCGTGACGCTAACGAACTGAGTCTCTCCAGGGCGCCTGGGGATTGCTTATCCTGCGCAGGGAAAGTCACAGCGCCGAAGGATACACGGAGGTCTGATTGCGTCCTCGGTACGGGTTCATGGTCGGGAACAGGAGCGCGTTCACCGCTGTCGATAGCCACGTTGATGGCACGTCCGCCGAGAGCGTCAAGCTCTTTCCCAAGTTCTTTGGGACAACCAGCGGACTCGGAAAGGATGGCTTCCTCTTCGAGGACCTGGAAGGCATCGTGAGCGCCGCTAGACGATGCCTCTAGATCCGACGTCTTTGACGGGGCTTTCGGACGCACATCTTGTGGGGTTTCACGACGTAGTTGGGAACCGAGACCCCCTCCCGCAGTTACAGGAGTAGGATATTCGCCCGTCCGGAGTCGCGGTGATGGTGGCCGGTTAGGGTCATGACTGGCGGCCGCTTTCTGTTTGCTTGACAGGTCTGAAGCTCTTGGGTTGGGCGAACCTCTCACCGGAGGAGCGGGCTTCTTGCCGCCCTGGGCGATGGGCTGTTTCGAGGGTCCAGTAGGTTTCATGCCGGGGCTGCCGATGTTGAAGCTCCGTGCCCCTTCAGAAAAACCGGTAGTAGCCGAGGAATAGGACGACGGGCTTGAAATACGATGCACTGCGAACGTGCGCACGCAAGCTTCTTCGTCCTTGTTCCAAAATGCGTGCGCGCGTGAGGCTGGGACGATGCACCAACGACGACGACGACGACGATGATGATGATAATGATGGTGATGATTATTGCTGCAATAATGATGGATCCTCAAACATATCAGGCGCGAAAAAAACTGGCCTGCGTTTTCCACAGATTATCGCCACAGACCAATTCCACATACATTTCCACAAATTCTGCTTGTGTTCTTGTTGGGAATAGCAGAATGCAATGGTGAACGCATTGAACGATGTGTTTGTTTCTCGGAAAGAAATGCCGGCATTTAAAATGCGAGAGGGCATGGAGTTTCGTCCGGCTGCTCACTGGCCTCACTGTCATTTTTCGCGTCAGGGAAAAATTAAATACGCAGCTTTGCGACTCACACGCAGGTACACACGTATATGCAGCGCAGACGAGAAATATTGTGTAACTATCTCATGAAAAACGAGCGCCCAACGCTTCATTTACAGGCACAAAAATGGCCGCGTACCTGCTCCTTTCGTTGCAGATGTCGACGAAAGACGATAGTCGACTGGCGCCCCTGGCAAGTAAATTCCTCCCTTCTCTTTCGCGCTCACCTCTCATGCTGTTCCTCTCCCGTCTCGGTCCTCCCAAGATAATACGCTAGAGGTTTGCTCAAGTCAATTTAAATTTACCGCGTTCCACTGCTGCAAGTCGGGCGCCTCGATGCCAGCGCAGCCGTACGGCGGAGACGTGCGTGAATCGAGGCACCCTACTACAGCGTTTATAGAACCACGTTGCTCTACTCAAGCGGAACGTGGAACCTATCTAGTGGAACCTTTCGTTGCTGTTGCGGTTTGATTTTTTTTAATGGCGCCAGGTAGCGCGGGCAACAGCAGGCGATGGTTATCGGCAGTTGATGTAGTATTTCATTTGCTATCGCAAAAACCAATCATCCGTGAATTTGCAATAAAGGAACACTGCAAATATCACTAATAAATGTATGCCTTATATTTGCGTAATGTCTTGTTCTTGTTCAACAATGTTGGCAAAGTATGAACATTAACGTTTAGATTTGGCTGTGGGAATATTAGACTATTGCGCAGTTTCTGTTTCGCTTTGGCCGGATATCTGAATCAAGTCACAGACAGGCAGACAGACAGACAGACAGGCAGGCAGGCAGGCAGGCAGGCAGGCAGGCAGACCAAAATTTCTGCGTTTAAGTATCCCAAGAAAGACTATCGCCTTTGAAACTCGTGAAGTTAAATCTGCATATCAGCAAAACGCTCTAGCCACAGCGCCGTACACGCGTTTCCTAGTTTGTACAGCCAGCCGTCATCTGAGCTTGCTATGGGGATTCTATCACCGCGTAAACGTACTAAAGCATGCAAAACCACACAAACAGAAATAAACAACAGCCGAAACAGACTTACAATGGTTAGAAACCATGGTGTTGAGAAATATTCCACAGAAATGGCCGAAACTGACCTAAACCTGGCCAACCCACAAAAACGTACAAGAAGCAGTAGCTGAAACTGACCAAAAGGCAACGAAAAAACCCAAAATCTAATTTATAATGCATATAAATATGTCATAAATAGCTTGTATGCGTGATAACAATTATTAATGTTGGAATATGACAAACCCTAAAAACGAAAAAAAAAAGCAATAACGGGATTTGAACCCGGGTTAGGATATTTGCTTCGCAGGAGCGAAACTAGTACACTACGAGAGCAAGCGGTTCTGAGAGGTTAAATCGAGGGCCACAAGCACCTCGACATAGCTTCAAACATGCCCCCAGATGGCGCCATGCGTCGCTTGGCTGCGCTGACGAGGAAACGCCTATACGTGTCACAGCGCCATATTGCGCGAGTCGTTTTTGAGCTCAGCCACTGTGCCGCGCTCCATGTGCGCTCAGTCGCGTGCTGCGCCTCGTGAGCGGCGCACGCATCAGGTTACACGCCGTGGAAAGCACGGGCTTTGCGCAGAAAGGAGAACGAAGACCGGATGATCAGGGCAACCTGATTACCGAGCCGAACGCTGGTTTACGGCGACAACCTGCGGCTTTCCGGACTACGAAGATGCCAGGCACTTTTACTTTCTTTCCTTATATTTTCTTTACTTTTTTTCTTTTCTTTCCTTTGTTCTCCAATATACGTCATCCTACAGCAACAACACATGGGAACACAGAACAAGCGCAGTTGCGCAACGAAGCAAAACGGATTGCTCTTGTCCTGTCTCACCCTGTGCTCATTGTCATTTTTTGAACAAAGCCCGTGTGTTCATCAAAAATGCACCAACTAGCCTAACAACCCTGTGAAGGAGACGAAGAAGTATACGAAAAGTAGCATCAGCAATCACTCCAGAAATGCGACGTCGTTCCTCGCACTGTCAATGCGTTGATCTTCCTCACACGCACAGGCCTGAAGAAGCCGGTGGTGGCGCCGCCTGCTTCCCGCCGTTCGAATCCAGTCATTCCGGCGCGAAATTCAAAGTGTTGGCAAAGGCTACGAACTCCGCCAGTCGAAAACAAAGACATACTTCCAAGGCGCTAGTTTACCAGAAGTCCTGTTGTTGCATACGCGAATTCTGGTTTCTGCCATCGTAAACCTTCAAACACTTCTGTTTCCAGCTCAGCTGAGAAGTTACAATTGCTTTCTGGTTCCACATACGTGTAGAGTGTGAGCAAAAAAAAAAGTACCTTGAAGGGGAAAATTATTGTTCATGACATCCTATAACCTATAGCTACAACAGGACTGCAATAAATGAAGAGGTACTAAGAAATTCTAACGAAGAATTCTGATAGCGAAATCGAAACTCAGATATTTCAAGGTTGTAGATTAATGCACCCTTTCACAATTTCTTACGTCTGTTCAGATCCTTAAGGAAGACACACCTGATCACGTTCCTGTGGGACTTACTAATTCATGACCCTCCTGCCTAAAAAGGCCATGAAATCAAAATGCAAGTTTGGCTCATTCAAAAGTTTGCCTCGTTAGAATCATGCTGACACCACTTCTAAAGTAAACTTCTGCTCAAATAAGTTGTAGGGAAAAAAGGGAATGGTCGTGCGACCCACTAGCTCAATTCCCACAACAGAACCTATGATGTTATACCACCCAGCTCTGCGATTGACGGAGGGCAGAAAAAGGAAACGCAAATCAGGCAGAACTTATAAGCTTGCCGAATGAGCTCCTTGCGCTTAAATTAAGGGCACATTCTTTTTTTATGAGTAAGAATGGTGGGTCAAACAGTGGAAGCTACGAAAGCACACGTAAACATAGAAGTACCGATGCGTACTGCTGTTGGTACTGCGCGCACCACGCTTAGATTTTTTTAATGCGATAGATTGCCCTACGGCATAACAGGGAAGTTTATAGGTACAACACTGCACCAGTTGCACGCAGAAAGTCAAGAAGTTTAGATGCACAGCACTGTGCGGGGCTTTGGGGTTGTCTCAGACGACACTGGCCGATTGACGCAAGCGACGGTGTCTTACGTGACCATATTTGTCGAGCGAGCACCATTTTTCACGAAACGGTTATTTTCTCCATCAACAAAAACAAGTCACGTTTAAATGCGGCCGCAAACAAACCAAAGAAAAAAAACGGCATGCTGCGGTGTGGTGGCGCCATCTAGGTTGACTAACCGTAAGCATGTCTCCGCTCTAAGTTTAGCCGAGAGACCTGTTTTTATGATATAATTGCAAATGTCGTTCAAACTTCCGTTTTGGCGCGGGAAAGCTTAAATTGATTAATTTTGCGGTGAATAAAGCATCGTTTGCTTCCGGACAAGCACTGAGGGCACAATAGAACGCGAAATCTTTGGAATAAAACAAACGTATTCTGCCTTAATGGCATCTTAAGAACGTGGGCCATGAAGTAGGGAGTCCCATTGCAATATTAACAGGTGAGTCCCGCTTAACATTTCACACCAGTGTGATAAAGTATCATCACCGCCATAAGCCACCGGATGTCCCCAGCAAGACGGAGGTTTCGCTCAATAATTTTCATGCTCTGCAGTCACTCGCCAGCCAAATTCACTCGTCGAGCAGGAATGTTTTTATTCATACTTCTTCAGTACCTTGTCACGCAGCTTTATGCTTTGCAGTGCTTCCCTTTGTATTTTTCGACAACTTTATCCTTCACGGCTGACTGTGCAGCATTGACATGACATGTCGCCCACAGGTAGGTAGGTAGGTATAGAGAGAGAGGGGGGGGGGGATTTCTTTGTGGTCAGACCACGACCTACTGGTATTCGTCCGCCAGAAGAACCATGGCCAGCTGGAAAACGAGAGCCGTCGACGCCAACCACACCCGCCAGTTTCTAGAACGACGGTTGGGACAATGAGGACTGTTGGGCAGTGGGAAAAAAGAACCTTTGGGAACGTAGGGGGCAGTTGGGATAGGATGGGTCTGACCAATAACTGAGACGAGACGGGAGTCTGTATAGTCTGTATACGAATGGTGTTTTGTTGAGGGTCCTGCAGAAATATGACTCGCCGGCCATGGGCGGGGAAGGTCAATGGGTCACGAGCGCCTGGCTAGTAATCTCGCGGGCCAGCTGGTGGCCAGCTGATAGCCGATGATCCCTGAGTGGCTCTCACCCACTGTCACAGGGACCGATGCAGGGGAGAGGAGCGAGAGAGGCTGAGAGAGGCCGTCATGGAGATCTGGAAGTCGGTTGTCGCGAGGAGCTCGAATCGCCGCCATGGAGTCGGAGTAAATTCGATAGTGGAGAGAGTGGGGTAGCAAGGTTAAGTTAGTTCGCTAGTTGCGTAAACGATCGCCTCTAGCTCGAGGGCTAAGGGTGAAGTAGGATGGGAGTAAGTGATTTGGGTGTCAGTGGGGCCGGACATAGTGACGCAAGCAGCGGAGCCACAAGTGGGGTACTATGCCACGTCAACATAGCATGTGACAGCGTCCGGAGGGAAGGGGGCGTGGTAGTGGGCGTGAGCTTGCCGTCTGCCCTCATGAAGGTGTGGGGTCATGCTGTAGGAAATGGGGGCACAACGGAGGTTACTGGGAAGGGTTCGTTGGCAGTGTGCAGGGGTAAGTCACTGGGCCCGCCCGCTGAAGCAGCCAATGGAAATGACAGGGCCAGACGGACGGCCCGGCTGTCGATCCCTGTGGAGGCGCAGATCAGGAAGAGGAAGAAAGAGATCTTTGAAGTATACTACCTCTCTAGAGGCGTGTATTGGGAGATGCGAGGTAGCTTTGTAAAGTATGTTAAGGGTAGATCGAACTCTTCACATTTCTGAGTGTGTTAATGTACAGTGAGTAACTTGGTGACATGTGGTGATCGCCGATTTTATGACACGGGTGAAGGAATGGTCTTGGAGAGGCAAGCTCAGAACCCAGTAGGTTGAAGCGCGGGGAACGGGGGCACCACCGAGGTCAAGCGACAAGGGTGGGTTGACAGATTGTTGATATTTACTGGCGGAAAGCAGCTGCTATGATTCCTCTGGAGCTGCTTGCAGGCCTGAGCAGGCAAAGTATCGAAAAATGACATCAAGATCAGACTGCAAAGTTAGTCCCACCTCCCCCGGAGACCCATCAGCGCACCTTAGGGTAATGTCATGGGCGTAGAGAAGCGACTGAAAGTTGGGGATCTCGGACAAGGCTCTGACAGGAGAGGCAAGGCTGAGATTGGAGAGGGTAGGCAGTAGTACGGCACCTTGAGGGGTACCGCCGGTAATGGTGATGGGTGGGGATAGTCTGGTCGCAAGTCGGAATCGAGCCTTTCGGGGCCGGATAAACGAACGAATATTAGAGTATAGACGGGAGCCACAATGAGTGTCTTGGCGGGGGAAAATAATAGCGTTGCGAAAGAGGGTATCCAAGGCCTTGCGTATGTCCACCGTCACAAGAGTATGAACTATATACCCTAAGGGCTGAAATAAAGTTTGCTGTAGAAAGAGACAGAGGTTTCGAGTAGACATATAGGGGTAGAGGCCGATCTGATAGGAGGAGGCCAGTTGGTATTGTCGAGAACTTCGGTGAGACGCGCTAGAATCATCCGTTCCATCGTCTTCCCGACACAAGAAGTCAAAGAGATGGGGCGAAGGCTTGGGAGGGTGGCGAGCCTACCAGGTTTGGGGATGTTAAGTTCGGGCTCCGCATGTAATTAATGAAGGCCGCCGGTGGCCCATGTATTGGCGTCGCCTCCGCTGGTAGCTACTTTCCCGTGTCCCTTTCATGTAGCCGCACGGACGCCAAGTTCGGAGCCGCGGAGAGCGTGTGTTGTGCCCGTCCTTTTTTGTGTCAAAGGACGGGGGTGCTTAGCCTGAGTACCTCTGTCGCGCCGGAGGTGGCTGGGTCATTCGGCATAACAAGCTGACGGGAGGCCAGATGATCGTATCTCTTAGTGTTGAAAGCGCGCGCCGTGTAAGTTTGGAAAATCTTCGACTCCGGCGGCGGGCGCTCTACGTCGACGGGTCGTTCGCCTCGACGATGGTCGCCTCGGCTGGCAGCGTCTCTCCCCGTGGTCTGTCCAGGTTGGCGGCGGCGCCCCTTCGTCTGGGAGGGAATTAGCAACCCTCATTGTCCTGCGCGTCGCGGGACAATGGGGGCGTCGCGGGAGGCTCCGCGCGGAGGGAGGTCAGCCGCGCGAGGACCGCTCCGGGCCCTCGGCTTGGCTGTTGTTTGTGCAGATGCCGCCCGCTGAACGTAATAGATGGTTCACTTTAGGCCGCAGATGGCTTGTATCTTCTGGCCGGGCGCAACAGCGTGCGTAGGAAACGCACTATGAGTGTGTAAGAGAGAGTGTTAGGTCACGTGACCGCAGGTGGGGACATGTGTGTGATTGGCTGGTTCCTGTGGCCAATCAATGGTTTCTATTATTTGTTTGAAAGGTTTTTTCTCTCTTTCTTGTACGCCCCCTTTTTGGAGGCGGGGTTTTTGCTATCAAAACCGGAGTGTTGGGTTTTGTCGAGGTCGGTCGAGAGGGGATCTAGTTTAGTATAGATCTCGGCCGAACAGGCTGCTGCTGTCAGAGTGACAATGTAACCGTCACTCTGACCTGATGTAAAGTTGGAGTTTTGTAAATAATGTAAATAAACCTGATATCCAGCAAGGAAGGCAGTCCTCATCCCTCACCCGCTCCAAGCATCGGTCGTCGGTCGTCGGAGCGAGTCGAGATCGTCCTCTCGGCTCGCGCATCAAAAGAACATCCCTATTTCGCCTCCATCAGTTCGCCAAGAAGATGGAGAGGCGAAATTTAACTGGCGCAGTCGACAGGATGACCACGACCACCGGCTGGAGCTGGTGGGGCATTGCGGAGAGACTCCTTCAACGCAAGGTTCGGCTCCGACTAACGACGAGCGAGACTCCAAGCATCGACGGGGCGACACCTCAGCGGGAGGCCTCGTGAGTTCCGGCTCAGTGCGGCAGCAGCCGCGATTCAACGGCAACGGGGCGACACCTCAGTGGGAGGCCTCGTGGGCTCCGGCCCAGGGCGGCGTAAGCCGCGGTTCAACGGGGCGACACCTCAGCGGGAGGCCTCGTGGGCTACGGCCCAGGGCGGCGTAAGCCGCGGTTCAACGGGGCGACACCTCAGCGGGAGGCCTCGTGGGCTACGGCCCAGGGCGGCGTAAGCCGCGGTTCAACGGGGCGACACCTCAGCGGGAGGCCTCGTGGGCTTCGGCCCAGGGCGGCGTAAGCCGCGGTTCAACGGGGCGACACCTCAGCGGGAGGCCTCGTGAGCTCTGGCCCAGGGCGGCGTAAGCCGCGGTTTAACGGGGCGACACCTCAGCGGGAGGCCTCGGGGGCTTCGGCTCAGGGCGGCGTAAGCCGCGGTTCAACGGGGCGACACCTCAGCGGGAGGCCTCGGGGGCTTCGGCCCAGGGCGGCGTAAGCCGCGGTTCAACGGGGCGACACCTCAGCGGGAGGCCTCGGGGGCTTCGGCCCAGGGCGGCGTAAGCCGCGGTTCAACGGGGCGACACCTCAGCGGGAGGCCTCGTGGGCTCTGGCCCAGGGAGCACGGCCCCATCCCAGCGGCGAGAGCGGCGCATCGGGTCCACGAGCTGCTGCACCAGCGACACTGCGACCCGGCCGAACCCGGAGCGGGCACAGGTGGGCCCTGACTTACTTTCTCCGGGTTCACCATGGCCACTATGCTAACGGGATGTCGCGGCACCGACCGAAAGGTTTGTGCAATTGTGCTCGAGATTGAGGAGTTGAGAGCGGAGATAGCTCTCAAAAATGTCCAGCACGCTTTAGAAAAAGCAAGGCTAGCGGGTAGCCGGGGCGCGGGTAGCCCGTCCGTGTGGACGGCTGAGGAGCTTAGCGCTCAATTAGCCCAAGGGAGAGCGGAGATCGCTTACGAAAAAGCCAAGCTCCGCAGGATTGGTGAACTCGAAGAGGACACCAATATCTTCACAGTGTTCGTTCCCTCGTGGGCGCTTCGAGCGCCACGGGAGAAGGAGAGTGGGATTGCAGTTGAGGGGGCTGAAGCCATTCCAGTTGTTCAGCAACCCCTTTGCATTTCCACTGCTACCGATGAGATCGTGGAATCTCGCGAGGCAGATGTCTTAGCTGCCGAACTTCTTTCTGTGGAGGCGGACAATGAACAGCCGTCTGTCGCCGAGGCAGCACAAGGGGCAGGCAAGAACAGCGGAACGGCGCGCCTAAATGTTGAGCTTCCGTGCGCAAAGCATGAAAGTGCAGGCGGCCCGCGGCGTCTTGCGCGTAGGGCGATTCAGACGGGCCCAAGAACGCGGAACGCGGGGGCAGGTGTGGAGGCGCAGGTGCGACATCGTCGTACGCGCTACCGCCGAGTAGGGTGTTCCTTTTCTCCCGGGAGCAGAGGACACCGCGAGCCAAACCAGGGTTCGTGTAGAATCAGCTGGTGGCGCACGAAACGGAATCAGCTTCCGTGCGACCGTCGGTGTGTGCCGCCGCGGAAAGGGGCGTTGGCGCTGAATAGTGTGCAGTGCGAGACAGGGACGGTTCAGTGTTGTTTGCCGCACACTTAGTGGTTAGCGTTTTGCGTTTTTTTTCTGTTTTTTTTTATGTGTAGGGTTTGCCCAGACGAGCGTTATTGTTAGTTTTACCTGTATTGTAGTTCTTCCCCTTGTTGTTAGTTTTTTTTGTTTGTGCATGTGCTGGTTGCGTTTAGCTGTCGTATTGCGTGATTTGCAAGTAGCGCAGCTTGGCGGTTCTAGTGTTGTCTTCTTGTGAAGTAGAGTCGCTGTTGCAACACGGTAGGGAGTTTACCTCTGGGTACAATGGCGAGTGCCTTATTTATTTGCGCTCGTTGGCATGTGGTCATGGTGGGCCATGGAATGTGCAGGTAGGGCCCCCTTGTGGCGCTTGTGTGCGAACTAGTGTCTGAAGTACTGAAAAGTGAACTTTCAGTACATCGCATGTGGACAGCGAGTGAACCGCAACCGGGACGAACAATCTGTGTCGCATTCCGAAAGAACCGGCGTCCGCGAGTGCGTGAAGAAACGCTGAACTTTCTTTAAACGTTTTGTTATTGGTACAGGAGTAGCCTCATTTTGAGCGTTTGGGTTTTGTTCGGGTGTTGTTTTTTTTTTCTTTCATTAGAGTGAAAGAATGTTCCTACATGCGCTGAACGGTTAAGGATGGATGGTGTCATTCATCCAGTTGTCAAGTTGTAACATTTATACCCTTCGTGGGGTTGGTTGCCTTTAATGGTAGAGGGTGCCACGAGTTTGTTCTCACGGGCCCTGTAGTTGAGCACTTTTGTTTATTGTTTGATGTTGCGCAAGCCATGGCTAGGCCAAGGCACTGAGTATGCCGTGTTGCATCCGTTTTTTTTTTGGTGCAGTTGGCCGGCACGTTGTGCTGGTTGGGTTAGTGTGTACCGGGTTAATTTTTTTTATTGTTGTATTGTATTGTATTTTGTAGTGTACTCACGCAACGGCTTGAGCGCGTTTTGTTTAGTTCTTGCTCTGCAGCAAGACATAACAAATAGTGAGAGTTAATGTTGTACGTACAGCTAGTGTACGGACAACATTCTTAGTGCGGAGGTGTTAAGTTCGGGCTCCGCATGTAATTAATGAAGGCCGCCGGTGGCCCATGTATTGGCGTCGCCTCCGCTGGTAGCTACTTTCCCGTGTCCCTTTCATGTAGCCGCACGGACGCCAAGTTCGGAGCCGCGGAGAGCGTGTGTTGTGCCCGTCCTTTTGTGTGTCAAAGGACGGGGGTGCTTAGCCTGAGTACCTCTGTCGCGCCGGAGGTGGCTGGGTCATTCGGCATAACAAGCTGACTGGAGGCCAGATGATCGTATCTCTTAGTGTTGAAAGCGCGCGCCGTGTAAGTTTGGAAAATCTTCGACTCCGGCGGCGGGCGCTCTACGTCGACGGGTCGTTCGCCTCGACGATGGTCGCCTCGGCTGGCAGCGTCTCTCCCCGTGGTCTGTCCAGGTGGGCGGCGGCGCCCCTTCGTCTGGGAGGGAATTAGCAACCCTCATTGTCCTGCGCGTCGCGGGACAATGGGGGCGTCGCGGGAGGCTCCGCGCGGAGGGAGGTCAGCCGCGCGAGGACCGCTCTGGGCCCTCGGCTTGCCTGTTGTTTGTGCAGATGCCGCCCGCTGAACGTAATGGATGGTTCACTTTAGGCCGCAGATGGCTTGTATCTTCTGGCCGGGCGCAACAGCGTGCGTAGGAAACGCACTATGAGTGTGTAAGAGAGAGTGTTAGGTCACGTGACCGCAGGTGGGGACATGTGTGTGATTGGCTGGTTCCTGTGGCCAATCAATGGTTTCTATTATTTGTTTGAAAGGTTTTTTCTCTCTTTCTTGTACGCCCCCTTTTTGGAGGCGGGGTTTTTGCTATCAAAACCGGAGTGTTGGGTTTTGTCGAGGTCGGTCGAGAGGGGATCTAGTTTAGTATAGATCTCGGCCGAACAGGCTGCTGCTGTCAGAGTGACAATGTAACCGTCACTCTGACCTGATGTAAAGTTGGAGTTTTGTAAATAATGTAAATAAACCTAATATCCAGCAAGGAAGGCAGTCCTCATCCCTCACCCGCTCCAAGCATCGGTCGTCGGTCGTCGGAGCGAGTCGAGATCGTCCTCTCGGCTCGCGCATCAAAAGAACATCCCTATTTCGCCTCCATCAGTTCGCCAAGAAGATGGAGAGGCGAAATTTAACTGGGGATGAGGGAGATGGTGGCAGAGATCCATTCCTCAGTCAGTGTGCCCGCGTGCCCCGACACTCATTTAGATGGGAGAGAAGTGATTCTTTGTCTGAGTCAGGGAGGTTCTTTGGCGTGGTTAGGCGATGTCGTCCGCGCCCGGAATGGTACCACCTTTATTAAAGGCCAGGACTTGTTCAAGCACGGCTAATGTGAAGGGGCGACCGAGATCACTCTTGGAAGGCCATCTGCACTCGGGGTATACAGAGAGTGGAGTGGTGGAGGAACGTATAAATCGGTGACTTCTCGAATAAAAGAGTCAGCATTGTGCAGCGAAAGATGCTTTTGTGAGGTGGGAAGGTGAACCGGTTGGGGGTCAAGAGGGGAGTGGAGGAGAAACCGGGACGATTTAATGTGGAGCGAGCCGTTGATGAAATCACATATATGATTCCAATTCGTTGAATAGGATTCGTAGAAGAACAAGGGCGCGCGCTTGGACCGCTCAAAGCCTCTGGTGGGACCTAAGCCACGCAACAACGGCGAGGCTCTTAAAGCATTAAGTACTTCGTCAAATTATCGGTCCGCCTGAGTATGCGCGTGCGTGCGGGCGTCCACAGCCACGGTGGACGCTCAACTCGCTACCGCCTGTGGCAGGACATGCCGCCAGACTCTTTCACCCCCGGCAATGGCGCAACGTGGCATGATGGCCGGGGGCCCCGCCGGATGGACAAGGGTCAGGGGTTCCTCGCAAGGGTAAAGGCAGCTTTCCAGGCGTTGATTCCCCTTTCAGGGGTCCGCACTCGACCTGGGACACCTGTGCCCATTAAAGAAACCGGTGGGTGTCCGGCGGTACCAGGATTCGAACCCGGTGCCTCCCGCATACGAGGCGAGTGCTGTACCTCTGAGCCATCGCTGCGGTTAAAATTTCCTGCAGTTTAGGGGCGAAGCTCCTCTTGCTCGGGCCCTGTCCCGTCCCTCGTTACTGTTCGTTGCTGCACGGCGTCACGATGATGATTGCGGCAGGATCCCCCTAGGGATTGGCCAACCAAAGATTGGCCGAAAAGGTCAAAACGTTCAACGCGTTCGTTGCTACCCAACAAGGAGGAGAGGAAGAAGAAGAGGTTGTCGTTCGTCGCAGTGCGAGCTCAAGACACGTACCGGGGGTACGCGACACAAGACGCTCTGCAGAAGGCGACGGCCAAGGTGGCTAAAATGTCACACACCGAATCCGCCAACTTACCCATGGAGATTCTCATTGTACCAAACAAGCCCTACATAATCACCACAAACATCGGCGTCATCGACGGGCTTGTCAACGGAGCGGTGGAAAGTCTGAAGCTTTGCGAGCGAGGAATGGTGGTCTTGACGCGGAGGCGCCCGGTTTCAATCCTACGACTCTCTGGCTGCGACGGGAGGTACGTGGCGCAATTCCCACTGCGCTACAAACCGAGACGCGAGCATCCATGGCTACGAATGCGCCTTATGTCCTTCACTCATTCAGATGGTCCGCGCCGTCAAGAAGACCTATAACAATGTTTCACGGTTTCAAGCATTTTAGCTTCGCCCCTCTCATCATCATTCACTTCGTGGAGATGGCGTGATTTTTTTGCAACCGCCCCTTTCCATAGCGGCGATTTCCCGTGCAAGCCGGGTGAACTTCCCAAGGGTTATAGTCCCACACAAGGGCCGAGCGCCACGCCGGGGAGTCGCTTGTACCTATTTTACCGGTAGGTGCCCGGCGCCACCAAGGCACACGAATGCACATGGTGACTTCCACAGCCACGGTGGACGCTCATGTCGCCTCCGCCTGTGGCAGGACATGCCGCCAGACTCTTTTACCCCCGGCAATGGCGCAACGCGGCATGATGGCCAGGGGCCCCGCTAGATGGATAAGGGCCAGGGGCCCCTCGCAAGGGTAAAGGCAGCTTTCCAAGCGTGGATTCATTTCCCTTTCAAGGGTCCGCCCTCGACCAGGGACACCTGTATCCATTAAAGAAACCGATGGGTGCCCGGTGGTACGTACGAGGATTCGAACCCGGTACCTCCCGCATACGAGGCGAGTGATGTGCCTCTGAGCCGTCGCTGCGGCTTTTTCCCCCATTTGTGTTTGTATATTTATGTGAGTGCGTGACTGAACTCATGAGAAATTCCGTATTCTGTTTTCCTATTGTTTGGCTCATGTACTAGCATTTGTTGTATTTGTTACAGGAATAGCGTATCTGCACAATCCATGGTTTTGTTTTGTTTACCACTCCCGTGAATGAAACGAATTTTGCGCCTATAGACGCCCACATAAAACCAGCTAACCTGGGCTAGACCCAACACAAATTAGCAAAATGCGGGGAGGGGGGAAGGGGGGAATTAACGTTGCTTTACTTGGGGAATTCGAGATTAGCGCGAAAGCAGGGTGCTTACCGTGGAGTAAGATGCGCTTACCCTTGGTGCTTCTCGGTTACTCCTGGTTCAGCATGCGTTAAAGTAGTTTGAACGGTGGTTATGCATGTACAAATTAACCAAAGACATTTGCAGAGCACACAATTTGTTCTGGGTGAATATATACAGCTTTCTACGCACAAATTTTTTTGAGTAGTGACGTGCAGGTCTCAAATCTTCGTAAGTGTGTTTGAACTTTTTTTTTTCTCAACCCTTATCGAAGTAAGGCCATATCTATATTAATGATAAAGACTAGGCTCAGTGATTAATTGACAAAGGGGTGGAGGGCACGACGTCATCATCCCAGTTTTTAAGGCAGTTTCTACTGTGAACTTTAGATTAAAAAAAATACGGCAGGCAAGTAAGCTGAACTTAATGACTACTGGGGAGGGCTTACGTGCTCACAAGTGCTGCACCCATCAGCAATTTCTCATCGGCTGTAACATGTGGTATTCATCGAGCTAGAGTTCCCTATATACCAACCCCTGTGCATTTCTAACACAGCAAGGGGCATTCTTAATTTTTTGTTCGTAGTAGACGCTTTTCACCCGTGCTATGCGCAGAGCGTTGCAATTTTTTTAACACCGGAGTAGTTAAACACAGGGTTTATCCTTTGTATACTCATGTATTATATTACTACAGAAGCTTTCCTTCACTGGCAGTGATAACAGGTTATCTTTGTTTAAATGGTGCTTGACACAATAAAATCTTTTTGTTGATTTAATCACAGTAAATTAACGTCCACGGTGTAAGCACAAATTGCGAAAGGGCGTTAAGAGACCATCCCCTGAGGGTCATTAGTGGTCCAATCAATATCGATTGATTGATTGATTGTAGGCTTTAACGCGACAACGCAACGCAGGCGATGATCGAGGGGCGCCGTAGTGGAGGGCTCCGGATTAATTTTGGCCACCTGGGATACTTTAACGTTAGCCGAAATGTCGTACACACGGGCGTTTTTGCTTTTCGCCTCCATCAGAAAAGCGGCCGCCGCGGCCGGGAATCGAACCCGCGACCTCGTGCTCAGCAGCGCAACGCCTTAGCCACTGAGCCACCGCGGCGGGTTCCAATCACTATCGGTATCATCGGAAAAACTGTATAAACTTTAACAGCTTCATTTTCTGGCAGTAGAAACAGGATGCTTGACGATTAAACTGTCTATACCGCTAGCAAAGCTAATATCATGCACTCAGCTACAGAACAATGAGAGCAGCTAAAATGTGAGAAAAAATTCTGGAACCGAGAGCGCATCATTTTCGGGTCATTTTTCGTCATATTTTTACGGGCCCAGCACTTCAGTACTTCCAAGTTCACTTACGACAGGGGAAAAGCTAATGGGCGATAAAACTGGACATCTTAAGTATCGTGTTTGCACGATTCTAACTCGCCCCCGAATGTAGCTCGCAGGTAAATTTACCTGTGAAAATACGAAAAATTATTTGACGCTAATTCTACCACGCTGATGTAAAAGACATAACACCACGTAGGGGGCAGAAGACTTTTATTTTACGCACGTAACTGTGGCAGCAAATATCCATTGAGCTTCGTAAACTTGCCTATCCATTTCCTGCTGGAATTAACACAGAAGCTGCCGGGAACACTCAAAGCCGATTTCTGCCTTCAACCCGATTGTAACGCGCACCAAATTTTAAGGCTGCTTTTACCAAATAAAGGTTCCCTGAAATGCGGTATGCACGAGGCTTAATCGTTTTTGCGACCCTGTATAAGAAAGTGACCTCTTAAATTCCACAACCCCGCGTTCTTGCCCGTACGGTTGAACCAGCGCGTTTCCTCGCGTACGAGCGGGTTTACAGTCTACATTTACAGCGACTTTTCCACGGTTCCTTGTTAGCTACGCATGCATGAAACAAGGAGAAGTGCGTTCACCTGCGCCAACCTTTGCGCATGTGCTTGTTTTCATGATAGCCTAAACTTCGCGGAAAAGGCGGGGCGAACAAGAAGAAGGCCCCTTGCGTCACGTGGTGTTTTCTTCCTGTTCGTCCTGTCCTTTTCAAGCATTTTATCCTATCATGTCAAAAGACCAACTTTCCCCTCAGATATCTCTGGTTTTTGTGAAAGCCTTCAGTGACAATCACCGAACTTGAACGTGTAGTGCTTAAGCGCTGGGCATACCTCTGTGCTCCAATTTTTATTCATTCTTTCCTTTCTCTTTTTTGGCTGTGTTCTCTTTCCCACGTGCAGTATGAAAACTAGGCTCTAGCCAGGCTAACTTTCCTGCCTTCTTTCTGCATCCTTCCTTCCTTCGTGTTCTCCTCCTCTCAAAACTGCGGCCATCGCGCCGGACAACGGAACCCATATCCTGCACTATGCCTTATCTCCCGTGCTACGACAGTGCGCGTTATCACACTTCAACACGATTGAAAGGTCGACAGCCGCATGTTTTGCGTTGTAAGGACCGAACAACGTTGTAGCTGAAAGGACGCCTTGGACAGCGTTCTCCAGGGAGCAGCGCACGCCAACAGAGCAGCCACTCCGTGCAAGCGGACACGTCGCTTCTCAGCGGTCTCAGGTTGACGACACCGCAGCGACCGGAGGGTTGCAAAACGACAGAGTTGCTTTCCGCTCCGGTGGTCTCCTATTCCCTCCCATCGGCGAAGCATGCGCGCAACCGTGGAGCCAGCCAGCCACCTGCATCCCTTTGCCACTACACCCGCCAAAGCCGTAGTAGTGTTCTTCGCTCCAGAAAAAATAAAAAAAAAGGGAAAGGGCGAGCGCGTTCCGCGGTTATTCCGAAGCGGGGACCGAACGGTTTTCATCACGGACGGCCCTATGGAATCGGTGCGGGGCGAAACAGGAGCACTGAGGCGGACTTGCGGGCAGGATCCACTTTCGCCGCTCTGCGGCTGCCCTGATCCGATCTCGTTGCGGTTTGTTATTGCCGTCGGCCGGCGTTGTTGTTGCGCTCGCCGCTGCTGGCCAGGATCTCGTTACCTGAACCACCCACATGCGTCGCAATTAATCCGCCTGTGCGCGCTATTATAATGACGTGGGTTGTTTTCTCGTTTCTTTTTTCACTGAATATTAAGAAAGCCAGCTTTTGGGGGGAGGGGGAGTCTTAGTTTATCTCCACCCCCCTCCCCTTGCTCTTTTTTATTCTGGTATCGCTGCCTTCATTCACTGCTGCTGGGATGCTTGGGGCAGCCGCTGAAAGCGTACAACATGCAAGCTTTCGTTGAGCCCACACCCGGACACGCGGCAATATGGTCCGACAATATTGTCGCGAAGCCCCCTTTCAGTTTGCTTTTCCTATTTTGTAGCATCCTTCGGCCACCAAGGCCCAGCTTCCTTAAGAAACGCATGCGGAGTGTGTCAGCGTGCTGACCGTCCGGAGGACGAGGCTGTCGAGGGGGACCATCGGCCCAGCTTGGGTTTCGGCGCGGCCGCGGCCTTCCATACCCCCTTGTGGCGTGTGCGCTCGGTGGTTTCGGGCTCCGGGTACTCGGTGTACTTCAGACGACCTTTCTGTCTTCTACACTGTTTACTTTGGTGTGTTTTTCCCGAGTTACTTTCTCTACGTCAATAATTGTCCACGCGCACGTTTTCGAGTTCAAATATTGCGTCTGTGTTTGATTGGTCTTTTTAACTTTGGCGGGAACATGGCTGATTGGTGTTTACAAGCTTCTCCCCTATTGGCTGCAGAAAGTGGGACCAGAATACGCTTTTTTTTTCCACGAGTCCACATGAAGTGAATATAAACCCTCTCCGCCGGGTTGACGGCGGGCAGCCTGCACCAGGACTCACTTCAGAAACTTTGCCGCCCGTCGTCGTGCCTTTTCGCCGGGAGACCGCGATCCAGTCATCCATGCCCCGTTAAGTACTCTTAATCTTTTGACTGTCTTTCTCATTTATGTAAAAAGTGTATTGTTTCAAGTTCTTATGTGCTAAATGTCGTCAATGTTACTAGTAAAGTAAAGCAGTTGACCTTAAAAACTCTTTGACGTCTTTAGTCCTTCACTGCGATCATCATGCTACCGCAGCGGCAGGTTTTGACCAAATTTCACCGTTAGAATATAAATTTCTTGAACCTTCGGGTGATATTCCAGTGCTCGAGTCATGTGGTTCTTGCGGCATGCCATGTTACATTTGCTGATGGTTTAATAAAAGAGGGTATTTTTATCGCCGTGCTTCTATCGCCGTGTTTCCGTCGCCGGTCTTGAAACCGAAGGCCAGATCTATTAACCCCTCACCTACCCCCCCCCCCCTTGTTTTTGAAGCGGTAATGAGGGCCACTCGTCCAGGAGTGTTTTATTTTCTTTCATAGCATGATAGCGTGGTAGTTACACACAACACACATTTTACAAAATGGGTGTTAAACAGAGTTCACAAAACAGAAGAACATAAAAATTCAGACTCTCACACCCCAGCGTGCTAATTCACCGATCCAGGGCACAAACCGCTCAGGACGTGCTGCACACGCAAACTTCCGGCCATGCGGCCTCTTCAAAAAAGTGCAGTTCCATCAGCATAAAATAACCGCATGGAACTTGCGTTATTATACCACCAGGAAGTAGACGAACTCCGGGAGAATCAAATCCGTTTGATGACGCGCCGCAGCATATACCGCATTTACTCGATTCTAAGCGCCCCCTTTTTTCAAGATCACAATGCTCGAAGTTATGGGGAAGGGGGGGGGGGGGATACTTAGATTCGAAAAATCTAAAATGACCCCCCGTCCCTCCCGCATACACACACACTTTTCGCGGCAGTAGCTAAATGAGACAGGCGCAAGGAATGATGCTTTATAAAGCAGAAATTTAAAAAAACTAGGCACAGACAGTGAATTCACCGCTGCTTACGTCTGATACTCAGTCACTCTCACTACCACTCAAGTGTATGGCCCTGCTTGAGCCGCTACTCTCGATATCCAGAAGCAGGTTGTCTTTTGTTCCATCAAACATTTCTTTTAAATGACTCAAGTGCAGTGAAAGGCTCAAGAACAGAGAGGGAAAACTCGGTTGGCGGCCTGGGCCGTATTAAATCTATAGCCTGGGCAAGGCGCGCTTCCTCGCAGAAAAAGGGTGCTCAGATTCGCATGAAAACTTTTTTCCAACTTTTTTTCTCATGGTACGCGGGGGTGCTAGAATTTGGGGTGAAAATACGGTACGTCCCAGAAAAAGACAGCATCGCGACGAGAACTAAAACGACACTCAGTTCTTGCGAGCTGAGCAATGAAAGCACCCCTAAGATGGAACTTCCTCACGTTTAACAACCGTAGTCAGCCTAATAAAACGTCTGCGCTCCTCCTTTGTCACACTATCGTGGTGGAGGCCCTTTTACGTATTGTACGTAACTCCAGGAGCGTTTTCAAGCAAAATGTAGGAGCGGTTTCACGGTTTCCGATACCAACGCCGACGCCGACGCCGACGCCGATGCCGACGCCAGCGTTTCCGTTCAATGTAATGTTTTTGCATTAAAATACACGCTCCTCCGTGGGGATGTCCTGATTGCAGCTAGCGCGAAGAAAGTTCATCCACGGGATATATGAACGCCCACTACACAATTCCCGACCGGAGCGATAGTTCAACGAGCCGTGCCTATTGATGACCATGACGCTGAAACTGCCCGTGCAGTCTCAATATCGCTTATAAGACGCTCGCGTCTAACTCTCCGTCAAGTACCTCTCGAAATCGTTACATTTAAGCATCTCTTAATTAAGCACGTACACTGGGCGTCTCTTGATTAACGCTTGCGCAGTAAATCCTGTTCGAAACCACTCAATTAGCAGTGAGTGCATTCTATTCTAGTGCAGGCTGGCATTTTGCCAACTTAGGCATTTCCGGATTACCGCAATATCGCGTATTTTCGGGGTTAATGGCACGAAAAGTCTTGGGCGCTCTACAAAGTTCCATTAATTAGTTAGGAATGAACGTGAAACTTCGCTTCGTGTTCACTGTGACGCTATTGTACATCAAAATCAGTAGAGCATGAGAAAGAGGCCGCAGTAAGGACCATTGTAATAAATACAAACGAAAGTAAAACAAAATTGAAACGAAGTTCCAACCCGTACCAACCAGTTCCAACCAGAAACACAGTTCCAACCAGCGTGATATCTGAATCTGCTGAAACAGCGGATTGCACTAGTCTTGCACATCTTTCTTGCGTGTAATGTTACAGCCGTCTTAGTGGATAATTTTCACATAATTTGTTTCCGGATGATACTGGCGAAACAACAGTTAGAGCCATTTTCTCTAACAATACTCCGTTCGTAGATGGCCACATGTATTGACAGCAGGCAGTAGTTCTGTAACGTTTACCACTTCACTGTGAACTAACGAATCATTACAAGTTTACAAAACTCGGCATAACCATAGAGGCGTCTTAGCGTCTAATTTTGATATAATTTTGTTTGGGTTACTTCCGATAACACAAGCCTTAGAACCGTTTTCTGTAATCATGCGCCCTCCGTGGATGGTCACGCTTCACTGCGCAACAGGCAATGTAGGAAAGCCAGCTTACAAAAACCAAGCCTCACCGATACCTTGCAAGTCGGCCTCACCTCTAAACACAAATATATTGCTGGGATGACATTTGTTAAGGGGCAATATAAGTGGGCCGTGTCTAGAGTGCCGTCCGACGGTTTTATAAGCACTCCACTATATCGACGTCCACCGGCGTTTTATGACAAAATTGCCGCGTTCGGCAGTACATCGCTCTAGATAACGTAAAGCTAGGCAACCTAACCTAAACATAGCATAAGCTAACCTAACGCACACAAAGAAATCATTTGAAACCCCAAAAATAACCTAAGGCACAAAAATTACACTTCAATTAAATAATAAAAAAAAATAACCGAGTCAAACAGCCGGTCTCGAACCACCGACTCTGGGATCAATAAGCTAAGACGGACCCTCTACACTACAACGACAGACTCTTCGGCAGGTGCTAGCCTAGTGTTAAATATTCGAATGTCGTGGGACGGCACACTAGCCATGCCTGCAACGACCAGCTAGACACTGCGATATAAGTGGTCATGTTAAAATGTAAAGGCCCTGAGACCCTCTTTTTATTATCTTTGCATGATTTTTTCTATACCGCGAACATGTTTTTGTGCGGCGAGAAATCTGCACCAGAAAGAGCGTGACACCACCAGACGCTGTCGTCAAGGCCAGCGCTAGAACCACTCCGCTGTTGAAAAACTATACAAGACAAATACCACCCATTTGTCCTAATGCGTGGCGATCCTGCTGTTAACTCTTCTAATATTTTAGGGGCGAAGCCCTTAGGGGCTGGGACTGTTGGCGTCTCCTGTCGTCCGTCATCGTCGTCGTAATTCTCGCCTCATGTAGTCACGGTACTAAAACACCGGAATCTCGTTTACGCTCGCGCTAGAACGTAACGTGTACTAAAAAAACACCGGGACACTCGTTTTACGCCTCACGCTGGAGCGCTTCGTACGTGTACTAAAATAACACCCGGTCACTTGTTTACGCCTAGCGCTAGAGAGCTTCGTGCTTCAAAGACAAGAAGCTTTTACAGCAAAGCTGTATACCTCTACCCCCAACGGTTTCGTCTCCGTTGAAAAAAACGTCAAGGCGCCAAGAATGCACACTGCATGCTTCGCCCCTCACCAGGTATCACGTTAGTGGAGATGACCCGGGTTTTTTTTTTTTTTTTCCTTTCTTAGCGTGCGATTGAAAAATAAAGACGCTCGTACCTGAATAACAACAGTAAACAAAACAAAGACATGACTGCATAACGCATGACGTTGTGAAAAAGAATGCGGGCCGCCACGCAAGGTTGAACACCGACAAGCAACAAAAACAAGGTCAATGTCACAGCTAAGCGGGGGATTTTAGTGTTTGTCTTTTTACGTCTATACAAGCAACTTTATACAAGAGGTAAAATTTGGGCTGAACACTACTCTATGCCATCTACACAAGTACATACGCATTGACTTGACAAAACTTCCCGGCACCCAACACTTTCTACCATATGGTGTGGGAGTGCCGACACTTCGCCATCATTAACCCCCTTACAAAACCCCACCCTGGAGCAGTGGAGCAGTGGGAAGACCACCTGACCAGCTCACACCCACAAGACCTGCCATGACTGGCGGAGAGGCCCCCCGGGCAGCAAAAGACCAGTACTTCCTGGACTAAGGAGGCCTCCCACGAAGGAACGAATCCGTTGAATTAACGTTTATTCCTCCTTTACAGGACAATCTGTTTGCATAACACTGACAACGCTTCTTTATACGTGAAAATGACCCCTTAAAATCCCCCCCCCCCCCCCCCCCCCCACCCCCCCGCTCTTCCGACACCATATTTGTGCCGGTTTATTTCCCGCGCAAAAACGGCACATCGATTCAATTTTGCCTTGGCTGCCCAGCTCGTGCATTAACCCGGACACGTGGTGACAATTCTGTGAGAAAGTTGCTCCCTTTCGCTACTGTCGTGCAAGCCAAGCCAAGCCAAGTCAGAGGACAGGATTGGACGAAGCGGACACGCGCGCACAGTCCGCGAATCTTCTCCTCGGTGTGTCGCGAAGCAGGAGGGTGCGCCCGTGCGCACGACAACTTTCGGCGAGCATTGAAAGCGAAACGGACGGTACGGGCACGCGACCGTGCCAGACAGCGGAGAGAAGAAAGCGAGGCCTTGTGTGGGACGGCGCGGGCCGCCTTTTTGTTTGGGCAAGCCGATGCGAAACGGCGCAGCGGTTACTGGACTTGGACAACGCTGATGCGCTCCCCTGCTCCGGCGAATTGAAAGTAGCGCGGCGCACCTTTTTTATCTTCGCCCTTTTGTGCGGACCACCCACCCCACGAACGCTTTGTATAAGTGTTTCGTTTTGCATTGCGTTAGCAATAAGGACTGCGCGTTTATTTCGGGAGAGAATTCGATTTTAGGCTTAAGCGGAAACAAGGAGTGGGAGAAGACGTTTCGGCAGCGCAGTGTCCAACGAGTGAATTTTCACTGTCAAATACTGGTGGCAAATCGATTTGTCAACAAACACCACGCAGTAGGGAGCATCGTACGTGACGCCGGGACGGCAAATGCCTTACGCTATTTTCCGTACTGCCCCCCTCTTCTTATCCCATTATTCAGCTTTAGAACTGTTGTGAAAACATGAAAATCAGAAACGGTCGCTGACTTCATTTTCTGCGCTATTTTCTATAGAATGGCCTGAAGTTCAGGGATGGGAGATGAAGGGAGGGTTTGCCTCCATCAGGTGTTTGAACGCCTTTTTTCCTTCCTTTCCGAAGTTTTGTCGTTTCATGTAAAACTGTAGATAAACACCATGACGATGATGACGACGATGACGATGATGAAAGCGTAATCTGCGCGAGGATCGATCTTTCCAGAGACGGATGAGATAATATGGAACGAGTCTTAGCAATGCCAACGAGGGTAAGGGGTATAAGTCATGATATGCATGCCCGACTTATATCCCCGGTTGACGATTGTGAGATTTTGCACCCTATAAATACCTATATCCCTAGAGTGCCGCATACGTTCGTATATTTCTCTCATTATACTTGGGTTGTTCAAGTCTCCTTTAAAATCAGATCACTCCACCGTGAAACTAATCCCAATCGCTTAGGACATGTTGCCGAATTTTTCGTTTTCTTTCCTCTTCACAAGAAAATGCGGAGCGCTCGTGTGCGCCTGCCCCGCGGCGACCGCCGAGTCCCGGCTCGCGCAGTGGGTGTAGCAAAAAAAAACAAAAAAAAAACTCCAGCGTTGTCTTTTTTTTTTAATTGCGAAAGTTTGCTCTGCAGCATAAAACGGTGGGGGCAAGTGTGTCTAAATGTACGTAAACAGCGGTGATACGGCCCAAAGAACCAGCGTCTGTAGTCGGGCGGCCGGCCTGGGTTGAGTCCGACACTATTTAGTACTGGCTGTCGGGAACGTTGGAGGCCACGACAAGTCCACAGAAGATGGTGAATGTCTGCGGCCGATGCCGACGTGGTGCAAAATGGACATGTCCGGCCAAACGGAGCCCGTCGATCCGGGGGCCAGGTGTGGGTGACAGCTGGTGTAAGAGCAGCCCCGACGCGAATCCTTCGTAGCGCCACCTCCTCACGGCGGGTGAGCCCACCAGGGAGGTTTGATGCCCACGGTGGAATAAGTGCGCGTGTGGAGCGTCGAAGGTCTTCTTTTTCGGTGACCAACTTTGACATCGCGTCGACTGGAAATAAGGGCAGTGGATGCGTCGTGGGGGGTATTCAAGTCGCCGCATCCGCCTGTTGCTGTCCAGGGGTCGACGTCCTCTGGGCCCAAGAGATCTTCACTCTTAAGCTAAGGGTCGCAGCCTTCGCGTGGATGGTTTGGGACATGGGCACTTTATCCGGAGGTCTCGGATTGCTTACATTGAATCAGTAAAAATGTTGACAGGTTGTTATTAATCTAGCCTCAGACGCTCTATAGTCGTCGAGGCGTCGGAAATCGCTTTGAGCTCAACAAGTGTTGACGGGGGCCTCTGAGGGGCGTAGTAATGGCAGGTTTGACAAAATTTCAAGGCTGGGTTTACGACGGCTGTAGTAATAAGGCTTCCTGTAATACTGGCATCGACGTAAAACGTATCTTGGCCAGCACTGGATGCGAGTTGTGGCGCAACACGGCTTGACCGACCCTATAGGCTTGCAGTCAGTAATTAATATTCGGGTCCAAGGAGGGTGTTCTGGAGAGGGATCTGGCGGCGTGTTAGTTTGGAAGCCCATATACCACTTAAAGCAGCCACAATGTGTACACCTGCGCTTTAAGAGATTGTACCTGTCGCCGCTGGTGAACCAACTCATCTATCCTGTTAAGGCCAGCTTCTTCCTGTAGTGTAGAGATGGGCGTTAAGCGAGGAAGGCAGGTAATAGTCCTCATCGCTTCTCTATTGATGGCCTCTAGACGATCCCATGTGCACTCCGCCCTTGCCAAGTACTGAAACTGAGCCTTGTACATGATACGTGTCTGCAGGATTGCACGTACGAGAAGCCGAGCCATCTTTGAGCGAGCTCCTCCCGATTTCATGGAAATCCGGTGAACTAGATGTAGCAGTTGAAGGGCGCGCCGGCGAGCTTCGCGGAGCCATTGCGCAGCTGAGCTGGAGGCCGCAACGTCCAGGCCAAGGATGCGGTGACAAGTAACTTCCGTTACTGGCTCGCCATCAAGATTTACTAAAATGGGCGGTATTGCAGTTTTTGTCGAGCCCTTCGATCACCGACGATAAGTAACATGGTTTTATCTCGGGATAGCATGAGCCCCACGCGTTTGCACCACGTGTCAACCGTATTTAAAGCACTCTGAAGAGCTTGTTCTTGATCCGCAATGTCTGGAAGTGTCGACCAGAGCGTGATGTCCTCCACATAGATTAGGCATTTTAGATCTTTCAGTGCCCCTACTGTCCAAGCGAGCGGTAGAAGGGCAAGGTTGAACAGTATGGGTGCCAGGACCCAGCCTTGTCGTACCCCGCGGCATCTTGAAAAGGAGTCCACCGCCTGTCCTGAAACTCTAATTTAAAATGAGCGGTGTGTTAAAAACGACTCTATAAAGGACACCACAGGCGTCGGGCTCCCAGGCCAGCGTAGTATCTGTACGATTGCTTGATGGCTCATATTGTCCGCTTTCTTCACATCTAGGACAAGAATGGAACTGTCGTCAAGCGCTACCGCGCATGCAACGCCTGGCACGAGAAACACAACGATATCGATGCATATGACGATGGCTACTACTAGCACAGTGCAAAGCAATGACGGAACATGTAAATAAACAATTTCAAGCTTGTACAAATGCGTGGTGATGTGCCCTCCAGTGTTCACGTAGAAAGAAATGTTGCAGCTTCGCTATGGTTTAAGCCTTTTGCGACTTAGTGCGAGCTTCACCAGTACAACTGGTGGAATTCTACAATACTGAGGATGACTTGGCGTCCACCACTCACCGCGAAGAACCCCTTCGCGACGACCCCTTCGATGTATATGACGACGATTTTACTAGCACCGCAACTATGGAAATAAACAATGATACTGAAACTTAACTGTGTGTCTATCAATGCTCACCTACAACAGCTTCGCCATTTGAGTCTTGCACGTGAGTGCAATCTTGCATGAATCTTTTAATATTAAAATTTATTCACTCACTCACTCTTACTTTGAAGCTCCTAATATGTCCGCTCATGCCATCTCCACGCAGAACCTACGTAGGCCCGTCAAAAGACATCGAAAGTGTAAAAGTCCGGGCAAGCCGTCACACAGGCTGCCGTTCTCTCCCAGCCCCATTCACCCCCACGTCTCCAATGCCAGCAGGACTTAACGTCTGAGCAATCAAATGCTCATCCCGCAGCGTGTTCACACACAGAAGTGAGCTCCTTCCCTCCTTCGCTGACCGCAAACAGAGCGCGCCCACTTCGCGCTCTTATTTCACTTTGGAGTGCCGCAAGGCTCTGTCCTCTCCCCGCTTGCATTCACGCACGCACGCACGCGTGCAAACGTGACGCTTTTACACGGCCGCTGCGTCCGCGGCTCAGGTCCGGGTGCCGTGGTGGTGACCGACCGGCCGGCCAAGCGGTCGCGGGGGGGGGGGGGGAGGGGGGGGAGGGAAGGAGGGGACGAGGGAGGACTCCAGCTTTATATATAAACGACCGAACTCGTGACGCCTCCGTGAGACCGTCCCAAGTCGCCCTGTATGGCTAGCACCTCCAAGGACGTCTCGCACGCGCCACGGTAAGTGTTCCGGGTCGCGCGCACCGTCGCCAACATCTCCGCGTCGTTAGCGCGGATGACTCTGCTTGCGCAAGACTGACGCAGTTTTGTGCATGGCGCGAAGCGAGCCAGCGCGCCGGTCTTGGCGCGTTTGGCCGGCCGGTGGGCGCTACGTTAGTGCGTCAAGGACACCTGTGTAGAAAGACTTCCTCTGTGGGAGCGGAGATGCGTCCGAGCTGGTAAATAATATCCCCGCAATACAGCGCCGAGAAGGGTCGGGGGGAGATCGCGTGAGAAAAAAGTGAACTGGCTTCCAAGTACAGCATTTTCTTTGTTGGTTGTTGTTGTTGTCTCGCTGGACGTTTAATCTCGCGTACCGTGGAAACTGAGCTTGTATTCACTTTTGCGGTGCTGTGTTTAAGGAGAGAGAAAGAGAAAAACAGTTTTTTTAGTGTCCCGACTAAAAGTTTGAGCCGTAATTATACCTGGTTTTATATGAATAGGCAAGAACCGAGCTTTTACGAATTTTGGTTGTCTCAGCCACAGGGACCAAGTCCAAAACCCACGCATCACCCACGCATCACCCACGCGCTACCCAAATACTTAATGCACCGGTTCCCGTGAACTTAGCCAACTTAGAAGCATTCCGATACTACAAAAACAACGCGCCAAATTCAAGTGGCAGGCAATCGGAGCACTTCGTTCCGACGTTCTTATACTTCATTATAAACTCGATTTGGACACGTCACGTAATTACCAGCGCCCACTAGCGGTTGCGATTGCCGGGCACCCTGACTTTCTTTTTTTTTTTCAGTTTCTTTTGAGTGCCCGCAATTTTCTGCTGTTCAATGAACTATATCTGAAGCTGCAGTACTTAAAATGTGTTAACGTTCAACTATTTTGTAATTGATGTATTTCAAGTAGACTTACTCGAGAAAAAAAAAAACTAATTATTTTACTATGAGGAAGGGGGCCAGCCTGCAGACCAGTGGCGATGAAATTTAGGGATGTTTATCGTTTAAAACATCGTAACGAAACAAAGTCCTAAGCACTGCGTCATCGGGACAGGCTTTCAGGGGCAGCCGCTCCCTTCCGTTGCCCGATGACGACTCCCCGTTCGCCCTTTCTGCTGATGAAGCCTCGAGTTGCTCGCACCGCCAGGCTAGCGTGGTTCCAAGAATCGGACCTTGGTCTCGGCTCAAGCCCGGCTCGATGCCACCGAATTCCACATCCTGCACACGTGTCCCTTTTTATAGACCGGATGCAGAGCGGGCGGTCGAAATATTTGCAGCTCTTCGGCCTCGCCTCCCCACCCAATGTCTCTCCGAAGCTACAGCGGTACGGCCGGTGAACGTTCCGCAGGGGCCCCCAGTGTTCTTAGCGGCCGCAGAGGTTCGCGACAGTCTCGCACCCAACTTTACCTTCACAAGCAAGTGCTTACCTAGAATCAAAAAGCAGCTTCGACATGGTAAAAAGCGCGACAAAACGGGGACCCACCGCGGTGGCTCAGGGGCTAAGGCGTGGTGCTGCTGAGCACGAGGTCGCGGGTTCGATTCCCACCCACGGCGGCAGCTTTTTTGATGGAGGCGAAAAACAGCAAATGCCCGTGTGTAAGAGGTTTCGGAGGACGTTAAAAATCCCCAGGTGGTCAAAATTAATCCAGAGCCCTCCACTACGGCGCGCCTCATCGCCTGCGTTGCGTCGGTGCATTAAACCCCACAATCAATTAATCAATCAATCAACCAATCAATTAATCAAGCAATTAATTAATTAATTAATTAATTAATTAATTAATTAATTGATTAATTATTAATCTTCAAACGGAGACAAAGGAGGAGACAGTTAGACAGGACGAGCGCTAGACATCAACTGGTGCATTCTTGACGAGAAAGGAGCATACATATAAATGCGCAGAAACGCTAAAAATACACGGAAGGCGCAGCTTTCACAGAGATTGTGATTGAAGCTGAGATAGGCTTTTTTTATTTTGTGGGCAAAGCCAGAAAGGTTTGTGTTCACGCAATCGTCATTTTCCTTGTAAATACAGAACTCCTCGAAGGTCTCTCTTCGCTGTTGCGTCCTAAAGCTGCGCAGGACGCGTGTTCCATGAAGACTCCTCCTTCGTCCCCGTTTATGTCGCGCCTTTTACCATTGCCGGAGTCGTATCACCAACTGAGCCTAAATTTCGGCGTTTAATAGTCTAAAAGCAGAGTGAGGTGAGTCACGCCAGAAAAGACTGTTATTAAAGCGAAGCTTTCGTGTTTTCACTTATGGCGTCTGTAACGCGCAAACGCCCTAGCTGCAACAAAAGCCAACGTTCTCTGACGATAATAATGAATGATAGTGAATGAAGTGAAAGAAAAAAAAAACGCTTGGCGGTGGCCGTAATCGAGCCTGGGTCCCATGCTTTATGAAGTCGGCGTCTATCCGGGATCATTTCTCCATTACGACATTTTTCTCTTTTTGATGCATAGAAAATTTAGGCACACTCACGATCACACATAACGACTAAAAGACAATGCAGAAGCTGAAGCACAGAGTCCAGCTGCGTTTTGCGTCCTTCAGAAGTCAGGCAAGCAGACACACGCATCCAAACATTCAACCAGTCCGGTGGATCATTCTGCGTCGAGTAAACACTCAACAACGCAGCCAGCTCACGAAAAATGGACTTAGTTGGCCTGAAGGGTTCCGCATGCCGGTCAGTCGTGCGGCTCTGCGACAAGCTGTACAAAACCAGCACTACAAAATACGCCATAAGGTACCCGATTAACATCCCGAAAAGAATGTCCTTCTTGAGATCCCGCTGCAAAACGTCCCAGAAGAACATTGTGTCCCTGCACAACACAAAACAATGGTCAATTGTCTCTGGTTGATTACAGAGGCGACAACTGTCCGACCAAGGAATAGACATTCCCTTTTCGCGCAGCCATGCCTTAACTGGAAGTGTGGGTGAATGAAGCTTGAAGAAAATTCCCCCACATTTCCCCGAAGGGGAGCATGAGGAAGTGCGAAAGCACGGGTGATGCTATGAGGGGGAGTTTGTTGAAATTTGGTGGCATTTGCCGTTAGTTACATTAACACCCCCGCGTGATCACGTTCGGGCCGCGACAGCCTCGCCTTTAAACCCTCGCGCAGCGCGACGGCAGGCGAACGAAGCGGGAGAGAAGGCGAGAGCGCGCAATGGCAGGTGAGTGAAAGGGGGAGAGGAGGCGAGAACGCGCAACGGCAGGCGAGCGAAGGGGGAGAGGGAGGCGAGAACGCGCAAACGGCAGGCG
Source organism: Haemaphysalis longicornis (assembly GCF_048455015.1). Taxonomy (NCBI): domain Eukaryota; kingdom Metazoa; phylum Arthropoda; class Arachnida; order Ixodida; family Ixodidae; genus Haemaphysalis; species Haemaphysalis longicornis. The sequence continues at coordinate 101,468,158 of NW_027526335.1, read as the reverse complement.
AGCGAAGGGGAGACGGAGGCGAGAGCGCGCAAACGGCAGGCGAGCGAAAGGGAGAGGAGGCGAGAGCTCGTGACGTCACGGCGAGCGGAAGGGAAGAGGAGGCGAGAGCGCGCGACGTCACGTGGCGTACTACGTCATGGCGCCGTTGCTACGCACGCTCTCCCCTCCGCTCCACGCCGTTACTAAGGGCGAGGAGGCGCGCGCGCGATAACACCTGCGGCTGAAGACGGACGGCGGCAGAAGCGTGACTCATTGTAGCGTAAGAAGTGCATTCGCACTTAAAAACGTTTTTGCAATAGGCGGGCACGCATACCCATTACATGTTTTAAAACATTGCATTTCTGGTGTCCTAAGTAAGCCTGGCGATAAACAGACAGCGGGAATAGATTTTGAATTACAGTGCTCGTCATAGTTTTCCTTTACGTACTGAACAGATATTCCGAAGAAAGCCGCGCGGTAAGAAAGTTAAAAGATTCCACAACCTCCTTGAGAAATCCCCGTGGCGGCTTTGTGTTAACTTCGCCCCTACATATAAGCAAGAAAGGCAAATGGAAACTGATGCGCTGCTGAAGCACAGTTAGTAAAAGCGGGTGATCAACCAATTTGCAGAAGAAAAAAACGACACGAAAGTTGGTGCACAAACAAATGCATGAGCCCAACGACCCCAGCCTTTAAGAGAAGAAGTCCCTGCGCAAAGGTTCCCATTGAGAACTCCACACAAATATAGCCAAAACTGTATGTAGAGCTTGAACTTTTTATCGCGCACAGTGAAGCACTTGAAGCACACAAAGGAGCTTTGTAGCAAGGAAGACATTACACACTTTTGCACGTGCAAACACAAAGAGGTCCCGTCCTTTCCATGCCTTCGATGCGCGCTTAACTTGCGTTAGCACTGACGACCAATAAGGCCCTGTGTTCCGCATTCGATGCAAAGGCACGCCTAGGTTCTAAAGTGGGGCACCATCCCAGAAATACCATCGAATCTGGATGGTTTAGTTCCCACATTGTCCGATTCAAAGCCCTTAGTTTTTTTCGTGTTAACATCCGCTCCAGACACATCACAGAATTTCTTAGTCACTGCAAGGGCTTCCTGGACACTCCTTTTATCAGCGCAAAAATACGCTATATCATCAGCATGAGCAAGCACCTTAACTTCGCACGATTGTAAGCCGAAACCGTTCCCTCTCGACTCTGCTGAATGCTGAGACAAAGAGGCTCGAGGCACAATGCGAACAGACGACATGGTCGAACCGGCTCGGGAAAACTCAGACGTCAACCAAAGAATGGCTCTGGTCTTTGCTGGTTGGTACACAAATCTTCGATGGAATCAGCTTCGAATGTAAATACAAATGAAGTGGAGGAAACACGAAACACCACTAATTTCAGTTGTTAGTTAGCGGTGTGTCGTGTTTCTCCCTCTTCCTTTGTGTTCGTTTGCATTCAAAGCTGATTCCCATCGAAGACAACCAAAGAATCTGTCACAAGCTTCGCGTTCAGCCACTGTCGTCGTTAGACAGAGGGGTGCGCGATTTCTAGCCCCCACCGTTGCTGGAAAGTTCAATATCGTAAATTTCGATGCCTGGTGTAAGTAATGCGACACATCCCTTAGGAACACATCCTGCATCTGTCACTAGGTGGTATTAATTGCAGTCGCCTTCCTTTCATCGTACCCACAATTACCAAATATTCTTTCGCAATATTCCACTCACTATACTCGCATTGTGTTCTTCTAGCTGATCGTAGGGTAAAAATAATAAAGTGTTTTTGCTTAAGGAGTGTAACGAACAAAACTTTGGTGCTACCTAAGAAGCTGTGCTCTTTCTTTTGGTGGCATTTGTCTCCTGCAAAAAGCAATCGCTCACGCTGAACCATCTTGCCATTCCTACTTATTCATGAGGTTCCAAAAAGCTAAGCGTACCTCGCGATGCCATGAAGCGGTTTTGTCGTGCCGCTTCAGCTGGTGCTGACGGGACAAGGAAGCGAGGTGACCGCCGGTGGCTGAAACCAACTGCCTGAAAGCCACCCATTAACTTTTCCCACTCTTTAAAGCCTAGCTTTTAAGCACCCATTCTTCCTGCGGTTGAACGGCGCCGTAACCGAGAAGTGAGGAGCACAGGAAGGACGAAAGAGGGCGAATGCTGAGCGTAGCGGCGAATTAATGACGATGTTGAAGAAGATAACGGGAGGCGAAAAGCGGGTGAAGGCACAACGAATGCGCGAGGATGGAAGCGGAAGAGGAGTGTATGGCGAAAGGGTCTCAAAGAAAGTCGACTACACCGCGAGGAGTGCTCTGCAGCGGCGACCCGCTAAGAGCTAGTGCCACTTCTGTCCGCGGCGACTGCTGCTAAACCTACCCGCACATCACCCATGTCCTGCCTCTCGCGATGTCATGATTAGCGAGGCCGTCGCGCCACACTCTTCTCATTTCAATGTGCCGCATGCCAGCCACGCCACTCAAAGCGTTCGGCAATCACAATACAAAAAAGACTCAGCAAGTTTCTGGACAATGTGCGCAGCAACCGGTGGAAGTTCTTCACCTGCCGCTACTGCAGCTGTTCGAGCTGAGGGTCAACGCGGCCGGACGCCAATACTCAGGTATTTGCACCACCGAGGCACGTAGCCAAACGCCCCCGCCTATAGAAGCCCCTCTTAGATTCCTTGCCTCAACATATCGCAAAATCAAATTACCTAATCATCATCATCATCATCATCATCATCATCACCAGCCTATCTACGCCCACTGCAGGGCAAAGGCCTCTCCCATTATTCTCCAATTACCTCGGTCCTGTGCCAACTGTGACCAATTTATCCCCGCAAACTTCTTGATCTCATCTGCCCATCTAACTTTCTGCCGCCCCCTGCAGCGCTTGCCTTCTCTAGGGATCCACTCTGTTACACCTTAATGACCAGCGGTTATCTTGCCTTCGCATTACATGCCCTGCCCACGTCCATTTCTTCTTCTTAATTTCTACTAATATGTCTTTGACACAGTTTGCTCCCTGACCCACTCCGCTCTCTTCTTGTCCCTTAATGTTTACACCTATCATTTTCCGCTACATTGCCCGCTGAGTCGTTCTCAATTTTAGTTGAACCCTCTTAGTGAGCCTCCAGGTTTCTGCCCGTAGGTGAGTACCGGTAAGATGCAGCTGTCATACACTTTCTTCTTCAGCGACAATGGTAGGCTGCTATTCATTATCTGAAAATGTCTGCCATATGCACCCCACCCCATTCTGATCCTTCTAATTATCTCTGCATCATGGTTGGGATCTGGGGTCACAACTTGACCTAAGTAGATATATTCGCTTACCACTTCCACTGCCTCGCCACCTATCTCAAACTGCTGTGCTGTCCCGAGGTTATTGACCATTACTTTAGTTTTCTGCATATTAATTTTCAGGCCCACTGTTCTACTCTGTTCGCCCAGCTCGGAAAGCATGCTTTGCAATTCGTCCCCCGAGTTACTTAACAAGGCAACGTCATCAGCAAATCTGAGGTTACTGAGGTATTCCCCTTTAACCCTTACTCCCACCTGTTCCCAATCCAACGTCCTGGATACTTCTTGTAAGCATGCTGTGAATAACATTGGAGAGATTGTGTCTCCTTGTCTGACACCCTTCCTTAAAGGTATTTTACTGCTCTCCCTATGGAGGATGGTGGTAGCTGTAGACCCATTGTAGATATCCTCTAGTATTCTTACATAATGCTCATCTACCCCCTGGTTCCGTAATGCCCAAATGACTGCTACGGTTTCGACCGAGTCAAATGCTTTCTCATAATCTATGAAGGCTATATATAGGGGTTCAGTATACTCAGCGCACTTCTCTATCACCTGATTGATCGTGTGAATATGGTCCATTGTTGAATAACCTTTACGGAACCCTGCTTGTTCTTTAGGTTGACTGAAATCTAAGGTTGCAGAGATTCGGTTAGCGATTACCTTGGTAAATACCTTGTAGACGACTGACAGTAAGCTGATCGGTCTGTAATTTTTCAAGTCCTTCATGTCGCCTTTCTTATGGATTAGGATGATGTTCGCGTTCTTCCAAGATTCCGGTACTATTGCGGTCATTAGGCATTGCGTATACAGGTTTGCCAGTTTTTCAAGTACAATTTCTCCGCCATCCTTCAAGAGGTCTGCTGTTATCTGATCCTCACCAGGTGCTTTGCCCCCTTTCATTTCTTTCAAAGCCTTCCTTACTTCTTCGGTCGTTACTGGTGGGATGTCTATCTCCTCTGAACTACTGTCTCGTTCGGCATTATCCTGTATGTCCCGGCTACTGTACAGATCCCTATAGAACTCCTCGGCCACTGTGACTTTTTTATCCCTATTTGTGATGACATTGCCTTGCTTATCCTTAAGTGCATACATCTGATTTTTCCCCACGCCAAGACGTCTGTTCACTGCTTTCAGGCTACCTCCGTTCTTTACAGCGTATTCGATCCTCTCCATATTATACTTCCGTATGTCAGCTGTCTTACGCTTATTGATTAACTTCGAGAGCTCGGCTAGTTCTGTTCTGTCAGCTGCGGTAGAGATTCTCATGGTTTGCCGTTTCCTGATTAGATCTTTCGTCTCCTGTGAAAGTTTACCAGTATCCTGTCTAGCCATAGTGCCCCCGACTTCTACTGCACACTCCGTGATAATGCGTGTAAGGTTGTCGCTGGCTTCCTGTGTCGTAAGCTCGGCTTCCTCGTCAAGGGCGGAATATCGGTTCTGCAGCGCGCTAAATCGGTTACCTAATCAGCTGCGCTAAAATTTCGCTTTACGGAGCGTCGTAATCATTGGTGAAATTTTTGTTCCATCCATCACGGCAGTAGCAGCAGAAGTGTGCGCGTGCTCGGGTCACGATGTTCCATATCACATAGTCAAGCGCAGTGACGCATCATGTTTGTGTTGCATGATTTAATATATTTTGAAGCGCAACAACCCAGGAAAAACGTCATTCGGATAACAAAAAATGTGTTTGCACTTCATAACAGATGCTATTAGGCATTCAGAGCAGTCACCATTTGCGACTCACTCACTCACTCACTCACTCACTCACTCACTCACTCACTCACTCACTCACTCACTCACTCACTCACTCACTCACTCACTCACTCACTCACTCACTCACTCACTCACTCACTCACTCACTCACTCACTCACTCACTCACTCACTCACTCGGTTGCTCGCTCACTCTTTCAATCACTCAATCAACATGTCCAGCAATCAGACAGTCAAGCAATCAAACAATCCGTCAGCCAATCAGTCAATCAATTAAAAACCAACTTAAACAGTGCACCTAAACCGCAGTATTTTGATTTCTAGTAAGGCCTTCTAGGCATGTCAAAGCGAAATGTAGAAGATACAGTATTTCCAGCCCTAAAAAAACAACATTTTTCGATTTCCGTTC